>NC_048586.1:4352500-5552500 GCF_013265735.2 Oncorhynchus mykiss | reverse complement strand
GCAGCTTACCGATCACTGTACCTGTACACAACCAATCTATAAATAGCACATCCGACTACCTCATCCCCGTGTTATTACTTATTACCCTCTTGCTATTTTGCACCGCAGTATCTCTGCATGCACATCATCATCTGCACGTCTATCACTCCAGTATTAATGCTAAATTGTAATTATTTTCGCCTCTAGGGCCTATTTATTGCCTACCTCCCTACTCTTCTACATTTGCACAAACTGTACATAGATTTGTCAATTTTTCTCTTCTTTTGTGTTATTGACTGTACGTTTGTTTATTTGTAACTCTGTGTTGTTTTTGTCGCACTGCTTTGCTTTATCTTGGCCAGGTCAGAGTTGTAAATGAGAACTTGTTCTCAACTTGCCAACCTGGTGAAACAAATCAAAAATAAACATATCCAGGTGTTAGAATGGCCAAGTCAAAGTCCAGACCTGAATCCAATCGAGAATCTGCGGAAAGAACTGAAAACTGCTGTTCACAAATGCTCTCCATCCAACCTCACTGAGCTCGAGGTGTTTTGCAAGGAGGAATGGGAAAAAATGTCAGTCTCTCGATGTGCAAAACTGATAGAGACATACCCCAAGCGACTTACAGCTGTAATCGCAGCAAAAGGTGGCGCTACAAAGTATTAACTTAAGGGGGCTGAATAATTTTGCACGCCCAATTTTTCAGTTTTTGATTTGTTAAAAAAGTTTGAAATATCCAATAAATGTCGTTCCACTTCATGATTGTGTCCCACTTGTTGTTGATTCTTCACAAAAAAATACAGTTTTATATCTTTATGTTTGAAGCCTGAAATGTGGCAAAAGGTCGCAAAGTTCAAGGGGGCTGAATACTTTCGCAAGGCACTGTAAAACAACACAGAGTTACACATGGAATAAACAAAACATAGTCAATAATACAGTAGAACAAAAGAAAACAAAAAGTACATTTTCAGTGAGTGCAAATGAGGTAAGATAAGGGAGTTAAGGCAATAAATAGGCCATGGTGGCAAAGTAATTACAATATATATACAATATAATACATCAATGAAACAATTTAGTCTGAAATAAATAATGAATCATATTCAATTTGGTTTAAATAATGTTAAAACAAAGTGTTGGAGGAGAAAGTAAAAGTGCAACATGTGCCATGTTTAAGTTCCTTGCTCTGAACATATGAAAGCTGGTGGTTCCTTTTAACATGAGTCTTCAATATTCCCAGTTAAGACGTTTTAGGTTGTAGTTATTATAGGAATTATAGGACTATTTCTCTCTATACCATTTGTATTTCATATACCGTAATTGCTGGACTATTAAGCGCTCCTGAATATATACCGCACCCACTGAATTATTAAAAAATATGTATTTTGTACATAAATAAGCCGCACATGTCTATAAGCCGCAGGTGCCTACCGGTACATTGAAACAAATTAACTTTACACAGCCTTTAAACGAAACACGGCTTGTAACAAAAATTAAACAGTAGCCTACCAAGAAAGTCATTGGTCACTATCTTCCTCCTCCTGTGCCCTGAAACCACTGAAGTCCTCTCCTTCGGTGTCGGAGTTGAATAGCCTCAGAATTGCTTCATCCGATGTTGGATTGCTGCCCTCTTCAACACGCAGCAGTCCAGCCTTTCGAAACCCGTTGATGATAGTGGATTTTTTTGACAATGCTCCACGCTGTCAGCAGCTCTATTTCCTTTTCCAACAGCCAGATCGATCGCCTTCAACTTGAAAGCTGCATCATATGCATTTCTCCGTTTCTTTGCATTTCTTCCTCATCATGATGAGGGTGACAAAATGACTACCGTAATCAGAATGATGGGAAGTTTGAGCGCGCTCGATTTAGGTCACATTATGTGACGGTGCTCAGTTTTTTGGCGGCATGAATCTTGTGAAAGCGAGAAAAATCCATAAATTAGCCGCGTCATTGTATAAACCGCGAGGTTCAAAGTGTGGGAAAAAAGTGGCTATCGAATACAGATCGCCCCGTGATCAATTTGATACATCATTAACGTTTATTAATACCTAAAGTTGGTTTAGAAACGTCGTTTGAAGTGATTTGTAAAAGTTTATAGGCGACTTTTGTAATTTTAAAAAGTGACGTTGCGTCTTGTAAATTGACTTTTTGCAGCATCAGACTGGCCTTCAGCAAATGACATTTTGGGTATACAATGACGGATTTAATCGGGAAAAAGACCCAATTGTGATGTTTATGGGACATATAGGAGTGCCAACAAAGAAGCTCGTCCAAGGTAATGAATGTTTTATATTTTATTTCTGCGTTTTGGGTAGCGCCGGCTACCGCAAAATCTGTTGTTTACGTGTCGTGCTGGTATTTTGGGGGGTGCATGCTATCAGATAATAGCTTCTCATGCTTTCGCCGAAAAGTATTTTACAAATCTGACTTGGTGGCTAGATTCACAACGAGTGTAGCTTTAATTCAGTACCTTGCATGTGTATTTTTATGAAAGTTTGAGATTTAACGAGTACTAAGTAAAGTACTATAGGTGGCGCTCTGAAATTTCCGCTGAGCGGTCCCTGTACAGGGACCACCTCCATAAAAGGATTATAGTCCGGAAATTACGGTACCTTTGACTATTGGATGTTCTTATAGGCACTTTAGTATTGCCAGTGTAACAGTATAGCTTCCGTCCCTCTCCTCGCCCCAACATGGGCTTGAACCAGGAACACATCGACAACAGCCACCCTCGAAGCATCGTTACCCATCGCTCCACGTTACCCATTGTTACCCAACAACTACTTCAAGGTCTCAGAGCGAGTGACGTCTCCGATTGAAACGCTATTAGCGCGCACCCCGCTAACTAGGTGGCCATTTCACATCGGTTACACCAGCCTAATCTCGGGAGTTGATAGACTTGAAGTCATAAACAGCTCAATGCTTGAAGCACAGCGAAGAGCAGCTGGCAAATTCACAAAGTGCTGTTTGAATGAATGCTTACGAGCCTGCTGTTGCCTACCACCGCTCAGTCAGACTGCTCTATCAAATATCAAATCATAGACTTAATTATAACATAATAACACACAGAAATACGAGCCTTAGGTCATTAATATGGTCAAAGCCGGAAACTATCATTTCGAATACAAAACATTTATTCTTTCAGTGAAATACGGAACTGTTCCGTATTTTATCTAACGGGTGGCATTCCAAACACTAAATATTGCTGTTACATTGCACAACCTTCAAAGTTATGTCATAATGATGTACAATTCTGGCAAATTAATTACGGTCTTTGTTAGGAAGAAATAGTCTTCACACAGTTTGCAACGAGCCAGGCGGCCCAAACTGCTGCATATACCCTGACTCTGCTTGCACGGAACGCAAGAGATGTGACACCATTTCCCTAGTTAAAATAAATTCATGTTAGCAGGCAATATTAACTAAATATGCAGGTTTAAAAATATATACTTGTATATTGATTTTAAAGAAAGGCATTGATGTTTATGGTTAGGTACACATTGGTGCAACGACAGAGCTTTTTACGCAAATGCGCTTTTTAAATCATCACCCATTTGGCGAAGTAGGCTGATAGGTGATTCGATGAGAAATGAACAGGCACCGCATCGATTAAATGCAACGCAGGACAAGCTAGATAAACTAGTAATATCATCAACCATGTGTAGTTAACTAGTGATTATGTTAAGATTGACTGTTTTTTATAAGATACGTTTAATGATAGCTAGCAACTTACCTTGGCTTCTTGCTGCACTCGTAACAGGTAGTCAGCCTGCCACACAGTCTCCTCGTGGAGTGCAATGTAATCGGCCATGATCGGTGTCCAAAAATGCAGATTACCGATTGTTATGAAAACTTGAAATCGGACCTAATTAATCGGCCATTCCGATTAATCGGTCGACCTCTAGTAACAATACATCCGTCACGCTGATCCTCAACACAGGGGCCCCTCAGGGGTGCGTGCTCAGCCCCCTCCTGTACTCCCTGTTCCCTCATGACTGCACGGCCAGGCACGACTCCAAAACCATCATTAAATTTGCCAATGACACAACAGAGACCTGGCCGTGTGGTGTAAGGACAACAACCTCTCCCTCAACGTGATCAAGACAAAGGAGATGATTGTGGACTCCAGGAAAAAGAGGACAGAGCACGCCCCCATTCTCATCGACGGGACTGCAGTGGAGCAGGTTGAGAGCTTCAAGTTCCTTGGTGTCCACATCACCAACAAACTAACATGGTCCAAGCACACCATGACAGTCATAAAGTGGGCACGGCAAAACCTTTTCACCCTCAGGAGACTGAAAAGATTTGGCATGGGTCCTCAGATCCTCAAAAGGTTCTACAGCTGCACCATCGAGAGCATGCTGACTGGTTGCATCACTGCCTGGTATGGCAAATGCTCGGCCTCCGACGGCAAGGCACTACAGAGGGTAGTGCGAACGGCCCAATACATCACTGGGGCCAAGCTTCCTGCCATCCAGGACTTCTATACCAGGCGGTGTCAGAAGAAGGCCCAAACATTGTCAAAGACTCCAGCCACCCTAGTCATAGACTGTTCTCTCTGCTACCACACGGCAAGCAGTACCGGAGCACCAAGTCTAAGAGGCTTCTATAAACAGCTTCTACCCCCAAGCCATAAGACTGCTGAACATCTAGTCAAATGGCTACCCAGACTATTTGTATTGTCCCCCCCCCCCCCCCCCTCCACACCACTGCCAATCTCTGTTGTCATCTATGTGCATACTACCTCAACTAACCGGTGCCCCCACACATTGACTCTGTACCGGCACCCCCTGTATATAATGTTATTTTTTACTGCTGCTCTTTATTTACTTGTTACATTCATCTCTTATTCTTATCTGTATTTTTTTTAAACTGCACTGTTGGTTAGGGGCTCGTAAGTAAGCATTGTGACTAATACAATTTGATTTGATATCTATGCCAGCCAGATGAGTTAGCCAACTAACTAGCTAGCAAAGCTAATTGGAGGCAATTTTGCTGCTCTTCATATCCTTTTGTACAACAACTCCATTCGGATTAAAAAAACAGACTACCTGTTACTCATTTTAGTCTACTCCTTTCATTAAGGTAACTTAATTCCATAATTTGAATTCCATTTTGCATTGATTAGAAATATCCCGCTTCATCTGCTAGGCTATATATGGAGCCTCTGACTGTAGTGCCTCTTTGATTGCCCGACAATAACAACAGGTATGGAGCAACAAGCTACCCGACAAGCTACAGGTATGGAACATGTGCAGGCTACTGGTGTCTTTATTTAGGCACACCTTTTAAAAAACAACATAAAAAACAACGTTAAAGTCATGGTACAAACAGTTCTTCTATGTAGTGATGTCACATGAATAATTCTATTTCCGGCAAAGAATTTTCATCGTTAAAATATGGCTATAATACTCTCGCAAGTTATCAAATATTAAAGTTTGTTCGTATATTAGATTAATCAATTAGCCGTGCCCTTCCCTATTTTTACACTAGCTGAAAATAAGCCCAATTCTTAAACCACCTCACCCTTCACTCTCAGTAAATATTTAGCCAGTCAGTCTGAACCCACAGGGTCCTCTTCACCTCTGTGATCCCACCTGCCCAGCCCTGTCCAGTCAGTCACAGTCAAGCAGACATCTGGATTCCTGGTGGGGAGTGCCAGTTTGTTCATTCTGGGTCTGGGAAGCAGGTAAATTATTAGCAGTAGTTGGTTCACCCCTCACCTCTACACTCCACTGATTTCTGGCACAAAATGGCTACTGGCGGCCTCCCGGGTGGTGCATTGGTCTAAGGCACTGCATCACAGTGCTAGCTGTTCCACCAGAGACTCTAGGTTCGAGCCCAGGCTCTGTCGCAGCCGGCCGCGACCGGGAGGTCCATGGGGTGACGCATGGGGTGACGCGCTGTGTTAAGAAGCAGTGCGGCTTGGTTGGGTTGTGTTTCGGAGGACGCATGGCTTTCGACCTTCGTCTCTCCCGAGCCCATACGGGAGATGTAGCGATGAGACATGATAGTAACTACTAACAATTGGATACCATGAAATTGGGGAGAAAAGGGGGTAAAAATGTAAATAAAATAAAAATGGCGACAGTGGCATCACACAAATGGGTGTTGCTGCACATTGGTGACATGGATGAAGTGAATTTCCTCCCCCTCAGATCGTAAAGCGCTTTGAGCACCTGGAAAATAAACTATAAATCACATCCATCAAGAGCTCCTCCTATGCTCAGTTGCCCTCTGTTGTTGGAATGGTGGTTTGAGCTCAGTCTTGTCCATGGCCGTGTTTGAATATCCCCTTAATTTAGCCGTTGCTCAAAGTGATCACTGATCCAGCCATTCACAGAGGAAGGAAGAATGCATTCTTAAAAGGGATAGTTCAACCACATGACAAAATAGGTATTCGAACATGGCCCATGTCCCGAAGTCCCATGACCCCTGATCTTGGTTGGCCTCTGCTCCTCGCCCCTGCCCATGTTCCGTCTGAACTGTGTGAACAGGTCCGTCCTGCGGGCTGCCCCTTAAGCCCTGCTAATAGTCTTGTGATTGAGCCTCTCCACTTCTAATGAGGTTGAAGACTCTGTGGCTGGCTGTGGCACCCCACAGAGCTCTCCAGGATTTGAGGACTCCCTCTTGTGTTAGAAGGGCTGTATTGCATTGCATTGGTGAATTGGATAGAATTTGTTGTTCACGATTCGTTTTCGTACCTCAGGTGAGTAGGCTTGTGCTACTGTTTAAAAATAGGATGTATTATCAAACATCTTGGCACTGTATAAATATGTTTTGTGGCCTTATTTCAGAATGTTATGTAGATTTGGCAGCATTTTGAAGCAGAATTCTACCACACATACCTAATATTGGCGCACACAGCATGTTCGTTTTTGATCGCGTCATTCAAGATACATTGTAACAAAGAACACGTTCCTGTGGTCTGACGGGTGCTTATGAGATCAATATTGCAGAATTGTTGAAAGGTTTTTGCTCTGGGGTTGGCTGCTGACTTGTTAGACGTTTATTACGAAAATAAGCAGTCTTATAATTAATTTATCTCAGTAAACATTGTGTATGGGCCTACTGGTGGATTTTTCTGTTCACCCCCTCCCCTGAAGAAAGCCCCCTCTCCACTTCGTTTATTGACATTGGATGAGAGGCGTTGAGCTTCAGGATAGTCAGCAGTTGCATTGTCATTGTGCACGTACCTACCAATCCCTCTGTTCGTTTACCTGCACAATCACATGCTTTATCTGACAGGAGGTGCCAGCGGGTTCACTGTTGACAAGCCTTATTAATACACATACAGCGCATGTTTATGTTTCCACAGGTGTCTCTTTGTTCGGATAATGTCTCTCTCCCTCCTTGCTCTCTCTCTACCTCTCTCTCTCTCTGTCTCTCTCTCTCTCTACTCGCTCTATTCTCTCTTTCTATATTGTAAGCACATGTTCTTTTATCTGTTTGGATCAAGGCCCAATTATGTCAGGGTTTTTATCACAACCACTTCAAATCAATTAAACTAATGTTATATTCTATTACATTTATGTATCTTCTAAATTGTATGTATTACGGTAACACCTACATTTTTACCAATTGGAGGAACTGTTGGTCCATAAATACAATTTTATGCAGATATCCTTCAATATTTGTAAGCAATCGGATCCCTAGTGGTTTGTGTTGGATTACAGTCAGCCCCACTTATAAAGTTATAAAAAATGATTAATCTATCAACCATAACACATATTAACACTGGTCTCATTTGATTGAGTATGGCAAAGTTATCACTTTCTCAAAATGTATTGTAGAGTACAGTTATTTGGTCATACATTAGGCAGCACAGAGAGCCACTTGCATGAAGCTGACTTTTCATCCACTGCTGTGTGAATTAAATCTATACATCAGGGCATTATTCTAGCAGTGTTAAGGTTTTCTTCTTCCTCTTCCTCTGAAGAGGAGGTGTAGCAGGGATCGGACCAAAATGCAGCGTGGTTATCTTGATACATCTTTAATGAAGATAATACCGAACAATACAAAAACAATAAACGTAATGTGAAAACCTAAACAGCCTTATCTGGTGCAAACAAACACGGAGACAGGAACAATCAAACACCAAACACTCAAAGAATATGGCTGCCTAAATATGGTTCCCAATCAGAGACAACGATAAACACCTGCCTCTGATTGAGAACCACTCTAGGCAACCATAGACAACTATACTACACCACAATCCCATAACCTACAAAAACCCCAAGACAAAACACACCACATAAATAACCCATGTCACACCCTGGCCTGACCAAAATAATAAAGAAAACACAAAATACTAAGACCAGGGTGTGACAAGCAGCGATTCTGTCCTGGGTGCATATTGAATGGAACAGTGTAACATTGTACTGTGTGTGTTCTTGTTGTTATTATTATTTATTATTATTATTAGAATTACACAACAGCTTCTAACACTTATTGGTTTCATAATACCATCATCGTTTTAAGAACGAGTCAGAACATGGTTGTGTGTATATGGCAGCTGTAGAGAACGTGTGAATTCATTGATATGTTATAGCTATCATACTGTATCCATGTTATAACACAATTCAACTAGTTACTAGTGTAAATAAATTGAGTAGTTATAGCAGTTCCTTATTTCACTTTGTTGGATCAACAAGTGATGGTCCTGCCATACATGGATTAGTTCGAACCATAGAGAGTGAGTTTGGCCATTGTGGTTTCAAAATTATAGTGTAGAAAACTTCATAATTTCAGGGTTGTGCTATATGAATTCAAACACTTTCTAAAAGCACATCCTTTTGATGGTAGAAGTTGTCAGGAAGTGACATCCGAGGTGTTGTGTTGTGCCCACCATTGGTTGAGACACCTCCAGGATTAGAAGTAGAATCCAGTTGCTCATCATTTACTGAGCGGAATGCCTGGTGGCGGGAACATCGTGTCCCAGCTCTAAAGTTGTCTAACCTCCCTCTTTTTCTTTATTTCTCCCTCTTTCTTTCTCTCTCCCCCCCTCTCTATCTTTTCCCCAATCTCTCTCTTTCCCTGCCTATTTTTCCCCATCCTTTTCTTTTCTCTCTTCCCCTCCATCCTGTCTTTCTCTCTCTCTCCCTATCTCTATCTCTCTGTACTCTCTGTAATGTATCTATTTGACTGGGCTGAGCACTATGGGCTACATTCTCCCCTGTTGTTCAGGAATGTAGCAATGAAGGCGGGGGATGCTGCTTTTGCTTGCCTGAGCAGGACCACGAGACCACATAGGGCTGAGCTGGCTCTTGGGTTTGTCTGTACAGGTTGGGTTTGTCTACGAAGAACGAGTCCGCCGAGAGCAGACATGAAAGATGTCTGTCAAATGAACTCCCCTCCCTCACTCCTTGGTTGGAGCCCCCTCTACCCCTCCTTGTCCTCCTCTCCTCTATCTCCATAAATGCAGCTGATCTGCGACACATCTCTAACAGCATCTGCGAAAGGCCTCTCCTTCCTTATCTGCCAGAAATGGCTTTGTGATGTCTCTCCTTGTTATAGCCTTTTCAAACACTCCTTCAGGTGCTGCAAACTTGTGCACACACACACACAATTGTCCATATCGTCTATGCACACCACATATTTATATTTATATTCCAGATATTTCTTAATTTTTGTCATTGATTATTTGTGTATTATTATTGTACTGTACTGTTAGACACTTACTGCACTGTTGGAGCTAGTAACATAAGCATTACACCCCTTGCTAATCTGTGTACTCAACAACTAATCCATTGCTGGAATGCTCCTCGCGGTGTGCACATTTTTGCTCTGGCCCAGCACGAACACATCCAATTCAACTTTGTTTATTCTTTGTGTTGGTGCTGGGCTAGAAGACAAAAGTGCACCCTCTGTGGGTCCCCTAGTTATGGATTGACAAACACTGCTATAAGCATAGCAGTTCTGGGATGATGACCTTCTTGAAGGTGTTTTGAGATGTTCCTTTGAGTGCTGCCATCTGCTGGAATGGGTTACCCCTGATGTTTTCATGACACCATAGCTACGGTAACATCCTTGGCTTTCATGCAGGACATGAGGAGAGTTGAGAGGGAAGCTATACCTGAATTGTGTATTTTTCTCTATGCAGTGTAGCAATCAGAATTTATGTTTTATGGGAGTACTCGCCTACTAGACATTTTTGTCAGCTGAAGGGGTGTATGTTGTTGGACAGGTTCAAGATACTCCTATCTCCTGCAATCTTATTTTATGTTGTGGATATTTGTCATGGACAGTAGTGGAAGATGTTTGGCTTGTCTTAGACTCCCTGAACTGGTTTTAATTATTATTATAGGACTTATATTAATTCATTTCCACAGTTTCCTGGTGTAGGAAAATAACACTATACATTTTTCTCAAACGTACCACCTTTAATTAATCAATCTAAATCCTATAATCTCCCCCTTTATCTCTTGAGACAATCAGTTGTCTCTTGCAAAATCAATTTTATTTGAAAGAATCTGTGTAAAGCTTAAGTATGTGTGTGTGTGTTTAAGGTGTTCTATTATTTTTATGTATACTTTATTATCTCAAATTGCTTCGTAATCAACACGTGTAGGCTAACAATGAAAGGGGGTTACTTACAGACCCTTCCCAACAATGCAGAAAGAAAAATATAACAATTATAGAAAAAAATAACAAATGTAATTAATACACACTGAGTAACAATAATTTGGCTATATCCACACGGGTAATTGAGGTACAGTATATACAGCTGCGTTACAGCCTAAATTCAACATTTATTACATTAATTTAGTTCTCCTGCATCTACCCACAATACCCCATAATGACAAGTTGAACATTTTTGCAAATGTATAGAAAAATTAAATACATAAATATCTACACATTTGCATAAGTATTCACACAGTCAATACTTTGTAGAAGCACCTTTGGCGGTGATTACAGCTTTGAGTCATCTTGGGTATGTCTGTGTCAGCTTTGCACATCTGAATTTGGGGATTTTCTCCCATTTTTCCTTGCAGATTTTCTCAAGATGGAGGGTGGCGGTGAACAGCAATCTTCAAGTCTTTCCACAGATTTGAAATGGGATTCAAGTCTAGGCTTTGGCTGGGCTACTTGAGGACTTTCACATTATTGTTCTGAAGCCATTCCAGCGTTGATTTGGCTGTATGCTTGATGTCATTGTCCTTTTGGAACATAAATCTTCGCACCATTTTGTCATTTGCACTCTGGAGCAGGTTCTCATCAAGGATTTTCTTGTATTTAGCTCCATTCGTTGTTCCCTCTAACCTTACTTGTCTCTCAGTCCCTGTCACTGAAAAGCATCCCCATAGCATGATATTGCTACCACCATGCTTCACGGTAGGGATGTTGTTAGACAGGTGATGAGGTATGCCTGGTTTTCTCCAGACATACCACTTTGCATTCAGGCCAAAGAGTTAAAAAAAATATCTTATCAGACAACATAATATTTTTCCTGATGATTTCAGAATCATTCACCTGCCTTTTTGCAAACTACAGGTGTGCTGTCATATGCCCTTTTTCATGAGGATCTTCCATCTGGCCACTCTCCCATAAAGCCCAATTGGTGGGCTTTATGTGCCCAAGTGCTGGGTTGAGGTCAGGCTATGTGCATGCCAGTCAAGTTCTTCAACACCGATCTCAACAAACCATTTCTATATGGACCTCGCTTTGTCCACAGGGGAATTGTCATGCTGAAACAGGAAAGGGCATTCCCCAAACTGTTGCCACAAAATTGGAAGAACAGAATCTTCTCAAATTTCATTGCATACTGTAGTGTTAAGATTTCCCTTCACTGGAACTAAGGATCTGATCCCGAACCATGAAAAACAGCCCCAGACCATTATTCCTCCTCAACCAAAGTTCACAGTTGGCACTATGCATTGGGGCAGGTTCTCGTTCTCCTGGCATCCACCAAACACAGATTTGTCAGTCAGACAGCCAGATGGTGAAGCGTGATTCATCAATCCAGAAAACACATTTCCACTGCTCCAGAGTCCAATGGCGGCAAGCTTTACACCACTCCATGGGGTTCTTGGCATTGTGCATGGTGATCTTGGGCTTGTGTGCCGCTGCTAGGCTGTGGAAACCCATTTCTGGAAGCTCCCGACAAACAGTTATTGTGCTGACGTTGCTTCCAGAGGCAGTTTGGAACTCGGTAGTGAGTGTTGCAACTGTGGACAGACGATTTTTACGCGCTACGCACTTCAGCACTCAGTGGTCCCGTTCTGTGAGCTTGTGTGGCCTACTACTTCGCGGCTGAGCCATTGTTGCTCCTAGACGTTTCTACTTCACAATAACAGCACTTACAGTTGACAGGGGCAGCTCTAGCAGGGCAGAAAATGGCCAAACTACTTGTTGTAAAGGTGGCATTCTACGACGGTGCCATGTTGAAAGTCACTGAGCTCTTCAGTAAGGCCATTCTACTGCCAATGTTTGTCAATGGAGATTGCATGGCTGTGTGCTTGATTTTATACATCTGTCAGCAACGTGTGTGGGTGAAATAGCAGAATCCTCTCATTTTAAGGGGTGTCCAAACTTTTGTATATATAGTATGTATTCCTCATCACAATTCTATTTTGGAAATCTACGGAAATTCCTTGGACTGCATGGTATAGTTTTTGCTCTGACATGCACTGTCAACTGTGGGAACTTATATAGGTGTGTTTCTTTCTAAATTATGTCCAACTTATTGAATTGGCCACAGGTGAACTCCAATCAAGTTGTAGTGACATCTCAAGGATAATCAAAGGAAATTGGATGCACCTGAGCTCAATTTGTAGTGTTATAGCAAAAGTTATTTAAAAAATATATTTCTGTATTTCATTTCCAATACATTTGCAGAAAAATGTATCACTTCGTCATTGAGGTGTATTGTGTGAAGATGGGTGAGAAAACAATCTAATACATTTTGAATTCAGGCAAACAAAATGTGGAATAATTGAAGGATTATGAATTATTTCTGAAGGCACTGTATGTACATAGAGGTAGGTGTAAAGTCAAGATAATAAACAGTAGCTTGAGGGTAGAAGCTGTTCAGGCTCCCTTTGGTTTCAGACTTGGTGCATCTGTACCACTTGCCCTGCAGTAGCAGATAGAACAGTCTATGACTTGGGTGGCTGGAGGCTTTGACAATTTTTAGGGCCTTCCTCTGACACCGCCTGGTATAGAAGTCCTGGGTGGCAATGAGCTCGGCCGTCCAGACTACCATTTGTAGAGCCTTGAGGTTGGATGCCAAGCAGTTTCCATATCAAGTACTGCAGCCAGTCAAGGTGGTCTCCAAGGTGCAACTGATTAACTTTTTGAGGGTCCATGCTAAATCTTTGCAGCATCCTGTGGGAAGAGGCGTTGTCGTGCCTTACTTCACGACTGTGTTGGTATGTGTGGATCATGTTTATTCCTTAGTGATGTGGACACCAAGGAACTTGAAGCTCTCAACCCGCTCTACTACAGCCCTGTCTGTGGATTAGGGTGTTCTCGGACCTCCGTTTCCTGTAGTCCACGATCAGCTCCTTTGTCTTCAGACATTGAGGGAGAGGTTGTTGTCCTGGCACCACACAGGAAATCCAGAATCCATTTGCGTAGCGAGTTGTTGAGTCCCAGAGTCATGAGGTTAGTGATGAGCTTGGAGAGCACTTTGGTTTTGAACGCTGAGCTGTAGTCGATGAACAACATTCTCACATAAGTGTTTCTCTTGCCAAGGTGGGGGGAGGACAGTGTGGAGTGTAATAAAGATTGTGGATCTGTTGGGGCAGCATGCTAAATGGAGTGGGTCCAGGGTGTCTGGGAGGATGGTGTTGATGTGAGCCATGACTTTCAAAGCATTTCATGGCTGCAGATGTGAGTGCTACGGGGAGTTAGTCATTTAAACAGTTTACCTTTGCGTTGTTGGTCACAGTAACACAGGACTATGGTTGTGTGCTTGAAACATGTAGGTATTACAGACTGGGTCAGAGAGAGGTTGAACATGTCAGTGAAGACACTTGCCAGCTGGTCAGCATATGCTCTGAGTGTGCGTCCTGGTAATCTGTCTGGCCCCGTAGTCTTGTAAATGTAAACCTGTGTAAAGGTCTTATTCACATTGGCTACAGAGAGCAAGATAACGCAGTCATCTGTAACAGCTGGTGCTCTCATGCATGGTTCACCTTTGCTTGCCTTAGCTTGTCTGGTAGGTTTGCGTCACTGTGGCGGTCCTCATGAGAGCCAGTTTCATCATAGCTCTTGATGTTTTTCTGTGACCGCACTTGACAAAGTTCTTGAAATGTTCCAGATTGACTGACATATCTTCAAGTAATAATGGATTGTCGTTTCTCTTTGATTATTTGAACTGTTCTTGCCATAATATGGACTTGGTCTTTTACCAAATAGGGCTGTCTTCTGTAAACCACCCCTACCTTGTCCCAACACAACTGATTGGCTCAAACACATTAAGAAGGAAAGAAATTCCACAAATTAACCTTTAACGAGGCACACCTGTTAATTGAAATGCATTCCAGGTGACTACCTCATGAAGTTGGTTGAGAGAATGCCAATAGTGTGCAAGGCTGTCATCAAGGCAAAGGGTTGCTACTTTGAAGAATCTCAAATCTAAACATTTTTTGGGTTACTACATTATTCTTTCTGTTATTTCATAGTTTTGATGTCTTCGCTATTATTCTACAATGTAGAAAATAGTAAAAAATAAAGAAAAACCCTTGAATGAGCAGGTGTGTCCAAACTTTAGATTGGTACTGTATTCCAGTCTGCTACCATGTTCTGTTGCTTATCTTTTGCTTCATCGAACCACTTCTGTATTGAATGCGTCACTCGTACTTCCTATTTGAGTTTTTGCTTATAAGCGGGAATTTGGAGGATAGAGGTATGGTCAGATTTTCCAAAAGGAGGGCGATGGAGAGCCTTGTATGCAGTTCTGTGTTTGGAGTAAAGAATCTAGAATCTACATCTAGAATTTTGTTGCCTCTAGTTGCCCAGGTGACATGCTGGTAATGAGATGAAACCAGATTTCAGTTTCACTGGATTAAAATCACAAGCCAGGAAAAGTGCTTCCTCTGGGTGAGCATTTTCTTGTTTGCTTATGGCCCTATACAGCTCGTTGAGTGTGGTGTTAGTGCCAGCATCCTTATGTGGTCGTAAATAGACAGCTATGAAAAATATACATGGAAACACTCTTGGTAAGTAGTAGTTTATGACATCCTTGGAGAGCTCTTTGGTCTTGGCCATGGTGGAGAGTTTGGAATCTGATTGATTGATTGCTTCTGTGGACAGGTGTCTTTTATACAGTTAACAAACTGAGATTAGGAGCACTCCCTTTAAGAGTGTGCTCCTTATCTCAGCTCGTTACCTGTATAAAAGACACCTGGGAGCCAGAAATCTTTCTGATTGAGAGGGGGTCAAATACTTATTTCCCTCATTAAAATGTAAATCAATTTATAACATTTTTGACATGTGTTTTTCTGGATTTTTGTTGTTAAAATTATAGACTGATCATTTCTTTGTCAATAGGCAAATGTACAAAATCAGCAGGGGATCAAATACTTTTTTTCCCCTCACTGTATGAGTGAATGACAGAAAAGTGAAGTGTGTTTTTTGTGTAAATTTGAATATGAATGTGAGTTGGTAAAGTGAGAAGTGTGTGTCATTTGTTACACCCGTGTCTGCAGTCCACGTACCAGTGCTTGTTTATTCACTACTGCCCTGTCTTTATGGTGACTTCCAGTAAGAGGCCAAGGACCCTCGCTAGCTGTAACAACAAGGGCCAGAGGGGCTGCCAAAAGGCCCCTGGGTGTGTGGAGTGTTACTAAAGATCCCCTCATTGCAAGTTGGTTTATTGTCGCCGTCTATCCTGCCTGAGTTATTTTGTTTGGCCTGCAGTCAAAAAGGCACCAACGCTAACGGTCACCTTCTTGAAATGGACCCAGATATGTTACACACTTCGAACTAGCTGCAGTCTTATGGCCCCCAGTCTACTTCAATGTCTTTTTTTCACCACTCTGCTTTATCAAATATATGAATGAGAGCTAGGTCTGAGGTTGTAAATAGAGTTGCAAATACCCATAAATGATTCACACAAGCTATATTTAGGCCTAGCCATTGTATATTTGCTGTACGATTTAAGAAGACACCTAATCTCAGAGGTCATGTATTGTGAATAGTAGTGCGTAGTGGTAGATGATTGGACGGCGCTCGGCCTATTGGATTACCCTGTTT
Organism: Oncorhynchus mykiss; assembly: GCF_013265735.2. Taxonomy (NCBI): domain Eukaryota; kingdom Metazoa; phylum Chordata; class Actinopteri; order Salmoniformes; family Salmonidae; genus Oncorhynchus; species Oncorhynchus mykiss. The sequence continues at coordinate 5,536,324 of NC_048586.1, read as the reverse complement.
TTGTTGCCGTTTTTAATTAGGCAAGACCATTCATTGACTCATTGACAACGGCAGCCTTACGAGTCATTCCTCGGGTTATATTACATAGGTATTGTCTGAAGAAGGGGAAGCAGGTTAGGAGACAGTGCTTTGGTATCACTCCTGCTTCATATGAACAGTCATACCATTTTGTCATAATTTCCAGTCACAATTTGAGTGACAAACTCCAGGAAAGGTTTATTTAGACTACTGCTTTAAAGCCTATTGATGTCTCTTTCTTTGTACATGCTATGTCATTTTTTTATGGGTCAAATTCATCTTCAATGAACTCTATGTATTCTTATAAACGAGTGCCTCTAAAAATGTTTCAGGTTTCTTTTGACTAGTACTTTTCTGGAAAGATGTCCTCCCACCTTCCTGTTTGTGGGAAGAGTGTTCTCCTCACAATAGGTAGCAGCTGTGGAGGAGAGGTGGGTTGGATGTGAACTGGACAAGAGGAAGCGGATGTTTCAAACCCACGCGGAGATTGTCTGTGATTTCAGCGCACAGGGCTTTACGAGTGATGCCAAAAAGACAATAAGTATGCAATTCAACCATTTTCTGCTTCTTGTCACAGTTTTTCCATTCAAGTTATCACGTCGATGGGCATCCAACTGCCCTTGTCCACTATACACATTTCCAGTGCCAGTCATTCAACAGCCACCTCCTGATTGCACAGAATAGGTTCAATGCCAAGTTCATATCTGCCACACCATGCCTCCACGAACCCCTCAGACTTGGTATACAATCACGACTCCCAAAATGTTTTGGACTCTGGCCAAAGAAGATATTACATCCAATAATAGTTACTGCATGGCGTAACAAGCATTCTCAGGCCAGGTCCTTGTTGGGTGCTTTTCACATAGTTTCTTTGTAGTTAATTTGGCCTCTGTGCAAATGTCGGTTCCTTGATGGTGTTAAGGGGTGATCCCTTGTGACTCAGCTCAACTGTGATTCCATCCGACAGTAACCTCTGAGCCTATTTCAGTATGCTCCAAACTGAAGAAAACAGACGTAGGATTTCACACTTGGTTCCTTTCAGCCAATTTCATGTGAAGTGTGAACACTCCAAAGGAACTCAGACACCTCAAAAGAGCCCTTGGAGCAAACCAAACTGAGACCATCTCGAGAGGTGGTCTGAGTTCGGTTCGCTTGAATTCTGTGGTCCGGTTCCCTTTTTTAGACAGAATTGAACATAAAGTTCCCCAGGTTCCCTTGTTATTATTCCTGCACCACACACTAGACTACTACAACACCGTTTCCCCTGCCAGTGCCATAAGTTCTCACATTGGTGACACAAAAGTGGGAAGATGATGATGTGCAGGTTCGCAGGAAAAACGTGAGCCGTTTATGGATATTGATTAGCGTCTGTCAAGGATGGACATACATTCCAAAATGTGTGGAATTTTTTGTTCAGATTATTTGCTTGTAATATGTTCTCTATAGGATTAGAGTGCTTCGTAAATTATTCATTTGATTGGGGGGTTTGAACAACATATTTGGGGAGGATCACAATATAGGGTACAAAATCAATTCTAGCTCTTAAAGGGGCAATGGCCTACATGGGGTGTACAATGTTCAATTCTAGCATTATTTAATCTGCAGTTATTCTTCTGCTATGTATTATGTTACCAATAATATTGGTTCATGTTTATAGTGTCTTGTTAAGAGGAATTGATTACAATTACTCATCTTTTAACTAAATGCAATCTATTAGCTTCCAAAATGTAAGTACGTACATCTAGCTGTCTGATAACACATTCTGATCGAATGGATTGTCCTCCACATGGTAAAAACCCAGAGTGCATTGAGTGAATGTTGGAAAAACCTGTTGGTTCCTTTCTAAACATAACAATGTGAATGCTTAGGACTAGGACCACAAAATAGATTAAGTGAACTGGAAAAATAATTGATTGATTGATTTTAGCCCATAGTTCACTTTAAAGTCGGCTGAGATCGGTTCTTTTAAAGAGGACTATATGTGAAAACACCCTTAAACTGGGAGGAACGCAGATTTTAAGTTTTCCCGTTCCATGCCGTAATGAACATGATCCAGGTGTCTCTGTCTGCTGTGGGATTGGGATGTTCTCCTGCAATATCCCCAAGCTAATATCTGGACACTTTCAGAATTTTGACCCAAAGGGAATTTAAATGAATGTAGACTTTATTTTTTCAGGACAGTCATTTAACTTCCTCTGCTGCTACTACTGTTTTAGTGTTGTTTCGATCTATATACCGTCTATGCAGCATTTACTTTCTTATCTTTCTCTCCACTGGTGGGAGACGGTTCTTCTGAAATGCTGTAATTTGTGTATTACACTTCATCAAGAGCTATTCAAAATATCTTCATTTGATTGGCTTAACCTACAGTGTGATTATTTTATTTTATACTGGAACAGGAATTTATGGTCTATGTCACCCAGATATCATTAGTTAAAGGAGTAAAGTTTCAAGTATGGTTCCATCCAATTTACTGAGAATTTGTGTGCAGGAAAGTCTAAAACAACACTACTAAAGTCGTTGAAAGGAAAATGATCCACAAATTAGAAATGGTATTAGTTTTATTATTCCATTGTGCATAAACACAAGTTACAAAATGCAGTTTAAAACCTTTATTACGGTACTGCTAACCTTTTCCCAACATGCCAAGGGCCCTCAGTAAAAAATGTAAAAAAATAAAAGAATGGTGTCCAAGTTTCTAAACTGAACTTAGACATAACAGTGCATACCTCACACATCCTCGCAAATAATTACCAGTTACAAATGAACATGCCTCACATAAGAAGACGACAGGATGTTTTTCGATCTGCGTTATCTTTACAGCGGACGTGAAATAGATGGTGAAAAGCTGGGGCATTTGCCTTTAATTTTCTACTGCACTCAAGGTACTTTTGTTTTGTGTAGATTTCCTGTGTTGAAAACTTTCTGGCGCTGTCACTCAAAAGGCGACTTACACGGCATCAGTTCAATGGAATTTTGTCTCTACATCGTCGGGGACGTCCAGGAATAAGCAAATTTCCTGATGCGGAGGAGATTCCAGCAAAATGCAAAAATAAGTTAGTTTAGTTTGAGATGTGTCATGAAAGATGTTTTTATATCAAAGCGGTGTGTGTGAAAACAATGGAGATGGAGGAGACTGTGACCAGTTCTTCAAGCACAAGAGAGGTGATTCAATGCAAGCTTTGCTTACCCAGGATGGCAGAGTTGGCAGCCGACACAAACTCTGCCTCGAACTTCAGGAAATATTGTAGAGGTAAGATAACTAGCTAGCTAGTATAGATAGCTATCTAATATTCATGACACAGTATTTAGAGAGATTTAGGATTTTTTTGCTATGTACTGTAAATTGTCTTTGTAAATTAGGATAACGTTAATCTAAAAGCCTGAGACTCAGTTAGTCAAATTGTGCATATATATATATATATAATTGTGTGTCTACACAATAGGTACAGCTAGGCATGGACTCATCGCAACGTTAGACAACTTGTTAGGTCTGAGAACGTGATGAACTCACTACAGTCCCAGTATCTGAGAATAATAAGTATGGAAAGTCTGTCTGGGCTATTGTAATGTCCGTGATATGATGAACTAAGTTGCCACATAAAGCAGAATTTATTTGCTGAAATATTCCATATTTGTATGTTGTGTATTTACAACTATACAGGTTTGGTCTACACAAAACATAATCTTGGCACAATGACAGAGGACGAGACAGAGCAGCATTCATCATATGAAGATGATTTCTTCTCATCACTGATGCCAAAAAGGTCACAAGGTACAGGGAAGTTGGATGGGTACCATGCCTGTGTGTCAGACAATATGGACTTGCTTCATTCCTTTCCATAAATAAAGAAGCTGTCCCTCAAAATGAACAAGGGCCTGCCTGCCTCTGTGAAATTCTTAGCCGTGTCGGACTGCTCTTCACTGCAAAGCGAGCCAGGATTGACTTGATTCACTTTGACAATCAGTGCCTGCTGAAATGGAACAGCATGTTCAGCATGCTCAGAGAGATGTTCAGAGAGAAGTAGGCCTTAGAACAGAACTCCTTTTGTTTTTGCTCAAGGAACACTAAATAATCTAATGTACTCTGTACATGGAGCCTATATATAGTTTGTCAAACTAATACAGCCCATTTTCTATTTTGAGGAGTTTGCTCATTCATTTAGCATAGGAAGCTAGCTCTGTGATCACGCTGGTGGGAATGCACATTGCTTATGTGATTGCATAGGACAACACATCAAGTCCTTCATCCTCAACCAGGGATCATCAACTAGATTCAGCCGCAGGACGTTTTTTTTTTTCAGCGGATGGTAGCCTGGCAGGTAGCCTGGCGGTAGCCTGGCAGTTAAGAGTGTTGGGCCAGTAACCAAAAGGTCACTGGTTTGAATCCCAGAGCTGACTAGGTGAAAAATCTGTAAATGTGCTCTTGCGCTAGCCACTTGACCTTCATTTCTCATGTAAGTCGCTCTGGTAAAAAGCGTCTGCTAATTGACTAAAATGTAAACATAATTACAAATAATTTTTAGACCGCAAATTGACCTCAAGCAGCCCACACAGATGTAATGTTTGACTAAGACATGATCATTTCAAATCTTGCTTACATTTGTATACGATCACGTGGCTCTCTATTATGAGTGGGAAGACTGGGACAGATTTCTTAAATTAAAATCACTTGGATCGGATTTCCTGGTATTATTTTGTACAAAAATAAAACATTTATTTTTGATTTATTTATAGAAGACTCGGGGGGCCAAATAAACGGACCCGTGGGCTGCCTGTTGGGGAACCCTGTCCTAAACTATGATAATCAAAGAGAGTTCTAAGGGAGATTGGTGTTGTGGATTTTTATGACGTTCTGACCACAATGAAAGAGTTATCACTTGGACTGCAAATGGAAATAAATCAATTAAGTGCTTTATTCTAAAGTTGTCAGCACCTCCTATCTCTTGTGCTTGTTGTTGCGGTCAACTTAGTTTGGAGTGACTTGTTCATTTCCTTAGAAACTGGCAAACAATCAGCAACAATGGACATTTCATTTTGACAGTGTTGTGCCAATATCCTCTCCAGTGAGGGAAAATGACATTATGAGTCCATTAGCCTTTGTTTCCACTACAAGTGATCATTATACAGTCCCAAATGTTCCTTTCTGCTCTTAATTGCGAACCTCATGTGGCCACTGGGGAGAAACGCATGAGAGCAATATACCAGATTAGTTCAATCGCTGGATGTGTCTGCAAATCTTCCGTGCCTTAATGCACACTTACATTTTTTTTTTTTTTTTACTTAAGACTAAGTGTAGTCGGTCCTGTGCATTACCTTAAGCACTGCAGGCTAGGGATGCACCGATATGACATTTTTGGCCAATACCGATATCCAATATTTTCCTTGCCAAGAAAAACAATACCAATATTAAACATTTTAGTGGCCTTTTAAGCATTATAGTACAGTTGAATAATTACACAACACACACAAACACACACACACACACACACGACACAGAGGTCTATGGCACTGCATCTCAGTGCAAGAGGTGTCACTACAGTCCCTGTTTCAAATCCAGGCTGTATCACATCCGGCCATGATTGGGAGTCATTCCCATTGGCAAAGCGTCGTCAGGGTTGGGCCGAGGTAGGCCGTCATTGTAAATAATAATTTGTTCTTTATTGACTTGCCTAGTTAAAGGTTTCACACACACAGATACCAAACCACACTGACCAAAAAGTTATTTTGTTGGCATTTACGTATGTCCCCATTAGGATTAGATCGTAATCAAAACCTATTTCTTTCACTTACTTGTTATGCTGCTTTGTTATTAATTTGTTCAGTCGTTTCATTCTCAACCAGGATTTCATCCAACATGTCAAGCAGTGAAGTTTCAGCTCTGTCTGTCCGTGGCCTCTCTTCCTCAGTGTGCACTGTCAATCAATCAATCAATCAATCAATCAATCATGTATCCATACAGCCCTTTTAACATCACCCGATGTCACAAAGTGCTGTACAGAAATTGTGTGGTAGAGAGAGAGTCCAAAACAGCAGGTCCGGGACAAGGTAGCATGTCCAGTGAACAGGTCAGGGTTCCATAGCCGCAGGCAGAACAGTTGAAACTGGAACAGCAGCATGACCAGGTGTACTGGAGACAGCAAGGAGACAGGACAGGTAGTCCTGAGGCATGGTCCTAGGGCTCAAGTCCTCCGATAGAAGAGAGAGAGAAAAAGAGAGAGAATTAGAGGGAGCATACTTCAATTCACATAGGACACCGGATAAGACAGGAAATATTCCAGATATAACAGACTGGCCCTAGCCCCCCGACACAAACTATTGCAGCAAAAGTACTGGAGGGATATCTAGAGGGATATCTTCAACCACCAACCTACTACCCTGAGACAAGGCTGAGTATAGCCCACGAAGACCTCCCCCACGGCACAAACCCGAGGGGGGCGCTAACCCGGACAGGAAGATCACGTCAGTAACTCAACTCACTCAAGTGACGCATGGAAGAGCGCCAGTGACTCAGCCCCTGTAATAGGGTTAGAGGCAGAGAATCCCAGTGGAGAGAGGGGAACCGGCCAGGCAGAGACAGCAAGGGCGGTTCGTCACTCCAGTACCTTTCCGTTCACCTTCACACACCTGGGCCAGACTACACTCAATCATATGACCTACTGAAGAGATGAGTCTTCAATAAAGGCTTAAAGGTCGAGAGCGAGTCTGCGTCTCTCACATGGATTGGCAGACCATTACGTAAAATTTAAGCTCTATAGGAGAAAGCCCTGCCTCCAGCTCTTTGCCAGCGTGTTGTGACCTTAACGTACGTGTAGGTATTTACGGCAGGACCAAATCGGAAAGATAGTTAGGAGCAAGCCCATGTAATGCTTTGTAGGTTAGCAGTTAAACCTTGAAGTCAGCCCTAGACTTAACAGGATGCCAGGGTAGAGAGGCTAGCACTGGAGTAATATGATAAATTTGTTGGGTTCAAGTCAAGTTTCAAGCAAACTGATATCTTTCTGACAGATAAGCTCTAAACCAGGCCAGAACTTGTCCGTGTAGACCAATTTGGGTCTCCAATCGCTCCAAAATAATGTGGTGATCGATGGTATCACTGTCACTGTGTCCGTTTCTATCTTGTCCAGCTGTGTGTGTAACATTTCACGTAAACCATGTTTCTTGTCTACATCAAAGTAGCGGTCCTTGTACCTAGCATCGAGCATGGTGGCGACACAGTAAAGAGGCTCAGAGAGAATGCCACCAAATAATGCCACCAAATTGGTTTTCATCTGTGCTAACATAATTGCGAAAGGATTTTCTAATGCTCAATTAGCCTTTTAAAATGGTAAACTTGGATTAGCTAACACAATGTGCTATTGGAACACAGGAGTGATGGTTGCTGATAATGGGCCTCTGTACACTTCCAGCTACAATGGTCATTTACAACATTAACAACATTAACAATGGCACATAAGCCCATTTTCAAAGGGATTAGTTGTTTTTTAGGGTCAGTCGCTCTTTAAGAAATTGTATTATTAGACTATTCTCTGGATCATAATATACAATTTGGACAGTGTTTCTTCCTTGCCAAAATTGATCTTTGCATTACCGCTGTCATATGACAGATAGCTAATAGGCTATTTTATCATTTGTCTGGTGAAATTAATAAGTGAATGTTCACCACATATGTTTATCTTTCATAGAAATGGGTGAGTATGTAATGCATTTACAGTTTACGTTTATAAGCCTCTAGACTTCAGATGAAATTACATAGGTAAACAAGCAAGACCATAAAACCCTGCACATTCTCTATGCCCTTCCATCGTGCGCCTACAATTTTCACATACTTTAGTTTTTTAAGATAGGCTGGTGGACTTTCTACTTTTCATGTTTGTACAAAGAGGTTAACTCAGAGGGAACAAATGGCCCTTTTCTGTAAAACATTGAAAAGCACCAACATCTACATTGGAAGTCAACCAGCTGTTTTCTCTAAAGGTATCCTTTCTAAAGAGACCCTTTTCACTGCTGGGACAAAAGGAGGGTAGGAGGAGGAGGAGCTGTGGGAGGGAAAAGTTACAAGGGCAACCAATAAGGATGAGACCTCCTTGTCCCCGCCTTCAAATTAAGGCACTTCTCTTCACTTTCCCCCCTCTGGCTGGTGGTCTGCAGTGTGCTGGAGGAGAATGGAGCATGTGGAGTGAATCAGTGGCAGTGGGCATGTCACAGTTCACTCTGGGAACCTTATCAACACTGCTGGTGGAGTACATTTGGGCAGCAGCGGGATGGATTGCAAGATTGGATTCCAGCTGAGTATATCCCTTTTAGTGGTAGTATTGGTGGGCCGTTGTGAGGCGTTGTGGTTTTCCTGGGGCAGTATAGATGGCACCACTGAGGCCCCATCGCTTGACAATGAGGGATCTGGGAACCCAGTGACTAGCAATGAATCACCAACGCCGGAGAACATTGAAGAAGTGGGGGCAGATGTCATTGAAATAGAAAGCGGGATACATAAGTTTGCTCAAACTTGGAACCAGAATGCAAAGGCCACGGAGGCCCCCAAGCTGACCACTGTGAGGTCAAAAGCCAGGAATGAGCGCCCAATGGAAAAGGGTGCCGGTCGGCCCACGTCAAGGGGAAGCAAACCTGGTAATGACATGTCCACAGTACAGGGTATGGGATCTGGTTACTGGGAGTGGTCAGGGGTTGGGAGTGGGTCTGGAGTTGGGTCCTGGTCGGGATTTGGGTCTGGTTCTGAATTCGGATCTCGGTCTGAATTTAGTTCTGAATTTGACTCAGAGTCTGAAATCAGACATGGGTCTCAAATTAGACCTTTGTCTGGAATTGGGTTTGGGTCTCAATCTGGATCTAGCATTGAATCTGGATCTGAACCAGGAGCCTCTATGTGGGATAGCCAGGAGGGAACAGTTTTACCCACAGACCTCATCGGTTTAGCAGAGAATGTCAATGTGCTTGCAGGGAAAGAGAATGAGATGCTGGGTATTGTCAAGGTGGACCTAGCAGAAAGTGTTTTGGATGAGCACAACAGAACAGCTGAGTGGAATGCTACGGTTTTCCCCATAGACAGTCAGCCCGTCCCAAGTGTTAATGTCTCTCTTGAGACAACTCCCAGTAACACAAGTAGCAACAGAGTAATTGACAGTAGCTCTAGTTGGAACACCAATAATTTTAACTCGACAGAGTATTTTGACGAATACACTGTCTCAGGTGATTTTCTAACCCCTTTTGACAGCAACCACTCTCTCTTAGCTACTAGTGAGACGCCGGCCCCGGAATCCCCACGTTGCTGGCCAATAGATTTCCATTTGCCTTTCTGCAAATCCTTGGGTGGCGACAGCTTTGTGTTGCCCAACTATTTCAATCACAGCAGTGTGAAGGAGGTCCGGGCTGTTTTGGGCTCTTGGGCGTGGCTCTTGAGGTCACGCTGCCACCATAGCCTGGAGTGGTTTTTCTGCCTGCTGCTGTTGCCCAGGTGCCCCCGGGGACTGCCACCGCCTTGGCCTTGCCGCAGCTTCTGCGAGGTCCTGCAGGACAGCTGCTGGACAGTCCTCGATGAGGGCAGCCTCTCTATGGAGTGCCACTCTTTGCCTGATGAGGACGATGGGTATCAGTGCTTGTCAGTTAGTAACCAGAAAGGTAATCCCTGGTTAAAATGTATTCCCTTTTTGGAAATCCATTTTCAACCATCCCCAATCCCACCCCCTGTTTGTCTTTTTTTTGTCACCCAGTAGTCCTAGGACATTTATCTCCTGTTATTCCTGCTATTCCTGCTATTCCTGACACAGTTTGTTTTAAGTGCATTATATGAAGGTTCAGGGGACTAACCAGTGTATTTCTGTTTGCAACTCAACCCTTCGGCAACAACAATGGTGTGTGCAAAGACTAAACTAGCATGGCACTAGTGTTTTCCTCACAACCCAAACCGGTCGCATGTCAATGTATGTCCAAGTCTTCCGGTTGGCCAGTGACTAACTAAAATGTATAAGAATGTGTCACACACACACATGAACGCACACACACATTATATTTTCTTCTGGAGCTATAGCTATAGACTTTAGCATAATGTAAGTTAGGTGCAGGATAAATAGTCTACTTTTGAGGGAGAGGGACTTGATGAAGTTGGAAGTTTATGTATATAGAGTTTGAGTTGATGTAATAAAACCAGAGTAAGGGGCTGAAGGTCACAGTTGGATGCCGTGTTATATGATTTGTCCCTCCCAGACTTAAATGGAGTATTTATAGAGACATTTTATTTCTTTCATGTGCACTTAAAGGAGTGAAGGACACCCTGGCATGTAGTGTTCTTTCTATACATAATCTTTTGGCATGCCATCTTTATATCAACAAGCTGTCACATGTATTCATAGAATAAACCATTGCAATACACATTACAAGCAGTACATGGTAACTTTGAAATGAAAATGATTACATTTTGGTTGTATGAATTGCTTGTCAAAGTTTGTGCATTCTGCTCTCTACATGGTCAAATAAGCTGTCGTGTTACATTGAGCACAAGGGAAGTGATTATTTAATTTTTTTGTGGTTTGGTGTGATACATTCAGCAAGCCCACCTTTGTGTGTGAATATACTTGCATGACAGTTGATCTTATTTTAGCTTGGTGACTGTTTCAACTTGGAGACATATGTGGCAGGTATTTCAATGGCCTTGAGCATGATGGGGGAAAGATAAATGGTACTGGTAGAATCTTTTTTTTCCTTTCCCTGTCCAACATAAACCCTGTTCAGTCTGCATATAAAAGTGGGAAAATTGCTTTCAGCAACAAACTTGTTTTAGATGCCACTGGGTGCACATGCAACATTTTTCTTCTGCTAGTTGGGTAGAAGTTGGGTTGAGCAATAATTTGCCTATGCCATCCGTGTACCAGGATGGTAGCTCATTATATTCAGTTAAGTCAGCTCTCAGCCGTCACTGACCTTTCTAGCCTCCGATCTCATGATTAGATCCCGCCCTGCTGTTATGGTACAGTGAGAGGGGGCTCTCAGGATTCACTTTTGGCCTAAGCATGCCGTGGTAAAATCTCTAAACCACATGTTGCGCTCCAATTGACTTTCTTCTCCCTGCCAGGTAGTAATGTGGAAACACATATGCTTATGGTTTCTATGTCAAATGAGTGCATTTTCTTTTGTAGGCGTTTTTCTGAATCTGCACATAACTTTTCAAATACTTCAGCAGACACATTTCCTAAAATGGAAAAACATGAAACATAAAAAAATATTCTTACAATGTTGGAGAGGAGGTGGTGTAGGTACACTACATGACCAAAAGTATGTGGACACATTCTTGTCAAAAATCTCATTCCGAAATCATGGGCATTAATATGGAGTTGGTCCACCTTTGCTGCTATAACAGCCCCCACTCTTCTGGGAAGGCTTTCTACTAGATGAAGGAACATTGCTGCGGGGACTTGCTTCCATTCAGCCACAAGCACATTATTTGAGGTCGGCACTGATGTTGGGCGATTAGGCCTGGCTCACAGTCGGCGTTCCAATTCATCCCAAATATGTTTGATGGGGTTGAGGTCAGGGCTCTGTGCAGGCCAGTCAAGTTCTTCCACTCCGATCTTGACAAACCGTTTCTGTATGGACATCGATTTGTGCACAGGGGCATTGTCATGCTTAAAAAGGTAAGGGCCTTCCACAAACTGTTGCCACAAAGTTGGAAGCACAGCATAGTCTAGAATGTCATTGTATGCTGTAGCATTAAGATTTCCCTTCACTGGAACTAAGGGGCCTAGTCTGAACCATGAAAAACAGCCCCATACCATTATTCCTCTTCCACCAGACTTTACATTTGGCACTATGCATTCGGGAAGGTAGCGTCCACCAAACCCAGATTTGTTCATCGGACTGCCAGATGGTGAAGCGTGATTCATCACTCCAGAGAACTCGTTTCCGCTGCTCCAGAGTCAATGGCGTCGAGCTTTACACCACTCCCATAACAGCACTTTCAGTTGACCGGGGAAGCTCTAGCATGTCAGAAATTTGACGAACTGACTTGTTGGAAAGGTGGCAGCCTATGACAGTGCCACGTTGAAAGTCATTGAGCAGCCATTCTACAGCCAATGTTTGTCTATGGAGATTGCATGGCTGAAGAGACACCTTGTTTGCCCTATTAAGACCCCATAAATGTTTATAGTTGTTTAAAGGTACTGAAAATGGCTCCAGATTACGAAGTTGTCAAATTAATATAGTGGTGGAGAGTGATGCCATTTCACCCTGATCAGGGTGGTGTATTTGGAGTTTCAGTGCTCACATTCATATCATCCGGCTTTACACTATCTCTTTTTACGGCACTGCTATCTCTAGACAGCTTGCTCCACTGACAGGCTTTAGTGGACAAGATGTCTCTGGTCCGACACTAAGTGAATCTGTAGAGTGAATCTGAAAAGTCTCAGAAATGTAGGAAACACCAATGTGATTCTCTGAAACATTCAGAGTATGTGCCAGGCTAAATTAAATAAGTCACATTGTAAATGACCTCAGGGCAAGTCATGCTCTGCACTCATGTTATAAAATGAGTCCTTGAGGGCAGGAATTTTATTGCCGATATCTAAGAGCAGTAGTTCAGCAGTGAGGCTGAGGCATCTGTGCTTGGTATTGCCTATTAGAGCTGCCTTGAGGTACAGCTCTATTTATCCATTACAGCCTATCATCTTAGTCATCTTAGTCAAGACCCCCCCAAAAAAATCCCGCTGACAGACCATCTGGTTACACTCACCCACATAATGGTCCCTTGGTTGAAGTCCATCAGCCTGTGCAAAACAAATGGGTTTTGGGTGTAACAAATGGCTCTCATATTACTTCGTTTTTGGGTGATCGCTGAGATGCTGAGTATGCCACATTAACATAATTGCCCTAAAACATGCACAAATGTGTGATTTACTTTTGTAAACATTTTTGGTCATACTGTATATTACACTACTCATGTGGTACCTGTTACGATAGCAAAATTGCTTGATTTTCTGAAGTGAACTGCAGTGGTGCAGCTCAGTGTTGAAATGTTAACAGGTTGACGGCTTCAGCTTTCATTAGACTGCAGGTCACAGTTGAATAGCCAAGCTAATGTGTCACAACCTGTAAAGACCAACCCTAAAGCCAAAATCGGTCTGTTTCGTTGTTTATTAGCCCAGGGTAACTCAATATGGGTATTTTCCCAACCCCCAACACTCTTCCACCAAATACTTCCCTCGCTGGTAAATACTTTCATGGTGTTGTGTGTGTGTGCTTCGTCATGGCTACTATTTCAGACACTTCCCACTATCTACAGTTCCTGTGGACATTGTGTGTGGGAGAGGGCACTTGCTTTATCCCTATCTGTACCCCCTCATGCCCCCACTTGTCATTTGAATGGTGATGGGCCGCTTATGGAAGAGTCTCTCATCGCTTCCCTTCATAATTCTGAGCCGGAATTTGGGCGGGTGCTCAGTGGGTTCACAGGGGGTTGTCATGTTGACTTCATCAGGGCCCTGCACAGCAGAGTACAATGAGGCAGTTGACACACTTTCTATATGGAGAGATGTGTGGGAGGGTCACTGCCCATGGGAACATTGCACTGCTGTTGCCCTTGTGCATGAGTGGATCAGATAGTGGGTAGTTCAACCACTTCAACAACTGGGAGCAGTGGCATGAAATCAAATGGTTTAACTCATTAGCCATGTTAGTAATGTCTAGGGTTTTGTCATGGTCACTTGCTTTCCTTTGAAAGATAAGCGGTTACAGATTTCAGGGTTGTTGGGGTCAATTGCATTTACATTTGATTTGTTTTAACGTGGCAAATTGAAGAAATGTCCAAGAAAGTCCTCTTTGAAAAGATGGAGACATTGGGTAAGGGCATTGACTGACGTATTATGGGGTCCATTCCTGCAGTGGTCAGCAGGTGGAGCTAGTACCTAGTTATCCATGCTCTTAGATACCCCCACATTTCTATATCATTAATGATATTCTCCCTTCAATGTGTACCATACCAGATTATGACCTGATGATGAATGAAATTGTCTCCCTGAATTGTGTATACATTGGCCTATATATAGCATGATGTTCCGTATGAATCTTTTGACCATGCACAAATGGAAAAGAAGAATGACCTGTAATATTTGTTGGCCCCTCTCCAATGCATTGTTTTCTTTTTGTTTTGTGTTGCTTTGTATGCACTTACATCATTCAGTAGGCCTATTGGCCATTTCATAGGCTACAGGCCTGCCTACCTCTGGATGGGAAGGGTGGGTGGGTGGGAATAGAGATAGGAAAGTCATGTTGATGTTAGGCTGTATATGTTTGTGCATGTGTATGTATCTTGTTTGTTTATTTTGGTCTCGTCTGAATAAATAAACTATATAAAAAAGGAGACATTGCTTCATAAAAGGGCAGTCTGCTGTTCAAACAATAACAAAGTAGTCACCCCGCCTCTGCGGGATGGAAAAATGTAATCACTCTTAAATTAATTGACTATGGATGCAAGAACTAACCAGCTATGATATCAAAATTATAGTTTGAACGATGTTTTGAGGCTCCACAGTGTTTGTTTACAATTGCATTGATTACAAACAAACGAGTAAAACAAGATTATATGTTGGGTTATAGTGGGGTACCACAGTTGAACTAGGCTCATGAGGCATTTATATAGTTATGTTCTTAAAGAATCAATTGGTGTAATAGCCCAAAAATCACAATTGCCCATGTAGTTTAACTTTAATTTAACATTTCTGGAATTGACTGAATTTAAATAGTTAGTCCCAATGTCTCTAACTGCTACGGTGGTCTGTATGTCTTCCCCACTGCCAGACAAACTCTGGCAGTGGGATCATGTATATATTAGTGTATGTGTTTGTGTTTTTGTGGCTTTGCGGTTTCTATTCCCAGGGGTTCATACTATACTGTGTCTGACACTGATTATCCACAATGCAGTGGTTCCATGCAGGGAGTCTAATATTGTATCCCATGACAGGAAGGCTTAAAGCTGGCAGAGATCTCACGCAGGTGTTCGCCATGGAAAAACATTTCTAAGCTGCACTCTGAGAGTTCCAATTATGGGCACAATGTTCTCAATCATTCACTGACAGAAGCTCCTAGCTCCCTGGTTTCTGTTACAATGGGAAGGCCAATTAAATGGTCCTTAGTATAGTAGAGATACAGAAGTCATTTTCAGCTGGAGTATGACCATGCAGAGTATCTCTTGATTAAACAGTTTTCAATTACTTTTGGTAATTTTGGTTGCCATTTAGTTTTTTCCAGAGCTATTTATTGAAGCATTGAAGGAACACCCTGCCAAATTGCTCAAGGCACAGCATTCCCATCTCGTCATTTTCTGAGGTGATATGATTAGGGCCCGGTACCGAGTCTGCAGAGCTTAAGTGGTACCCACTTAAGTGGTACTCACTTGTCTTTTTGAAAATCGTGCTCAAATCTTACTGCTGGCTATGTAGTTAGAATCCCCCCCCCCCCCCCCCACAGGCCATAAGTTATGCGCTATGGTCATATTTAAAGAGAATGCAATTTAGGCCTCGCACCAAAAGTGCAAAAATGTTGGATGCATGGAAAGGGTACAACCTGGTGGTCATCAGAGTGCAATGCATTTCCTTTCCATCCACATTTGAATATGACTTTACCTTGAATGCATCCTCCATATGCACCATTGAACTCTCACTTGTTTCCAATGGGGAAAATGAATGGGAAAATAAGTTGGAAGTTTCCTTGCCTGTCTGTGTGTTATTTAAATAAACAACTTGATAACACAGAAGTCCCAAACGCTAGTGTCATGTTAAGATATCAGATTTCAAAATCCTTCCAGACATTTTTACACAGTGAGGTACTAGCCAAACCAGATCAAACCAGACACATCTGATCTTCTAAATTGCTTAAAAGAAGCAGTCACACCTCTTTACTCAATGAGGTTCTGTTTAACTCCAATAATATAATAGACAAAACTCAAATTACCAACGAGTTGAACCAACATTTTATAGCAGCAGGCCATTTATTTGAAAAGGGCAATAAGGACAACTCTGAAAAGACTGTTCATGACACATGCATCTCTGATGCACCCCTGTTCAATCACAGACATGCCTGCTATTGTAAATGTTGACCAACTGTTCTCTCTTCAGCAAGTCACTACTAAGAAAGTTCTTGACACTCATTTAGTTATTGATGTTAAAAAAGTCCACTGGGGCAGACATGCTTGACCCGTGTCTTCTACGGCTTGCTGCACCTCTGACTGTGGAGCCCTTAACACATTTTTTTATTCATCCATTCTCTTGGGTATTATTCCTTTGCTCTCTCACTCCACAAAGGTAGTGATCCCTGCAATCATAATAATTTGCGGCCAATCTTAAAACTCTTGGTAAATTCTCAGGTGTGGTCCTTTTAAGATAGAAATTGTATTCTGAATGCTCACCAGGACACAGCATCATCTCGGCTGCTTCTCAAGTCATAAATTACATAGTTAACGAACTACACAGGAAACCGCACTGCGATGCCCTTTTATATTGATCTGTCGAAAGCATTCAATACGGTTGATCATGCAGTCCTGCTACAGAGGCTACCCGTAATTGGTCTAGACCAAGCGGCCTACGGCTGGTTAAAAAATTACCTGCACGATAGAAGTCCTGTATATCTGCTGATGGAGTTCAGTCTAATTTTCTTAACATAACCAAAGGAGTGCCACAAGGCTCAGAATTAAGTCCTTTACTGTTGTTTACATTAATAATGTTAGCTTGTCCCTGAATAATAACCGGGGCCTACATCTCCATCCGGATGCCCCCTCCAGTGCAGCAGGTCATTAACGACCTTCAGCTTTGATTCAATTCAAGTATTGCTTACAGATCTTAAATTAGTGTTAAATGTCAATTAAACCAAGTTTGTTGTTCTCCAGGTCTTGTCAAATTTAACCTAAAGATCTGCGTAGTGGCACCTTCAAGGGAGCCTAAATTAAGCCAATCCCTCATTAGTATTTAGGTATTTGGATTGATGAAAATTGTATTTTAAAACACACATTGAATAACTGAGAAAGATTGGTTTCCTTTATACAAATAAATCCTGCCTTACTTTTGAAAACAGGAGGAAGATTGTTAAAGCATCGCTCCTCCCAGTACTTGTCTATGGTGATATAATCTACATGCACGCAGCAGCTTCTGTTTTAAAACCTTTAAATTCAGTCTATTACTGCATTTTTTATCACAGGAGACAATTTTCATTCATATACAGTAGTTCTGTTCGCTGGGAGTCTCTGACTACCAGAAGTGCCCAACATTGGCTGATATTTGTATATAAAGCAGTTCTCCAGACACTCCCATACTACCTCACCACTTCTTAATTGGAAATCCAGCCACCATCAGATTTGCTCTCAAGACTGGCTGGTTCTAGAGGTTCCACGAGTCCGGGAAGATTGTTTTTAGTTATTGTGCCCCTAGAGCATTGAATGACCTGCAGGCCACTTTGAGGCTTGACTCTCTGGTCTCGAAGGGTCAGTTCGGGACATTAATTAGGAATGGGGTGAAGAAGAACTGCACTTATTTTGATTGATTTGTAATTTTATCTGTCGCTTTTGAATGTGATTTGTTTTAATTGTAAATGTTGATTCATTTTTTCCAGAGCACCCTTGTAAATGAGACCCTGGTCTCGATGGGTTTCCCCTGGTTAAATAAAGGTTACATTATTATGTTTTTTTAAATTGTCATTTGTGCCACTATATATGAGAAATATTAGGAAAAAAAATATCTGTACAAAAAACAAATCCCTTTGGAATGGTAATTGTTTACGTATTTTATTTCAACTCTAGATTTTCAAATCTCTTATTCCCCAACAATTTAGGAACCAACCCCAACAGGACCCTTTCAGAAGCTGCACTTTTTTTCTGCCTGATTGGCATATATCAAGTCTTGTTAAACTGTCAGTGGATGACAAAAGCTTTCCTGGGGGTTGAATGGAGATCCTAGTTAAAATACTAATGTTATAGGGCTGGGCAGTATACCGGTATTGATGCATGGACCCGTTTCGTTTTTTTCTTTACCTCCTATTTCAATGTTTTGGTTTGTTAAATGTGATACGGCACTCCATTTTTATACTTTACCCCACTACTTGAGTCTTCTCTCTCCGTCTCTCTCACCAAACTCCCCCTGTCACCCAAGGAGTGCAGTTGTTGTTGCTCGGCCACAAGATCGTTTGCCGACCGTTCACTCTTCAGTTTGCATGATCATTGCAGCAGATGCAACAATATGTTGATGACAATGATGCTGCTTTCCACTTTGCTTCTGAATATAAAATTGCAACTGTTATATAATTACACTTAGTTTGTGTGCAATATGTTACCATCTACAAACGGCTAATTGTCTTTTCATAGCAAATTGTGGCTAAAATAAATCATTAGTCACTAATTGCTAGTTAGCTCGCTGGCTAGCTAACTAGCTAGCTAATAAATGTACTGAGTCAGATAAACTTAGCTAGCTAATGCAGCCTAATACCTGTGCTGGTGTAAGCTTAAATCAGCATGTTTGTGCAACAGCATCTTCTAAATCAGAGAGGAATAGACGCTGCTTAGTGACATGAAGTAAGATACGACATTTAATGTAGCCAAAGATGATAGGATCCGACTCCCCTGGGAAACACTGACCAACACTTTGGTTCCTACCCTGTGACAATAACGCCTCCATAGAGATCCTACTAGAATTCAAATTCCTAATTCTATGAATGCCTCCTTGGCTTTTTAATTTGGTGTCATGTCAAACAACACTGTATTCAAAGTGCCCACTATTCCATTCTGAATAATCATTATATTTCCATGAATCCAACAGTTCACCTAAGTGTTTTGACCTAGCCTAGGCAGCCGATAGTGGCCGCTAGATCTGCACTATCATCTAGGATTGATGTGCATTCCCGGTAATACACTCGTGTCGCCCGTGGACCGGCTCATACATAAAGCATCCTCCATTCAGGGGATAATTTTCCTCATTAATTAATTGTATTTGCGAGCCAGCAGATTTTCCACCAACATTTTTGGATTTTCAGACAACTTAGGATGTTGCACACCGCATTCAGCCAAGGGTGTGCAACGTCCTAAGTGGTGTGGAAATACCAAAATGGACGTGGAAAATTCAGTTAGCTAGTTAAAGAGGAAAATGATGCCCTTTAAGCCTGAATGGAGGATACTTAATATACGAGCCAGTCCACAAGTGACACGACTGTATTACCGGGAATGCGCATCAACCTTAGACGATAGTGCAGATCTAGAGGCCACTATCGGCTGCCTAGGCTAGTTTTGATCTATATCGCAATTGCAATATTTTGTTAAAAATAAGTCCTAGATTTCTTTACCCATATCGCGCAGCCCTATGTGGCAGTGTGTAAATTGGCTCAAATTATATAAACTTTTGTTTTGAAGTTTCTTTGAACAGAATAAGACAACCTGAATTGAGAAATCCCCATTTAAAATCACGTAGAATGTATGTGTTGCCACTCTAGGGTCATGCACAACTCATAGAGCAAATGTAAAACTTTTATTATTAAAAAACATAAAAGACCACCAAAGACCGTCAAAAATGTGAAACATATTGTGATATGATATTTGGGCCATATCGCCCAACCCCTGCACACAGACCAATTTTTTTTCATAATTTCAAATGACTCACTGCCTTTTAGACGACACAATACGGGTGCATTCACCGACATCAGCAAAGGCATTCCTTTAGCTTTACGTTTGAAGGGCAAAGCCTTACAATCATAAATCATAAAGCCGGTAATTCAATTGGCTTCCGTTTCTTGTTGTGTTGCGAGACACTTTGCCGTTGTTTTTGACGAGTGATTGATTCTACATTGTTTAATAGGCACGTCAACATCTCCCAACTTATGTCAGTATGGTGAGCAACATAGGTCATTTTAGGGACTATGGAAAGAACCACACGATGGATGCTTGTCACTCCGCAGCACACATTGCCATGAACTGTCAGATATGTGCCTAAGATATCAACTGAGTCTCCCTTGATATTGTTTATGGCCATGCCTGTGGGTGAAACTAGATCTGGTCGGCATAATAGGTGAACTGTTCCATAATGAGGGGGCTTGTGTTTGGAAAACTCAGAATGCTGTAGGAGCACACAGTTCCAGGAAAATTAGGACTCGTGCCGTAGGATTGGCAAGGCACATCGAAAGATCAGATGACCGACCGTATCATAGGAGAATGAGGTAAGGGCATTAAGAAGGTGGAGAGGAGGCAAACTTTCCCTCCAGATGGAACGTTATGATCGCAGACTGAGGGACTAGGCTCTGTTTGTCTATTGTCTTTTTGTTTTATCCCAAAAACCCTGAGACACCCCCACGTGTCAGCCAAAGTGCAACACCCCTGCAGACGTTTAGGGGTTAAGTGGTGCCTTGCACAAGCGCAGGAAATTATGACTAGGACCTTGATGCCAGCAAGCCGGCCCACTCCCCACCAGACTTTTTACCATTGAGAACTGAAAGAGAGAGTTAGGAGGGTTCCTGTGTCGACCTGCAAGTGCAGGCCTGCCCGTCCATCTGTGGCCCCTCGAGCTGTCATTCTCACTTTGTCCTGACTAACATCTTGTAGGGCAGTGCGAATTACGATTTATTGTTTTCTGTTCAACAGTCATGAACCCACAACTCCCTCTGGTTATTTGAGTGGGCCCCTCACTTGCAGCAACAAATCCCTAGTCCTGTTTAGGGTCATATGTCTGCTTAATTCTTATGTAGCAAAATTTGAAATTGTGTATTTTACATTGGATGAAAGTAGAGACCCAGAGCTAGAAAATGGTACGTCCTACACTTCAGTTGAGGAACAATAGGAAAGTAATTCCGCATTGAAAGTTGATAAACGTGTCACCTCACTTTTGAGAAAATGGCCTTTGAATGTTTTGGTACACCTACTGAGAGCTCTTCTTTGTCTACACCCATTCAGCATTGTTTACACCCTCTTAAGCTTTAGCCCCACCCATCTCTTTAAGGGTTGATCCGCGCGTTCTGTCCTAACAACAGCAGTCAAGCACCCAATCTAACTGGCTAACGTTGGCTAGCTTGTTAAGAGAATAGCTCACTCTGACTATTTTCCTCTGCCCTAGTAGAGCTGGTTAGGTTGTTTTTATGTTATCCAGAACATTGTTGACTGCAACTGTGCTGCTGGCAACAATTTACGTTTTTTTGCCGACATTTACTGGCACCGGCCATATTCAATGGGTGTTGAGCATTCGTAGATGTGTCCGTTATTCTGCGCTCTGGCTATCTAATCCGATTTCCGATTTCTCTTTCGTTGAGTGTGCCAAAGCGCAGAATAATGAATTTACCAGCTACATCTATCAACTGTTGTCTCAGTGACATCATAAATATTCTATTGAAATGGTTACTTGCATAGTGGAGTATTTTATTAAGACATGTACAGTGGGGCAAAAAAGTATTTAGCCAGCCACCAATTGTGCAAGTTTTCCCACTTAAAAAGATGAGAGAGGCCTGTAATTTTCATCATAGGTACACTTCAACTATGACAGACAAAATTAGAAAAAAATCCACAAAATCTTATTGAAGGATTTTTAATGAATTTATTTGCAAATTATGGTGGAAAATAAGTATTTGGTCACCTACAAACAAGCAAGATTTCTGGCTCTCACAGACCTGTAACTGCTTCTTTAAGAGGCTCATCTGTCCTCCACTTGTCACCTGTATTAATGGCATATGTTTGAACTTGTTATCAGTATAAAAGTCACCTGTCCACAATCTCAAACAGTCACACTCCAAACTCCACTATGGCCAAGACCAAAGAGCTCTCAAAGGACACCAGAAACAAAATTGTAGACCTGCACCAGGCTGGGAAGACTGAATCTGCAATAGGTAAGCAGCTTGGTTTGAAGAAATCAACTGTGGGAGCAATTATCAGGAAATGGAAGACATACAAGACCACTTATAATCTCCCTCAATCTGGGGCTGCACGCAAGATCTCACCCTGTGGGGTCAAAATGATCACAAGAACGATGAGCAAAAATCCCAGAACCACACGGGGGAACCTAGTGAATGACCTGCACAGAGCTGGGACCAAAGTAACAAAGCCTACCATCTGTAACACACTACGCCGCCAGGGACTCAAATCCTGCAGTGCCAGACGTGTCCCCCTGCTTAAGCCAGTACATGTCCTGGGCCGTCTGAAGTTTGCTAGAGAGAATTTGGATGATTGGGAGAATGTCATATGGTTAGATGAAACCTAATTGGAACTTTTTGGTAAAAACTCAACTCGTCGTGTTTGGAGGACAAAGAATGCTGAGTTGCATCCAAAGAACACCATACCTACTGTGAAGCAGTGAACATCATGCTTTGGGGCTGTTTTTCTGCAAAGGGACCAGGACGACTGATCCGTGTAAAGGAAAGAATGAATGGGGTCATGTATCATGAGATTTTGAGTGAAAATCTCCTTCCATCAGCAAGCGCATTGAATATGAAACATGGCTGGGTCTTTCAGCTTGACAATGATCCCAAACACACCGCCCGGGCAACGAAGGAGTGGCTTCGTAAGAAGCATTTCAAGGACCTGGAGTGGCCTAGCCAGTCTCCAGATCTCAACCCCATAGAAAATCTTTGGAGGGAGTTGAAAGTCTGTGTTGCCCAGCAACAGACCCAAAACATCACTGCTCCAGAGAAGATTTGCATGGAGGAATGGGCCAAAATACCAGCAACAGTGTGTGAAAACCTTGTAAAAGACTTACAGAAAATGTTTGACCTCTGTCATTGCCAACAAAGGGTATATAACAAAGTGTTGAGATAAACTTTTGTTATTGACCAAATACTTATTTTCCACCATAATTTGCAAATAAATTCATAAAAAATCCTACAATGAGATTTTGTGTTTTTTTTCTTCTCATTTTGTCTGTCATAGTTGAAGTGTACATATGATAAAAATTGCAGGCCTCTCTGATATTTTTAAGTGGGAGAACTTGCACAATTGGTGGCTGACTAAATACTTTTTTGCCCCACTGTAGGTAGCTAAACAATAAACCATATTCCCAACTCATGACGTTACTACCCTGCATGAATCTGCAGGTAGCTAACCAACCAGGTTTAATGTTAGCTAGCTAACATCAGGCTATAACTAGCAATGCAAATGGCTCTGAGATACGAATAATATACCCCTAGCAAGCCAACCAGCTAATGTTAGCTAGCTAGCTAGCTAACAGTACACTTTAATTTGAAATGAAATGACTTTCTAACAAAATTAGAAATGTGTAATGTCTTAAAATGTTGCTAGCTAGACTTTCTTACCCATTATACATGGATGGCTGCTTCTCCCTCTGTCAATGATGCCATGGTTGCCCTTAGTTTGAAGATGTAATCCGGAGACAGGTGTTTTCTCCATCTCCTTAGCTGTCATACTCAAATTCCACTGATTACAAAATTCAATCCAACAGAAAGTGAAGAGCAACACTTATGCAGTTCTACTACGCAATATATATATATATATATTTTTTTAACTCGTTAGACAGGATTACCTACACGTACTGACCAACTCAAATAGACAGTAGCGCTTCATGGCAGACCGTTCTGAACTCATCTCTCGGCATGTTCCGCCCACTCATTATTTCAGCCAATCATGACTTGCGGGAAGGATGCTCTTTTTCTGTTGCTAAACCAACTAGGCTCATGATTTAACTATTGTATTCCTATTTACAGATGGCATACAAGTTTTGTATTAAGGCAGATGACAGTTGTTCTAGAAGGCATTTCTGCCTGTCCTGTAAAGTAGTGACGTGTGACATATGCCTAGTTTCCTGAAACGAGTCACATATACAGTATTATGCATGTTGAACTTTCAATTCCAACATTATAGTGTTGGTATGCGCACATTAGTGTCTAGCTGTGTTGGAAAACAGAACATGACCCACTTGAGAGTTGTTTGGCTTTTTCTTCAGTTCTGTCAAATGATGTTCTAATCTCTCTCACACGGATAGATTGGCAATGCAATAAGCGAGACACAGGAAGGACCCAATGTTATTTCCTTTTTTTTAATTATGTTTATAGGAGTGCTCTTCCGTAGCTTTGGCATTGGGTTAAGTAGATTACCTCATATATTTTACCTTTCAACCTAACCACCTGCAGGCCCTAATGGCCTACACTTCTCATAGATCCCCAGGAGGACTTTGAACCTTGTGTAATGACTCATAGAACTTGTTTATCTGTCATCTGAAGGTTCTCAAAGAATGTTTTGTAAAGGAGGAAAAACATATCAGCTGATGCTCAAAGATGATCAAACAAACTTGTAGAGGTTTTGTAGAAAAAAACATTTGTTTTGCATTACTTCCCATTTGAAGTGTCTTCTTTATCCTTGACTGATAAGATTTTTATCTCCCATAAATGCAATATTTATAAAGATGTATTGATTTATATTTTGAATTAGAATTATGATGAGATAGGACAACTTGTGCAAGGTTATTTGCTTATCACCGTGCGATAGAGGTGCATTTTCTCACTACAAATCACAAGATGCGGATTTGAGGTCGAGAGGACACACACGTCTTTGTGTTCTGTTTCTTTCCAAAACTTCCCCCATTATTATACACTGATCCCATACCATTCACCCAGGGTGACGGAAGAGGGAGCACAGATATTTGGGGAACACAGCTGTAGGTTTCCTGTTGCACTGACATGATGGCATTTAACAGATGTCACCGAATTAAAGGGGAACTGTTGTGTGTGTGCTGAAAGGTGTTAAAATAGAAGTCAGGAATTCTTTAAAATAAATTCCATAAAATGAATTAATTCACTGATTCCATTCAGTTAAATCCAGGAATTGATGGAATTTGAGAAATGTATCATTATTTTGTATTTTTTTTTATGGAATTAATTTCTTATGCATAATTTATCCTCATGCAGAGTATGCAGTGCATGATTATATTCTTCTACTTACAAAACTACAGCCTGAAAAATCTTCGACTTACAGTACCGGTCAAAAGTTTTGTCGTACCTACTCATTCAAGGGTTTTTCTTTATTTTACTATTTTCTACATTGTAGAATAACAGTGAAGACATAACTATGAAATAACACATATGGAATCATGTAGTAACCCAAAAAGTGTTAAACAAGTCAAAATATATTTTATATTTGAGATTCTTCAAAATAGCCACTGTTGCCTTGATGACAGCTTTGCACACTTTTGGCATTGTCTCAACCAGCTTCATGAGGTATTTACCTGGAATGCATTTCAATTAACAGGTATGCCTTGTTAAAAGTCCATTTGTGGAATTTAATTCCTCCTTAATGCGTTTGAGCCAATCAGTTGTGTTGTGACAAGGTAGGGAGGTATACAGAAGTTATCCCTATTTGGTAAAAGACCAAGTCCATATTATCAAATCAAATCATCAAATCAAATTTATTTATATAGCCCTTCGTACATCAGCTGATATCTCAAAGTGTTGTACAGAAACCCAGCCTAAAACCCCAAACAGCAAGCAATGCAGGTGTAGAAGCACGGTGGCTAGGAAAAACTCCCTAGAAAGGCCAAAACCTAGGAAGAAACCTAGAGAGGAACCAGGCTATGTGGGGTGGCCAGTCCTCTTCTGGCTGTGCCGGGTGGAGATTATAACAGAACATGGCCAAGATGTTCAAATGTTCATAAATGACCAGCATGGTCGAATAATAATAAGGCAGAACAGTTGAAACAGTTTAAACAAGAACACCTCAAATACGTAAAGAAAAATGACAGTCCATCATTACTTTAAGACATGTATCTTTGATGTATTCACTATTATTCTACAATGTAGAAAATAGTAAAAAATAAAGAAAAACCCTTGAATGAGTAGGTGTGTCCACACTTTTGACTGGTACTGTGTGTTTCTTTGTGATAATCTTGTGATCATAACTATATGTTGTGATGAGTATCATAAGCATTCGGTTTACATGTACATCTACAGTATACCCCTGGAACAAGAATCTGGGTGATAATATCTCAATGGTCTTAGGAAGTGTTTTCAGTATTTAGTGCATCTGATCTAACTGAAACATACAGTGTTAATTAACTCTGTTTTCAATTGAGGTACAATCAAGGATGACCATCCTCCCTTTTTTAGATTAACTTTTTTTCCAAAACATGATTGCGTGAGAAGCGATTCAAATTTCAAAACACAAAGGAAAAAAGCACTCGGAGGCACTTGTTAGAAAAAGCTTACAAAGTCTATTCAATCAGACTTCCCGTTTTCTGTTCAGCTGTGTCAAATTTTGTTAACGATCTTGTAAGATCCTAGTCACTTCAAATGTATACAGACAATGAAAAAGGTCCACAGACACTGGTCGTACACTTTGTGCCTTGCAATATTGCATACAGACAGTCATATCCCCCTTGGATCTATTTGAAATGCTGTCGTTTGAAATCAAAAGAAGTATGGGGCCACTTAAAGTAATGATTCACCCATTTTGCGCATCTCTCAGCGATGTTCTGTCGATTACCTGGGTCATTTCATGATTTCATCTGTATCTGAGCTATTCCCGTTCAAGCATACATACATTTGGCCGGTATGACATAGCATTTAAGACTCCCGAGTGGTGCAGCGGTCTAAGGCACTGCTTTTTGGTGCTAGAGGCATCACTACAGACCCTGGTTCGATCCCGGGCTGTATCACAACCGGCCGTGATCGGGTGTCCCATAGGGCGGCGCACAATTGGCCCAGCGTCTTCCGGGTTATTAGGGGAGGGTTTGGCCGGGGTAGGCCGTCTTTGTAAAATAAGAATTTGTTCTTAACTGACTTGCCTAGTTAAATAATATAAAGCCTCTCTCACTACACTGGAAGTTAACAGGAGTATGACTTTTATATCGCGAAAACGTCTATCATACATGTCAGATTTCAATACTGGCTGATGTCATAACATGGGAGGTTGTCTTCTCTCGAATGAGCCATTGATCATGCTTTTGCGATATTCCAACCTCAAGGAATTTGTAATTTAACAGAGGGACTAACACATTTCTCCTATTTGTCTGCCTCTTCAGTGCATTGCATAGTGCCGTTCGAATGTCAGACTCGACTCACATCGATATGCTGGTTGAACATGATGAGATTGTAGACTCCTATATTGATGGAGCAGTTTGTTTGGCGATTTTACAGCTAAATAGCTATTTCACATGCTGATATTGACTTTAGTATTATTGTAGCTTCGTCCAGCCAGCCCATAGAGAGAGCATTGCATTGTGGGCTTTGTAGTCGACTTGAGCTGCAACAGATTACCGCAACGATTTTCACATGTTGCTACCAACCTATAAGGACAAAATGAAACATTTGCTCACTAAAATATTTTTCTCACATATTAGTGTTATGTAACACTGGGAATTATAGGAATAAGCGGCACCACACCCTAAGAGCATTTTTATTTTAAATATGTGAATTCATTAAATATGCACATACTGTGTTTGCATGTAACACAAATCATTTTTTCTGGACATTGTATGAAGTCAGCCTACATTTTTTTGTTTCATTTTGTTAAGGACTTACACACAGCAGATTGTGGATAAATATTTATTTCATAATATCTGTAAATACTTTTGAGGAAAATGTCATCAACAATTTTTTTGACAACATATCAACAATTCCCCATGTATAAGTCTGAAGAATTTTTCAAGATAACCAAACAAATTGTGATGAATGCAGATGCTTCTGAGAGGCTGAGAAAAATGTGTTGGCATGCAGGAAGAGTCTGACTTTCGGGAAAAGTACACTGAAATTAGACTACCAAATGCCAAACAACTATTTAGACCCTATCACCATCTCTTCAAAGTCAGTTACTACATATATTCTGCTTTGTAACATTATCTATGAGGACTTTTATATTATGTGATTCAATGAAGTGAGCTTTGAAATTATGGATGGATGTCTATTTAAAAGTGGTTACAATTCATGACATTTTAATAATGCTAGTATGATAAACTAACAAAAATATACATTTGCATCTACTTTTTGAAATGTTTATTTTAAATGGACCAAAATACCCCCAAATTGTCAAAATTGATAAGTAGCTGCAAAAATAACATTTTTGCGTGTGGTGCCTGCCTGTCCTTAACTGACCCCATGTTAAAACCAATCTTAGACTGGTTAGCATGGAGTTCCCCTTATCCAATGTCAGTGAGGGAAGAATGTCATGTCGGCATGCATTCACAAGGGGCTTTGGGCTAAAATAACTCCATCTGTTGAAGGGATCTAGATTCTTGTAGGTCCCAGGAGAAGTGCTTTTGGGGGGATGCTTTTGGGGGATGTCATAGTTGCTATCAGTTTTTATAACCCACTCCATTATTTGAAGGCAGGCAATAGGAGTTGGCTTGTTTGAATTGGGTCCTTTGATAAATGCTCACATATAGGGTTGGCTTTCAAAAGTTAAGAGCAAAAGGTCATTGTTTACTGTAGCTTTGCAAAGTATATTAGCACAGTGGTTTGTTTGGCTGTGTGTCAGTTGCAATTAACTTCAGCCATATAATGTATTTGTTTGTAATGTTTCCCTGATATCTAAGTTGATTGACAAGTTGATATGCAATGCACAATTTATCTTGAAGTTGTGATAGATGTTTTACAAGTCCAAGGAAGTTTCCCATGTCAGGTCATATTTCTCTTAAATATTAGACCAGGAATCATTGAAATATCATTACATTAATGCAGATCTTCAAGTGACTCTGGACACTGGGTTCATTAACATTGCTGCCCCCTTCCCTCCCAAAAAACCTCACGAAACACTACAAAGAAAGTGTTGGCGGTCTGCTTTTACCTCGCAGGCCAAAACCCACTGTGTCAAACCCCAACACACTAATAGAGCACGCTAACCCAATCTCGCCATGCAGCCCACCCCGTCATCGCCGTTTCCTGTGTGCTGTGTACTAACTTCCTGTTTCTCTACCGTAGATGAGATCGGTGTCTCCCTCCTGCAACTGATCGGGGACCCTCCCCCAGACGAGATCACCAAGATCTATGGTCCCGACAACAGCCCCGGCTACATCTTCGGTCCCGACGCCAACACGGGCCAGTTGGCACTTGCCCATCTTCCCAGCCCCTTCTACCGGGACTTCTCCCTCCTCTTCAACCTGAAGCCCCAGTCCACCAAGGGTGGAGTCATCTTTTCGGTCACAGACGCCTCGCAGAAGATCATGTATGTGGGCGTCAAGCTGTCGCCGGTCAAAGCGAACAAGCAGAATGTCATCTTCTACTACACGGAGCCCGACTCGCAGGTGTCGTACGTGGCGGCCACCTTCCCCGTGCACAACCTGGCCGACCAGTGGAACCGCTTCTCCATCTCCGTGCTGGACGACAAGGTCACCTTCTACATCAACTGCGACGACCAACCCCAGGTGGTACGCTTCGAGAGGTCCCCGGATGAGATGGCGCTGGAGGCCGGAGCCGGGGTGTTCGTGGGCCAAGCCGGAGGGGCCGATCCCGATAAGTTCCTGGTATGTATCATGCTATGACTGGACTTTTTAATATCAGAGTTGGGGTCTGTTGTGTTTCAACTTGGTCAATGCGAAAATGTGTCATTTGTAATTTCCTGGATTGAAGGACTTGAAAGGCAATTCTACCCCAAACTCTCTTATATTTTACTCAGGGCCCTATCCTGAATAACCTATGGCATAATAATAGCATAAGAGTAGGATCTGTAGTCCGCAATTCTGGCTCAAACTTGAGCAGAAATCAAAACGTCCTATTAATTCATAGTTTTGACTTATGTGCACTTATCTCAAGCCCTACTATCCTTATAACATTTCCTACTTGAGAAATAGATCGGTGTCAGGGGCAAGTGGAATCGGAAATCAGGCCAGTCAGTGTTGCCCTCCTAGTCAGGCTGATTCAGACACGTGAAACCGAAACCGTCGTGTTTGGCAACCCCTTTATGATTTGATTGCCTTTAATTGGCCTGCTTTAAATCAAAACATAAAAGTGGTCTGACCCCGACCATCCCCTGTCTCCTCCGGGGAAACACAGAAGTATAATTGGTGGACTTCATGGTGGGGGATCAATTAGCTCCAGTTGGCCCTCCCCTTCATCCCCCTGTGTAAGTGCTGCAGCTGACCCTACTGTCGCTCTGCAGCACCCAGCACACAAATACAGGTCTCCCTGTAAGCAGAGGGTACAAGCAGACAGGTGCTTCTGTGACCAGGACAATCAATAGATGGTACCCTTTGTTTAGTTTTTACTGACATCATCTGAATTTGTTGTATCTCCTCATTCAGTAGATTGTAGGGTCATATTTAAGCATATGAATCACATAGTGGTCACTAATATGCCGTTTAAAAGTGTATAAATAAGTAGCTAGTTAGGTCTTTGTGTGCTATAAGCTATTCATCAAGCCTTTATTCACTGTTTTATTTTCTACTTGTGTGAATAAGGAAACCATGAATATGCTACTTATATTGCAAATCAGTGGCTTAATGTCATTCCTATACTGAAGTGTTACCAGTTGTACATTCAAATCTGTAAAGACTAAGACCTAACATTCTGAGAATGAACCCTGTTTGAAATTAATTAATGAAATTGAGTACATTTTATTTCAGAATATTTGGCTTGCGCTGGGACAATGTTGCTAGGATAAAGCAAAAGTTGAGATTGAACTTAAATTGATCCCGCTCCAATAAAAAGATTCAAGTCAGTATCATAAGCCAGTGTTTCCCAACTCCAGTCCCTGAGTACCCCCTACATTACAAATGTTTATTGTAGCCCTGGACAAGCACACCTTATTCACAAAAATATGTGCTGTTGGGAGTACTCAACATGGTAAGCCATGCAATCATATGATGTCAGAATGAGAACAGGAATGAAGACATACTGAAAGAGAAAGACATTTGACCTGCGTTTTGACAAATAAGGCAACATTGAATCTTTTTTATTGCTTGACTAACTTACATATTTCTGCAATGATTCATTAGTTGCCAGACAGCGTTGTAATTATTGTTTTACTTTCTGTCTATACATTTACAGATGGTAAACCCTGTCTGACTAAACCAAGATAATTGGATGATTTAAAACATGGTCAGAGGAAGCAATGATATCTTTATTCCAATAAAGCATTAACGGGCAACTCGAGGGAGTCTTTTTGTGCGTATTAACCCTGAGGTAGACACAGAAAAAGATTGACGGACGTGGGTTCGTTTTATGTCCATGGCATATCCTTTAAAATATGTGAATGTGTGTAGTTCTACCCACTGTTGGCTGATTTTGCTGGGCATTTCCTGGGCATGTCTTCAAGCAAAGTACACCTCAGGGCCTCGGAATGCTCAGAGCAGAATCCCAAATAGCTCTCATTTGGGTTCAAGACAGCTCAGTCGGTCTGTCCTATCTTGACAAGACCAAATGAGGGGATTTAGACAAAAGGGTTTGGCCAAATGTCAGGGCATTGTCTCTTTTGTTCTCCAAGCCGTGTGGAAGGGAGGTTTTCATCTTTTTAAAGACAGTTCTTAGAGACAGCTGAGGCAAACAATGGTTGTTTACATAGACCCCAGGCATTGCCCAAGTTCAGACACTTATCATTGCATTATCTGTTGACTCAACGCAGGGTGTTGAACCCTTATGCCTGCACTGAGGAGGTATAAGCCAGAGACATGTAACCACTCAAGTCAAATGTATAGATAGTCCATGAGATTGACATGATAGTTTTAACATATTTAAAATAAAAATAAAGCTATACATTGTTCATTTACGCATACTCAAATGACAACAGAAACATAAATAACAGAGTAATATAACCTGTTATTTTGGGTTATGATAGGGTAAGATAGCACCTGCTCCCAGGCCTGGAAGTAACAGTGGAAAACGAAAAGGCACATAGGGTGCCTACAGCTTACTGAAAAAAAGTCCTCATAAAATCAACAAAATAAATATATTTGATAGCTATTTAGGGACATTGAAGGCTTGTGAACACATTTGTGGACATTCATCGAAAGAGAAGGTCTTCATAACTAGAGCTTTTATCTGTTTAAAACATGTTAAAAGCAAATTCCCCTCAATCACATGATTGGCTTTTTGATTGACTTGATAAGATGCTATTAATGCGATACATGGAAAGAAGCTCCTGTGGTGGAGAGTTTGATGGACTGGGACCGTGGAAGAGGAGAGTGTCATATCACATGCGTCCATTTCATTGCTCAACACGGGGACAACTGTAATAAACTCCTCAGCTTCTTCAACAAGGGGGGAATTCCACAACAAATCCACCGCACAGATCAGGTACACATGTTTGAAGACACAGGACTTCAGAGGGAAGATTTATGTTTAGAGCAGGGCCATGGCTTGTGGGCTTAATGCTGGGAGAAGAATGCAGACGTGTACAGGCAGAGGACCAGCTGTGCAGCAGCACCGCAACATGCCTTGTTTTACATCACCCCACACATACAGACACCAGACATCAAAGGCCATGTATTGACAACTGTCGCCTGCGTATATGCGCTTGCCTGTGTGTGTTTTCCTTCATAGGGGGTGATTGGGGAGCTGAGGGTTGTTGGAAACCCACGGGCTGCTGAAAGACAGTGTGAGGAGGAAGGGGACGACTCGGATGTGGTAAGTGACCCTTGACCCGCCACCCATACATTAACATAGGTGGGGCAGCGTAGCGCTTATACAGTTGTTGCCTTAGCAGGATATGGGGTGGCTTAAACTTAGAGGGAACTTGGGAAATTAGAGGGAACAATAGCAACCAAACAGAAGCAAAGGGGCTGAAATCGGAAGGGACGACGTCCCTGAAGAAACATTTGTTTTTCATTGCAAAACGTTTTGCTACGGGTTTGCACTAATGAATACACCCCTGGTCTCTCCCCGCCCAGGCTTCAGGAGATGGCGGAAGCGGAGATGTGGAAGGGAAACTGGACGGGAAGAAGAAAGGCTCGGTATGATCGTTTGACATTTTTATGTTCAATTGAAGGTTAAAACCAGGTTATCCGTGACGTTTCAAAGGTCAGAGAGTGTGAGCAGCAAGGCTTGGCTATGTACTGGTTGTAGGTTTGGTAATGTCACCACATGATGGGTTTTTACAACACTGAACAAAAATATAAATGCAACATGTATAGTGTAGGTTTCATGAGCTGAAATAAAAGATCCCAGAAATTTTCCACACGCCCAAAAAGCATAATTCTCTCAAATTTTGTGCACGAATTTGTTTACATCCCTGTTAGTGAGCATTTCTCCTTTTCCTATGTAATCCATCCACCTGAATGGTGTGGTATATCAAGACTCTGATTAAACAGCATGATCATTACACAGGTGCACCTTGTGCTGGGGACAATAAAATGCCACTCTAAAATGTGCAGTTTTGTCACACAACACACTGCCACAGATGTTTCAAGTTTTGAGGGAGCGTGCAATTGGCATGCTGACTGCAGGAATGTCCACCAGTGATGCTGCCAGAAAATGTAACGTTAATTTCTCTACCGTAAGCACATTCAACCGGCCTCACAACCGCAGACCACGTGTATGGCGTCATGTGGGCAAGCGGTTTGCTGATGTCAACGTTGTAAACAGAGTGCCCCATGGTGGCGGTGGGTTCATGGTAGGGCAGGCATTTGCAAGGGACAACAAACACAATTGCATTTTATCGATGGCAATTTGAATGTACAGAGATACCGTGACCAGATCCTGAGGCCCATTGTCGTGCCATTCATCCATTCATCGTGCCATTCATCATTTATATATATTTTTTGTGTTATTGACTGTACGTTTGCTTATGTGTAACTCTGTGTTGTTGTTTTTGTCGCACTGCTTTGCTTTATCTTGGCCAGGTCGCAGTTGTAAATGAGAACTTGTTCTCAACTGGCCCACCTGGTTAAATAAAGGTGTTCTCAACTGGCCTACCTGGTTAAATAAAGGTGTTCTCAACTAGCCTACCTGGTTAAATAAAGGTGTTCTCAACTAGCCTACCTGGTTAAATAAAGGTGAAATAAAATAAATAAAATGATCCGCTGCCATCACCTAATGTTTCAGAAAGATAATGCCCGGCAACATTCCTCAAGGATCTGTACACAATTCCTGCAAGCTGAAAATGGCCCAGTTCTGCCATGGCCTGCATACTCACCAGACATGTCACCCACTGAGCATGTTTCGGATGCTCCAGTTCCCGTCAATATCCAGCAATGTCGCACAGCCATTGAAGAGGAGTGGGAAAACATTCCACAGGCCACAATCAACAGCCTGATCAACTCTATGCGAAGGAGATGTGTCCTGCTGCATGAGGCAAATGGTGATATCACCAGATACTGACTGGTTTTCTGATCCATGTCCCTACCTTTTATAAGTACTGTATTCCCAGTCATCCATACATTGCGGCCTAATTAATTACAATTGACTGATTTCCTTATAACGCTGTAAAATCTTAGGAATTGTTTTTTGTTGTGTTTATATTTTTTGCGCAGTTGTTGTAGAGCCTCCTTTGTCTTACTCTCCCCATAGGGTACTTTCAAATGGGACGCGGAGGTACAAAAATATGTGTGGGTTGAGGACGACAGACCGACAGTTACGGTATGTGCCCTGAAATCCATTTTATCTGTAAATGTTTCTGTTCACTCACAAGCATGTGAATTTTTCACCTTTTGATGTGTCAGGACTTCACTCCCTTCTCGTGAGCGGCGGACACAAATCAAATCAAATTGTATTTGTCACATGCACCGAAAACAACAGGTGTAGGTAGACCTTACAGTGAAATGCTTACTTACAAGCCCTTAACCAATAATACAGTTTTAAGAAAATACCTAAAAAAGAGTAAGAAATAAAAGTACCAAATAATTAATGAGCAGCAGTAAAATAACAATTGCGGGGGCACTGGTTAGTCGAGGTAATTGAGGTAATATGTACATGTAGGTAGACTTATTAAAGTGACTATGCATTATTTAGTAGGGATGTAGGGAACTATAGTGTATGTTGGGAATAGGGTGCAATTTGAGATGTAACCATCCACAGTGGTGTACTTTTAACATATGGTCAACATTGAAACCGAGTTATCTGGCTATTTCAAACTGTAGGGAGCTGTATGGGGAAGGGGTGGGTAGTGGGGAATGTATATGGCCGGTTTGGCTGTGGGTCATCACCTGGACAATGTCCTAAACTAACACGAGCATCATCTCCCCCACACAAACACACAGACGTGGACCATGCATTTTATGATATTACAATACCCTCTACAATAAGCAAATGTTGCAGCACAACCTCGAGCCTCCATACAACGGCACTGTCGGGGCACGCCGGTCCAATTACAGTGGAAGACTA
This sequence comes from Oncorhynchus mykiss, assembly GCF_013265735.2. NCBI lineage: Eukaryota > Metazoa > Chordata > Actinopteri > Salmoniformes > Salmonidae > Oncorhynchus > Oncorhynchus mykiss. Next base: position 5,501,101 of record NC_048586.1, on the reverse strand, counting down.
GGTAGACAGCCAGATGTGTCTGATCCAGCTCACGGCGATGATATCGCCAAAGTTCCTGTTTTGTTATTTTGACTGGTTTCTCAATCAGACTTAAAAGTTGAGAGAACAGGAATAGGGAGGTAACGGAAAGAGATGACGGGGGAAGTTGGCCTGTCTTTGGCCTGCCAGACCTTGTAGGTTCCACAGGGCTCCAGGTGCACAGGCCAACTTTGAAGCCTTGTGCCACTTCACATGGGCTTTCCATCCTCCCGACGTGTTTATTAGCATCGTATGGAACAGCTGTTACCCAACATACTGTTGACTTTGACTTTCCATCAAGTTGTTTCATTGCAACATATAATGCCTGTCTGACCAGATTGTCTGAGTTTTAGCCTGTCTGACTCCCGCTCAAGCTTGGGAAAGCAAAGATGGAAACGCAGAGTTATCTGAGGAAACTTTCTGTTGTGCGACTGACGGTGGATTTGTGTGTGATTGAAGGACTTTACACAGTGCACTAAGGGCAGGATTTCACTCAAATCCGCACTGCAGAAAAAAGCGACAACATCGTTTCTGCTCCATTAAACAGCTTTTGGTAGAATGAGTTACCTACCGTCAAGCTTAAGAAAACTTGGAAACTCCCATTACGCAATTGTCTGGGTGAAAGTGCGTATAATTTAATATTGTGTGAGATTTGTTTTCTTTTAAGACTCAGCCCTGTGACAGTGAAGTAAACAGACTTCTTATTTCATTACATTTCTCACACAATTGTGTCTCGAATCTCATGTGGAGTCCGGGATTAGGCGTGTGTGTTTTCGGTGTGTGAATCTGGTCCTTGTGCCAACTTTACCTTGTTGCATCAGCTTTGTGGCCTAAATAGTTTTGTTCAGAGAACATATAGCAGACAAGTTTAAATCTGCATCGGGCAAAATTGGGCTTGTGCCTTCTATGGTTAAATTAAGTTGTGTTTTTCAAATCCATCACCACCAAGTGCCTCGTCTGTCCCCACCCTCTTCACTCCCACCTCTCAGAAACAATGAATGCATGGGAGTATACATGCAGGTCTGTTTTATTATACAGTTTATATCCCCTTGGATCTGTCATATAACAGTCACGAGTCAAATTCTTCACACAGTCAACTTCAGGCCCTACAAAAGGAAGAATGTTTGCCCACAGAGGAAACTGCTTAATTTTGTGAAGAATTACATACTTTTTATTTCAAATTGCACCCGTCCATCCATCTATCCATTCATCTGTCCCACCCAGTACTCCCCTCTCAGATTCCACAGGTGACAATGTGAGGCGTGTCACCTGGTGAAGAATGAGTTTAGAAAACGGGGGTGTTAGGTGTTATCTTCCTCTCACTGAGGGGGGTGAGTCTGGATATGGCCTCCCCTCTTGCCCTCTGCTGATTGTCCCATCTGTAGAGCGCTAGCAGTGATGACAGATCTTTGGCAGTCCTTCCTTGTCTCTACTCCCCAACACACACAACCTGACACTTACACTCAGACACACACACTGAAACATGTACACACACACACACACCCTGACACTTACACCCAGACACACACACTGAAACATGTACACACACACACACACACACACACACACACACACACACACCCTGACACTTACACCCAGACACACACACTGAAACATGTGCACACACACACACACACACACACACACACACCCTGACACACACACCCTGACACTTACACCCAGACACACACACTGAAACATGTGCACACACACACCATCTCCTCCACTCTGACCACTATCTTAAGAGCTGGAGCCCAAAACGGGCCACATTCCTGTTGCCAGACATGTTCCTCCCAACCAAAATACCTGCTGCTTGGCGCCATCCCATCCGCTCCCAGTGGGAGAAAGTACACCCACCATCTGCCAACTCACTGTTGTATATTCATAATGGGTGCACATAAACTTGGCGCCACCATCACAGCTCTTTGCAACACCACTGTAGAGACTACCTCACAGAGGGGAAGAGAGAGTGTGTTTGCTTGGTAATCTGTATCAATTTGTTTAGGGTAAGCTAGCCCGAGAGGAAATTACATAATGGACACCGTCTAGTCTGTGCTAGTCTGCCAACCATTAGCACGTATGATTACGCAATAACAAAAATAAAACACAAAACATATAGTACATACAGTGGAGTCTGAAATTATTGACATCATACCCCCAAGGCTAATCTCCCCTGTTATTGGTAATGGTGAGAGGTTAGCATGTCTTGGTGTAATGGTCTTTGACCCTGACCCAGTTGGGAAGCCAACTTAGAGTTGTCCTTGGAGCTGGATGTATTTTTATGGTCATATTAGGTCATATTATTACCCCACAACAACAAAAACATGAACATGGTTTTCTTTGTTTAAGATCTACAAATACTCATGTGGGATCAATATGCACATTTATTTACCTTTGGAGCTCAGCTGGATATATTTTTATGTTTAAATGTTCATGTCAATGCGGTTTTAACGTCTTTCTCCAGACTACCCCTCCGTCGTCACGCCCGATTCAGCAGCCCCCAGTGACCCGGCAACAACCAGAGGTGTCTCCCAAGAAAGAGACTGGTGAGTTCAATAAGGTCATAGTCTAGATCAGGACTCCCCAGCCCTGTGTCTGGAAAGCTACCCTACTTTAGGTTTTAAACCCAGTTGTAAATAACTTGATTCAGCTTATCAACAAGCTTATTATTGGAATCAGCTGCACTAGCTTAGGGTTGGAGCGAAAACCTACAGGACGGTAGCTTTCCAGGAACAGAGTTGGAGAGTCCTGGTCTAGACAAGACAGCATGTTGTATGGGTTTGCAAGACCACTAGTCACATTGGTTGACTATTGTAGATGTGTTTGTAGCACTTTATAGTAATATAAGATAAGATGTACTTTATTATCCATTAACTTATAAAACAGAAATGTGTCTTTATACACAATCCAACCCCCCGAGCATCATTTATAAGACGTGTGATTTGTGTAACATGTGTAAGTCATTAACACATGCCTTATAAAAGTTATTATAAAGTGTTAGCAATGTGTTACATGCATCTGTATTATATTTTTATGTAGTAACAGTGGACAATTGATCAATATTGACATGACCAAATTTGACATGATGGTTATGATATTATGAGAAAAGTTCATGGTTACCATACCATATTCATGCTATGTGTGATGACACTTCATTTTCATGATTTAGGTAGACTACTAGTTATTTTCAGTTGTGAAAAGTAATTACGTAAAAAATACTTTAAACTACTACTTAAGTATTTTTTTGTGGTATCTGTACTTTACCTTGTAATTTCAATTTTTGACAACTTTTACTTCACTATAAGGGCACACGGCGATACACAGGAGGCAGATGGTTGGAGTCTTAGACGTTTATTATTCCAAAAAGGGGTAGGCAAGAGAATGATCGTGTACAGGCAAAAGGTCAAAAACAGTTCAGAGTACAGTAGGTACCGAAGGGCAGGCAGGCTCGAGGTCAGGGCAGTCAGAATGGTCAGGCAGGTGGGAATGGAGTCCAGAAAACAGGCAAGGGTCAAAACCTGGAGGACTAGTGAAGAGTAGAGAAAAAGGAGTACACGAAAAAAACAACTGATTTGAGTTGACAAACATACAAGACGAACTGGCACAGAGAGACACGAAACTGGGATAAATACACTGGGGAAAATAAGCGACACCTGGAGGGGGTGGAGATAATCATAAGGACAGGTGAAACAGATCAGGGTGTGACACATCGCTACATTCCCAAAGAAAATAATGTACTTTTTACTCCATACATTTTACCTGACACCAAAAGTACATTTTGAATGCTTAGCAGGACAGACAATGGTCCAATTCACACATGTATCAAGAGAACAACCCTGGTCATCCTTACTACCTCTGATCTGGTGGACTCACTAAACACATATGCTTCATATGTAAATGATGCCTATGTTCAAATCCCTGAGCTGACAAGGTGCAAGGTTCTGCCCCTGAACAGGCAGTTAACCCACTGTTCCTAGGCCGTTATTGAAAATAAGAATTTGTTCTTAACTGACTTGCCTAGTTAAATAAAGGTAAAATAAAATAAATACATTTTTTTTAAATTCACTATTGGCCTCATGGGGAAATCCATAGCGGTTTCCTTCCTCTTCGGCAACTGAGTTAAGGACACCTATACCTTTGTATTGACTAGGTGTATTGATACACCCTCCAAAGTGTAATTAATAGCTTCACCATGCTCAAAGAGATATTCAATGTGTACTTTTATTTACCCATCTACCAATAGGTGCCCTTCTTTGTGAGACATTGGAAAACCTCCCTGGTCTTTGTGGTTGAATCTGTGTTTGAAATGCACTGCTTGACTGAGGGACCTTACATACTTTTGGTCATGTAGTGTACAATTATGTGGACACCTGCTCGTCCAACATCTCTTTCCAAAATCATGGGTATTAATATGGAGTTTTGCTGCCATAACAGCCGCCACTCTTCTGGGAAGGCTGTCCACTAGATGTTGGAACATTGCTGCGAGGACTTGCTTCCATTCAGCCACAAGAGCATTAGTGAAGTCAGGCACTGATGTTGGGCGATTAGGCCTGGATCGCAGTCGGCGTTCCAATTCAAAGGTTTTCGATGGGGTTGAGGTCAAGGCTCTGTGTAGACCAGTCAAGTTCTTCCACACCAATCTTGACAAACCATTTCTGTATGGACCTCACTTTTGTGCAGGTTGGCATTGTCTTGCTGAAAAAGCAAAGGGCCTTCCCCAAACAGTTCCACAAAGGAAGCACAGAATCGTCTAGAACGGCATTGTATGCTGCAGCGTTAAGATTCCCCTTCACTGGAACTAAGGGGCCTCGCCCGAAACCATGAAAAACAGCCCCAGACCATTATTACTCCTCCACCAAACTTTACAGTTGGCACTATGCATTGGGCCAGTTAGCGTTCTCCTCTCATCCGTCAAACCCAGATTTGTCCGTCGGACTGCCACATGGTGAAGCGTGATTCATCACTCCAGAGAACACGTTTCCACTGCTCCAGAGTCCAATGGTGGGGAGCATTACACCACTCCAGCCAATGCTTGGCATTCACATTGTGGTCTTAGGCTTGTGTGTGGCTGCTCGGTCATGGAAACCCATTTCTTTAAGCTCCCGAAGAACAGTTATTGTGCTGACGTTGCTTCCAGAGACAGTTTGGAACTCAGTAGGGAGTGTTTCAACCGAGGACAGACAATTTTTATATTCTACGCACTTCACACTAAGCGGTCCCTTTTCTGTGAACTTGTGTGGCCTACCACTTCGTGGCTGAGCCGTTGTTGCTCCTAAAAGTTTCCACTTCACAATAACAACACTTACAGTGCAGGACAGAAATTTTAACAACTGACTTGTTGGAAAGATAGCATCCTATGACGGTGCCATGTTGAAAGTCACTGAGCTCTTCAGCAAGACCTTTCTACTGCTAATGTTTGTCTATTGAGATTGCATGGAGGTTTGCCTGATTTTACGCACGTAAAATGTTTTCTATTTCTTTGTTTTTGGCCGTGTGTGTTTCCCAATCAGAGGCAGCTGTCTATCGTTGTCTCTGATTGGGGATCACATATAAGTTGTAATTTTCCTTTTGGGTTTTGTGGGATCTTGTTTTCTGTTTAGTGTTTCTGCCTGACAGAACTGTGCGCTTTAGTTTTCACATTTGTTATTTTGTGTTTGTTGAAATAAAAGAATCATAAACACTTTCCACGCTGCGCTTTGGTCCACTCTTCCTGCCACCAACGAGAGCCGTAACAAAATTAAAGGGGGTCCACATACTTCTGTTTATATAGTGTATGTGTGGGGTCCAGAGAAGAAGTGGTCATTCAAAAACCATGTTAAACACAATTATTGCACACAGTGAGACCAAGCTTATTATGGCAAGTATTTACTCCTGAACTTATTTAGGTTTGCCATAAGAAAGGGGTTGAATACTTATTGACTTATTAATTCATTCATGCCACAACAATGCACATTGACCCGTGTACCAAGAAATAGTGTAAAAAAAATGTGTCTTACTTGTTCTTGCGTTCTTTTCAGTCAATGTTGATGACACTGGCCGGTTTACTGTGGAGTCCAATCCTGGTAATCCAGGACCGCAAGGTGGGTTACTGAGGGCAACAGAACAGCTGGGGTGTCATCTCAATAGTCTGAAATGGACAGTGTAGCATGTAAATCTTGGTGGGGCTAACTCCCCAAAATGTTTTTAGATGCATGCCAGAAAATCCACTACACCACCCAACACAACATTAAACAATACATTCATTCCACTATAACGGTGTCAAATGGTGCCCACAATCTGTTAGGGTCTACATAAAGCCATCCCAACCACAGAGCTTTTTTTCAGCACAATGGAGTGAATGCTTACCACAGCTACACCTGGCTATTAGCGGGGCCTTGTCTGGCAGCGAAACAGTTAATTTAGTCTCATTTGCTGCCTTTTAAAAAACGTAGCTGATATGGCTGACTTGCTTAAACAAATGTGATTTCTACTGAAAATTAAGATGTACGAACTATGGCATAAGGGAACGATGAGTGGATAAAAGGCACTCCGTAATTTCGATGAAGACATTAATGAGCGAGCTAATACGGACATAGTCAATATAATTATTTGTTCAGCACTTTTGAAATGTACAGCGACAGAATTCAGAATATGGGCTGTTCTTACAGTAATCTCCCTTTACACCAAGTCAGAACCGTAGGATAAATAAAAGAGGCATATAAGCAGACAATGAATATTCGATGATGACATTTGTCTGAAACAGGCTATAGGCTGTGCACCACCAAGTCAGAACAGCAGGCTATGTTATGAGGGGGAAAGGGACCAAATTATTAGGGTGAGGCACATGGGCTACTAAAAGCTTACTACACAACATGCTGACCACACCAAAATAAATGTACACATACGTGTTATTCAATCATTGCACCCACACTGCTCGCGCGAGCGTCTGTGTTGCCAAGCGCTAAAATAGAAGTCAGTTCTATTTGTGAGGCTGAACGCGGTGCAAGTCCTGCCTCTCCCATCTCCTCATTGGTTTATAGAAGCAGACACCCACATGCCATCTCCTCATTGGTTATACCCATATGGGTGATTGAAAGATGAACTGAGGGTGGTCGGTTATTTTGAAGGCAAACTGCAAATTCCACTATTGTGCCTTATCCTTATTGTGGCTAGCTTCACAATACATAACCCGGTCCAGTCGAGCCTCACTAGCCAGTTGAAGCTAACTGGCTGCCTATAACCTTAGGTTTGGCCAACGGGGTTAAGTAGCTGGCTAACTATTCGTTATTTATTATTTTTATGAACTGAAGTTCAATTTCAATAGGCGAACAACAAGTGGCAACCTAGCTAATACTTACTCACAAGGATTCCTATGTCATTGCTAAGAATACTGAAAATGACTGCAGTTTCTACTGGTCATTGTTTTCATGCTGGTTGTATTGGTGCTAGCTAGGTTCCAAGCCAAAACTAGCTACCCCAGAAGTTGCGGTCAAACAAATGATGCTTTATTACCAACGCGGTATTGTAAACACATCTTTCGTGAACTGTGTTTGCTTGTTTTCTTTTTTTTGTACAGCTTTGACAGTGCTACTGTAACGACCCAAATGGCATTTGAAAGTGTATGAATGTCATGAAGCTAAAAGCAGTGACGGTATTACTGTGTAACTCCGGTAGGGCAACATCTGAAAATGGCCCACTTGGTAGTGTGTACAGGTGCCCGACCAGTCGGCGAAAGCCAACATCACCCACGACAGAGAACAGTTGACTGTCAAGGGCAATGAGTTCCATTATCTTGGCTTTAATGGATTTCACCTTTGAGTTGTCTCGCTGAAATGTTCTTACTCTTTCAAATGACGGCTCAACTTCTTGACTGCTCCATCCACACAGCAGATCTTGTGGGCTATGTTAGGAATGCTGTGTTGCACCTGTAGTGCAACATTTCATGTGGCGTCATTACATCATGTTCACGTTATAAAGGTATGCACGGTAGCTTTGACATCAGCGTTAAACTAGATATCAGGCCGATACCGATGTTGGCATTTTTAGCTAATATTGTCCGATTCCGTTATGTTCACCGATATATCATGCATCCCTAGCTGAAACACCTGCGGTTTGGTGCTGCTTTATTCAAGAAAGCAAAAAAGAGAGCATGTTGTATGTGGCTTTATTAACACAATTCATTTTTTTATATTGTTTTGCAAACTGATATGTGATTTATTAATGCCAAAATAACATGCAAAACAGGCAAATATATAGACACTACAATTCAAAAGTTTGGGGTCACTTAGAAATGTCCTTGATTTTGAAAGAAAAGCACAGTTTTTTTTTACATCTAATTGATCAGAAATACAGTGTTAATTAAGTGTAAACATTGTTAATGTTGTAAATTACTATTGTAGCTGGAAACGGCTGATTTTTTTTAATAGAATATCTACATAGACGTACAGAGGCCCATTATCAGCAACCATCACTCCTGTGTTCCAATGGCATGTTGTGTTAGCTAATCCATGTTTATAGTTTTAAAAGTCTAATTGATCGTTAGAAAACCCTTTTGTAATTATGTTTGCACAGCTGAAAACTGTTGTTATGGTTAAAGAAGCAATAAAACTGGCCTTCTTTAGACTAGTTGAGTATCTGGAGCATCAGCATTTGTGGGTTCGTTTACAGGATCAAAATGGCCAGAAACAAAGCACTTTCTTCTGAAACTCGTCAGTCTATTATTGTTCGGAGAAATTAAGACTATTCCATGCGAGAAATTGCCAAGAAACTGAAGATCTCGAGCAATGCCATGTACTACTCCCTTCACAGAACAGCACAAACTAGCTCTAAACAGAATATAAAGATTAGTGGGAGGCCCTGGTGCATAACTGAGCAAGAGGACAAGTACATTAGAGTGTCTAGTTTGAGAAACAGACGCCTCACAAGTCCTCAACTGGCAGCTTCATTAAATAGTACCCGCAAAACACCAGTCTCAACGTCAACAGTGAAGAGGCGACTCCGGGATGCTGTCCTTCTAGGTGGAGTTGCAAAGAAAAATACATATCTCAGACTGGCCAATAAAAATAAAAGATTACGATGGGTAAAAGAACAGACACTGGACAGAGGATGTCTGCGTAGAAGACCAGCGTCCCGGAGTCGCCTCTTCACTTCATTTACAAAATTAACAATGTCTACACTGTATCTCTGATCAATTTGATGTTATTTTAATGGACAAAATGTTTTTATTTTCTTTCAAAAACAAGGAAATATCTAAGGGACCCCAAACTTTTGAACGGTAGTGTGTATACAGTTGAAGTTGGAAGTTAATGTACACCTTAGCCAAATACATTTAAACTCAGTTTTTCACAATTCCTGACATTTAATCCTAGTAAAAATTCCATGTCTTAGGTCAGTTAGGATCACCACTTTATTTTAAGAATGTGAAATGTCAGAATAATAGTAGAGAGAATGAATTATTTCAGATGTTATTTATTTCATCACATTCCCAGTGGGTCAGAAGTTTACATACACTCAATTAGTATTTGGTAGCATTACCTTTAAAATGTTTAACTTGGGTCAAATGTTTTGGGTAGCCTTCCACAAGCTTCCCACAATAAGTTGGGTGAATTTTGGCCCATTTCTCCTGACAGAGCTGGTGTAACTGAGTCAGGTATGTAAGCCTCCTTGCTTGCACACGCTTTTTAGTTCTGCCCACAAATTTTCTATAGGATTGAGGTCAGGGCTTTGTGATGGCCACTCCAATTCCTTGACTTTGTTGTTCTTGAGTCATTTTGCCACAACTTTGGAAGTATGCTTGAGGTCATTGTCCATTTGGAAGACCCATTTGCGACCAAGCTTCAACTGATGTCTTGAGATGTTGCTTCAAAATATCCACAATTTTCCTACCTGTGCTTCACGGTTGGGATGTTGTTCTTCGGCTTGTAAGCCGCCCCCTTTTTCCTCCAAACATAGCGATGGTCATTATGGCCAAACAGTTCTATTTTGTTTCATCAGACCAGAGGACATTTCTCCAAAAAGTATGATCTTTGTCCCCATGTGCAGTTGCGAACCGTAGTCTGGCTTTTTTATAGCGGTTTTGGAGCAGTGTCTTCTTCCTTGCTGAGCGGCCTTTCAGGTTATGTTGATATAGGACTCGTTTTACTGTGGATTTAGACACTTTTGTACCTGTTTCCTCCAGCATCTTCACAAGGTCCTTTGCTGTTGTTCTGGGATTGATTTGCACTTTTCACACCAAAGTACATTCATCTCTAGGAGACAATGCGTCTCCTTCCTGAGCTTTATGACGGCTGCGTGGTCCCATGGTGTTTATACTTACATACTATTGTTTGTACAGATGAACGTGTTACCTTCAGGTGTTTGGAAATTGCTTCCAAGGATGAACCAGGCTTGCGGAGGTCTACAATTTTTTTTCTGAGGTCTTGACTGATTTATTTTGATTTTCCCATGATATCAAGCAAAAAAGGCACTGGGTTTTAAGGTGGGCCTTGAAATACATCCACAGGTACACCTGCAATTGACTCAAATGATGTCAATTAGCCTATCAGAAGCTTCTAAAGCCATGACATAATTTTCTGGACTTTTCCAAGCTGTTTAGAGGCACAGTCAACTTAGTGTATTTAAACTTCTGACCCACTGGAATTGTGATGAAGTGAATTATAAGTGAAATCTTTTTGCAAACAAAGACATTTTTGGAGTGGTTGAAAAACAAGTTTTAATGACTCCAACCTAAGTGTATTAAAATGTCCGACTTCAACTGTATATATATATTTTTTTAACTAAACAGGTAAGGCTCAACGCAGGTGGGTTTTTGCCTGGAATTACAGGTCGCCACAGGAAATAGTGATTGGGTGAGTGATTGGAAAAGTGATTGGGTGAGTGACTGACTTTTTTTCCTCATGGATTTTCAGTGACTATAGACAGCTAGAGATGCATTTGGTTTGCTAGCAACAACTTGAATGAATGTTATACACTTAGCATATCTCTTGCATTCACAAATTCACTCTGGCTATCTACTCCAATTTCCAAGCACTCTCTTCTCTTGATAATATGTAAATAGTCTAACCAGCTCTGCTGCGGCAAGTAAAATGGGGGGGGAACACTACTTCACCGCAAAATCTACAGGGAGAGCTTGAAAAATCAAGCCCCTTGGGTTCTGCCATAGATTTACAGTGAGGTGTTCTCTCATTTGTGTCTGGACGTAGCTAGCTAGCCAACTTTAGCCAGTTAGCTTGAGTGCTTGGTTGGGATAAGCATGCGTTGGCAGGCAAGCTGCAGAAGGATGAGTAGGCTTCAATTCCCCATTGTTTATCAGTGCAATTTTGACGGCCAACTAGATGAAAAAGTTTTGTGTTTATCGTATGTTTCTTAGCTAGATTTGATCTCATCTTGCTCTAGCTAGCATTCGTTGTTGATCTTGTTGTTGCTTATGTGTATAACTGAGGGAGCGCCTACCTTTTCATGGTTTATTGATCAATATGACTGTAAAGTTCTCAAATGTAAGAGGACTCCCGTGGTGTTTACATATTTGCAAAAATCGATTGTAGCTTTTGGCGAATGCGTATTAATGATCTAAAGTCGCACTGTTGCAACTGCCTGTAAACACACAGTCCAGTTCAAAGTGAATGATGGCAGCGCCGTGTGGCAAATGGCTTGTTTGTATAAAGGTCTTCTGTAGCTCTGATTGGCTATAGCTCACCAGTCTGTGTTGACTCTGGTCCTGGACAAGATGCATGTTTTTATTTGGTTTTATTTATTGCAGTGTCTATTAATTGTCCAAACACACTGCCGCTTTCACAATGCCTTAGTATACGTAATTCCCAAAAATTGTAAGAATATATGAAAACAACCATATCCCCAAGTGGTAGCTTGTCAGATTTTATTTTTAAGTGTCATATTCTTCCCAGGGGTGTATATGAACAGATTTTAATACAAGTTCATGTTGCTAAAATGCTGTCAGTTCCACTTTAAATGCAACAGTGTTTCACACGTAAGTTATTTTCAAAGAGATGGCTAACAACAACAAGCACGCTGCAATAAAAAACACAGTTCCACTCACCAGATGATGATCACTTGAAACTTAGGTTATTCTTGAAAAGAAAGAAGCTAACAAATAACATCAGAATTTCATGAAATGATTGCTAAAATTTTAATTTAAAAAAATCCTCCGCCCCATGGCAAAATGTGTAGAATTGCAGCAAATTTGCTTTAAAACGGTGAAGTTTTCTCTACGCCACATGGTAAAATGTGCAGAATTTCTGGAAATGAACTTTGTGATAACAGTTGCTGCAGCCCCTGCAACCGCTGCAAACTACTGACAAGAAAAGCTATCTAGCTAGACCGTGGGAAAACTACTGCTCGCTATTGCACAGTGACCTGTTGGCCTTCAACAAGGCGAAAGTTTCCATCCATTTTTTGTAAAAAAAGGTCCCACTCATTAATGTCAAAATGTGTTTGGTTATTTCCAATGTCACCACTAAATTTTGCCCCAATACTGTTGAATGGCAGATACCTTTATCTAGATTTTGATGGCCTAACCAATGACTGCCTCAGCTAGCTAGATTATATCTGAATGTCTAAAGAATCCATATGTTGTTCTGAAATATGAATACAGAAATACTGGACATTTTGATCTCTTATTATGGTGGTTATTTTGGTAAAATTACAATCATTGTCTTGAATTGGACTTGCATTTTTCTGGTCTCAAACCCCTTGTCCCCCTCCCGGTCTTGATCTTGACTCGGTCTCGGACCCCTTGTCACCCCTCCGGTCTTGGTCTTGACTCAGACTCGATTTCCTCCGGTCTTGGTCTTGAATCAGTCTTGCTTTAGGTGGTCTCGAACACAACATTTACCAGGAATTTGTTTTTATCTCCACATCAGTGGTTAGAGCGTTGGACTAGTAACTGGAAGGTTGCAAGTTCAAACCCCCGAGCTGACAAGGTACAAATCTGTCGTTCTGGCCCTGAACAGGCAGTTAACCCACTGTTCCTAGGCCGTCATTGAAAATAAGAATGTGTTCTTAACTGACTTGCCTAGTTAAATAAAGGTTAAAAAAAATGATGGGATGAGGACTAGGCCAAACATGGATTTACCAGGAAAGATGATGGGAAACGATGTGCATGCAGTTGTGGAATTTTGTCCAAAAAAAGAAGAGAAGGAAAGAAACATTCAAACTGAAAGAAAGGCTAAGCGCCCTTCAATGGGGTCCCCCGTTTCCCGCCAAAAATTGGGCCAGGATTGTGTGTGTGTGTGTGTGTGTGTGTGTGTGTGTGTGTGTGTGTGTCTGTCTCTCTCTCTCTCTCTCTCTCTCTCTCTCTATCTCTCTCTCTCTCTCTCTCTCTCTTAACTCTGTCAAGAAGGTTATGACCATATCCAAGGCTTTTCAACAACCTATAAATTACAGTCGGTAGTAAGGACACAAGGATGCTCTGGCCAACAAACGACAAAGCCATTTCCTGCCAGTAACCTGGGGAAGGAAATGTTGGTTTAGGATAAGGATGCAACCGTTCATCATTTTGTAAACATTTATTTTCAGGGGGTAATAACTTTTGCCTTTCTTTTTCTCTATCTTTCTTTTGTTTTCAAGGCCCAGGTGGATCTAGAGGAGAGAAGGGTGACAGAGGAGAGAAAGGAGACAGGGGTCCTTTCGGTCCAAAGGGAGATTCTGGATCTGAGTCGGGCACACGAGGAGGGGCACGTGGAGAGAAGGTGCAGACTTGTTGAATCATTTTAAACAAACAAAATAGATGACACATTCATACAGTGTACTAATTAAAATTCCACGAAACAACATTGTTGGTCTTAAACTTCAATGAAAAAACATTATGATGTGTTCAAGATGACAGACCAAAATGTCTATTAATTTTCTATTTATTTTCTATTGAAGTCTATTTTTACAGCACCTTTCATATACCAAAGCAGCTCAAGAAGCTTCATATGCTCTAGGTGCATTAGAACCTGAGTTCAATATTCATATTGTGAAGTGAATACAGGATAAACGCTGAGTGTAACAAAAAATATTTTGATGACATAGGCTGACCAGGTGAATCCAGGTGAAAGCTCTGATCCCTTATTGATGTCACTTGTTAAATCCACTTCAATCAGTGTAGAGGAATAGGAGGAGACAGGTTAGGGATCTGATCCTTTTTTTCAATTATCACCCAAAATGACATATCTAACTGCCTGTAGCTCAGGAACTGAAACAAGGATATGCATATGACTGATACCATTTGAAAGAAACCCTTAAGTTTTTGGAAATGTTGAATTAATGTAGGAGAATATAACACATATGATCTGGTAAAAGATCATTCAAAGAAGACATTTTTTTTATTTTATTTATTTGTACCATCTTTGAAATGCAAGAGAAAGGCCATAATGTATCATTCCAGCACAGGCATAATGTAGATTTTGCCCAATAGATGGAAGCAGTGTATGTTAAAAGTTTTAGACTGATCCAATGAACCATTGCATATGTTCAAAATGTTGTTCAAGTTCATAATTGTGCACTCTCCTCAAACAATAGCATGGTATTATTTCACTGTAATAGCTACTTTAAATTGGACAGTGCAGTTAGTTTAAGAAGAATTTAAGCTTTCTGCCCATATCATATATGCTTATGTCCTGGGAAAATGTTTTGTTACTTACAAACTCATGTTAATCACATTAGCCTATGTTAGCTCAACTATACCGTGGGGAGGACACCGAACCTGTAGAGGTTAATTATGAAGGATTTTTGAGCCTTGAGACAATTGAGACATTGTTTGTGCATGTGGGCAAGAAAAAATGTTTAAGTGCCATTGAATGGGATATGGTAGTAGGTGCCAACCGCACTGGTTTGTGTCAAGAACTGCAACACTCCTGGGTTTTTCATATGTGTATCAAGAATGGTTCACCACCCAATGGACATCCAGCCAACTTGACACAACTGTGGGAAGCATTGGAGTCAACATGGGACAGCATTCTTGTGGAACACTTTCGACACCTTGTGGAGTCCATTCCCCAATGAATTGAGGCTTTTCTAAGGGCAAGAAAACAATACTAGGATGGTGTTCCTAATGTTTGTTATATTCAGTGTATATGTTATTTCTTAACCACTTATTCTCAATGCTCAATGTCACAACACTTGCTAGTTGTGGAAGGATGCTTTTTGAAAGAACTCATATAGGGACCAGGTGAAGCCTGCACCCATACGTCTTATTGCTCTCAAACACACCAAAATTGTTTGGTCATATACATACGTAGATACTAAAATGTTATTTTATGTTTTTTCCTGCAGGGAGTGCCTGGAGAAAAGGGAATGAAGGTATGTTCAAATTATCTATTATTATCACCTTGTTGTGGTCCCAAATACAGTTGAATGCTCCCTCAGGTTTATTATTTATTGTCTGGTCGAAGACCTTAATGTCAAAACGTTGCACAATAAAACTGCACGGGCATTCAACAGAAAGCAGGTGTCGGGATTTTTTTTACCTGGTTCTAATCCAGGCTGTATCACAACCGGCCGTGATTGGGAGATACCATGGGGCGGTGCACAATTGGTTTGGCCGGTGTAGGCCGTCATTGAAAATAAGAATTTGTTCTTAACTGACTTGCCTAGTTAAATAAAGGTTAAATAAAATTAAAGTATTTCTGACTTTACTTGTTGTACCGTGCACCTGCAAGTTACTGGATGTGTGTGTACACTACTTCTTAACCTGTTGTCCAAATAACCACATAATAATGAATGGCACTCCAATTGTCGTGTTCATGTGCGGGTCTTTTGTATTTTATTATCGGTCTCCTCCATAACTTTTGATATAATCTCATTATGATCAGTCAATGCATTTTGATCAAGATGTAGTGACTGAATGTTGAAATTAGTTCACCTCCTGAACTGCAACAAATGATGACAACTCCCACCATTATCATCTTCTTTATTATCTTTATTTAAAGTCACATTTACATCTAGTATGTGTAGCATGATGTACTAATTACTCTACCCATATTGTTATGAACAACACAACCAGTTTTATTTTTAAAGGTTGTTCCTGAAGCTAACATAATGCTTTCCCGTCTCCATACCAAGAGGGTATTCTTTGGAAACAATAAAGATGTATAACTTTTTGAATGTCCTATTGTCTCTGTAGGGAAAAGCAGGCTTCGGATACCCTGGGTCGAAGGGCGACCCCGGCCCCGCTGGTCCCCCCGGACCACCAGGCTCTCCGGGGCCCGCGGCTGAGGTGGTATCACGTGGCGACAGCTCCGTGATTCAGACGGTTGCGGGTCCCAGAGGACCAGCTGGAACTCCGGGACCTGCAGGCCCTGAGGGGCCCGCAGGAGCCGACGGAGAGCCTGTGAGTTGCCTGCCCTGACCTTCCACCTCAATACCAGCAGAGGGCAATCAATAAGAAAGTTATTCAGTCAGCCGTGATGTGATTCTCCATATTTATCCCACTGCACTTGCACGCTCCCCGTCATGGATTTAAAAGCATTGGATTGGGGTAAACATTGGCCCAATGGAGTTTCAACCATTATTAAATCCATTAGAGGGAAAACATCCTACTGTGTCCAACCTAACCTCGAACGCTTCGGAAGGTTACAGCTCTCATGGTCACTTCGGGAGAAGTATTGAGAATCTGAACGTGGCCACAGTAGGATGATTTAAGCCTTATGGGTAATCCTATATCTGTGCCTATGGACAACTTCTACCTGGAATAGTGCTTAGCGTTTATGGCCAAGTGCAACTAACAGGTATAACTTAATTATTTAGTGACATCTTAGACCAGGATATATTTTTTTCTCTTCTTGATAATAAATAGCCATACTTTATTAGACAAGTTGTAATTAATGGATTGCATAAATTGGAAAATATAAAGTAATGCGTGTACTACCATGAGTTTTCCATTCATATAACCTGTACAACCTGTGCGGGTGATCTTAGTGCGTATTGATGGTTTAACACCTGGAGATAAAATGGTGGTCAACAGTGGTTGCAATTAACCTGTTGTGTCTTCAAGTTTTAAATAATTTCCTTTTTGATCAGTGTCGTAGACCATACTTTTATTTATGTTTTATTTTCATCCTCTTCACAGGGTGATCCTGGTGAAGATGGTTCTCAAGTAAGTTGCAAAAAAGCGGAATTACATTTTTGCCAGCAGCACAGTTAGTCACTAATGCTCTGGATGACATGAAAACAACCTAACCAGCTCTGCTAGGGTGAGTAAAATGGTTAGAGAGAGGTGTTCTCTCATTTGTATCTGGAAGTACAGTAGTTAGCAAGTTAGCCAGTTAGCTTGGGTGCTTGACTGCTGTTATGAGGTCAGAACGCTCTGTTCAACCCTACTCCTCGGCCAGAGCGTCCAGTGTGTGCTCTGAATGCTCCGAAAGCGAAACGCTCTGAATTTACGAGCTGACAATCGGACAATGCTCTGAATTTATGAGCGCACTCTGGCACTCCAGATTTGAATTTAGGAACACACCCGAAATCCTAAGATGTGTAGCTAGTTATTTGTTATGCTAACAAGCTAGCAAGAGGTTGCATAGCAACAGCATCAACTTCCGGTAGACAGTCCAAGTGCTAGTACGCTCAACTGAAGGGATAACGCTCGTTTACAGTATACTAAAATTAGCTAATATTATGTAGTATATACTCATTAAATATGTAGTATACAGTATGTTATTATGGGTATTCAAACACAGCTTAGGTTTAGCATCTTTAAGTGCCAGTACTTGTATTTTTCAAGATACTAGTCAGCTCTCTGGTCTGTCTCTTACCCAGGGCCTTGTTGGACCGCCAGGCTTCCCTGGAACCCCAGGAGACTCTGGGCTCAAAGGAGAGAAGGTACTAAATGCTGTCATGGCATGACATTGTTGTTTTAAGAAGCTGGCATAATGTAACCTGGTCCCAGATAATTTTGTGCTGTATAACCAACTCTTATGGTCGTTTGGCAAGACACTGAACATAGGAGTTATCAAGAAAACACAAACAGATCTGGGACCAGGCTATGCATTATGCAGCAGTCATCAGTTGCAGTCTGTTATCCTTGGATTGCCTCCCAATTGATTATTGATTGAAATGTTTCAAACACTGCTTCAGATCTTGTGTAAATAAACACATGACCATATTGAGATGTACCCCTTGTTTGTGTCCCAAATTGCACCCTATTCCCTTTATAGTACGCTACTTGGGCTCTAGTCAAAAGTAGTGCACTATGAAGGGAATAGGCTGCCATTCGGTGCGCCGCCCATGGCTAGGTTATTCAATACAAGTTTATTTGTCCCCTTAGGGCAATTACTAGCTAATTACTAATGCAGTCAATCGTTCATGTGTGTCTGCTCCACAGGGTGACCGTGGTGAGGGCCAGCCGGGCCCCAGTGGACCTCCCGGACCCCCAGGACTCCCAGCGCCATCCAGTCATGACCGGCCGGTGAGTCCACATTGACCTCAGTCATTTGTTCTAGTTATGTATTTTCTACAACCACTTGCAGCTAGCAAAGGACACTGAAACCAACACAACAGGGTTGTTGATACCAAAAATGGTCAGTTGAGATCAACAAATCATATTTTAGCTAAATTATTTCAGATGGGAAGAAGGGGCCAAGAGAGCTACTGTAGTTGTGGAGCACATGACTTCTATGACGTCTGTGAGCTATTTCACCTTCTTTGTTTCAGACCTTTGTGGACATGGAAGGCTCTGGGTTCCCTGACTTGGAGGCTCTTCGGGTAGGTCCACTTTTCTTATATTGGCTCCACTCTATAAGCAAAAGGGCCATATATTGCCTTGTCATCCAACACTGGTTCAGGTGCAGTTGTTAGGAGTGTAGGGTCAATTTGCCCCTAGATGCTGGTCTTTGGTATTTTTTTGCATTTTCCCAACTAATGGTTAAGATTAGGATTGGAGGAAGGGAAGCTGATCCTAGATCTGCACCTAGGGGAAACTTCATCCCAGAGCGTTGTTAGGGCTCCACTTCACCTGTATAAACAACCCAAACTCTGTACATATTGTTTTATGTATTCGCCTGACAAAACATCCAACTCAAGGAGCGCACAGCGTCCTACCTCAAATTGGATCCCGTCTTGAGCTGTGAAATGCATTTGAAGGAATTTGGAAAGGCCTTGATTTACTTAGCCGATGTCAAGCTGAAACTATTACAAACTAGGGTTCATGGATTTCCGTCAGCAGTTCACTCTGACAAAAATGTATTAATTAGTTTATTTTTATTTGACTAAATTGACTGAGAATTGTACATATTTTTTTGCAGCAACAGTTGTAGGAGAACAGTTGCAGGAGGAGGATAGGAGTTGAATGGGCTAAAATGAAATATGCAATAGTCATGATTCGTGATGTATTCTCTGTGTATTTTCTGGGGTGGTAGGGACTGCCTGGTTTGCCTGGCCCTCCTGGACTCCCCGGGGCCCCAGGTCCTGCCGTTGTTGGTACAGGGCTCTCTAGCTCGTTTGGCCCCCAAGGTCCCCCAGGACAAGATGGTGCCCCTGGTCAACCGGTAGGTCCTATGGAGATGGACCCTTCTCTCCGTTTGTTTGCCTTTCATGTAACATACCACAGTGGAACCATAATAGTCATAAGCGTTTGATTGTGTTTTTATCCATGATTATTTGGAATGGATGTGATGTGCTTTATCATCATGTAAGAGGGAAGGTGACCTATCTGCAGTGAAAGGACCATATGAGTAATCAATTGACCCACCACACTGCTGATAGTGTGCAAAGTGTAATGATTATGATGATGATTAAGTTAATAAACATAATATTAAGTCCTAAACTTGTGCTTTGTAGGGGTTACCCGGCCCACCTGGTACTGATGGTCGCCCAGCAGTTGCAGGGGCCAGGGGAGAGAAGGTGACTGAAAAAACACAAATGATTCTAACGATCAAGTTCTTTCCATCTCTTCATCATGGCTTCTTGTGTCATTACCAAATTGCATCATTGATTGTTTTCTGAAGATAAGTACCTATGGGATTTGAATTGGATCAATTCAAGTTGATCACCTCTACATTCGGAGTTGCAATCTACTGTGGAGATAGCCTGCAGAGTTCTGTAATACTATCCAGGTCTATGCCCAAACAGTTTGAGCTTCTACTTTTAAAAATCCATCTCTCCAGAAAAAGTCCCTCACTATTAATGCTTGTTATAGACCCCCCTCAGCTCCCAGCTGTGCCCTGGACACCATATGTGAATTGATTGCCCCCCCATCTATCGTCAGAGTTCGTACTGTTAGGTGACCTAAACTGGAATATGCTTAACACCCCGGCCATCCTACAATCTAAACTAGATGCCCTCAATCTCACACAAATGATCAATGAACCTTTCAGGTACAACCCCACATCCGTAAACATGGGCACGCTCATAGATATCATCCTGACCAACTTGCCCTCGAAATACACCTCTGCTGTTTTCAACCAGGATCTCAGCGATCACTGCCTCATTGCCTGCGTCCGTAATGGGTCCGCGGTCAAACGACCACCACTCATCACTGTCAAATGCTCCCTAAAACACTTCTGCACGCAGGCCTTTCTAATCGACCTGGCTCAGGTATCCTGGAAGGATATTGACCTCATCCCGTCAGTAGAGAATGCCTGGTTGTTATTTAAAAGTGCTTTCCTCACCATCTTAAATAAGCATGACCCTTTCAAAAAAAATTGAACTAAGAACAGATATAGCCCTTGGTTCATTCCAGACTTGACTCCCCTTGACCAGCACAAAACATCCTGTGGCGTACTGCACTTGCATCGCATGCTGGGGGTGATTTCTTGCTCCACCTCTACGCACATGACACCATTCTGAATACATCTGGCCCTTCTTTGGACACTGTGTTAACAAACCTCCAAACGAGCTTCAATGCCATACAGCACTCCTTCCGTGGCCTCCAACTTCTCTTGAATACAAGTAAAGTTAAATGCATGCTCTTTAACTGATCGCTGCCCGCACCCCCCTGCCCGATTAGCATCACTACTCTGGACGGTTCTGACTTAGAATATGTGGACAAATACCTAGATGTCTGGCTAGACTGTAAGCTCTCCTTCCAGACTCATATTAAGCATCTCCAATCCAAAATTAAATCTAGAATCTGCTTCCTATTTCGCAACAAAGCCTCCTTCACTCATGCTGCCAAACATACCCTCGTAAAACTGACTATCCTACCTATCCTTGACTTCGGCGATGTCATTTACAAAATAGCCTCCAACTCTCTACTCAGCAAATTGGATGCAGTCTATCACAGTGCCATCCGTTTTATCACCAAAGCCCCATATACTACCCACCACTGCGACCTGTATGCTTTCGTTGGCTGGTCCTCCCTGCATATTCGTCGCCAAACCCACTGGCTCCAGGTTATCTATAAGTCTTTACTAGGTATAGCTCCATCTTATGTCAGCTCACTGGTCACCATAGTAACACCCACCCGTAGCACGCACTCCAGCAGGTATATTTCACTGGTCATCCCCAAAGCCAACACCTTATTTGGCCTCCTTTCCTTCCAGTTCTCTGCTGCCAATGACTGGAGCGAATTGCAAAAATCACTGAAGTTGGAGACTCATATCTCCCTCACTAACTTTAAGCATCAGCTGTCAGAGCAGCTTACCGATTGCTGCAGCTGTACACAGCCCATCTGTAAATAGCCCATCCAACCAACTACCTACCTCATCCCATATTTGTTTTTCTGCTCTTTTGCACACCAGTATTTCTACTTGCAGATCCTCATCTGCAAATCTATCACTCTAGTGTTAATTGCTAAATTGTAATTACTTCACCACTATTGGCCTATTTATTGCCTTACCTCCTTACTTCATTTGCACACACTGGATACAGATTTTTATATTGTGTTGTTGACTGTGCGTTTGTTTATCCCATGTGTAAATCTGTGTTGTTGTTTTTGTCGCACTGCTTTATCTTGGCCAGGTTGCAGTTGTAAATGAGAACTTGTTCTCAACTGGCCTACCTGGTTAAATAAATGTGAAATTAAAATATTTAAAAATTCCCCCTCTACAGGGTGACCCAGGTGAACTCGGTCTTCCGGGAGCAGTTGGCGCAAAGGTGGGTACCAAGCCTTTTACTTTACCTTGTCAAAGACTCCATTGAAAACACAGAAGTCAGATTTGAAAACATACAGTGTTCTACAAGGGCTCCTTTCTACAAGGTCCACAAGAACACAGTTGCCTCCATCATCCTTAAATGGAAGAAGTTTGGAACCACCAAGACTCTTCCTATAGCTGGCCAAACTGAACAATTGGGGAGAAGGGCTTGGGTCAGGGAGGTGAACAAGAACCTGATGTTCACTCTGACAGACCTCCACAGATCCTCTGTTGAGACAGGAGATACTTCCAGAAGCCCAACCGTCTCTGTAGCACTCGACCAATCAGGCCTTTATGGTAGAGTGGCCAGATGGAAGCCACTCCTCAGTACAGAACATTTACTCAGTACTTTTTTGAAGCACCTTTGGCAGCGATTACAGCTTAGAGTATTCTTGAATATGACGCTACAAGCTTGGCACACCTGTATTTGGGGAGTTTCTCCCATTCTCTGCAGATCCTGTTAAACTCTGTCAGGTTGGATGGGGTTCATCGCTGCACAGCTATTTTCAGGTCTCTTAAGAGATGTTCGATGAAGTTTAATTACGGGTTCTGGCTGGGCCACTCAAGGACATTCAGAGACTTGTCCCGAAGCCACTCCTGCGTTGTCTTGGCTGTGTGCTTACGGTCGTTGTCCTGTTGGAAGGTGAACCTTTGCCCCAGTCTGAGGTCCTGAGCGCTCTGGAGCAGGTTTTCATCAAGGATATCTGTACTTTTCTCCATTCATCTTTCCCTCAATCCGACTACTCTCCCAGTCCCTGCCCTCCCACAGCATGATGCTGCCAACACCACGCTTCACCATAGGGATGGTGCCAGGTTTTCTCCAGACTTGACGCTTGTCATTCAGGCCAAAGAGTTCAATCTTGGTTTCTTCAAACCAGATAATCTTGTTTCTCATGGTCTGAGAGTTCCTTAAGTGCCTTTTGGCAAACTCCAAGTGGGCTGTCACGTGCCTTTTTACTTAGGAGTGGCCTGATTGGCCATAAAGGCCTGATTGGTGGAGTGCTGCAGTGATGGTTGTTCTTCTGGAAGGTTCTCCCATCTCCACAGAGGAACTCTGGACAGAGCCCCAGAACCATCTGGCTGAGGGGACTTTTCTCTAGGTTAATCTCTTTGTAGGTGAGGGCTTTGTGGTGGAATGTGTGGGCATCGCAACCTTTTAGGATTTTGATAAGGCCCTTCTCCCCCAATTGCTCAGTTTGGCCGTGCGGCCAGCTCTAGGAAGAGTCTTCCTGGTTCCAAACTTCTTCCAATTAAGAATGTTCTCCCGAGTGGTCTAAGACACTGCGTCTCAGTGCAAGAGGCGACACTGCAGTACCTGGTTCAAATCCAGGGTGCATCACATAGGGTCATGATTGGGAGTCCCATTGGGTGGCACACATTTGGCCCGGCATCGTCTGGTTTTGGCCGGGGTAGGCCGTCATTGTAAATAAGAATGTGTTCTTAACCTGATGACGGGTTAGGGTTCCCTTTTGGGAACGACCCCTCCCACGTTCAGCTGGAACGTGGCGCATGGAACGCAAAAATATTCTTAGAAATATTTAACCTCCACACATTAACAAGTCCAATACCTCAAATGAAAGATAAACATCTTGTTCATCTACCCAGCATGTCAGATTTGTTAAATGTTTTACGGCGAAAACACACCACATATTTATATTAGACCACCACCGAAACGAAGACAAGAGGCAGCCATTTTGTCCCAGAAAATATAAAATTATAAAAGCAGGATTAAAAAATAAATCATTCACTAACCTTTTGAAAATCTTCATCAGATGACAGTAATAGGACATGTTACACAGTACTTTTTTTTTTTTCAATAATATGCCATTTATATCCAGAAATGTCCATTTACATTGAATTCATGTTCAGAAAATACTCAAAAATGTCTGCAGAAAATATAGGTAGCGCCGCAAGATAACGTAAATAGACATCATAAACATTGACTAAATATACATGTTCTACATATAGTTAGAAAGATACACTGCTTCTTAATGCAATCGCTTTGTTACATTTCTTTTTAACGTTACAGAAATCGCTCACTATTCAATATTCTGAGACGGCGCTCAGAGATAAGCAATATTTCTCCGCTATGTTGGAGTCAACAGAAACACACAATTTCAGCATAAATATTCCCTTACCTTTGATGGTCTTCGTTCAGAATGTACTGGAAGGGTTCATACTTACCCAAAACATTGTTTGGTTTCAAGTCTTGTGTCTTTGTATTAGCATCTGCTAACAATATCAGCTGAAATGCACCCAAAATGTCCTCTGGTCCGGAAAAGTTGCGCATCAAAACTTCAAAATTACATATTATATGTCGACTAAACAGGTCAAACTAAGTGCAGAATCAAGCTTTAGGATGTTCTAAACATACAAAACAATTTTCAATTCAACCGGTCATTGTTAGTTCTCCTCCGGAGTGCTGGAACAAAGGAATGGCTGGGACCAATTCGCGCCCTAACGCACAGGTATTTTCTCGCGGCACTCACTCAATTCACTCCCATAGGGCCAATTCTCGCGGGATTTGAACGATTAAACGCTCTACTGAATGAGGACATCTAGTGGAAGACATAGAAAGTGTCCCCAGATCCATAGCTGGTTGGGAAGGGTGGGGGAGATCATGTCAAAGTTGCCCCAACTTTCATGACCACAAAACTAGTTTGGAAGAATGCCTGCCCTGTGAGTTCTGCTATACTTACAGACATAATTCCAACGGTTTTAAAAGCTTTAGAGTGTTTTCTATCCAATAATTATTATTATATGCATATATTAGCAATTTTTGACAGATTTTTTTTCAGTTTACTATGGGCACGCAATTCCTCCAAAGGGGGCAGTATTCTGCCTAGCCTTCTTAACTGACTTGCCTAGTTAAATAAAGGTTAACACCAAAAAAAATATATATATATATATATATATATATATATATATATATATATATATATATATATAATATGACGGAGCCCACTGTGTTCTTGGGGATCTTCAATGGTGGAGACATTTTTTGGCACCCTTCCCCAGATCTGTGCCTTGACACAATCCTGTCTCTGAGCTCTACGGACAATTCCTTCGACCTCATGGCTTGGTTTTTGCTCTGACATACAATGGATTTTATCCATTGTAAAATAAAGCTGAAATGTAACAAAATGTACATACAGGGAAGGGGTCTGAGTACTTTCCGAATGCACTGTATCTTCAGAAGTAAGACAAATCCTGTTTGTGTAGCCTACTGATTGCATAACCAATTTCACAAATTTGGCTGTTTTTAAGCTTTGCTATGATAAAGGATTTACTTTTTTTTAACAGCTTCTCTGTTATTATTTACACTTTATTTTGTGTTATTTACACTGTTCAAGTTGTCCAAAAAAGTATATTTATAGTCATATTAACACTCCTTTTTCCTTCTTGTTCTTATTATTATAATTATTATTATTTAACCATCATCGTGCTGTAGGCCTTGGACCGCATCCAGTTTATTTCTAAATACCGTAACTTATTTAGGCCTATATTTCAGTATTTATATAGGCTACTGTATCAATCAATCATTAATTTGTTCATGTCATCACACAGCGTACGAGTCATTCATGATTTGAAATGCAATCAAGCATTTTAGTTTTAAAATAAAATAACAAAGCGACCTTGAATAGGCTAATTAGCGTAAACAATAAATACACCGTTACATGACAGCAATTGTATTCACAAATACATGCAACTCTTTTTAGTCTGCTGAAATAAAGACTTTCCAAAAAAAAGGCATTACAACAGGCTCTCTGGTACGCATATAATTTATTTTTGCGTTGTTTACATTGTTCCAAATGGTCAGAAGAATTACAGTATATTGCAATTGAACAGCACCTGTTTTTAAATTTTTCTGACACATGCGTTATTGTGTTCGGAGTATATAACCAATTTATTGATGTGACTATGATATGCTATAGGTCAGGGCCTATTGGTCACGTGCATGCAATTCATACATGTGTCACTAAAGAGAGCAAGGATTTCGGGTGATTTCAGTAACAGAACTTTCAGTCAGAAATCGCTGTAATTATATGGCAGCTTCAGTAACATGGACAGCGCAATAAACACTGTCGATGTTCTGCTCTGGTCGCCTGAGCAGGGAGGAAAGACAACGGGTGCTAGTCACACAGTCACTCGCTGTAAAAAATAAAAATACACAGCACAGCAAGTCTGAGCCCAGCCCGGCACAAATCAATTGTAGTCGGACTCGCTGTACTCATTTGTGTGTCTTAATTATTTAATCAAACAGTTATCTTAAAGCGTCAGACAAACTCAGTGCATATAGTTGTCTATATATTGTGTCTATATATGGAAAAATACACATTTTGCATTTTTGACTAATCGATTGATTGAAAGAACAGACAACTTTTTCCGACTAAGGTTTTGTTGTCTGGGACAGTCCTAATGATCTCTAAGTCATGTTTCAGGCTAGGGGACTATTTCAACTGTCCTATGACTGTATCTGCAGTTGGTCAGTTTCTCCTAATGTTGCTTAGATTGCCCTACAATGTGATTAATACCTGTGTGAAGTGTGTCCTACTAGTACACTCTTAGAAAAGAAGGTGCTATCTAGAACCTAAAAGGATTGTTTGGCTGTCCCCAAGAGAACCCTTTGAATAAATATTTATTTCCACAGAGGGTTCTACATGGAACTCAAAAGGGTTCTACCTTGAACCAAAAAGGGTTCTACCTGGAACTAAAAATAGTTATCTATGGGGACAGCCAAAGAACCCTTTTTGAACCCTTTTTTTTCAAAGAGTGTAGTGTGTGGATTGGATGGCTCATCAATATGATAATGACTGTTTTTTAATCTTGACCTTCATCCTATTCCACAGGGCGCACAGGGATTGACTGGTATCCCTGGTCAGCCAGGACTGGGCGGATTGGCTGGCCTTCCTGGACCAATGGGACCAGTGGGACAACCCGGGCCACCAGGACCCCCCGGACCAAGCTATCACGCTGGCTTTGTGAGTCCCCATGAGAGATGGGTTTCCTTATCTCAATGGTCTTTACGGTGCATGATTACAAATGCCCAATGTTAAAACTGAGTGTTTCTTAGTATCACAAGAATCTCACTAGCTTGTCAAATGAGCTGTAAACATTACCCAGTGTTAAACGATTGCTGCATCAACATTCATATTTACATTTTATTGATCAGTTTTAGTTCAACAATAGTTTTTGGTAGTGATGCACCGATATGACATTTTTGGCCGATACCGATTACCAATATTTTCCTTGACAAAAAAAAACAATGCCGATAACCAATATTCAAAATGTTAGCTGCCTTTTAAGCATTCTAGTACAGTTAAATAGTTAACACACACACATGGACGCAGCGGTCTAAGGCACTGTATCTCAGTGTAAGAGGCATCACTACAGTCCCTGGTTCAAATCCAGGCTGTATCACATCCGGCTGTGATTGGTAGCGCACAATTGGCCCGGCGTCGTCCGGGTTTGGCCGGGGTAGGCCGTCATTGTAAATCAGAATTTGTTCTTAACTGACTTGCCTAGTTAAATAAAGGTTACACACACACAAACAAACACTGACCAAAAAGTTATTTTGTTGCCATTTATGTATGTCCCATTTACCAGTAAAACATAATCTAAACCTATTTCTTGAATTTACTTGCTGTGCTGTTTCATTGGTCATTTGTTCCGTTGTTTCATTCTCAACCAGGATTTCTATGGAACACCGTTCTCTTTCTCTTTGTAGGTGAGGCCTTTGTGGTGGAATGTGTAGGCATCGCAACCTTTTAGGTGGTTATAGAATTTGACAGCTCTTTTCTGGATTTTGATAACTAGCGGGTATAGTCCTAATTCTGCTTTACATGCATTGTTTGGGGTTTTGCGTTGTATATTTTTGCAGAATTCCAATTCGGTGTTTGTCCCATTTTGTGAATTATTGGTTGGTGAGTAGACCCCAGACCTCACAACCATAGAGAAATGGGTTCTTTAACTGGTTTAAGTATTTTTAGCCAGATTGTAATTGGAACGTTGAGTTTTATTTTCCTTTTGATGGCATAGAAGGCTCTACTTGCCTTGTCTCTTAGATCTTTCACAGCCTTGTGGAAATTACCTGTGGTGTTGATGTTTAGGCTGATGTAGATATAATTATTTGTGTGCTCTAGGGCAACAGTGTCTAGATAGAATTTGTATTTGTTGTCCTGGCAAATTGACTTGTTTTGGCAGATAATTTTTTGGGGCTTACTGAGATTCACTATCAGAGCCCAAGTCTGACAGAATCTGTGCAGAAGACCTAGGTGCCACTGTAGACCCACCATGGTTGGGACAGAAGCACCAGATCATCAACAAACAGTAGACATTTGATTTCCGAGTCCAGTTGGGTGAGGCTGGGTGCTGCAGACTGATCTAGTGCCCTCGACAATTAATTGATATACATGTTGACATGTGTGGGGCTCAAGCTGCGTCCCTGTCTCACCCCGCGGCCCTAAGGAAATAAATGAGTGTTTTTTGCCAATATTAACCGCACACTTGTTGTTTGTGGACAGAAAACCTTCATGCCAAATTGAGTAAAACGCTTCTTTAAAATCAACAAAGCATGAGATGATGATGATTTTGTTTTGGTTTGTTTGTCAATTGGTGCGCAGGGTGTATACGTGGTCTGTATTTTGGTAAGAAGGACACTGAGGACATTTTGGAGTCTGCTGTTGATACTGCAGACATTTTTTTTAGATTACTGTTGACACAGATTCCACAATAATTATTGGGGTCAAATTTGTCTGCACTTTTGTGGATTGGGGTGACCAGATCTTGGTTCCAAATATTGGGGAAGATCCTAGAGTTGAGGATAATTTTGTGAAGGTTTGTTTTTGTTCTTGGTTCTTTGTTATATGGCCAACAAAGTTGGAGAAGTTGTTTATCCATACATCTACATTTTTGGATAGGTAGCTCGTTTGTTTAGTGTGTTCCAAATTTCCCAGAATGGATTTGATTCTATGGATTCTTCAATCACATTGAGCTGTTTTCTGACATGCTGATCCTTAATTTTTCTTAGTGTGTTTTTGGAATGTTTTAGTTTTTCCTCATAGTGAAGGCGTAAACTAAGATTATTATTGAGTTAGTTAGTAAATAAATAATTAAACCTATTTGTGTATTGCTGATTCATCAATGAGGTTAGGGTTCTTGCAGATATCAAGGAGTATGCGACATTCAGAAGAGACTGATATGAGGTAATAATAATTAATTATTGACTGTTATTGATGTACGAGATCCCTATATATCTTTAGAGTTTAAGTCGGGAGATAGTAACTCGTTAAACAACTTTTCCCGTGGTGCCCCAAATTGCTAATTAGTTAATTGTTACATTATTAATTTAATCGAGTAACAATTAAACATTGTTAGTTGATAAAATAAATAACAGTGATCAGATTAATGATTGTCACGACACATCAAACCGTAAACTTAAAGCATAATCTATATATGGAAAAATACATGCTTAAATATTTTGGCAAAAGAACAAGACAACTTTTGGTAGACCAAGATTTATTTTTAGCCGGGGACAGTCCTACTCTCTCATGAGTTGTTCATTGTCGCACCTTAGCTTTCTCACTTCCTTCAGCACTCTCCCCTCCTCCTTCAGCTGGGCTGTTTTTCCCTATCCCTCCTGTTGGAATTTTGTCACCACTGTCCAGAGTGCAGACATTACTCTCCATCTTCTGCTCTCTGGGTCTGGTTGAGGGGGGGTTGTTGTGCTGGTATGTTGGGGTCTGTACTGCCTGTAATGTGTTGAATTGCTGTTTGAGCTCTACCAGCTCGATCTCCAGCTGGGTGAATTTATCCCTAATATTAATGCAGGAGCAGTGCTGTGGGTGCTGACTCTCCTATTGGGGTTGCTTATCTGTCTGAGGAGGGGGTGTTATCTGTCTTGTTCGTGATGGGGGGTCGTCACCAGGGGTGAGATTCTCATACTGTGCTCTCTCTTTGATCCTGTAAAAGTCCTGCTAAAAAGGTTTAAGGTTTCCATTCACCATTACCATTCCAGACTTGTACAGGCTGTCTCGATGTCCTCAATGTGCAGTATTCTGAGTTTCCACCCTGGGTTAATACCCTTTCTCATGACAGAGGGTTAGTGTGCTCTTATTGTCCTGTGCCATGCCAGGGGCTCGTCTGTGTGGAATATGAGGTTGCTTACGTTCCCATTCTTGTAACAGTCAGCAAATTGTGTCTCTGGAGGGGCTTAATCTTTGTACTTTTTACGTGCATGATAATTTTTTTATGTGGGGAACTGCACATTGATGGCCTCTGCATAAGGGTGTGAGGCCTCTTCATTTGGGTTGGGATTGTGTTCAGCTGGCATATTTATATTCAAGGGCATTCACACCTCTCACTTCGCACCTCAATGAAAATGGACGTTGCTGCCAGGATGTCTGTCCTGTCCTAACTAAGCATTTGAGTCTTTATATAGTAAGGTATCTTATAGTCATATATCTAGAGATTATTTTTAACATCTTTCTCTTACTTCTTGGCCTTGGAAGTAGCTCTCAGTTGTAGGTTTGGTGGTATTTTTAGTTTTTTTTCTGTGCTTTTTCTGCTGGTTGTTGTTTTTCTGGGTGGCCCTTGGCAATTTTTGGTAATAATATGTTTGTCCAAATTCAAGGTTGTTCGCTTGAATTTTCTCTTTGGATTGAAGGTTCTGTTGTAAAGGGCAGTTTCCTGAGTAAGTCCATGCGAAAAAAATCCAGGTTTATCACACAAATTTCTGGAAAAAGTTAATGAGCTCATGACCTCTGTCTCTCTGTCTCCTTCCTTCCTATCCCTATGTGTGAAGGATGACATGGAAGGCTCTGGTGTGGGAGTGGCCAATGGGGTTCCTGGAGCCCGAGGGCCAGACGGGCGACAGGTGGGTGTCCTCTGCAGCTGGCATTCAATTTTAGCTACAATATATACTGTATTGTTTTGATTCTGCCATTTTAATAGATTCTCTCACTGATTCCACTTTATTCTGTTCACTTTCAGGGTACTACTGGCATCCCTGGCCTACCGGTATGAGCTTTACTTTGGTATAATTTCATATAATTTCATCAAGAAAAAATACAAATCATTAACTAAAAAGTTTAGACACCAATACAATGCAATCCATCTCAATATTCTAACATTAATTCCTTGTGTGATCAGTTTCAATTTAACTTGTGGTTTGTATTTCACTCGTTAGGGAAAGCCTGGTATCCCTGGTGCTCCTGGCGAGATGGGAAATGAAGGACTACAAGGAAGAGATGGCCGACCAGGGTTGGACGGTTTCCCTGGACCTAATGTATGTCAGAACCTGCATCCCAGCCCCCCTCCTCAAAATATCTACATAAGGTTTCTGAGCCATGTAGTTAGCGTTAGCGTTAATTGGGAACACCAATTCAGGTCGGTCCTGGATACCTTCTGGTTGTGCAGGTTTTTCTCCTCCAGACTGAAGGTCATGCTTAGCTGATTACATGTGACTGGTTTGTGGTGCAGCTGGGCTGAAAATGAACGCCTATCTAGATTTCATCTGTTTTTGCACAAAAAGACAACGATTAAAAATCAAAGTGGGGGACAAGTTTGGGGTTCAATCTTCAGCAAGTCAGCTCAGAGAAGGAACTGAAATTGAATTTATGGACATCCTTTTTCTAAATAATGGACTTTTTCTCACAAATGTATGTTTTTCTGTTTGGTTCCCCTTTCATTTTCCAGGGACAAAAGGGGGACAGAGGAGAAAGAGTGAGTTTTTTCACGTTTTCCTAGAATTAAAATGTCATTCAAGGGACATAATAAAAGGACAATTACATGCCTAAAGCAAGACAATTCAACGCAGATATTGTGTACCAAAAATGGAACTAGCTACCAGGAAATCAATGTGTTTAGCAATTAATCATCAGGCGGATGAGAAAATCTCTGACCCTGTGTCAGTTATTAGGGGCAATTTCCACCTAGTCCCATGAAACATATGGATTCTATGCCAGCATTTCTTTGTCACTAAAGGCTCATGTTCTATACGGTCTGTTTTTTAGGGCGAAACTGGTCGCGATGGAAACGGACAGCCTGGACCACCAGGCCCACCCGGCCCACCAGGACAAATAATCTACCAGACCTCCAGCAGCGTAAGGCCTCCTCCCGAAACAACCCCTATAGCCCCTACCCACCTAGACACTAGCCCCTCTAGTCCCTACACCTCTAGAACCTACGCCTCTAGACCCTCACCCCTCTAGACCCTACCCCTCTTGCCCCATTCCCTCTAGAAACTTGTTATGATCTGAAAGGCTGGAATATTATCTGAAAGGCTTGGGCTCCCGAGTGGTGCAGCAGTCTAAGGCACTGCATCTCAGTGCAAGAGGCATCACTATAGTACCTGGTTCGAATCCAGGCTGTATCACATCTGGCTGTGATTGGAAGTCTCATAGGACGGTGCACTATTGGCCCAGCGTTGTCGGGGTTTGGCCGTAATAAGCCGTCATTGTAAATAAGAATTTGTTCTTAACTGACTTGCCTAGTTAAATAAAGGTTAAATAAAAAATGTTAAAATAAAATAGCAGCAATATGTTACAACAACAAAATTCCTGGCAGATCAATTGGCAAGGTTTAGCTTCTAGCATATTGCTTATTTCTATCTGACTATTTTGTATCTACATGAAGTGCCTACGGGTGTGGGTTAGGGGTCTGGATATAAACATACCCATCCTTCTGCATGATCATCTTTAGCTCTACTGTATCTACACCTCCAACATGGATGGTTGAGTGTGCATTGATATTAAGCTGTTTAGTTGCTCTCTTTGCAGTATGATGGTGTCGTTGGAGGAGCTGGGCCCCAGGTAGGTGATTTGTCCTCTTTGGAAACTTGTGGTTCCAAGTTACTCCAATAGTCTTTAAAGCTTCTTTGATAAGACCTGCAGGACACTGCCTTTTGATACGACTAAGTGTTTAATTGATGAACTAGGTCATTTATTTTCCAAACTTGATTGCTCAGTTGCAGTAATTATTAGGGCTGTCAAACGATTTAAATATGTAAATCGATTAATCACATGATTTTCTGTAGTACATTTGAGAATTTGCTCAAATTTGGTGCTAAAGAAAGATTTTTCCATTGGAAAAAGCAGTGCATTGAGTTACAGGCATACTATCCTTTGATTGTAAGAGACGGAAACACAAAATAATCTGTATCAGAAACGAAATACTCCCAATGTTTAAGTAGGCCAATCAATGTTCACAAACACATACTGTTAAAGCTTCAGCCATTCTAAATGAGTGTTCTCCCAATTTCCGATTGAAGGGTTGACTACAGGAAAACAATTATTTGCTCTAAGGATACAAAGAACATTCGAACCTGTCTAAAAATGTTATGAATTCCACAGAAAACAATAACAACAGGTCCCCCAGGTCTGAGTTCCTGCAATACAGCTATTAGATCTAGCCTAGGCTACTTCAACATGAACTAGTCCCAAGCTACTACTACTAGAATTGGAATAATTTGCTTAAAACCTTTGACATGAGAACTACAACAAAAACAGAAGCTAAATGGAATGGATGTCCTGTTCTTATTTACAATCATTGTGGGAAGTTATAGTTATATCAATAGGCATTCAGCCATGGCATTATAAACATTTGTTTGGTTAGATAGCATTAGCATAAATATCTAGCTACTTCTGTACAAATATGTTTTTGCTGTTATCTAAACAAACGCCTGGGAATGTGTTTATGGTTTAACTTTCTGTACGTTTTCCTTGAAAATTGTTGCTCAAAGCTGCGCGTGTATTCTATGTTTAAGAGACAGTAAGCACTACATAACAGCAGCTGCCACCGACTGCAGTGTCCATGTGTCCATTTTTTTTTACAGCAGAACATTTTATATGCATTATTAACTTGTAAAGAACATTGTCCTTGGTAATGTTATTAACATGTTAAGGTTGACAGCCCTAGTCATTATGCTTGATGTAATTTCATCAATGTTTGAAATCCAACCAGCGACTCAGTCAAAAGCCACAATTAAAAGGAGCCAATGACTATAAACTTGAAACTAGTGGTGGGCACCAACATTGATAATTCAATTTGATATCGATATGAGCGAGGCATATGTTGATATCGATTTATCCTTGCTGGATGCCTACACTATTATGTAAACGGTATACATGTGCCAGACACAAAATCCTCTCAACTAAGAAGCATACTTAACTGGCTGATGATGGGCCATCAACGGGCGTTACATTGTATTCAAACTGGTTGGGTAGGTTCTCAGATCATTCACACTTTCCCTAATGGGCAATCAGCTTGAAGTTTTCTAGACACTAAAGCGGTGAAATTGAAGTGTACACAGTTTCAATGTTATTTATTTAAGCCAATAGTTTCTGGAAAAAAGCAGCTGATATTGATATAGATTTTCCATATCGGTGCACATCACTACTTAAAACCTTGGGTCATAGTCATTCACACCAAATGGAAGAAAACAGACCGAAATACAAAGGGACTACCTGAATGTGTCCAATAAGATAGTAATTTTGTTTTCTGTTGCAAAAGGGACCTTTATGAATACAACCACTGTATATGGTCCTCATTACACTTTGGAAGTGTAGCTTCTATAACAAAGGTTAAGCTACACATCTACGGAGATGGTAGTAACCTTCTGTTTCTATTTGTTGTAAGTAATTATTATATAACGCTATCGCTGACGTAGTGCAGTTTCTCTGAACACCCCGCAGAGGCTGAGTTTGCCCCCCTCCCACGCTTCCTACCGTTAGGGTATCAGATCACACTCCTAAAACTAAATGCAATCGATCACTGCCCGCACCCGCCCGTCACTACTCTGGACAGTTCTGACTTAGAATATGTGGACAACTATAAATACCTAGGCTAGTCTGAAAACTCTCCTTCCAGACTCACATTAAGCATCTCCAATCCAAAGTTAAATCTTGAATCGGCTTCCTAATTCGCAACAAAGCCTTTTTTTTAACCTTTATTTAACTAGGCAAGTCAGAACAAATTCTTATTTTCAATGACGTCCTAGGAACAGTGGGTTAACTGCCTGTTCAGGGGCAGAACGACAGATGTACCTTGTCAGTTCGGGGATTTGAACTTGCAACCTTCCGGTTACTAGTCCAACGCTCTAACCACTAGGCTACCCTGCCGCAAAAATCACTGAAGTTGGAGACTCATATCTCCCTCACTAACTTTAAGCGTCAGCTGTCAGGGCAGCTTACCAATCGCTGCAGCTGTACACAGCCCATCTGTAAATATCCCATCCAAACAACTACCTACCTCATCCCCATATTTGTTTTTGTTTTTCTGCTCTTTTGCACACCAGTATTTCTACTTGCACATCCTCGTCTTCACATCTATCACTCCAGTGTTAATTGCTAAATTGTAATTACTTCGCCACTATTGGCCTATTTATTGCCTGACCTCCTTACTGCATTTGCACACACTGGATACAGATTTTTCTATTGCGTTATTGACTTTACATTTGTTTATCCCATGTGTAACTCTGTGTTGTTGTTTTTGTCGCACTGCTTTGCTTTATCTTGGCCAGGTCGCAGTTGTAAATTAGAACTTGTTCTCAACTGGCCTACCTGGTTAAATAAAGGTGAAATAAAAACATTTTAAAATTATGTGGCGCTAGTGCTTGTAGTAGCATATAGCTTTGCTTTAATGGATACATGTTTTGTTTTTTTGGTCATTATTTTCTCATGTTAAGCCTAACGTTTATGTTTCACGAAGCTATAGACCTCTGCTATTGAGAATGCTGGCTGGTGGCAATACTTAATTAAAGTGGCATGTTTAAACATTGCAGATTGTAAATTGAATTTTCGATGCAACAGTATTAGAGGTCGACCAGCTATGATTTTTCAACGCCGATACCGATACCGATTATTGGAGGACCAAAAAATACCGATACCGATTAATCGGTCGATTTTTTAAAATTTATTATTGATTTATTTGTAATAATGACAATTACAACAATACTGAATGAACACGTATTTTAACTTAATATAATACATCAATAAAATCAATTTAGCCTCAAGTAAATAACGAAACATGTTCAATTTGGTTTAAGTCATGCAAAAACAAAGTGTTGGAGAATAAAGTAAAAGTGCAATATGTGCTATGTAAGAAAGCTAACGTTTCAGTTCCTTGCTCAGAACATGAGAACATATGAAAGCTGGTGGTTCCTAAAAACATGAGTCTTCAATATTCCCAGGTATGAAGTTTTAGGTTGTAGTTATTATAGGAATTATAGGACTATTTCCGTCTATACCATTTGTATTTCATTAAACTTTGGATGTTCATTAACCTTTGGATGTTCTTATAGGCACTTTAGTATTGCCAGTGTAACAGTATAGCTTCCGTGCTTCTCCTCGCTCCTACCTGGGCTCGAACTAGGAACACATCGACAATAGCCATTTCACTTCGGTTACACCAGCCTAATCTCGGGAGTTGATAGGCTTGAAGTCATAAACAGCGCAATGCTTGATGCACAACGAAGAGCTGCTGGCAAAACGCATGAAAGTGCTGTTTGAATTAATGTTTACGCGCCTGCTTCTGCCTACCACCGCTCAGTCAGATACTTAGATACTTGTATGCTTGTATGCTCAGTCAGATTATATGCAACGCAGGACACGCTAGATAATATCTAGGGATTTCATCAACCATGTGTAGTTAACTAGTGATTATGATTGATTGTTTTTTATAAGATAAGTTTAATGCTAGCTAGCAACTTACCTTGGCTTAATGCATTCCCGTAACAGGCAGTCTCCTTGTGGAGTGCAACGAGAGAGAGGCAGGTCGTTATTGCGTTGGACGAGTCAACTGTAAGGTTGCAAGATTGGATCCCCCGAGCTGACAAGGTGAAAATCTGAGGCAGTTAACCCACCGTTCCTAGGCCGTCATTGAAAATAAGAATGTGTTCTTAACTGACTTGCTTAGTTAAATAAAGGTATAAAAAAAAATATGGGCAAATCGGCTCCCAAAAATAACGATTTCCGATTGTTATGAAAACTTGAAATCGGCCCTAATTAATCGGCCATTCCGATTAGTCGGTCGACCTCTAAACAGTATACTAATCAGTAACCAATAGATTTGTTTTATTTTATGTACAACTGTCCTGTAGGCCTACAGCCTACTTTAGCCTTCCTCGCGTTCTCTCCGAGCTTGAATAGAAAGACTGTGCTGTATAAAACCAGTCTATTAATGTCAAATAGTACAATCAGTCAACCGTCAAAATAATATCTTACTAGGGATTGTTTAATTATGCAGACAATGCAGTCTAGCCTCTTTGCCTATCTTTAGCTATACAGTGCATTCGGAAAGTATTCAGACTCCTTTCCTTTTTCCACATTTTGTTACAGCCTTATTCGAAAATTGATTAAATGCATGGTTTTGAAATCGAGCTCAAATGCATCCTGTTTCCAATGATCATCCTTGAGATGTTTATAGATCTTGGAGTCCACCTGTGATAAATTCAATTGATTGCACATGATTTGGAAAGGCACACCTGTCTATATAAGGTCCCACAGTTGACAGTGCATGTCAGAGCAAAAACCAAGCCATGAAGTCTACGGAGTGCCGAGACAGGATCGTGTCGAGGCACAGATCTGGGGAAGGGTATCAAAAAATGTCAGCAGCATTGAAGGTTCCCCAAGAACACAGTGGCCTCCATTCTTAAATGGAATAAGTTTGGAACCACCAAGACACTTCCTAGAGCTGGCCGCCTGGCCAAACTGAGAAATCGGGGACAACGGCCTTGGTCAGAGAGGGAACCCGATGGTTACTCTGATTGAGAATTCTTCTGTGGAGATGGGAGAAGCTTCCAGAACGACAACCATCTCTGCAGCACTCCACCAATCAGGCCAGACGGAAGCCACTCCTCAGTAAAAGGCACAAGACAGCCCGCTTGGAGTTGGCAAAAAGGCACCTAAAGGACTCTGATCATGACAAACAATATTCTCTGGTCTGATAAAACCAATATTGAACTCTTTGGCCTGAATGCCAAGCGTCACATCTGGAGGAAATCTGGCACCATCCCTACGGTGAGGCATGTTTTTCAGTGGCAGGGACGGGGAGACTTGTCAGGATCGTGGGAAAGATGAACGGAGCACAGTACAGAGAGATCTTTGATGAAAACCTGCTCCAAAGCACTCAGGACCTCAGACTGGGGCGAAGGTTCACCTTCCAACAGGACCATGACCCTAAGCACACAGCCAAGACAACGCAGAACTTGCTTCCATCTCATATTGCATATTTTCAATAAACAGCAAACCTGGTTTCAAAAAACCAACACCTCACGGCACAACGCCTCTCCCTTACTTGACCTAGGTAGTTTGTGTGTGTATGTAGGCTACGTGTAAGGGGGTGCGTGCTGGTGGCAGGGAAGTCAGGCACAGGAGATCGAACTTGGTATAAACGGAGCAGTTTAATAAGTGCTCAAAAACTCAGAAAACCAAAATATACAAAATAATACAAGTGGGTACAAAACCCTTCGCAAACCAGAACATAACATTGCTTACAAACAAACAATCACCAACAAGGACATGAGGGGGAACAGAGGTTTAAATACACAACATGTAATTGATGGGGTTGTATCCAGGTGTGATACAAGACAAGACAAAAACCAAAGGAAAATGAAAAGAGGATCAGCGATGGCTAGAAAGTCGGTGACTTCGACCGCCGAACGTCACCCGAACAAGGAGAGGGACCAACTTCGGCGGAAGTCGTGACACTACGTGTGTCCTTTTAAAAATGTATGTTGTTCTGTCCTAGAGCTGTTCATGTCTAATGATGTTCGGTATTATGCCATTCTGTATTATGTTTTGTGTGGACCCCAGGAAGAGTAGCTGCTGCTTTTGCAACAGCTAATGGGGATCCTAATAAAATACCAAATACCAAAAAAAGTACTGAGTAAAGGGTCTGAACACTTGTGTAAATGTGGAAGTTCAGTTTTTATTTTCAATACATTTGCAAAAAAATCTAAACATCTGTTTTTGGTTTGTCATTATGGGGTATTGTGTGTAGATTTAATCTATCCGTCTCATCACTCGTAGGCTTACCAGTGTACAGTACACAGAAGTGGGGCCTCTCTTATGAGCGCCATTCGGTCTGGCAGTCATCAGCTTGGTTTTCTGGTAGAGGAAAAGGAGGTTCGGCCCTTTCAATAGAGCATGGCTCTCCATCCCTGTTACAGGAGAGCTACCCTCCTGTAGGTTTTTGCTCCAGCACTATTTGGAACTTACCCGATTTAGCTCTCCAGGAACAGGGTTGGATGGAATCAAGAAGAGGAGGAGCAAGCTTCCACCTGCCGTGGTGTTTTGTCAGTCGAGGTGGTAGCTTTGCTGATGTGATTATCTTCTGTAATTTAGCACAAGCTTGATCAGATAAAGCGTCTTTGTAGCCATGCTGGTTAAGTGTCCCTTGAATTCTAAATAAATCACTGACAGTGTCACGAGCAAAGCACCATCACGCCACCTCCTCCATGCTTCACGGTGGGAACCACACATGTGGAGATAATCCGTTCACCTACTCTGCGTCTCACAAAGACACGGCGGTTGGAACCAAAAATCTCAAATTTGGACTCAACATAACCAAAGGACAGATTTCCACAGGTCTAATGTCCATTGCTCATGTTTCTTGGCCCAAACAAGTCTCTTCTTCTTCTTTGTGGCCTTTAATTGTTGTTTCTTTGCAGCAATTCCACCGTGAAGGCCTGATTCACACAGTCGCTTCTGAACAGTTGATTTTGAGATGTGTCTGTTACTTGAACTCTGTGAAGCATTTATTTGGGCTGCAATTTCTAAGGATGGTATCTATAATGAACTTATCCTCTGCAGCAGAGGTAACTCTGGGTCTTCCTTTCCTGTGGTGGTCCTCATGAGAGCCAGTTTCATCATAGCGCTTGATGGTTTTTTGCAACAGGACTTTTCCGCATTGACTGACCTTCATGTCTTAAAGTAATGATGCTTTTTTGTTCTCTTTGCTTATTTGAGCTTTTCTTTCCATAATATGACTTGGTCTTTTACCAAATAGGGCTATCTTCTGTATACCACCCCTACCTTGTCACAGCACAACTGATTGGCTCGAATCCATTAATAAGGAAAGAAATTCCACAAATTAACTCTGAAATGCATTCCAGGTGACCTCATAAAGCTGGATGAGAGAATGCCAAGAGTGTGCCAAGATGTCATCAAGGCAAAGGATGGCTACTTTGAAGAATATAAAATATATTTAGATTTGTTTAACACTTTTTGTGCTTACTACATGATTCCAAATGTGTTATTTCATAGTTTTGATGTCTTCACTATTATTCTACAATGTAGAAAAACGTAAAACTAAAGAAAAACCCTGGAATGAGTAGGTGTGACCAACTCTTGACTGGTACCGTTTATTAGGCGATGTAACGGTTTTCTTTAGGTGAAGGAGAGCCGGACCAAAATGCAGCGTGGTGGTTATTCATGATTCTTTAATAAAGAAAACTATACATGAATAAACTAACAAAAACAATAAACGTGAGAAAACCTAAACAGTCTATCTGGTGACAACAAAGACAGGAACAATCACCCACAAACACACAGTGAAACCCAGGCTACCTAAATATGGTTCCCAATCAGAGACAATGACTAACACCTGCCTCTGATTGAGAACCATATCAGGCCAGACATAGAAATAGACAAACAAGACATCCAACATAGAATGCCCACCCAGCTCACGTCCTGACCAACACTAAAACAAGGAAAACACACACGAACGATGGTCAGAACGTGACAGGCGAAAGCTACATTTACACAACCCACTTTTAAGAAATACCATTTGAAGTAGTTTTCCCAGTGGCCTGTGTCATTTTCATAACTAACATTATTCATTCATCAAGATATTTTATTAATGTTCTCATAGGAAACAAATGTTATTTTGTTGCAAAACCTATTGAGAGCATATAATGCAATGAAATCATGGTAATGATTCATGTCCTTTTGAGTTGAGTTGATTGGAAAACTATTTTGTAGGGGGAGATAGTGGAATCCTTTACAATACCACTAAATATTGATTTGACTTAATGGGTATACATCCCTACCAAATATTTGGAACAATGTGTGGCCTTACTTATTAACCAGTCATGAAAAAGGGATAAATCATTTTAACAGATTTTATGTCTCTCCTTTTCTATTCTGTAGGGTGAAACTGGTCTACCTGGCCAAGCTGGATTCCCTGTAAGCATTGATTTTCCTAATGTTATCCTACAGGTCACTTAACTTTGTCTTGCTACAGTTACCCTACAGTTCTTCTAACGTTGTGTTCTAACACATGTGGATGTCATAGTGTGGGGGATATTTGCCCTTTCAACTTTGTTGTATTTTCTAAAAGGGTCCTATTGGATCAAAGGGCGACAAGGGAGACCCAGGCCAGCCCGGTTATGGAGTCAAGGTCAGTGATGTGACCGCACAGCAACATAGCCCTATCATTAGTGCTACAGTGCACCACTATGTAAGGCCTATTCCCAGCAAGTGTTTCTTCTGTGGGGGTTAACAAATTAACAGATTGTCTTTATATGTGTCTCTTCTCAGGGCGAGAAGGGCGAGCCTGGCTTAATCATTGGGCCTGATGGGAGTCCTTTGTACCTGCGAGAATTGTCGGGTGAGAAGGTGAGTGTCTCACTATTGACTTCTGTTTGCCTCTA
Organism: Oncorhynchus mykiss; assembly: GCF_013265735.2. NCBI lineage: Eukaryota > Metazoa > Chordata > Actinopteri > Salmoniformes > Salmonidae > Oncorhynchus > Oncorhynchus mykiss. The sequence continues at coordinate 5,459,386 of NC_048586.1, read as the reverse complement.
TCTTATCTGTCTGTTGGCCTCATTAAACACCAACTTCATCTTCTGTAGGGAGACAGAGGACCTGCCGGACCCGTCGGGCCTCCTGTAAGTACTTTTAGGCTCATTACTTTACATTACGTTCTTACTATTTGAAGCTGCCTTAAATTAAACTGACTCAGCGATATGACGTGGTCACGAGTTTCAAGTTTTATTAGTCGTATGACCAGGATACACATAAGAATAAAAAGTAAATGGCTTGGTAGAATAGAAAAGTCTAGTAGCAGCAGTTGTGATTTGTGTGTAGTATGTGTGTGTTTGGGCGGGTGTGTTCATGTGTGCTAAGGTGCAGAGAGTCAGTGCGGTTGGGCAGTCCATTTCAAGTGTTCAGCAGTCTGATGGCTTGTGGATAGAAACTGTCTCTGAGCCTGTTCGTCTGAGACCAGATGCTCCTATACTGTCTGCCAAACTGTAAGGGAGTGAACAGTTAGTGACTGGGATGTGTGGGGTCCTTGATGATTCTGCGGGACTTCTTCAGGCACCATTTTGTGTAGATGTCCTGAATGGATGGGAGCACGGCCGCATTGAGCGACAGTAGGGCAAGAGATATTGTCAAGAGAGAGTGTGAGGCAAGAGTCTGCACTTGTCAGCACCAGCACAGATACTGTTAAGGATCTTTGCATGTGCACGACATTTCACGTCTCTCTTCTGCAAGGGGATAGCTGCATGACAGCAAATGCTGACATGTGCAACCACTCGCTTCATGCGGTCTTAGTTTGTGTCGGAAGTAGCCCTGTTCCTCGAGGTAAACACATATTGCTGAGTCTACCTTAAATAAATTGAGCTGCCATGTATATCAATAGCTATGTTTCCATTAACTTGTCTAGTGATTTTATTGTCAACATTTAAAAAGTTTGCATAGAAAATGGATTCAGCAATTTCCTGCTAGGGTGCATTTCAATTGAACTATCTTTTGTCGATGAAAACAGCTGGACGTAATGATGTCACACCTAAAACGGCAAATAGCGGCAAATTGCACATTAATAAATTGCCGACAGGCTGTATGCCCTCCCACATTATTTTCATGTCTCAGGTATAGCCTGCGAAAGCCAGAATGTACAGTGCCTTGCGAAAGTATTCGGCCCCCTTGAACTTTGCGACCTTTTGCCACATTTCAGGCTTCAAACATAAAGATATAAAACTGTATTTTTTTGTGAAGAATCAACAACAAGTGGGACACAATCATGAAGTGGAACGACATTTATTGGATATTTCAAACTTTTTTAACAATTCAAAAACTGAAAAATTGGGCGTGCAAAATTATTCAGCCCCCTTAAGTTAATACTTTGTAGCGCCACCTTTTGCTGCGATTACAGCTGTAAGTCGCTTGGGGTATGTCTCTATCAGTTTTGCACATCGAGAGACTGACATTTTTTCCCATTCCTCCTTGCAAAACAGCTCGAGCTCAGTGAGGTTGGATGGAGAGCATTTGTGAACAGCAGTTTTCAGTTCTTTCCACAGATTCTCGATTGGATTCAGGTCTGGACTTTGACTTGGCCATTCTAACACCTGGATATGTTTATTTTTGAACCATTCCATTGTAGATTTTGCTTTATGTTTTGGATCATTGTCTTGTTGGAAGACAAATCTCCGTCCCAGTCTCAGGTCTTTCTCAGGTCATTCTTCCAGAATGGTCCTGTATTTGGCTCCATCCATCTTCCCATCAATTTTAACCATCTTCCCTGTCCCTGCTGAAGAAAAACAGGCCCAAACCATGATGCTGCCACCACCATGTTTGACAGTGGGGATGGTGTGTTCAGCAGTGTTGCTTTTACGCCAAACATAACGTTTTGCATTGTTGCCAAAAAGTTCAATTTTGGTTTCATCTGACCAGAGCACCTTCTTCCACATGTTTGGTGTGTCTCCCAGGTGGCTTGTGGCAAACTTTAAACAACATTTTTCATGGATATCTTTAATAAATGGCTTTCTTCTTGCCACTCTTCCATAAAGGCCAGATTTGTGCAATATACGACTGATTGTTGTCCTATGGACAGAGTCTCCCACCTCAGCTGTAGATCTCTGCAGTTCATCCAGAGTGATCATGGGCCTCTTGGCTGCATCTCTGATCAGTCTTCTCCTTGTATGAGCTGAAAGTTTAGAGGGACGGCCAGGTCTTGGTAGATTTGCAGTGGTCTGATACTCCTTCCATTTCAATATTATCGCTTGCACAGTGCTCCTTGGGATGTTTAAAGCTTGGGAAATCTTTTTGTGTCCAAATCCGGCTTTAAACTTCTTCACAACAGTATCTCGGACCTGCCTGGTGTGTTCCTTGTTCTTCATGATGCTCTCTGCGCTTTTAACGGACCTCTGAGACTATCACAGTGCAGGTGCATTTATACGGAGACTTGATTACACACAGGTGGATTGTATTTATCATCATTAGTCATTTAGGTCAACATTGGATCATTCAGAGATCCTCACTGAACTTCTGGAGAGAGTTTGCTGCACTGAAAGTAAAGGGGCTGAATAATTTTGCACGCCCAAGTTTTCAGTTTTTGATTTGTTAAAAAAGTTTGAAATATCCAATAAATGTCGTTCCACTTCATGATTGTGTCCCACTTGTTGTTGATTCTTCACAAAAAAATACAGTTTTATATCTTTATGTTTGAAGCCTGAAATGTGGCAAAAGGTCGCAAAGTTCAAGGGGGCCGAATACTTTCGCAAGGCACTGTATAAAATGCAATAATTTAATTTTATAAACCGGGTGGTTTGGCTCCTGGATGCTGAATGGTTGAAGTCTGTGGTATATCAGACATTGTAAACATGGTGGTTCGAGCCCTGAATGCTGATTGGCTGACATCCGTGGTATATCAGACCGTATACCACGGTATGACAAAACATTTATTTTTACTGCTCTAATTACGTTGATAACCAGTTTATAATAGCAATAAGGCACCTCGGGTTTGTGGGATATGGCCAGTATGTCACATCTAAGGGCTGTATCCAGGCACTCCATGTTGTGTCGTGGTTAAAAACAGCCCTTAGCCGTAGTATATTGGCGGTATTTTATTGCTTAATTATACCATGGCATTGTTGATTAGTAATTTCTTATTGGCTTGAATGGCATTCTAGAGTGCGTTATTCCCCTATAATGCACAGTATCAGCATGGTAGAATTCAGTGGCTAGAATTCATTCTTATAGCCATATTTTAATTCCTTATAACTGGAACTTCCATCAGGAGCTCGCCAGGTAACTAGATACTAGTCTTTGTTAGCCACGGCTAGCGGTCCTCTTCTTTTTTTCCCCGGAATCAGCCAGCCTTAGCTCGAACAATCACCTGCCAGTCTGTTCAGCGCGATATCTACCCAGAACATATCAGACTGCTTCTCTCTACCATATCACTGGATTTCTGCCGCTCTGGATCATTACACTGGATCATTACTAGCTAGCTGCTACTGGTAGCTAACGCCTCTGTCCCGAAGCCAACAACAGCTAGCCTTGAGCTAGCCTCGAGCTAGGCCCATATACCAACTAATTCTAGAACTACAATACCTCCTTTTCCAATTGGCCTGGACCCTTTATTGTCGACATGGAGCCCCGCCAATCCATCTCGACTGGACTGCCGACGTGAACGCCCAATATGGTCTCAACAGGCTATTCTGTTACGATATCGCCGCAGGACCATCTACTGGCCCCGGCACGCTAGCTTTTCTGAACGCTGTGTCCCCTGCTCGCCCATCGTAGTAGTGACTACCGAACAGCACCCTGACTCACCTATTGCTGCTCCTTTGACCCTATGATCACTCGGCTACACAGCTGATGCCCCCTGGACTGTTTCAATAACACGGTACCTCATTTGGTTTACCTGTCAGTCCCAGCCTTGAACTGGTCCTATATGTACCTAACTGACTTGCTCTGCCCATTCATTGCCATTTACCCATTGTTGTCTTAGGTCTCCTGATCAACACCTGTGATTGCTTTATGCCTCTCTCTAATGTCAATATGCCTTGTCTACTGCTGTCTTGGCTATTTTTAGTTTTATATCACTGTAGAGCCAAAAGTCCCACTCAAAATGCCTTTAGATAGCTTTTTCGTCCCACCCCACACACATGCGGAGTCTTCACCTAGGGTAATTGATGCCTCCAGAGATGAAACCTCTCTCATTGTCACGCAACGCATAGGTTTACCTTCACTGTACTCACATCCTACCATACCCTTGTCTATACATTATGCCTTGAATCTATTCTGTCACGCCAAGAAATCTGCTCCTTTTATTCTCTGTCCCCAACGTACTAGACGACCAGTTCTTATAGCCTTTAGCTGTACCCTTATCCTCCTCCTCCTCTATTCCTCTGGTGATGTAGAGGTGAACTCAGGCTCTGTAGCCCCCAGTTCCACTCCTATTCCCCAGGCGCTCTCATTTGTTGACTTCTATAACCGTACAAGCCTTGGTTTCATGCATGTTAATATCAGAAGCCTCCTCCCAGAAGTTGGCGGAGTTGCAATCTACTGCAATCTACTGCAATCTACTGCAGAGATAGCCTGCCGAGTTCTGTCTTACTATCCAGGTCTGTGCCCAAACAATTTGAGCTTCTACTTTTAAAAATCCATCTTTTCAGAAACAAGTCTCTCAATGTTGCCGCTTGCTGTAGACCACCTTCTGCCCCCAGTTGTGCCCTGGACACCATATGTGAATTGATTGTCCCCTATCTATCTTCAGAGCTCGTGCTGTTAGGTGACCTAAACTGGGATATGCTTAACACCCCGGCCATGCTACAATCTAAGTTTGATGCCCTCAATCTCACGCAAATGATCATGGAACCTTTCAGGTACAACCCCAAATCTGTAAACACGGGCACCCTCATAGATATCACCCTGACCAACCTGCCCTCTAAATACACCTTGTCCTAAACGATATCATACCCGCCACCGATATAAGACAATACTATGCAGCCGTATCCATCGACCTGGCCAAGGCTTTCGACTCTGTCAATCACCGCATTCTTATCAGCAGACTCAACAGCCTTGGTTTCACAAATGACTTCCTTGCCTGGTTCACCAACTACTTCTCAGACAAAGTTCAGTGTCAAATCGGGGGTGCCTGTTGTCCGGATCTCTGGCAGTTTCTATGGGGGGTGCCACAGGGTTCAATTCTCAGGCCGACTCTTTTCTCTGTATACATCAATGTCACTCTTGCTGCTGGTGATTCTCTGATCCACCTCCTATGCAGACAACACCATTTTGTATACTTCTGGCCCTTCTTTGGACACTGTGTTAACTAACCTCCAGATGAGCTTCAATGCCATACAACACTCCTTCCGTGGCCTCCAACTGCTTTTAAATGCAAGTAAAACTAAATGCATGCTCTTCAACCGATTGCTGCCCGCACCTGCCCGCCTGTCTAGCATCACTACTCTGAATCTGAACAGTTCTGGTTAGACTGTAAACTCTCCTTCCAGACTCACATTAAGCATCTCCAATCCAAAATTTAAATCTAGAATCTGCTTCCTATTTCGCAACAAAGCGTACTTCATTCATGCTGCCAAACATTCCCTAGTAAAACTGACTATCCTACTGATCCTTGACTTCGGCGATGTCATTTACAAAATAGCCTCCAACACTCTACTCAGCAAATTGGATGCAGTCTATCACAGTGCCATCTGTTTTTATCACCAAAGCCCCATATACTACCCGCCACTGTGACCTGTATGCTCTCATTGGCTGGCCCTCGCTTCATATTCGTAGTCAAACCCACTGGCTCCAGGTCATGTATAGTCTTTGTTAGGTAAAGCCCCACCTTATCTCAGCTCACTGGTCACCATAGCAGCAGCACCCGTAGCACACACTCCAGCAGGTATATTTCACTGGTCAACCAAAGCCAATTCCTAATTTGGCTACCTTTCCTTCCAGTTCTCTGCTGCCAGTTACTGGAACGAACTGCAAAAATCACTGAAGGTGGAGAGTCCTATCTCCCACACTAACTTTAAGCATCAGCGGTCAAAGCAGCTTACAGATCATTGCACCTGTACATAGCGCATCTGTAAATAGCCCACCCAACTACCTCATCCCCATATTGTTATATATATATTTTTTGTTCCTTTGCACCCCAGTATCTCTACTTGCACGTTCATCTGTTCATGTTTGAGCTGCTTTTGAAAGCCAAAGTTAAATATAAAAACATTATTGGCATTGTTGAATTCAATTTCCATAATAGCAAGCTAGGACTGATGGTTTGGTTAGCTAAATTAGCAAGTCTGTCTGTTTGGTTACCAAGGAAACTACTGTAGCTATTTATTAAACTTGCTAGCTACTTCAGTGGATGTTAAACACAGTTGAACAAATGTGTTAAAATATAGCCATGGTAGAAAAGGGGCTCTATGCATTCTCTGGAAAATAATGCAATTCCGTGGAAGGTCAGTTCCACACACCTTCCATGTAATTTATTATTTTCCATAGAACACATAACCCTTCGTTGAGTATCCCTTACATATTTGCCATATTCTAATAATTGTCATGCGTCAACGTGTTCCGTGCCATGGTGAAACTCCTGTAGATCTGAAATAATTGGATGGTAAAACTTTCCAGCCAACCAGAAAAGCAAGATGAAGCAATTCAGGCATTGAAAGTCAGGACAATCCTTGTCCTGCAAAGAAGCATTATTTTTGTAGTTGAAAAAAACAGATTTTGCATGCAATTCAGGAATTTAGAATAATATGTGGAGCTTAACTATTACTCGGTGACATCACGTACCTTGAAAATGATTTGACAATCATCATTTAAAAAAACACAAAACAAAACAAAAATCCACCCCTGTCGAACGGATAAAAAGTTTTCTAGTGAATGTGTTTTTGTCACATATGATTGATGTGTTGTTTGTGCAGGGGCAGTATGGACCTTCTGGGATAAAGGGTGAATTTGGAATGCCTGGAAGACCTGTAAGTACTGGAGCTAAATTTCTAACTTTACAATTACAGTAGGGTCTCAGTAGCGTGACAGTAGTAGTGTCACACAAAGCAATATGGATGTAATTACTGTTGCAGATGCAAATTGCTTGTGACATCATCTCAAGCTAGCAAGCTAACCACGTTAGTGACGAGCTAGCTAATGCAGTTCATGTTAGACATTTTCAGTTAAAACTGGACAGATAAACATCTGGTTTCACTTATAAAATTACCTTTATTGACTGCCAGACCATCTACTGTACATAAACCATGACTAGCCAGGGTGTCTAGAGTTGTTTATATCAGGGGTGTCAAACTCATTTTTCCCCCGCGGCCGCATTTGGTCTCTCGGATTTCCTTGCCGCCCAAAATGATGGATAAAAAACCTTTATCCAATTTTCTCTGCTCCCTGACTGTCTAGCTTTCATTTCGGTGATTATTAGTGAGCTGGACACAGTCAAAACACTCTACTAATGTTGGTCCATTATCATTTCAACACAGTTTCGATTTGGTTTTAGTCATTTGGAAGTATATTAAGTCTCCCCAACTATTTTTTAAATTTAAAAAACACAAATATGTATATATATAAATATAAATAAATATATATATATATATATATATATATATATGTGTATATATATATATATATATATATATATATATATATAAATATATATAAATATATATAAATATATATATATATATATATATATATATACACACACACACACACAGTGGGGCAAAAAAGTATTTAGTCAGCCACCAATTGTGCAAGTTCTCCCACTTAAAAAGATGAGAGAGGCCTGTCATTTTCATCATAGGTACACTTCAACTATGACAGATAAAAAAACAGAAAATCACATTGTAGGATTTTTTATGAATTTATTTGCAAATTATGGTGGAAAATAAGTATTTGGTCAATAACAAAAGTTTGTTGGCAATGACAGAGGTCAAACTTTTTCTGTAAGTCTTCACAAGGTTTTCACACACTGTTGCTGGTATTTTGGCCCATTCCTCCATGCAGATCTCCTCTGGAGCAGTGATGTTTTGGGGCTTTTGCTGGGCAACACGCACTTTCAACTCCCTCCAAAGATTTTCTATGGGGTTGAGATCTGGAGACTGGTTAGGCCACTCCAGGACCTTGAAATGCTTCTTACGAAGCCACTCCTTTGTTGCCCGGGTGGTGTGTTTGGAATCATTGTCATGCTGAAAGACCCAGCCACGTATCATCTTCAATGCCCTTGCTGATGGTGGGCTTTGTTACTTTGGTCCCAGCTCTCTGCAGGTCATTCACTAGGTCCCCCCGTGTGGTTCTGGGATTTTTGCTCACCGTTCTTGTGATCATTTTGACCCCACGGGGTGGGATCTTGCGTGGAGCCCCAGATCGAGGGAGATTATCAGTGGTTTTGTATATCTTCAATTTCCTAATAATTAATCCCACAGTTGATTTCTTCAAACCAAGCTGCTTACCTATTGCAGATTCAGTCTTCCCAGCCTGGTGCAGGTCTACAATTTTGTTTCTCGTGTCCTTTGACAGCTCTTTGGTCTTGGCCATAGTGGAGTTTGGAGTGTGACTGTTTGAGGTTGTGGACAGGTGTCTTTTATACTGATAACAAGTTCAAACAGGTGTCATTAATACAGATAACAAGTGGAGGACAGAGGAGCCTCTTAAAAAAGAAGTTACAGGTCTGTGAGAGCCAGAAATCTTGCTTGTTTGTAGGTGACCAAATACTTATTTTTTCCACCATCATTTGCAAATAAATTCATTAAAAATCCTACAATGTGATTTTCTTGATTTCTTTTTCTAATTTTGTCTGTCATAGTTGAAGTGTACCTATGATGAAAATTACAGGCCTCTTTCATCTTTTTAAGTGGGAGAACTTGCACAATTGGTGGCTGACTAAATACTTTTTTGACCCACTGCATACATACAGTACAAGTTAAAGAAGGGCTGTCTTCTTTATACAACCCCTACCTTGTCACAACTGATTGGCTCAAATGCATTAAGAAGTAAATAAATTCCATAAATTAACTTTTAACAAGGCACACCTGTTAATTGAAATGCATTCCACCTCATGAAGCTGTTTGAGAGAATGCCAAAGGTGTGCAAAGATGTCATCAAGGCAAAGGGTGGCTTTGAAGAATGTAAAATCTAAAATATATTATGATTTGTTTAACACTTTTTTGGTTACTACATGGTTCCGTATGTGTTATTTCATAGTTTTGATGTCTTCGCTATTATTCTACAATGTAGAAAATAGTAAAATTCAAGAAAAACCCTTGAGTGAGTAGGTGTGTCCAAACTCTTGACTGGTACTGTATATTTTTTTATTCAAACCATTTTCCATTTGGCATGTATTTTTTGTCGCTATTGGTGCAGCACTGACACCTGTGTTGACATGGCAACTGGGACGGATTTCCGATTGGAACGATATCAACGAATCATGTAAACTCTTTTCTGCTCACTGATTGGATATTGAAAACAGTCAGTTGCACGAAATAGGATTGATTTCTGTCTCTTGCAATGCAGCTAAGTTGCAGGCAATTTTGGAAGGGAGACATAGAGCTACCTGGATGCAACTTTGTTGCAAGCAACATAAATTGCATCCAGATTGCTTCGTGTGACATCAATTTGAGAGATACAGATGTTTCCTTTTGTTGAGCAGGTGTGGAATAAGTCAAAATGTACATAACATCTATTGCCAGTTTGAGTGTTATTATGGAAAGTAAGTACAGAATGCTACAACAACTACTACTACTTATACTACTACTACTAGTATTATCTCTATTATTATTTCTAGTGAATGCTCCTTTTGTAAGGCCTGTGTAGTGTCTAACTGTCCATGTCTGTTTCCTACAGGGTCGTCCTGGTGTAAACGGATACAAGGGTGAAAAAGGAGAGCCATCCACAGGTGCCGGATTTGGCTACCCAGTAAGTGTGACATGTGCATATAACATTGCACTGGGCTGGTTTACAATCCAATGGAAGTGCGCTGACTAATGTCATCTCTTTTCAGGGTGTCCCAGGCCCACCTGGACCCCCAGGACCACCCGCACCAGCTGTGCCTGTGAACCGCTTCAACGTGAGTTTATCAGAATCCTTATTCCCAAAACCAGGGTTTTGTTCATTCAGCACCAAATGGAAGACTGACAACTTTGCCTTGTCTAATAAGCAACAATCACTTTAATTTTCCAGTGCATGCCCTAATGAACACAACCCTAAAGGTCATATACAGTTGAAGTTGGAACTTTACATACACTTAGATTAGTCATTAAGACTCGTTTTTCAACCACTCCGCAATTTTTTTGTATTTTTATTTATTTTTTATGTTTTATTTTTACCCCTTTTTCTCCTCAATTTCGTGGTATCCAATTGTTAGTAGCTACTATCTTGTCTCATCACTACAACTCCCGTCCTGGCTCGGGAGAGACGAAGGTTGAAAGTCATGCGTCCTCCGATACACAAGCCGCACTGCTTCTTAACACAGCGCGCATCCAACCTGGAAGCCAGCTGCACCAATGTGTCGGAGGAAACACCGTGCACCTGGCAACCTTGGTCAGCGTGCACTGCGCCCGGCCCGCCACAGGAGTCACTGGTGCGCGATGAGACAAGGATATCCCGGATGACGCGTTGTTAGGACATCTACTTTGTGCATGACTCAAGTAATTTTTCCGACAATTGTTTACAGACAGATTATTTCACTTATATCAAGTTTCACCTGTATCAAGTTTACATACACTAAGATGACTATGCCTTTAAACAGCTAAGAAAATTCCATAAAATGATGTTATGGCTTTAGAAGCTTCTGATAGGCTAATTGACATCTTTTGAGTCAATTGGAGGAACACCATCCCAACCGTGAAGCACAGGGGTGGTAGCATCATGTTGTGGGGGTGCTTTCCTGCAGGAGGAACTGGTGCACTTCACAAAATAGATGCCATCATGAGGAAAAAAATTATGTGGATATATTGAAGCAACATCACAAGACATCAGTTAAAGCTTGGTCGCAAATGGGTCTTCCAATGGACAATGACCTCAAGCATACTTCCAAAATTGTGCAAAATGGCTTAAGGACAACAAAGTCAAGGTATTGGAGTGGCCATCACAAAGCCCTGACCTCAATCTTATAGAACATTTGTAGGCAGAACTGAAAAAGCGTGTGTGAGCAAGGAGGCCTACACACCTGACTCAGTTACACCAGCTCTGTCAGGATGAATGGGCCAAAATTCACCCAACTTATTGTAGGAAGCTTGTGGAAGGCTACCCTAAACGTTTGACCCAAGTTAAATAATTTAAAGGCAATTCTACAAAATACTAATGGAGTGTATGTAAACTTCTGACCCACTGGGAATGTGATGAAAGAAAGAAAAGCTGAAATAAATCATTCGCTCTCCTATGATTCTGACATTTCACATTCTTAAAATAAAGTGGTGATCCTAACTGACCTAAAACAGGGAACTTTTACTAGGATTAAATGTCAGGAATTTTGAAAAACTGAGTTTAAATGTATTTGGCTAAGGTGTATGTAAACTTCTGACTTCAACTGTACCATCGATGCCATTGGCCACAAAAAAGTCTATAATGCCATCTTCACCTAGGAATAAGAAATATGATATCATGTTTGTGTGCAAAATACTGGAGAATACTTTAATGTTTAATTTCCCATTTGTTGCAGGGATATGACGCCTCAAGGAATTATCCAGGTATGCTGACAATAATTTGTTGTTTTTACGTCAAACATAATACATCTTGAAGACAGAGGATTAAAATTGGCACATGAGCATACCCAGCAGTCATCCAATTGAAGAGTTGAAAATGAAGAGACAGTTTTTATTCTTTAAAGAGACAAACATTTCCCCATCAACCTTCAATTGTATTCAGCTATTGAAGAAAGAGGGATTCGTGATCAATCTACCGTCAAGAGATTCGGCTAATGCTTTCTTAAAAAGCACCTAGATTTGGGGAATTTACTTATAAAAAACTGGAACATCAAATAGTGCTGTCAAGGTTTAATTTAGACTTCGAAATCCATTCTGTTTTAAAACCATTCCATTAGCCCATAAAAAAAGTTACATTTGACTGCCATTGGGCATGGGTAGTGAAAACAACCATTACAATACAGTGATCCAAATTATATTTATTTCTAATAGAAATGTTTCCATATTTATTTTCTAAACTGTGTATATTCTTCACATGTTTTCTGTTTTTTGTAGCGACAAAGGGGGAGAAAGGTGATCGCGGAGCTCAAGGTCTCCCAGGAACGCCAGGTAAGACTTTTATATCTCAATACAGCACAGGGGATAACAACAACCACTTGGTTTTATCTTAAGGCTACAATTCAACCTATATGCTTTTCGTGATTTTTAACATTTTTATTTCCAGGTGTGGCCTCTAACTTAGACATATTCACATTCAAGGTACAGTATTATCATTAATAGTACTACAGTATGCATTACATACAGGGATTTAGTAGCTAAAATAGTAGGTTTGTACAATTTGGAACACTGAGATGGTGTAAACATTCATGCAAAAAGCACTAATTTGGCGGAACAGGTGGTTAAAAGATATTCACAGAATAAAGAGGTGCATAAACAGCGTTTACAAACATTTAACCTCCACTACATCGCTGTTGAATTTTTAATCTAGCCTTAGAGAGTTCTCCAATAAAAATGTATCTGGATTTCACTCATCTTTTTGTATTTTGCCTTTCTATGATTTACACTCTGATTTGGTGTAAAGAGCTCTCTACTGCCAGTCCAGATTCTGAACACTCATCTTCAATTAACCGAAAACCTAACAAGAAGTGAAATGCTATTATCCTATACCTACATAATCCTATCATCCTTAAGAAGATGGCTACGTTTGACAGGACAGAGCATTTAATAGATGTTTGTCTTTGCAGAATGACCTGAAAGGAGAGCGTGGGGATTCTGGCGTGAAGGGAGAGAAGGGAGAGCCAAGTGGTGGCTATTATGACCCCCGTTTTAGAGGACAACAAGGCCCACCAGGACCCCCTGGAAACCCAGGACTTATGGTACGAAATTGAGAGGACATAAAATGAACCTGATCAGTCTTTAAGACACCTTACAATATTTGTCATGTCTTGCTAACAAAAAGGGAAAGAGGGCCTTATGGTGAATGTGGCACAAGTAAAGTTAAATGTTATTTTCCATTTTTTTTTATCACAGGGTCCAAAGGGAGATTCAATCATGGGCCTCCCTGGTCCCCAGGGCCCACCAGGCTCCCCAGGGATCGGCTACGATGGTCGTCCAGGAATCCAAGGCCCACCAGGTCCTCCCGGGCCCCCAGGGTCCCCCTCACTACCAGGGGCCTATAGACCTAACCACTGTGAGTTTCCTAACCAGTGACAAGCACAATGTCACAATAGTCTTCAATAGGGTATACTCCCAAGGTAAGGTGGTTTGGAGTGAGGTACAAGCAACTACACAGAGTATACAAAACATTAGGATCACCTGCTCTTTCCATGACATAGACTGACCAGGTGAAAGCTATGATCCCTTATGTATGTCACCTGTTAAATCCACTTCAGTCAGTGTAGATGAAGAGGGGAGGAGACAGGTTAAAGAAGGATTTTTAAGCCTTGATGCAATTGAGACATGGATTGTGTATGTTTGCCATTCAGAGGGTGAATGGACGAGACAAAATATTTAACTGCCTTTGAACAGTGTATGGTAGTAGGTGCCAGGTGCACCGGTTTACGTCAAGAACTGCGACGCTGCTGGGTTTTTCACACTCAACAGTTTCCCTTGTGTATCAAGAATGGTCCACCACCCAAAGGACATCCAGCCAACTTGACACAACTGTGGGAAGCATTGGAATCAACACGGGCCAGCGTCCCTGTGAAACGCTTTCGACACCTTGTATGCTGTTCTGAGAGCAAAACGGGGGTGCAACTCGATATTAGGAAGTTGTTCCTAATGTTTTGTACACCCAGTGTATATCATATCATATCGTCATCATTTTTTTCTTCATCACAGCCATCAATATTCCTGGCCCCCCCGGACCTGCGGGACCACCTGGAACTCCTGGTCACACTTCAGGGGTAAGGGGTCATCCCACAGTATGTCATACAGTATTTGATTTTCTTTATATTTGTTTATCTTTCACACTGAACGTTATCAGATCGTCAACCAAAACCTAATATTGGATTAAGGGAACACGAGTGAACAAATAACACATTTCTATTAGTGTTGCACGGTATACCAGTACCATGGTAACATCACAGTACCAAAACGTCATGATACTTATGATACCAATGCGGTAGTACTGTTCCAAATTATACTACCACATTTTTCAGCCCTACCGATCTAAAGAACCCACTGCTATAAAATGTTTAAAAAGACAGTCTCTTGTATGCGCAGGTCCAATAATATCCTAATCATTTTCATGAGCGTATGAGGTGTGGCAGCTGTAAACAGCCAGCGGGAAATGTAGACCCAGATGCATCTTCTGTGGTTAGATTTCTACATTTGTTACATTGGATTACCGAGCACAGCGAGTAATGTTTGTACATTGTATAATTTAATCACCTTTTATAACCAAGAGTACAGGCTGTGCAAGTTCATTGTCATGCAGCCTCTGAGTGCCAGACAGTGAAAATGGGGCAATGTTTCGAGACAGGCATGCTGCAAGACCCTTTTGCCTAGACCTACTGTCAAGTTATCAGGTTAGCTAGCTAGGTAACATGACTGAACATAGTTGTTTATCACACCAATAAGTAGCAACCCGGGATTAGTTTAAAACGGCCCGCGACACTTCCCGCCACATGGTTTGTCAAACCTGTTGAACAACTCGTCTCTGGCCTAAATGGTTTTGAAGAAAATACCCATATTTCCAGAGATGCCTTTTTTTCTTTCTATTGGGATTCACACTCATTTTATTTTACACTTGGAATTCAGGCCAAAGACTTCAATCTTGTTTTCATCAGATGAGAGAATCTTGTTTCTTGTGGTCTGAGAGTCCTTTAGGTGCCTTTTGGCAAACTCCAAGAGGGCTGTCATTTGCATTTTACTGAGGGGCTTCTGTCTGGCCACTCTACCATAAAAGCCTGATTAGTGGAGTGCTGCAGAGATGTTTGTCCTTTTGGAAGGTTCTCCCATCTTCCCAGAGGAACTCTGAAGCTCTGTCAGAGTGACCATCGGGTTCTTGGTCACCTCCCTGACCAAGGCCCTTCTCACCCAATTGCTCAGTTTGGCCAGGCGGCCAACTCAAGGAAGAGTCTTGGTGGTTACACACCAAAACCCCGGATAAACCTGCAATAGTAATAGGCAAAAACTAGAAACCGCTGCACCTCCTTTACCGTGGTGGGAGTCGGCCAATTACGCACGGCTGAAATGCGGTCACTCCATCTCCACCCCTGAGGTGGAAATGTGGTACCCTAGGAAGGAGACGGACTGTTTGAAGAACAGGCATTTCTCAGCCTTGACGTACAGGTCATGCTCCAACAGATGACCAAGCACCCTGCACACCAGGGACACATGCTCAGTGTGTGTAGCGGAGTATATCAGAATGTCATCAATATACACCACTACACCAGTGCAGGTCCCTGAAAATCTTGTCTACAAAGACTTGGAAGACTGATGGAGCATTCATCAACCCGTACGGCATGACGAGGTACTCATAATGCCCTGAGGTAGTACTGAAAGCTGTCTTCCACTCGTCTCCCTCCCGGATACGCACCAGGTTCTAAGCGCTCCTGAGATCTAGTTTGGTGAAGAAGCAAGCACGCCCCGTGCATTGACTCAATCGCTGTGGCTATGAGAGGTAGCGGGTAACTGTACCTCACAGTGATCTGGTTTAGACCTCGATAGTCAATACACGGGCGCAGACCTCCCTCCTTCTTCTTCACAAAATGGAAACTCGAGGAGGCGGGTGAAGTGGAGGAACGAATGTATCCCTGACGCTGGGATTCGGAGACATATGTTTTCATAGCCGCCGCCTGTGACAGGGGATACACACGACTCCTGTGAAGTGCAGCGTCTACCAGGAGATTTATCGCACAACCCCCCCCCCCCCATCGGTGGGGTGGTAATTGAATCGCCTTCTTTTTGGAGACGAGAGCCAAATCGGCATATTCAGGGGGAATGTGCACGATGGAAACCTGGTCTGGACTTTTCACAGTAGTAGCACCAACGGATATCCCGGGAACAATGGGGATCCCTAAACTATGGGCGAACGTTCTGTCTATAAAATTCCCAGCCGTGCCTGAATCGACGAGAGCCTTAAGCTGGGACTGCGGGCAAAATTCTGGAAAAGTGACATACAAAAACATGTGTGCAACAGAGGGCTCTGGGTGAGAATGGTGCCGGCTCACCTGGGGTGACACCAGAGTGCCCTGCCTGCTGCCTCGATCCCCAGAGGAACCAAACCGGCACCGACAGGCAGTGTGACCTCTGCGGCCACAGTTGGTGCACGAGACGAATCCTCCTCCGGTCTCCCTGCGCACAGAACCTCCCAGTTCCATGGGCATCGGAGCGGTGGTGCTGGGGGATGGAACCGACAGACCCCACTCTGGACATCCGCGGGTAGCCAGCAGGTTATCCAACCGAATGGACAGGTCCACCAGCTAGTTGAAGGTGAGGCTGGTGTCCCTGCAGGCCAACTCCCGACGGACGTCCTCGCGCAAACTGCAGCAATAGTGGTCGATCAGGGCCCTGTTGCTCCATCCCGTGCCGGCGGCCAGTGTCCGAAAGTCCATGGCGAACTCCTGAGTGGTCCTCGTCCCCTGCCTCAGACGGTAGAAACGTTCATCCGCCACTCTACCCTTGAAATCCTCGAAATGGTCCAGCGCCGTGTCTCCTTCTCCAGGGCTTTTCCTGAGAGGCACGAGACGAGGGCGGACACCCTCTTACGGCCCGAAGGAGTCGGGTGTATGGTTGCCAGGTAGAGATCTAACTGCAATAGGAAACCCTGGCAACGTGCAGCCGTCCCGTCGTACTCCGGGGAAGGACGAATCCCACTGGGACCGGGTGAATGGGAGACGAGTACTGGAGGCCCTGGTTGTGCTGGTGGAACTCCCTGTCTCTCCCAGCGGTCCATGGTTTGGACGACGCGGTCCATGGCGGCGCCGAGATGGTGGATCATCGCCGCTTGCTCCTGGACGCGCTCCTCGACCCCTATACCAGGGGCACCTGCTCCTGCTGACTCCATATGTTAAGTGTGGAATTCTGTGAGGGATGCGTAACTGGTGGCAGGGAAGTCAGACGCAGGAGAGCAGAACTAGATAATAGCCGGAGTAGTTTAATTTCAAATCCAACAGCATAAAGAAATAACAAACATGGGTACAAAACCTGACACGCACCAGTAAACATATGCACAAGCACTTACAACAAACAATTCCACACAAAGATATGGGGGGGAACAGAGGGTTAAATACACAATAATTAATGAGAGAAATGAAAACCAGGTGTGTAGGAAAACAAGACAAAACAAATGGAAAATGAAAAGTGGATCGACGATGGCTAGAAGACCAGTGACGCCGACCGCCGAACGCCGCCCGAACAAGGAGAGGAACCGACTTTGGTGGAAGTCGTGACAAAAACTGAGGATGGATCAACAACATTGTATCTACTCAACAATACTAACCTAATTAACAGAGTGAAAAGAAGAAAGCCTGTACAGAATACAAATATTCCAAAACATACGTCCTGTTTGCAAAAAAATGTGGCAAAGCAATTAACTTTATTATAGTGTTATGTCACAAAGTGTTATGTTTGGGGCAAATCCAATACAACCCATTACTGAGCATAGTGGTGACTGCATCATGTTATGGGTATGCTTGTAATCGTTAAGGACTGGCGAGTTTTTCATAATAAAAAATAAACGGAATGGAGCTAAGCACAGGCAAAATCCTAGAAGAAAACCTGGTTCAGTCTGCTTTACACCAGACAATGGGAGATGAATTCACCTTTCAGCAGGACAATATCCTAAAACACAAGGCCAAACCTACACTGGACTTGCTTACCAATGAACAGTTTAGACGAGTTACAGTTTTGACGTAAAAAATGTTTGTCTAGTAATGATCAACAACCAATTTGACAGAGCTTGAAAAAATGTTAAAATAATAATGGGCCCTATGTTGCACAATCCAGGTGTGGAAAGCTCTTAGAGACTTACCCGGAAAGACTCACAGGTGTAATCGCTGCCAAAGGTGCTTCTACAAACTATTGACTCAGGGGTGTGAATACTTAAGTAAATTGGATATTTCTGTATTTCATTTTCAAAAAATTAGCACAAAAAAAAAAACAACATGTTTTCAGTTTGTCATTATGGGCTATTGTGTGTAAATGGCTGAGGAGAAAAAAAGATATAACCCATTTTCACTTCAAGCTGTAACACAACAACATGTGGAATAAATTCTGAAGGCTCTGTATATGTTCCATAAACCAGAGATTGATGTATTCAGTTAAGTGGAGGAATCTCAGAAAAAAAGCAGATTCAAAGATTGTAAAGGTGTACTGTATTTTGCATTGGTCAAAAGTGAATGTATTCATCATAACTAATATGATTCACTGGTTGTTTGGCTGATTGATATATGTCGTCTTGTATGTGTACTATAATATGTACTGGTCTCCACAGGTGACAGTTTTGAGGTCATACGACACCATGATTGCTACTGCAAGACGCCAGTCGGAGGGCACCCTCATCTACATTGTCGACAAAACAGATCTCTACATCCGAGTCCGCAATGGATTCAAACAAGTCCTGGTACAGTCATACATTTTTATTTCATATGAGAAATGGGTTCGTAAGGTAGGAAGGAGCTGGAGATGCACATTCAAAAAGTTGAAGTGCAGACTAAAAGAAACTTAGAAAAACACAACTCAGCAAAGAATGTGTGTACTTTTTTCATATGCTTATTGTTTTTCAGCTCGGTGACTACAGTCCCTTCTACAGAGATCTGGTAAGTTGTTCTATCAATGTAAAAATGTGTAAATAAAAGAGAGAAAATGTATCAACTTATTTAATGAATAGCTATTGATATATTTGAGGAAACAAGGTCATAGTCATAAAATCCAGTACGACTTTTCATGTCAAATAAATAATGCTCTTAATCTTCAGGACAACGAAGTAGCGGCTGTCCAGCCCCCCCCTGTCGTCAACTACCCCCAGTCCCAGGATCACTCGGCCAACAATGGAGCTGAACACTTCTCCCAAGGCGGTACCGCCACCCACCCCATCAAGCCTCCTCCTCACAAGCCGGTGGAGATCCCCAGGCCTGCCAGACCCGACAACCGTAACCCAGACCCCAGATATCCCCCTCAGTACGACCCCAGATATCCCCCTCAGACTGACGCTAGGTACCCCCCTCAGACAGATGGCCGCTACAGCCATGTGCAGCCTGAGAACAGGTATCCCAACCAGCCCGAAAGCCGATTCCCAGTCACCCCCCAGAGAAGACCCGTTCCCCTTCCTGTTCCCCAGCCTGGCGGTCACTTGCATACATCAGGGCCAGGAGTGAGTACCTTTATCATCATTTAATGTGCCTTCCCAGAAAGTATGTATTGTTCAAATGTTTTCATCTAAATAGTGTGTGTAGACCTGAGCTGTTTTTATAACTCATCTCTCTTTTCTGATCAGCTCCACCTGATCGCCCTGAACATGCCCCAAGTGGGCAACATGCGGGGCATTCGTGGGTCAGACTTCCTGTGTTTCCAGCAGGCTCGTGCTGTGGGCCTTAAGGGCACCTTCAGGGCTTTCTTGTCCTCCAAGCTCCAGGACCTCTACAGCATTGTTCGCAAGTCCGACAGAGACAGCCTCCCCATCATAAACCTGAAGGTGTGTAAACATACTACTGAAAACACAAGTCTAGACTGTGGGATCCCACTTCTGATACCAAATTGACATTGCGTTTAGTGAAGTAACCTATTCATTAGCATTTCATGAAATTCTAGAGATCGTTTCAATCCAACACTGTTCAGCATCAAATAAGTAATGAAATGCTGCCATGGGTTTTCATTTTAACCTTGTGTCTCTTGCTGACGAACATATATGCTCTCTCCCTTTAGGACCAAGTGCTTTTTAATAGCTGGGAGTCTATGTTCAGTAAGACTGGGGGCAGGATGAAGGAAAATGCACCAATCTACTCCTTTGATGGCAGAGATATCCTTAGAGACAGTGCATGGTGAGTGGTTGCCTCTCAGACACAGCTACACAGTAACATCTCCAGTGTTGAATCAACTCTAATAGTGTTAAATCTACAAAGTCCATTAAAGTCCCTGAAGCTAGCTAGCCAAAAAAATGTATCTATATTATTATGCTACACAGAGTAAATGTTACACTTTCTAAAGTGTTTGCCAACACTTGTTATTGTTGCATTCATTCGCAATGGTGTAACGTGTTAAAAATCTATTCCACCAGAGTCATTCATTTTATTCTAATAGTTGACCACCTTTTAACACTGTAGAGTGTTACCTTTAGTTTTACAATATCAACACTCTCTGTGAAATGTTTTACTCTAATAGAGTTGAATACCTTTCAACACTGTATGGTCTAACCTTAAATTATGCACATGTAAAGCTGCTTAATTTATCAATGTACCTTAATCGATGGGACATTCTCTTTTTGGCTGTTATAGAGAATTTGCCATTTTTTTAATCTAACCGTGCATTATCGTTCTTATTATGGCAAATACTTACTTTCTCATTAGTCATAATGAGTGTCGCCATAAGCAAAAATAATGTTTTATAAAGAGTGGTAGCTTAAGTGGTAGTCTATGTATGTATGATATGCCAGGGCTTATGCCATACTGCTTATAACAGTGACATGAAGGCACTGTATTATTACTGTTAACTGGATCGATTTTTTTTATAAAAATGTGTGTAATAAGGTGATGTACTTAAGGTGATTAACATAATTTCCTTCAATTTGTTTCCCTTCAGGCCTGAAAAAATGGTCTGGCACGGCTCTAGCAACGAGGGTCACCGCCAGACTGACAACTACTGCGAGACATGGAGGGCCGGAGACCGCGAGGTGACAGGCCTAGCGTCCTCACTGCAGACCGGCCAGCTCCTACAACAGTTGCCCAGCAGTTGCTCTAGCTCCTATATAGTGCTGTGTATCGAGAACAGCTCTCTCTCACACTCCAAAAAATAATTTACAAAAACATCCCTGTCACTTTGGTCCAAGTAAACGCATTACAAGTGTACAAACAGGCGCATTCCTCCTCCCTCCGCCCCTAAAAATATGACGTCTTTCGAACTGGGTCTGCAGCACTTGCCTGGCAGAGAAGTTTCCCATTGTCTTCTCTATCCCTTCCATAATGCCAAAGAGACGGGTCGAACAGAGAGGTGTTTGCCTTTTTCTCGGGGCATTGGCACATATTTTCCAAGGGGTTGAACAAGAGAAGAGAAGCTAACTGCGGCAGCATTTTTTAAATTGTGTGCGTAAAAAAATCTGTCTGTATATGATATGTCTGTTTGAGTTTTATTTTATTCCTGATTTGATGTTACTCTTGAAGCGGTCTTTAAATTTGGTATATTCAACCATTTTAATGTACCATTTTCCACATTTTCATTTTATTTTCATTCCATTTAAGGCTTGTAGGGTACAGTAACCTTTTAAATGATATTTTAAGAATTAAAGAAGATAATAGATATTTATTTTTAAATGAAGTTATGTTAGAACACACAATTTGAATTGGAATAGTAACACATGAAAAATGCCTTAATCCATATTGTAGTCAGCACTTTTTCACAGACTATTTCAAACATTTACACAGGTGAGGGTGTTTCTAACCTAATATGGAAAACTGTACGTTGCGAAAAGGAGTGTGTGGTTTTAGAAATGCATGTCAAAAGAGATTATGCTTTGATGTCAAGATACTTTTAAAAATAAGTAAATAAAACTAAGGTAAGATATGATGACTCTTAGAATAAATATGACTAATTCCTACATCTGTAGAAGTTTACTGTACATGTCTACTTGCCATTTTACATTTGGTGAA
The DNA here is from genome assembly GCF_013265735.2 of Oncorhynchus mykiss. Classification (NCBI taxonomy): domain Eukaryota; kingdom Metazoa; phylum Chordata; class Actinopteri; order Salmoniformes; family Salmonidae; genus Oncorhynchus; species Oncorhynchus mykiss. Next base: position 5,437,502 of record NC_048586.1, on the reverse strand, counting down.
CATTATGTTTTATATGTCCTCATTGGGCATAGCCTACACTAAATTCACCATACTCATATCCAAGACGCAAGTTACAATGTCTTTCGTAACCGTAAAGCAGATGCTGAGACAAATTTGATATAAGGGTCAATTTTGCTTTTAATCAAAAAATATATAATCCTGTTGATAATAACCTGCCAGTGGGGTTTGAAAATGTTTTGAGTTCAATTTGGTGCTAATCTCTATTGGAGTGACTGCTGACTGTATTGGTTGAGGAAACCCAGATGTATTTTATTAAGACACATTGTAGTGTCTTAATAAGCAGCCTTGTGTTGATTAATTTCTGAGACTATCTTGGCTATAGTGCTACTGTTGTGTCTTGACTGAACCAGTATGAACCTGTGGATATTCATTATTTTTGTAACCAGTATGTGCTGTATCATTTCTCAGAGGCACTAAATAAATGTTGTTGTTTTTTAATTCATGACACTGTGGATACAACGTTTTCTTTGCGGCCAATATTTCAATGTAGTGTTACATTATGACTGGTTTTGTTGTGGAAAATGTATGTGCTGAGCCAGTAGGTTTAAAATATGTAAACCCATTTCTACCGACACTTGGACATTAAATATATTCTGCTACTATCATGTGGATAGAAATACAGAAGTTTATATTCTTATCCAATTACGTGGTTATCATAATTTGTCTGCTTACCAGCCAAATTAACAAATGATTGGTCTACCTAGCAAAATCTTAAAGGTAAACAAGGAATAGAACTAATAGTCCCATGAATTGAGATTGGATTTGTTCAATGTAATGACTGGAATATTAATGTGTTTGGAATTTCTCTTCTCTGTTTTCTCCAAAGTATATTTTTAACCCGTGCCCCAGGAAACTAGTTCCCTATCCAGATTCATGGTTGTCACAGACCTTTTGATGAGATTGCAATCCCACCTCAGCACCTTTTACTCCAACAGCACTGTTTTATGGCCCACTCAATGGGATTTAGCTGTGTGTGGCCTTGCAAGCACCTTCTTAACACAAATCAATGTCCTTGGTGACAGAGAAGGGTGCTCAAGGTTCCTTGTAGGTGGTCCCTTAAATAAAGCCGTTGGAGTAGGGTTCAAGCATACTGCATTATGTGCCCTCAGTGCATATACAGGATGATGGTCCATGCCAAAGCTATTGGCACATAGGTCCAGATGATTGTAAAGTGAACAATCATACAATACAGATTGGTGGTCCAGGTCCTCCACATTGTTGTTGGTCATTGTGATGTGTGCATTCTGTTCAATTAGATACATTTTTCTATAGAACGACACATTGTTGTGAAAGATGGATGAGTATCTGTCCTGTGTATCTGCATGATTTTGTTCATTAACTTCATTGTAGTGATATGGTGTGGTATGTGTTGCTCCAGTGACCTTTGATTGACATTCATGCAAGGTGGGACTCTTGCTGGGCTCTTGAGCCATCCCAGACAAGACTGGATTTGTTAAAAATTACAACAAAAAGACCATTCGGAGGCAATGGAGAAGGATGGAATTGGAAAAGAGGAGGGCTCCTGATGCTGAAAGTGGTGCGCCTGGTTGTCAGCTGATTCTGCTAAAATATAGGAAAAGGCTTCATTTGTAACATTGAGTTACCACGATGACATCATTTTTTGATAATGACTTTGAAAGCCAATTTACTAGCGGCTAAGTCTCTTGTATGCTCAAAACAAAAAGGTGCCTGAGTGTGCAGCTCATATATACAAACCAACATCTAAATAAAGTAGCGGGAGAAAAAAAACATAGCACCCTACTAAATTTTATCTCGTCCACAGCTTTTTCTTAAGCGTCTCAACCCATCGCGCTTCAGTAGTGTGACTGGTATGGGGCTAATATTAATTGACTGGGGGGGCTCAATGTCGTCGAGGCTGTCTTTGGTTGAAAGAAAAATAACCAGCATTACATGCTGTTCGCTATTCTTCAAGGTCTTCGATTGAGTAAATCTTTCAGGGAAAAGAACATCATTTGCTGAGTGATGTAGTATCCACGTTAAGTCTCCCTGACAGAGTGGTGTGTTAGAACAACGTACAGCTGGCTGCTGTGAAGTGCCTGTTGACCATCTCAACAGCCCAGCTGCCATGGGAGAGCTATATTTAGGAGCTGGTAAGTAATAACTAAGCACATCCAAATGATTCACACGGACGGTAATAATACAAGAGCAAGATGACTAGATATTGGGCTTAATTACATTTGGAGCGGAAGCGAAAGCCATGTCTGTCAGAAGATCTGCCTCTGTTTATACTAACCGACTGACTCACCCGCGACCGATTTCAACAATATCTCGGCTAACAAGCAGGGTTTTCTTTCAGCTTGACCAAAGCTGTTCATAAGGAGAGGCATTAAACTATAGATTCAGTTTCTGTAATCATATATTTTATTGACATATTGTTTATTGAAATTGAAGTGTCTAAAACCCTAATCTGAAATTTATGCCATACAAACTTAATTCAATGTTTAATGGATTTGATTATTTGAAAAGCAAATTAATAAAATTAATTATTTTTATTTTTAAATTAATAAAATTAAAAAAATTGTAAAATACTAAATCAACCCGATTTAAAAAAACAGCGACCTCGTCAAGACCCCATTGGTATCAAAAGTGGGATAGCATCATTGTAAAGCATGTTCTGGCCGGGTCTGAGGCACAGTTTATTTTCCATAATCTGAGAGGAGTTAGTGTATCTACTGGATGGTTGAGGACATTATTTTGGCTACTCTTATATAGATGTATTTGATATTTTTAAGAAATCTGAAGAGGGGCATCCCTTAAACAGTAAATACACATTTGACTATTAACTTTTCCTTTCATTTAGTTAGATAATGAGCAACAATTTCCTACTCACAGTAAATCCCACAGTGATCCATCTGACATTTAAGTACTCCTTTATTCTTTAAATATTTGATGAGGATGAGGTTATCTTGAGTGGCTCCTCCTGGCATACACAGCTATTGCTTGATCACTCCAACTCTCTCTCTCCCACTCTGACTAAAACGGATGCTCCACTGATTTCCAATTGGACAACTGCCAAAACCAAGTATAAAATGGGACAAAGGCAAAAGTGGCACTCTAGGAATGCAATAAGAGTTTAAACATATAGGACAGACCATCAAAAACTTACCATAGTTGTGGTTAAAAAGCCTTGAATTGGCAAGTTAAAAAAGGTGCTAGATTCTAAGGTTAGCAGTTGGTGAAAGTGGACAGGTAAAAACAACCTAAGCATGGATTGTACTCTGTCATTGTCAGTAGACTAAACAAAGGTAAAGAAACCAATTTCATTTTGAGTGAATTATCCCTTTAAGAACTTCACATCGTGGGTGAGCTACCCCTTAATGTACTGTCAATCCATAATTTACCCAGGCCCGGTTCACGGTTACCTTGCATACATAGCTCACAGCTCACTACCCTCTCCTGTCTCTGCAGAGCCAGCTGGCTGGATATCCAATGTGACATCTCCTTCCATCTCCCATGAATTTTTTATGGGCCTCTCATCCCACCCCTCTCACATAGAGAGGGTCATGTACAGCATATAAGACCCATTCTATAAAAGCATGCTGTTGTAACTGCCAGTTTTGCTTTGGAATGGGTGACTCCTCCTCTTATCCCTATGGTATCATCAGAGGCGGAAGGGAAAGCGAGACATCCCACTCTCAATTTTTCTGTTTCAGTGGAAGTCAATCATTTCAGAAAGTATTCACACCCCTTGACTTTTTCCACATTTTGATACAAGGTGGGATTAAAATTGAATGAATTGTCATTTGTTTGTCAATGATCTACACAAAATACTATGTAATGTCAAAGTGGAAGAAAATGTTTCATATAATAAAACAAAATTGAAAAATAAAACAAATATATCTTGGTAAAACAAGTATTCAACCCCTTGTGGTCAATACATGTTAGAACCACCTGAGGCAGCGATTACAGCTGTGAGTCTTCCTGGGTCAGTGTCTAAGAGCTTTGCACACCTGGATTGTACAATATTTGCCCAATCCTCTTCTCAAAATTCTTAAAGATCTGTCAAGTTGGTTGTTGATCATTGCTAGACAGCCATTTTCAAGCCTTGCCATAGATTTTCAAGGCGATTTAAGTCAAAACTGTAACTACGCCACTCAGGAACATTCAACGTAATCTTGGTAAGCAAACATAACACTTTGTATTCGGGACATAAAGTTGATTTCTTTTCCACATTTTTTGAAGTTTTACTTTAGTGCCTCTTTGCAAACAGGATGTATGTTTTGGAATATTGTTAATCTGAACAGGCTTCACTCTTTTCACTCTGTCAATTAGGTTAGTATTGTGGAGTAACTACAATGTTGTTGATCCATCCTCAGTTTTTTTATCGCAACTATTAAACTGTAACTGTTTTAAAGTCACCATTGGACTCAAGGTGAAATCCCTGAATGGTTTCCTTTCTCTCCGGCAACTGAGTTTGGAAGGATACCTGTGTCTTTGTAGTGACTGGGTATATTGATTAGTATAATTATGCTCAAAAGGGATATTCAGCTTCTTTTTTTTTTACCCATCTACTAATAAGTGCCCTTCTCTGTGAGGCATTGGAGAACCTCCATGGTTTTTGTGGTTGCGAAACGTTTTTTGAAACATGGCCCTTACATTTTCGCTGATATGAGAAATATCTTTCAAATATACACTTACTGTAGCAGATTTTCACAGATACAAAAATGTATGCACTCATTACTGTAAGTCACTCTTGATAAGAGTGCTGTTAAATTACAAAAATGTAAAAATGAAATCCATATGCTGTGTGTCCATCCAGCTGAAAAACGACTCTTCCGCTACACTTCCTCCCCAGTTAAGCTCCTGTTACGCTTACACACAGGTGTAAGCATGGAGATATGGCCATGTGGGAACACTAACCCTATAAAGGTGTGTAGTAATTTAACCTTTTTTGATTCTTATTTCTTGCTGATATGAAAGATAAGTTCCTTATGTTTCCAAAACTGTACCTTAACTTATGTGTGTTAACGATCAGACCGAGCATCGTGACTCTTAACAAAGGTCTCCCAGGAAGAAGATACTACTGTCAATAGGTGCTAAAGGTAGTTAGCATCTTGGAATGGGCTAGGGTTGAACATACGCATCAGGAAACTTTGGAAACAGCTTGATTGGACTGCTAAACACTTCTAATGATACACTCAAAATCCGAACAGTGCTATACATTAATTGGATTATGTTTTCAGAACATGTGAAAAAGATGTAGTAACATAACTGTTTTAGGTTTCCTTAAAACTGGAATCCATAGCTGTGCAACTGTCACATCCGTTTGCAATATTACAACAAAGATGTTACTTCAAACAACCAACACTGTTTTTTTCCCCCTCGGATATCATTGCACTGACAATAGAACAGCAGAGTACAATTATATATTTTTTTGCCACGATAATGGATGCTGGACTTCCTCAAAACAAAAACAAATTTAACCCCCCCCTTTTTTTTCCCAATTTCATGATAACGATCTTGTCTCCTTGCTGCAACTCCCAAACGGGCTCAGGAGACCTGATGGTCAAGTCATGCGTCCTCCGAAATATGACCCACCAAGCTGCGCCTCTTAGCAGCCCACATGTTGTAGGGAACAACGTTTGAACTGACAACAGAGGTCAGCCTGCAAGCACCTGGCCTGCCACAAGGAGTCACTAGAGCACAATGAACCAAGTAAAGCCACCCCGGCCAAACTCTCCCTTAACCCGGACAACGCTGGGCCAATTGTGCACCGCCTTATGATTGAACCCCAGGCTGTAGTGACACTGAAACACTGCAGTGCCTTAGACCGCTGCGCCACTCAGGAGGCTGAGACTAGCATTTTTTATTCCAATAAAATGTATCTTAGTTTTTATGTAAAAAGGCCTTCTGATGATAGATGTACAGACACTCATATCTCTCAGGTTTGAACTTAATTACGTTTGACGTCAGACCTGTGCAAAGATAGGGCTCTACCTGTGCAGAGCACATGCCCCTTTGCCCTTCCAATCTCCGAAGGGCCCTCTTGGGTGCTGGTATAATTTCCCCCCAAAAATGTCATTTTTTTAAATAAATGTTTTGTCATTGTTGTTCAAAACCCACTGCCCACAAGTCGTCACCCAGTATTTTGGCTGGCAGCATACCACCCTGCATCTCACTGCTGGCTTGCTGCTGAAACTGAGCAGGGTCGGTCCTGGTGGGATGGGAGATTAGGTGCTGCTGGAAGTGGTGTAGTAGGGCCAGTAGGAGGCACTCTTTCCCCTGGTCTGAAACAAGATCCCAGGGCAATGATTGGGGAACATTGTATGGGGGAACACTGTAAGAACACAGAATAAACCAATTAATAAAAGTCCCATGATGGTAGTGACTGCCCATTACTCCTATCACTTATTAACCATCAGTTATTTTACACTACTTTAATAAAATATTTAAATTGTTGTGTATATTCCATTTGTTTTATTTGATGACTTTATAATTTCATTTAAAGTCTTGCTCTCTATAGAGCTGCTGTCTATGCTGTCTGACAAAATCACTTTTTTAGTAGTTCGACGTAAATAAGGCAAACTTTTATGACTGATGAATAACAACTATCTATCACTTAGATCATGTATTTTTAGGCAGAGATACCTCAAAGAAACTGCTCTCTATGTATCCCCTTTTGATCATGCTTTTTTCTTTCCCCTTATGTAGCAGGCATAAAAGAAACACATACCCAACAAGGATTATGGTCAATGTAATTAATTATCACTTTTTATGCTCTAAACTATGCAGAACATTGGCCTGTTGGAAACAACAAATCCCTACTACATCATACAGTTCAGGCATGATCTAATTTTCTCTAGAGAAACTGCAGCACAATGTACGCATTGAGCTCAGACAAAATCGAACTAAATGTAATTCAAAATAATTTAACCAACGTTGGTGAATTAGTTGTTTAAAAAATGAAAAATAACCAACATTTCGGTTAATCACTCATCACTACCTCAATTGCAGAGGGGTTCCAGAATGCTATCTGTCAGACATCCCAAGGCATTGCAGTTGTGAAAAACCTGAGTGACGACGTCATTGTGTATCGAGCAACACAAGCTGACCACGATAACAGCCTGAGAGCAGTGATTCAGACGCTCAAGGAAAGTGGACCGACTCTCAACTGCAAGAAATGTGAGTACAACAAATCCAGACTGAAATTCTTTGGTTTCATCTTCTCTGTTGACAGTATCTTAGCTGACCAGAAAAAAGTCACAGCCATTCACCAGGCCAGCAATCCCCAAAATGCAAGTGACATCAAGAGTCTTCTGGGCATGGCCAACTGCTGCTCACGTTTCATCCAGGATTATGCCACCATCACTGCACCACCACTACAGGAGCTCACAAAGAAGGACGTTCTGTGGCAGTGGGGTGAGGAACAGGAAACTGAAGAAGCTAAAAGACAGACTAAGCAGTGACACCACCATGTAATACTTCAATCCACAAAAGGAATCCGAACTCATCGTGGACGCCAGCCCTTTGAGACTGGGTGCCATTCTCCAGCTGCATGCTCAGTGATGTGGAGACACGCTACTCGAAAACAGAACGTGAACCACTATCCATCATATCCACTATCCATCATACACTTCCATTTGTACATACAGTATATGGAAACACATTCACTCTGGTGACAGATCACTAACCACTGAAGAGGATCTGGAATAATCCAAGGTCAAAGCTTGGATCGAATGGTGTGGAGCCGACAACCCAGCAGACTAAATGTTCCGTCACCCACTCCCAGCAAAGAGCTGAAAGCACACAAGCAGCGAAAGTGGCAGAGGAACATGTCAACTTCGTGGCACAGCACACGCCACACCCAAAGCAATGACACTGGAGGAAATCAAAACTATAAGAGTAGCTGGCCGTCAAGGCCAGATTGTTCTTCAAGATGTTCAAACATTCATAGATGACCAGCAGGGTCAAATATTAATCACAGTGGATGTAGAGGGTGAAATAGGTCAGTACCTCAGGAGTAAATGTCTTGGCTTTTCATAGCGGAGCATTCAGCGGTCAAGACAGCAGGTGCATAAGAGAGAGGGAGATAAGGAGAGTCTAAAACAGCAGTAGTAGCACGTCCGGTGAACAGGTCAGGGTTCCATAGCCGCAGGCAGAACAGCATAAACTGGAGCAGCAGCACGACTAGGTGGACTGGGGATGGGGACAGCCGGGTATTCCTGAGGCATGGTCCTAGGGTTCAGGTATTCCTAAAAAGGAGAGAGAGAGATGGGAGAATTAGAGGGAGCATACTTAATATCACACAGGATACCAGATAAGACAGTAGAAATACACCAGATAGGGCAGACTGACCCTAGCCCCCACACATACAGTAGACTATTACAGCATAAACACTGGAGACTGTAGCCCAGTCCGACAATATCCCAGGACAGGGCCAACCAGGCAGGATATAACCTCTCCCACTTTTCCAAGCACAGCCCCCACACCACCAAAGGGATCTCAACAGGTCATCAACTTACTACCCTGAGACAATGTGGACTATAGCCCACAAAGATCTTCCCCTCCACACGAGACCGAGGTGGCACAATGCCAGACAGGAAGATCACGTCAGTGACCCAACACACTCAAGTCGAGTATAGCGAAAAAGTCTGGCACGACATCATTCACTCCTCCTAGGGATGGCATGAGAGAGCACTAGCAAGCCAGTACCTCAGCCCAGGTAATAGGGTCAGAGGCAGAGAATCCCAGTGGAGAGATGGGAACCCACCAGGCAGAGACAGCAAGAGCGGTTTGTCACTCCAGTGCTATAGGACCTACTGAAGAGATGAGTCTTCAATAAAGACAAAGGTCGAGACCGAGTTTGTCACTCACATGGATCGGCAGACCATTCTATACAAATTGAGCTCTATAGGAGAAAGCACTGCCAACAGCTGTTTGCTTAGAAATTCTAGGAACAATAAGGAGGCCTGCGTCTTGTGTAGTATGTGTAGGTATGTATGGAAGGGACAAATCTGAGAGATAGGTAGGAGCAAGTACATGTAATGCTTTGTAGGTTAGCAGTGAAACCTTGAAATCAGCCCTAGCCTTAAAATGAACCCAGTGCAGAGAGGCTTGCACTGGAGTAATATGATCACATTTTGGGGTTGTAGTTAAGATTCTAGCAGGTGTATTTAGCAGTAGCTAAAGTTAATTAGGTGCTTTATCTGTGTAGCCGGAGAGTAGAGCATTGCAGTAGTCTAATCTTGAAGGGACAAAAGCATGGATTTGCTTTTCTGCATACTTTTTTGGCAAAAAGTTTGATATTTTTGCAATGTTACGAAGATGGAAAAATATGCTCTTGAAAAAAATGTGATATATTCGTCAAAAGAGAGATCAGGCCCCAGAGTTACATTGAGGTCCTTCACAGTTTTATTTGAGACCACTGTACAACAATCAAGATTAATTATCAGATCCAACAGCAGATTTCTTTGTTTCTTGGGACCTAGATAGAACAAGCATCTCTGTTTTGAGTTTCAAAGCTGCAACCATCCACTTGTCTGAAACGCAGGCTTCCAGGGAGGCATTTTTAGGTCTTCACCATGTTTCATCAAAATGTACAGCGGTGTGTCATCTGCATAGCAGTTGGCATTGTGTTTCCGAACGACATCCCAAAAGGTAGAATATATGATGAAATCAATAAGTAGCCTTGCATGAGCCTTGGGTTGTGCAAGCTGTAAAAGCTCATAGGAGCAGGAGCCAATCTCCTGTTTCTGTAGTGTGAGGCAGTTCCATGTACAAGTACAGCCTCTGGACAGAATGCTAGTATATGACAGGGCCTTACCCCCAATCTATCTCCTTAATGCTGAGTGCCAAGCAGAGACGCATCAGGTCCCATTTTCACAGTCTTTGGTATGACTTGGCCGAGGATCGAACTCCCAACCTTCCAATCTCAGGGCAGACACTGAGTTGAAACCAATAGTGGTCCTCAAACAGAACCTCGAGGAACATCAAAACTTGCTATAGATTTCTCAGAGGACAAACCATCCAGAGATGAAAGTATATATTTCTGACAGATAAGATCTAAACCAGGCAAGAACTTGTCCGTGTGTAGACCAATTAGGGTTTCCAATCTCTCCAAATTAATGTGGTGATTGATGGTGTCAAAAGTGGCACTAAGGTCTAGGAGCATGAGGACAGACGCAGAGCATTGGCCTGATGCCATTAAAAGATCATTTACCACTTTCACGAGTGCGGTCTCAGTCTAAAATTGGAACGTTTCATATACACTACCGTTCAAAAGTTTGGGGTCACTTAGAAATGTCCTGGTTTTTGATAGAAAAACATGGTTTTTGTCCATTAAAATAACATAAAATTGATCAGAAATACAGAGTAGACATCATTACTGTTGTAAATGACTATTGTAGCTAGAAACAGCAGATTCTTTATGAAATATCTACATAGGCGTACAGAAGCCCATTATCAGCAACCATCACACCTGTTTTCCAATGCCACGTTGTGTTAGCTAATCCAAGTTCAAATGTATCATTTTAAAAGGCTAATTGATCATTAGAAAAAAAGCTGAAAAATGCTGTCCTGATTAAAGAAGCAATAAAACTATCCATCTTTAGACAAGTTGAGTATCTGGAGTATGCTGATCAGCATATGGGCCATAGGCCAGCATCCCGGAGTCGCCTCTTCACTGTTGATGTTGAGACTGGTGTTTTACGGGTACTATATAATGAAGCTGCCAGTTGAGGACTTGTGAGGCGTCTGTTTCTCAAACTAGACACTCTAATGTACTTGTCCTCTTGCTCAGTTGTGCACTGGGGCCTCCCACTCCTCTTTCTATTCTGGTTGCGCTGTTCTGTGAAGGGAGTAGTAAACAGGTTTCGGATGTGCGCACACCACACACCGGTTCCAAGTATATTACTCGCTAATGTCTAGTCCCTAGTTAACAAAGTCGACAAAATTAGGTTATGAGTTGCTTTCCAAGGAGATATCCGGGATTGTAATATACTGTTTCACGGAAACATGGCTAACTTGAGACCTGTTGTCGGAGTCAGTAGAGCCAACAGGATTTTCAGTGCATCGCGCCGACAGGAAAAAACATCTCTCTGGCATGATTAACGACTCATTGTTTAATTATAACAACATACAGTCATTTTGTTCACCTGACCTAGAATTCCTCACAATCAAACGGCAAACGTATTATCTCCCAAGAGAACTCTCCTCCGTTATTGTCACAGCCGTGTATACACACCCGCAAGCGGATACCAAGACGGCCATCAAGAAACTTCACTTGACTTTATGCAAACTGGAAACCATATACCCTCAGGCTGCATTTACTGTAACTGAGGAATTTAACAAAGCTAATTTGAGAACAAGGCTACCTAAATTCTATCGGCAGTACACGAGCAAGTAACACGCTCGACCATTGCTACTCTAACTTCCGCGGTGCATACAAGGCCCTCACTCACCATCCTTTTGGCAAATCTGACCATGACTCCACCTTGTTGCTCCTCTCCTATAGGCAGAAACTAAAACAGGAAGCGCTCGTGCTTAGGTCTGTCTAAATCTGGTCCGACCAATCGGATTTCGCACTTCAAGATTGCATTGATCACATGGACTGGGATATGTTCCGCGTAGATTCTGATAACAACATTGACGTATACGCTGACTCAGTGAGCGAGTTTATAAGGAATTGTATAAGAGATGTTGTACCCACTGTGACTATTAAAACCTTCCCTAATCAGAAACCATGGATTGATGGCAGCATTTGCGCAAAGCTGAAAGCACGTACCACCGCATTTAATCTTGGCAAGGCAACTGGGAATATGGACAAATACAAACAGTGTATTTATTCCCTTCGTAAGGCAATCAAACAAGCAAAGTGTCAATATAGAGACAAAGTGGAGTCGCAATTTAACGGCTGAAACAGGAGACGTATATGGCAAGGTCTACAGACAATCACTGATTACGTAAAGAAAACCAGCCCCGTCGTGAACATCGTTGTCTTGCTTCCAGACAAATTAAACAACTTCTTTGCGTGCTTTGAGGACAATACAGTGCCACCGACGCGAACAGCTACCAAAGACTGTGGGCTCTCCTTCTCCGTGGCCAACGTGACATCCCTAGCCGCATCCTCAGAGCATGCAGAGACCAGCTGGCTGGTGTGTTTGCAGACATATTCAATCAATCCCTATTCCAGTCTGCTGTCCCCACATGCTTCAAGGTGGCTACCATTTTCCCTGTTCTCAAGAAAGCCAAGGTAACTGAACTAAATGACTATCGCCCCGTAGCACTCCTGTCATCATGAAGTGCTTTGAGAGACTAGTCAAGGATCATATCACCTTCACCCCACCTGTCACACTAGACCCACTTCAATTTGCTTACCGCCCCAATAGGTGATAGATGATAGATGATGCAATCGGCATCACACTGCACACCGCCCTATCCCATCTGGACAAGAGGAATACCTATGTAAGAATGCTGTTCATTGACCACAGCTCAGCATTCAACACCATAGTACCCTCCAAACTCATCATTAAGCTCGAGGCCCTGGGTCTCAACCCCGCCCTGTGCAACGGGCCGCCCCCACGTGGTGAAGGTAGGAAACAACATCTTCACTCTGCTGTTCCTCAACACTGGGGCACTGAGACAGCCAACAGGGAGGAGGTGAGGGCCCTTGGAGTGTGGTGTCAGGAAAATAACCTCTCACTCAATGTCAGCAAAACAAAAGAGATGATTGTGGACTCAGGAAATAGCAAAGGGAGCACCCCGTATCCACATCGTCTCGACAGCAGTGTAGAAGGTGGAAAGTTTTAAGTTCCTCGGTGTACATATCACAGACAAACTGATATGGTCGACGCATACAGACAGTGTGGGAAGAAGGCGCAACAGCACCTCTTCAATCTCAAGAGGCTGAAAAAATGTGGCTTGTCACCAAAAACCCTCACTAACTTTTACAGATGCACAATCGAGAGCATCCTGTCGGGTTGTATCACCGCCTGGTACGGCAATTGCACCACCCACAACCGCAAGGCTCTCCGGTGGGTGGTGCGGTTTGCACAACGCATCACCAGGGGCAAAACTACCTGCCCTCCAGACCAACAACACATGATGTCACAGTAAGGAAAGAAGATGATCAAGGACAATAACTACCCAAGCCACTGCCTGTTCACCCCACTTCCATCCAGAAGGTGAGGTCAGTACAGGTGCATCAAAGCTGGGACAGCAATTGAAAAAAATGATTTTATCTCAAGGCCATCATTTTGTTAAACAGCAATCACAAGCACAGAGAGGTGGGGGCCTATCTACAGACTTGATATCATTGGCCACTTTAATAAATGGAACATAGTCACTTTGATATTGCCACTTTAAGAATGTTTACATATCATGCTTTACTTATCTCATATGTGTATATTGTATACTACACTATCTATTGCATCTTAGCCGCTCTGTCGCTGCTCATCCATATATTTATATATTCTTATCCCATTCCTTTACTAGATTGTGTTTATTAGGTTTTGCTATTGAATTTGTTAGATATTAGGTTTTGTTGTGGAATTGTTAGATATTACTTGTTGGATATCGGATCTAGAAGCATAAGCATTTCGCTACACTCACAACAACATCTGCTAACCATGTGAATGTGACCAATAAAATTTGATTTGATTTGAGACAGCCTCATACCTCCATGACTATGGGTGGTCTCACGGACAAAAAAATTAAGACTGTTCCAAAACCAGAGACTGTTAAAAACAAAAGGCTGTTCAGAAGCAAAAGAGACAGTTGGTTATTAAATGCAGAGTAATAGTCAAGTTAAAATGTTTGTTTCAATACACATAAATGTTTGACAACTGTATTGTTGTAATGTTCTAGGCACGACAGTGCATTAACATTAATAATTGTTTACGATCCTGGTGGATCCATAGTACTACAGTTTATGCTAGTCAGTCAACCACTGAACAAGTACAGTGCCTTGCGAAAGTATTCATCCCCCTTGGCGTTTTTCCTATTTGTTGCATTACAACCTGTAATTTAAATTGATTTTTATTTGGATTTCATGCAATGGACATACACAAAATAGTCCAAATTGGTGAAGCAAAATGTTTTAAAATTTAAAAAAATTATACAAAATAACAATGAAGCCACAAAATAAGATCTGGTGCAACCAATTACCTTCAGAAGTCAAATAATTGCAATCTAAGTGTCATATGATATGATATGTCACATGATCTCAGTACCTGTTCTAAATGGCCCGGAGTCTGCAACACCACTAAGCAAGGGGCACCATGAAGACCAAGGAGCTCCTCAAACAGGTTAGGGACAAAGTTGTGGAGAAGTACAGATCAGGGTTGGGTTCTAAAAAAAAAATATGAGAAACTTGAACATCCTAAGGAGCACCATTAAATCCATTATTACAAAATGGAAATAACGTGGCACCCATGACAAAAGGCATGTGGGAGACTCCCAAAATATATGGAAGAGGGTGCTCTGGTTAGTTGTCACTAAAATTGAGCTTTTTCGCCAACCGCTGTGTCTGACACAAACCAAATACCTCTCATCACCCCGAGAACACCATCCCAGCATCATCCTGTGGGGATGTTTTTCATCGTAAACTGGTCAGATTTGAAGGAATTATGGATGGAGCTAAACACAGGGAAATTCTTGAGGGAAACCGGTTTCTGTCTTCCAGAAATGTAAGACTGGGACGGAGGTTCACCTTCCAGCAGGACAATGGCACTAAGCATTCTGCTGAAGCAACACTCGAGTGGTTTAAGGGGAAACATTTAAATGTCTTGGAATGGCCTAGTCAAAGCCCAGACCTCAATCCAATTGAGAATCTGTGTATGACTTAAATAGTGCTGTACACCAGCGGAACCCATCCAACTTGAAGGAGCTGGAGCAATTTTGCCTTGAAAAATGGGCAAAGATCCCAGTGACTTGATGTGCCAAGCTTATAGAGACATACCCAAAAAGACTTGCAGCTATAATTGCTGTAATAGTTGGCTCTACAAAGTATTGCCCTTTTTTGGGGGGGGGTAATAGTTATGCATGCTCAAGTTTTCTGTTCTTTGTCTTATTTCCTGTTTGTTTCACAATAAAATATATTTTGCGACTTCAAAGTGGTAGGCATGTTGTGTAAATCAAACCCCCCAAAAATCTATTTTAATTCCAGGTTGTAAGGCAACAAAATAGGAAAAATGCCAAGGGGGTGAATTATTTTGCAAGCCACTGTATACTGCCTTCCGAAAGTATTTACACCCCTTACTTTTTCCACATTTTGTTGTTACAGTCTGAATTTAAAATGGATAAATTTTGCACATCACTTTTTCACAAGTGAGGAGAACAACATGTTTTCATTTGAATTGCAGATTGAAATGAATTTTCAGTTTCACATGTGGGGGTTTAATAATTTTATTCTCCTCACATATGAAAAGGTGGCATTAACATGTTGCAGAAGCAATGTTTCCAAATGTGGACTTGCCAATTCTGTAATGCCCTTCTGTAAAGGTGTAACTTAGCCTATCCCTGGAACTCGGTCTGTTTATTAGAACAAGTCTTGTTTTTGTATGTAAAATGTACCTATTCATTTATTTCTGATTTCTAAGCCACCCCCTGCATTATTATGGCGTTGAGGCTACAACTAGGGGGAGACATTCGGAGTGTTACTTTCTCTTCTTCATGTTGGTTTGTAACCGTTGGAAGAAAAGCCAGAGATACTGAGAGAAGCTAACTAGCTCTCTGTCTCCTTATTTAACCTGTTTTCAGGTTTGTACACATTGTTTCATTTTCAAAATCTAGAGATAACGTGTTTACCTAGACTCCATGTTTTCTAGTCATTTTGATGTATAATTTAAGTGTTTTGACCGAGTGAAAAACAACAGAGTTTTTTCCCATTCATGTGTGTAGTCAAGCTAAGTAGCTACCTAACTTTGATAAAGATGGTGCCGATGGACAAGGCCAACATCTGACAAATTCAAACCCGACTTTGCCATTTAATTTTAAAAATAGTGTTTATCTTTACTTTTTTGTACAGGAAGTTATCACATGGCCTCCCGAGTGACGCAGCGGTCTAAGGCACTGCATCACAGTGCTTGAGGTGTCACTACAGACCCAGGTTCGATCCCAGGCTGTGCCACAGCCGACTGTGACCGGGAGATCCATGAGTAGGCGCACAATTGGCCCAGCGTCATCTGGGTTAGGGAAGGGTTTGACCGGCTGGGATTTCCTTGTCTCATCGTGCTCTAGCGACTCTTTGTGGCGGGCCCTGGTGCCTGCAAGCTGACTCCGGTCCCCAGCTAGACGGTATTTCCTCCGACACATTGGTGCGCCTGCCTTCTGGGTTAAGTGAACAGTGTGTCAAGAAGCAGTGCGACTTGGCAGGGTCGTTTTGGAGGACGCGTGGCTCTCGACCTTCACCTCTCCCGAGTCCGTAGGGGACTTGCAGCGATGGGACAAGACTGTAACAAAAAAAAAGTTAGCACATACTATTATCACATATGACCGCCAAGCACTTTTGGACATAAGATTGCCAATTACTAACATTGATTTCGACATCAAATCCGACTTCAACCACTGACTCAGCTGTTCTCCTGATCACTATTCCTAAACTATTCCTTTGTTTCATGGGCTACCAAAACGCAGCAGGCATAGACTTGGTAGTACTGGCATCCTTGTGAGACTGGGACGTAGAGAAAATCGACTGGTACTCCCTCCATTTTATTGGCAAATGTCCAGTTACTCGAGGGGGAGGTGTGTGCCTTTTCACAAGCAACAAGTGGTGCACTGCTTCCAGTGTGAAGGAAATCTAGAGCATTTGCTCACCTGATATATAATACCGCATGGTAAGCTGCAGACCCTTTTATCTACCAGTAGAGTTCTCATTTGTAATGATCTTGGCTGTCTACATCCCTCCACAAGCCAGCACCACTTTGGAACTCAACAAACTGTATGGAGCCATAAACAAACAAGAAACTGCACAACCAAATGCATCGTTTCTGGTGGGCAGAGACTTTACTGCAGGGACTCTTGAAATTGTTCTACCTCACTTCTACCAACAATTAATCTGCGTCACTAGGGATGCTAAAACTCAACCACTTTTATTCTACCCACAGACGCATAAATCTCATACAAGGCCCTCCCTCACCCTCCTTTTGGCAAATCTTCATGCTTCCTGTTTACAACCATAAGCTCAGTACCAGTGATGTGCTCAAGTACCAGTGATGCGCTTAGGTACCAGTGACGCGCTAAAGTACCAGGAAGTACCAGTGACGCGCTCAATACAGATGTGGTCCGATGAAATTGACGCGAGGCCACAAGACTGTTTTGCTAGTACAAACTGGGATATGTTACGGGATTCATCCGATAGCATTGAGCAATTTACCACATCAGTCAGAGGCTTCATCAATATGTCCATAGATGATGTTGTCCCCACAGTGACTATACTTATCCAAACCAAAAAACATGGATTACAGGCTATATCCGTGCTGGGCTAAAGGCTAAAGCTACTGCTAACATTGAATGGGACACGGACATGGACACATATAAGAAAGCCCGCCACGACCTCTGACGAGAAATCAGACATGCAAAAGGACAATATTGGAGGAAGGTGGAGTCCTGTTACACCGTCACCGATGCTCGTCGGATGTGGCAGGGCTTGCAGATGATAACTGATTGTAAAGGAAAACCCAGCTGTGAGATGCCCAGTGACAAATAACTCCCAAACAAGCTAAATGTCTTTTATGCTCACTTCCAGGAAAACAACACACCCAAGCCATGGCCTGTTCTCTCCTTTTCCAACACTCAGACACAGGCAGTATAGTACAGCAAAAACTGTAAGACTGGCCAATAGCTTTACCCCCAGACCATCAGGCTGCTGAATGAGGGGGACAAGGGGAGCTACCTGCTCCCCTTGTCCCCCTCCTGACCCCCGGGCTTCCTACCCCCCTCTGCTTACCTCAATGGATATTTATCATTGCCACAGTTGTTAATATGTATACATAATTATTTGTATTTTATTTGTATTGTTATCTTTCACTTTATCCTACAATGTTGAAGCTTGGAACTCAAAAATTGAGCTCACTGTACCCTATAATTATATCTGTAACCCTGTACATGTGACTATTAAACTAATTTAATCTAGTTCTGGCTAGATTTAGGGAACCTTTCCTGAATTGCTGGCTGACATGCAGTTACACAGTGGGTCATTTCTGGCTGATTTACGGCAGCTGCCTCTGGGCCACTTCAGGAGCGTAATTCCAAACCAAATGTGGGCCAGAAGAAATTGGCTGATCTGTGCCAGGTCCGGCCCATATACATTTTGTTATCTGCGATGGAATGCAATTGAAATATTTGCGCAGATTGAAGAATACCAGGTAGAAAACAGAAATGTCTGAACAATGTTTTAAACATTTTATGTTTGATTTAAGCCAATCGCAGCCTAAAAATAATTTTGATTCTCCATTGAGTTTGCTTTTTAGGACTAGGCTTAATCTGTGTCCGGGAAACCGCCCCTGATAGTGCTGTAATCTTAAACCTTTTGAGTCAGTGGCAATTCAACAAGACACGGTAGAACTAATTTCATTAAGACAAGGTGATATATCTGTGGATATCGTTTCCAGAGAAAGACTAACTCTGGGGACGTAAGTCTGGCACTGACCACTGGACATGGTACTTTGGCTATGCATATCAGACCATGTTATAGTGCACTCCCTATTGGCACAGGCATCGATTCTGGGCCCCTGTGTAGTATTTAGAAGATAATTATCTTTAGAGAAGCTCTCAGACAACACAGGGGAGTCCAGAGGTAGTCCATGCACTGAAACGTTCCTAAATCCTGAGACATAGGTAATGTTCCAAATGACACCTATTCCCTAATAAGTGCATGGGCTGTCCATATGGCTTTAGTCAAAAATAGTGCACTATGTAGGGAATAGGGTACCATTTTGGACACAGACATTCACAGCTGGGGCTAGCTGGGAAGTCTCACGAGAATTCTCTCCCACAGAGAGAAAATCTACCTTTCAACACATCGGTGCTCACATACAAAAACGCTATCAAAGTCCACTTTGCATGCGTTTAATGGAAAATTAAGCTTGACAAAGCCATTGATCATTTACAAAGCTGAGAACTCGGTAGAGGTATCGATCAAGTGTGTGTGTTTATTCATCTATGTGCATGAGCATGCATGCCTGCACATCTGCACATATCTGCATGCATGCGCTTCCATGCATGTGTGTCAGTGTGCAGAGATATCCATTCCCTAACTCCACTCCACTTCGACAAACCTGCTCTTTCTTCTGGAGGCAGCCTTTGCCAGGTCTGCAGTGGAGCATGCAGTGTTATTGTGCTGGGTTAAGTGCCTCAAAATCTAATTACTCTAATGTCTGTTGCCATCTTAAATCACACTTAATGGCTAAGTGCACTGGTTTGTCTGTCCTTCGGAGGGAAGCTTCCTTCACACTGCTCCCTGAGTAATAATTCCAATTGGATATGAGCAATTGCACTTATTGGCTGGGGCACGGCACTGGCTGCCGGGTTTCTGATTTGCTGCCAGGGGTGTCTATTGGCTGCTCGCTATTGGCTCCTAGGAGAGAGTGGGAGGGTAGCTCTCCCTTTCCTTCTTCTTTGGTAAAGCGTGTGAATGCAAGTACTCCTTTCTCTCATTGTTTGAGTGACTGCAGGTATTGGTGTCTGCCTCTGAACGTGCGCGCGTGTGTGTGTGTCTGGGAGTGTGTGTGTTGGAGAGGGAAAGAGATAAAAAGAGAGAGTGAGGCGAGCAGTGTTTCTTTTCCCCCTCTAGCCTCCCCGTCTCCCTGCTCCCTGTCACTCCGTTCTTCCTCCCTCCCGGACCACCCTGCCTCCAGTCGGATAGACCCTGGACCTCCCCAGGACCCCCCTCCCATCACCCCTTTGACTCTCCTCACTTCTCCGACCCGCTTTGTCAACTGAGCAGGTAAGATGCTCATACTGCTGCGACTCTCCTTATCTCCCCCTTTTTCCTTCCTCCTTTGGATCTCTCTCTCTTCCTTACTCCATATCTCTTTCCCTCTCTCTCGCTATCTCTCTCTCTCTTTCACTGTCTTTCTAGGTTTCAAGTTCTCCCTCCAGCAGTTCCCCTCAGAATTAGGCATGTTTTGAAAGTGGAAGGTAAAGGGAGATTAAACCTGGGAGGTCACAGTCTTTTCTCCCTCCAACTGATATCACACAGAGATCTTACCTTTTCTCCACAGTCATATATCTTCCTCTTTCCCATCTGCCTTTACGATCTCGGGCCCTCAGGGTTCGAGCGGAAACTAACACAGAGAGAAGGAAATTAGCTCTCCTACTCAAACTGTTCTGGATATAACTCAAGCTGTTCCGGTCTGTGACAGCGCACCATATTTTGGTTGCATCCTTAATTGATTTACACTATTTACTGTTGTTTGCAATAACTATTTATAGATGTCAGTGTCAGCATGCGCTAGCTACTTCCCCAAATGGAGAATATGCAGGTCCACCAGAAACCAGAACGCATGACATTGCACAAACGGTAATGACTTTACACCGTTCGCTACTCCCTTGATTGAATCGAGCAATCTATCTTTCTCCAGCAAGCAGTTCCAACATTAGCATGCTCTATAAAGCATTTCTGGCAACAGCAGAAGAAGAAAGAAAAAAGCTTGTTTGTCCTCCACACATCCTGTGTTTTGCCAGGAAGGGGATGTTGTGCAATACTAAAGTGATTTTTAGATGTCAATACAACTGGGCCCCCGGAGGTTTCAACAAATTTAACTCAGCCTCTGATGCTTGGCTATTTCAAAGGGGCTTCCCCTGTGTGAAGGGTGACCTTTATATTTGTGATAATGATTTTTTAATTTGCTCTGAAAAATGCATCTCTGCTAAAGCCTGCTGGGAGTATGGGGCCTTCAAGAGAGAGCAACCCTCTTGGGAGGTAACAGCCCTTGCTGAGATTGTTCTGGTGTGTTCTGTACAATTACAATGGACTATGAAAGTACTGTGAGGGCCCCTTGAGACAACAATGACTTTTGTCCTTTCTACTTTAAACAACATTGGTTAATTTAGTCTGAGAGAAACATACAGTACCTATGTGTCAATGACTGCAGTTGTATATAGCTGTTATTGAAGTTGAGTGTCAGTGAGAAGTGATGAGGCGTAGATTGGTTGTGTGGATTTTTCAGAGAGAAGAACAGGTGTCTTCATTTACACCGATATCCCTATGAAGCCGAGCTGGCTCTGTGCCGAAGGCAGGATCAAGTGAAAGTGGCTCTCGAAATTTCTGCTAAGCTTTTGAAATGTTTTTTCCCCCCACTTGAATAGGTGTCTGCAATATGGCAGAAATGTCAAATGTTTAAGGTTAGGAATAAGTGGCCGGTCTCCACGTCATCTCCCAATGTCCTCAGACATGGATGGACGTTGAATACTGACTTGTGTCATGGGTGACCTGGCTTCTCCTCTTTCTTTATCTCTCTCTCTCTCTTCTCTTTTCTTCTCTTTATAAGGAGTTGTGGTGTGTTGGACTCTCTGAGACAACACTAGTATGTCATGTCAGAGGTTAAAGTTCAAATAAGAACATATTTTTGGTAATCCAAAGAATGGGGCTGGGGAATTGTAACTATTGTCATATTCCTTGACATAGTTATGGAGGTTAGGATTGCAATTGGCATGATATTTTTAAGCATTTTGAATAGAGTTTGTTTACAATACTAACAGTCTAATCCAATCAGAAACACCCAAGATCAAAGGCTGTTAGTATTGTAAGCAAACTCTATTAGAAATGCTTAAAACTATCATGCCAATTGCAATCCTAGCCTCCATAATCTTAGTACAATTGTTTTATCCAATCAGAAACACCCAAGATCAGATTATAAGGCACTTCTACGTTATATTATTCAAGAACCAATGGGCATCTATCATTTATTGAAGGGGAACAACAGTCAAAATTTGAAACTTAAAAGAGGCTTTGGGGCTCCCGTGTGGCGCAGCGATCTAAGGCACTGCATCTCAGCGCCAGAGGCGTCACGACAGCCACCCTGGTTAAAATCCAGGCTGTATCACAACCGGTCGTGATTGGGAGTCCCATTGGGCGGCACAAAATTGGCCCAGCGTCGTCTGGGTTTGGCTTTGCAGGCCATCTTTGCGAATACAAATTTGATCTTAAATAACATGCCTAGTTAAATAAAGATCACATTTTATTGGTCACATACACATATTTAGCAGATGTTATTGCAGGTGTAGTGAAATGCTTTTGTTCTTAGCTCCAACAGTGCAGTAGTATCTAATAATTCACAACAATATAAGCAAATCTAAAAGTTAAAGAATGTAATTAAGAAATATATAAATATTTGATTGAGCAATGTTGGAGTGGCATTGAATAAAATACAGCAGAATAGAATACAGTATATAGAGTTGATGTCGGAAGTTTACATACACCTTAGCCAAATACATTAAAACTCAGTTTTTCACAATTCCTGACATTTATCCTAGTAAAGATACCCTGTCTTAGGTCAGTTACGATCACCACTTTATTTTAAGAATGTGAAATGTCAGAATAATAGTAGAGAGAATGATTTATTTCAGCTTTTATTTCTTTCATCACATTCCCAGTGGGTCAGAAGTTTACATACACTCAATTAGTACTTGGTAGCATTGCCTTTAAATTGTTTAACTTGGGTCAAATGTTTTGGGTAGCCTTCCACAAGCTTCCCACAATAAGTTGGGTGAATTTTGGCCCATTCCTCCTGACAGAGCTGGTGTAACTGAGTCAGGTTTGTAGGCATCCTTGCTCGCACACGCTTTTTCAGTTCTGCCCACACATTTTCTATAGGATTGAGGTCAGGGCTTTGTGATGGCCACTCCAATACCTTGACTTTGTTGTCCTTAAGCCATTTTGCCACAACTTTGGAAGTATGCTTGGGGTCATTATAAATTTAGAATACCCATTTGCGTCCAAGCTTTAACTTCCTGATTGATGTCTTGAGATGTTGCTTCAACATATCCACATAATTTTCCTCCTCATGATGGCATCTATTTTGTGAAGTGCACCAGTCCCTCCTGCAGCAAAGCACCCCCACAACATGATGCTGCCACCCCCGTGCTTCACGTTTGGGATGGTGTCCCTCGGCTTGCAAGCCTCACCCTTTTTCCTTCAAACATAACGATGGTCATTATGGCCAAACAGTTATATTTTTGTTTCATCAGACCAGAGGATATTTCTTCAAAAAGTACAATCTTTGTCCCCATTTGCAGTTGCAAACTGTAGTCTGGCTTTTTTATGCCGGTTTTGAAGCAGTGGCTCCTTCTTTGATGAACGGCCTTTCAGGTTATGTCGAAATAGGACTCGTTTTACAGTAGATAGAGATACTTTTATACCTGTTTCCTCCAGCATCTTCACAAGGTCCTTTGCTGTTGTTCTGGGATTGATTTGCACTTTTTGCACCAACGTACGTTCCACTCTAGGCAACAGAACACGTCTCCTTCCTGAGCGGTATGATGGCTGCGTGGTCCCATGGTGTTTATACTTGCGTACTATTTTTTGTACAGATGAATGTGGTACCTTCAGGCGTTTGGAAATTGCTCTCAAGGATGAACCAGACTTGTGGAGGTCTACAATTGTTTTTCTGAGGTCTTGGCTGATTTCTTTTGATGTTCCCATGATGTCAAGCGAAGAGTCACTGAGTAGGCCTTGAAATACATCCACAGGTACACCTCCAATTGACTCAAATGATGTCAATTAGCCTATCAGAAGCTTCTAAAGCCATGACATCATTTTCTGGAATTTTCCAAGGTACAGTCAGCTTAGTGTATGTAATCTTCTGACCCACTGGAATTGTGATGCAGTGAATTATAAGTTAAATAATATTTCTGTAAACAATTGTTGGACAAATTACTTGTGTCATGCAGAAAGTAGATGTCCTAACCGACTTGCTGAAATTATAGTTTGTTAACAAGAAATTTGTGGAGTGGTTGAAAAACAAGTTTTAATGACTCTAAGCGTGTGTAAACTTGCGACTTCAACTGTGCATATGAGATGGGTAAAGCAGTATGTAAACGTTCTTAAAGTGACTGGTGTTCCACATCAGTTTTATGTTATTTCATCAACATGCTAGTGTGTACTATTCAATAATTTATATATACACTAGATGACTAATTGGTGTGCTGTGTTGAAGCCATGCACACACTGTGCCTCAATCTTGCAGTCCCCCACCATCATATATATTTGTTTTATGCATATAAATGAATTTATTAATATATGCATTCGTTTTTGCCATATTTACTCTTTCAGACACCTTAATGCAAACTTTAAATTATATTATATGAGATGAACATAAACATTTTAAATAAAAAAAAATGTAAAAATGTTCTTTGAAGTATCATTTTTAGAGATGCATGTCATTTTGTCCGAGAAACATTGAATTGAAACACTGTATAATTCAATGCATTCCTAGGCAGGACTACTCCTACCGGGGAGTGCCAATATGGCTGACCGGTGCCTTCAAAGACTCAATGGCCATTATATAGCATCAGCAATCCAGGGTTTACAGTATATACATCATAAGTAGTATTGCATGGTATCAAAATTGAAGTGGAAATGTTGCTAACACTTCACTTAAACCCATAGTAATGCACTATTATTCTTTATAAGCAGGTATGATCCCTCCCTTCTTGTTATGCCACACCATAATAAATGATAGCTTAAGTAGTGTTATCAAAATATTGGGGACTCAAATATATAACACCACTTGAAAATAATTTCTTACATATACCGTAGTATCGCTAAGTAGTTCCACCACTACCAAACAGTTGCATTGTCAGAAATGAAACAATAATACAGTACAACAATAACATTGAGTCTATTCTCTTTGAAGAGACCTCTTCTTGTCTTGAGCCATGCTCTCAAAGCAGCTGGTCCCTTTGTGCTGTGGCTGCTTCTGCCTGTTCCGGATCTCATGCTGTCCTGGCTTGGGAGTTGCCTCGGCAGCAGTGGCACAGCGTGAAAAGGGCACTGACATTCACTGGCCAGTGTCCCCATGTATGCCAGAAGGGATGGGGCGAGCACAAAGCAGACACATACGGTACCAGTAGCATCTACTCTGGTCAGATCTGGCTTCTGTTGTCATGAACACTCTTTAGTTTGACATTGTTTTTGTCATTAAAACAGTGTCGTCGGGCCAAAAGGGATAGTTTTAGGCATTCATCAGTTCCATGTTCTGAATGATTTGAGCTATGTTGACATTTTCTGTTTTTATCTTTCTCTTAAACAGAATTTCAGTATTTTGCATACACCTTTTTTTTCTGCAATAATCACACCTCGTTTGAACCTTTATATGCCTATGAGCTGTAGGCTGTGATATTGCTGTGGTATAGGTGCATTGTTCAGAGCATGTCCGTGGTCAATACATTATTCCCGAACAACATATTGTAGATTAGAATCCTATAATTCTAACGCCTTAACGCCCTTTTGATGTCCTATGGACATAGATGCACTACGCCACAGCAATGGCGGGACACTGCTTTTGTGTCCCTTGTTTCTCTCCCTCTCTCCTTCATCTCAGCCCTGATTGGTAAACAGGCCTCCCCCACTGCGCTGGGTTGTAACTTAAAGGCGTCCGGCCCGTGTCATAACTCATAAGCAAATGCAATGCTGGAGGGGGCTGAAACGGAACGCTGTACCTTTTCAAAGTTGAGGCTATATGAGAGAATTATGACCTGTGAAATCAGAGGCCTTTTGTCTCGGCAATGTAATTTAAGCAGGCAATGGGCCGTGAGATCAATGAGGGGCTGAAGAGCCCGGAGGGAGAGCGAGATAGGGGTGGAGCTTGGCGCTTTGCCTCCCGCTGCCTGTGTTAACGTTGCTCTGGGTGGTGCAGTTAGGCCTTGTATAGGCAAGCTGCCACAATGTCAAAAAGCTATTTTTAGACCCGTTAATACACAGGGGGTTCAGAGCAATGCTCTAGTGGGATGTAACGTGGAAATATTATTGTTAGCTAGGAACAGGCTTTGTTGATCAAAGTATGGTTGGTGGCATGGGATGGATGCTGTGATTCCATTACAACCAGGAGCGCTGTTCAATCAAAACTGGTATGCAGGAGTTCAACACTCTGCTTGTGCTTTTTTAACCCAATGATCCCACAGATTAATGTTCAGAATAAAAGGAGAACATGTTTCCTTGCACGGTGAGAACAATATTGTTTCACCATATCCCTGACACCCATGGATGCTGGTTTTAATTCAGTAGGACCCTAGGTCCCAAAAGCCAGAGCAAAGTGGAGTTTAAAGTGGTCAATGACCTAAGCCGGTCACACACTTTGTGGTTCTGCTTTCTATAGTGCCCTCAAAAGCCAAAGACCTACTGTACTGTAACACTGTGTGCTCTTGCAAAGAGACATGTCTGCAGCTTATACAGAAATGCTATCTGGTAATGTCAAGAGAAATGTAAGGGATATGCTTGAGCCCTGTCTCTTAGCCTGCACTTAGCCCACACGCTCTCAGCGTTTTTGCTTGATTAAAAGCAACCCAGGAGTTTGTAGAGCACGATAGGTGCGAGCGCAAGGGCTGACAGCTTAACCGCTGATTATTCAAGCCTCTTAGGCTAAGCCACGGCACTCGAATGATTAACATCGACTCTTTTCCCCCTCTCTCTCCGTCTCAATCTCTCTCTTTCATTCTGTCTTCATTGAGGGAGCGGAGTTTAGGAAATGGGAAAAGATGGAGACAGCCCGCAGAAGGCAGACCTGTTGTCTCATAGCTTGTGGGGATCAGTGCATAGCACAGTGATTCATGTGGTGCAGAGGCTTTATATAGACATAATCCACCCCAGTAGCGTAGCAGCGATGGTTGACTGTGTGAGGCGAGCACACCGGTCGGACTCTCCTATTGCGCCTCCTCCTTATGCCACAGGGATGTGAGAGTGTGTCACCAGGTCACGTGGTTATGACCCAGTGAAATAGGTCATTAACCCCCCCCTCCCCCCCCCGACAGTGTGTGTGTCGCAGCAGCGCCTGACACACAACTCACGCCTCTCCCTGTGGGGTCATGCCATCTCCACTTCTGCAGGGTGCCTGTGGCTCATCAACACAACAGGTATTTCTAGGGTTAAATAATGTTCCCGAAATGGGGAAGGCTCTGGAGTATTCTCTGAATCTTACTTTGTCCAGTTTTCTTGAACTACTTTAAAGAGCATTCCCCATGATATGCCTGCCGTGATATGACTGTAAGAAGTGTGTGGCAAAAACAATGTAATCACAGTTTTGGTCTGCTGTTTGGTCTGTGTTGAATTCCCTTCAAAGCATCTCTAGAAAGCCTGCACACTCTAGCATTAAATCATAACATCATGAGAACATTGCCACACGTTCGACGTACATGGTACATCACTTGTTTGATACTGTTTTGACTGGGGATGATCTTCAGCTTGTGTAAGAGATATCGAATCATAACGAAAGCTCTTCTTCTTGGTAGTCGGGCTGTGTTGTGTTACCCCTTCGACTTTTTGGCACAGCCACAGGCGACAGCACAGTGACATGCCTGCCGGACAGATTGGCCACAGTTGGGGGGGACGTAGGGTGGGAAGGAAAAAGGTGTAGGCTGCCACTGAGGCATCATTATTACATTTTTTGGGCTAAAGCCTTAAGGTACCCATTGCCTAACCAAGTTTGAACTTGAAATACCAGGTGTAGTACTCTTAGAGCTGGGTTTGGTTCCTTCTCACCCCTTTTTGAGAGAGGATGGAGGATGTGCCCCTTGCCTGACATACTTTCCCTGAGCTGTTGGTTTTTCGGATCCCAAGGCATCCGTAGAGCCCGCTAAGTCAGCAAGAACGCTGCATAAGCAGATGTAGAAAAGAGCGGACGGCTCTAGAAAGACTGAGAAACACTTCCCTCTCCGCTCTTTGCAGTGTACAGGGCCTCTGTGTCTATTGTGTCGCCCGCAGAAATCTAAATCAGCTTCAAATCCCATTATTCACATTATCCCACCTTCCCTAGTCTCTGCGCTAATTCATTAGTCACTAAAAGTTAAAGACCCCTTGGCCCGATTGAATCAAAACTGGTAATGTTTTTAGGTAAGAACCAAATAGAATACCCTCTAAGCTCTGCAATAATTTATGTTTCAGATAAATGTAGTCAACAAAATTATTTCAATGTAAACAAAAACAACTTTCTAGGTATAACACGCTACTTTGCAACACTAGGAAAACATTCTCCACCTTAAACCTAGCACTTCGTTTCATCCCTTTCTCTTTCTCTACCCCCCCACCCACGCCCCATCCCCTTCACATTATGAATGAAATGCTATTACCCTCTTCTTACTATCTATTATTCATATAATGCAATGCTGAAACTGTGTATGTGCTAATACTTAGCAGATCATGTGGGAATCTCCACTAATGCTGCCTCCTCTCCTCGTCTCCTTTCCTTCATCTGAACTGATCAGACACATGGACCGGTGAGGGTAAAATAGGGTAATATGCTGAGAACCAACAGGGGTGTCTGCTGTCACCTCACCAGTTGTTTAATGAGAGGAAGAAGGAAAGGAAACAAGGAAAGGAAGTCACCTTAGACCATTGAGATGAAGTGCAGGCCTGGACCAAAATCCTGCTTCTGTCAATTGTGATATGAAAGGTCAAAGATTATTCGTTGACAGATACCAGGATGTTTGTGTTATTTTTTTCTGGCTTTTCGAGAATGACACATTGGCCTCCTTACAACGGCAGAACTCCTCAAGGCATCAAGTGGTGCGCAATTAACAACGGCTCCACTATTTTGACATTTTAAAGAGCTCATCACCAAGTTGATCCGCAATCTGTTTCCCGCAGGCAAATCTAAGTAGCATATAACTTAGCGTGGTACGATTTCTCCCTCCAAGTTTGGAGTTTGATCTATCGGCTAATTCGCTTTCACAATCTCTCAGAGAGTATTGCAGCCTGTGACATCATGATGCCCTCCCCCTCCCCTTATTTCTTGAAAAGCTTAGCAGTCTAGGTAAAAGCAGAAAAGAAGCACTATCTATTCTTCTCTGGAGGGGGACAAGAATGTGTGTGGGGGAGGAAGAGGGGGTGGTTTGGGTGATATTCAAGTCTGGGGAAATGCCTTTGAATTTTCCAAAATATATATTTTTTTCTGTGGGATTAAGACATTAAAGTCTCCAAATCATCAAAGTGCTTTAATGTCACTGCTTCATGAGGAGGGGATCTGCGTTGCCTCTTGAAGGTGTGAGGATGTCAAACGCTGCTAAACGATTCAGAATATTACCCTTCCTCTCACCCACCAATCTTATTTTATTTTACCTGCATATTCAAATGACAAATACTGCTTCTGTTGTTGAGTCGATCATGGTTAGACTTCGACAGTTTTTTCATGGTTATGTTCCAAAATTATGTAAAATGGTCAGTGAGAGAAAGGCCTTGTTAATTTGTGTTTGAATTTTTGTTTTACCATTTACACCATTTTATTTCTGTCATATTGTCAGGTCCATCTTGACACCCTAATTAGTGAGGAAATGTTTATGCTTCTCTATGCATGTGTGATTATAATATCCTTTATTATTTAGAAAGGGAAAGTGCGCGAGTGAGTGAAAGAGAGATAGAGACGGAAAGGGAGGGATATTCCCTCCACTTTGAGGGGAAATCAGCCAAAACCTTAGAAAACAATTGTAGACCTCCACAAGTCTGGTTCATCCTTGGGAGCAATTTCCAAACGCCTGAAGGTACCACATTCATCTGTACAAACAATAGTACGCAAGTATAAACACTATTGGACCATGCAGCCGTCATATCGCTCAGGAAGGAGACACATTCTGTCTCCTAGAGATGAGCGTACTTTGGTGCAAAAAGTGCAAATCAATCCCAGAACAGCATCAAAGGACCTTGTGAAGATGCTGGAGGAAATGGGTACAAAAGTATCAATATCCACAGTAAAATGAGTCCTATATTGACATAACCTGAAAGGCCGCTCAGCAAGGAAGAATCGACTGCTCAAAAAACGCCATTAAAAAGCCAGACTATGGTTTGCAACTGCACATGGGGACAAAGATCGTACTTTTTGGAGAAATGTCCTCTGGTCTGATGAAACAAAAACAGAACTGTTTGGCCATAATGACCATAGTTATGTTTGGAGGAAAAAGGGGGAGGCTCGCAAGCCAAAGAACACCATCCCAACCGTGAAGCACGGGGGTGGTAGAATCATGTTGTGGGGGTGCTTTGCTGCAGGAGGGACTGGTGCACTTCACAAAATAGATGACATGATGAGGAAAATCAGTCAGGAAGTTTAAGCTTGGACGCAAATGGGTCTTCCAAATGGATAATGACACCAAACATACTTCCAAAGTTGTGGCAAAATGGCTTATGGACAACAAAGTCAAGGTATTGGAGTGGCCATCACAAAGCCCTGACTTCAATCCTATTGTGGGCAGAACTGAAAAAGCATGTGCGAGCAAGGATGCCTACAAACCTGACTCAGTTACACCAGCTCTGTCGGGAGGAATGGGCCAACATTCACCCAACTTATTGTGGGAAGCTTGTGGAAGGCTACCTGAAATGTTTGAGCCAAGTTAAACAATTTAAAGGCAATGCTACCAAATACGAATTGAGTGTATGTAAACTTCTGATCCACTGGGAATGTGATGAAAGAAATAAAAGCTGAAATAAATCATTCTCTCTACTATTATTCTGACATTTCACATTCTTAAAATAAAGTGGTGATCCTACCTGACCTAAGACAGGGTATTTTTGTCTACGATTAAATGTCAGGAATTGTGAAAAACTGAGTTTAAATGTACTTGGCTATGGTGTATGCAAACTTCCGAATACATTTTACATGAAGGGGATATACAGTACATTAGGCATTCATAACAATTTTTTATAACCTTCATGAGTAGACCCGTTGACCTAGGCTGCTGAGCTGAAGCCTAGGCCCCTCACATTCTTCCACTCTAATCAGGGACTTATTTAGACCAGGTGGTGCAATTAATTATTAGGTAGAACGGAAAACCACCAGGCTCCGGATCTCATAGGGTAATATTTGAATAACTCTGGCCTAAGCATTAGTTGGGTAACTGTTGCAGATATTCAAGGTTACTTTCTCAGTGGCCATCACCTACTGCCACTTGAGTCCCTAAACTGCTACAAGGGCAATGCTATCTGGCTGACCCGTGTTGCTCCCAGACAGTTAGTGTGTGTGGTGGGTTAGGGGTTGGTACTGTGACAGCGAAAAGACAAGTGTCCGTTACAATGGACCAATAAATACATATTCTACAGGACTTTATATAATGTTGTTGAACCAATATGTTATTAAGGGTCTTAATCAATTGGAAACCACACTGCCATTTCACCCTGATTGTTTAAGATGTACAGTGCTGTGAAAAAGTTTTTGCCTCCTTTCTGATTTCAGATTTTTTTGCACATGTGTCACACTTAAATGTTTCAGATCAAACAAATTGTAATATTACACAAAGATAACCCAAGTAAACCCAAAATGCAGTTTTTAAGTGATAATTTTATTTATTAAGGGAAAAAGCTATCCGAAACTTCATGGCCCTATGTGACAAAGTAATTGCTCCCCCTTGTTAAATCATTAATTTACTGTGGTTCATCACATTTTTTGGAAAGATGAGTTCAATTTCACTAGCCACAACCAGTCCTGATTACTGCCAGACCTGTTGTAACAAGAAATCACTTAAATAGAACCTGTCTGACAAAGTGAAGTAGGCCAAAATATCTCAAAAAGCAAGGCATCATGCCGGGATCCAAAGACATTCAGGAACAGATGAGAAACAAAGTAATTGACATCTATCAGTCTGGAAAGAGTTACAAAGCCATTTCAATAGCTCTGGGACTCCAGTGAACCACGGTGAGAGCCATTATCCAGAAATTGAGAACATTTGTTACAGTGGTGAACCTTCCCAGGAGTGGCCGGCCTACCAAACTTACCCCAAGAGCGCAGCGACAACTCATCCAAGAGGTCCCAAAAGAACCCACAACAGCATCTAAAGAACTTCAGGCCTCACTTGCCTCAGTTAAGGTCAGTGTTCATGACTCAACCATAAGAAAGAGACTGGGCAAAAATGGCATCCATGGCAGAGTTCCAAGGCAAAAACCACTGCTGACCAAAAAGAACATAAAGGCTTGTCTCACTTTTGGCAAAAACATCTTGATGATCCCCAAGACTTTTGGGAAAATATTCTGTGGACTGACAAGACAAAGTTTAACTTTTTGGAAGGTGTGTGTCCCGTTACATCTGGTGCAAAAGTAACACAGCGTTTCAGAAAAAGAACATCATACCAACAGTCAAATTTGGTGGTGGTAGTGTGATGGTCTGGGGCTACTTTACTGTTTCAGGACCTGGATGACTTGCTAGGATTGATAGAACCATGAATTCTGCTCTCTACCAAAAAATCCTGAAGGAGTATGTCCGGCCATCAGTTCGTAACCTATTGCTGAAGCGCATTTTGGTTCTGCAGCAGGACAATGATCCAAAACACACCAGAAAGTCCACCTCTGAACGGCTTAGAAAAAACAAATGAAGATTTTGGAGTGGCCTAGTGAAAAAAGGTGGTTCATGCTCGAAAACTCTCCAATGTGGCTGAATTAAAGCAATTCTGCAAAGAAGAGTGGGCCAAAATTCCTCCACAGCGATGTGAAAGACTCATTGCCAGTTATCGCAAATGCCTGATTGCAGTTGTTGCTTCTGAGGGTGGCACAACCAGTTATTAGGTTTAGGGGGCAATTACTTTTTCACATAGGGCCATGAAGGTTCAGATAGCTTTTTTCCCTTAATATATAAAATCATCACTTAAAAACTGCATTTTGTGTTTACTTGGGTTATCTTTGTGTTATATTTAAATATGTTTGATGATCTGAAACATTTAAGTGTGACAAATGTGAAAAAAGAAACCAGGAAGGGGGAAAATACTTTTTCCTAGCACTGTATTTGAGATGTTGTCATATGGACTCAAAACCTCACCTAATACAGCATAAACATTATCCTTAAACTTGTGGGGCAGTTATCCTTTATAAACAACTGATTGAATTGCGGTGTTTGAGTTTGTAGCACTGGCGGTGGGTGGACTTTGTCTTGTTTTGGACAAAATAAAACGATTTTGTAATTTTTGGAATATGACCTGTACAACATCATAGACAATCTGGGATATCCTCAGATAGTGGCGGGCCTGCCATTGGGCTTGAACACAGACACCAGATTGTGGCTTTAACATTAGATTTTCTCACGTGGTTAGTGATGGTACTTGTAAATAATATCATGGGTCAGTAACTCACACACACACAGACACACGCACACATGCACTCACACACACAAACAGGACTGCGATGACGAGGCAGAAAGCCTGGCTCCTCTGGCATAAACATGTCCAGGTTCAAGATATACATCTGAGTGGATCAGTCTAATACTGTGGCTGGCTGGCAGGCTGGCTAGCTTCTCATCTTTCTCTGTGGTACTGCACAAAAGTAGACAACCTAACGGGGTCAAACAAAGGGTGTCTAAGGAAATATTAAATAACCTCTTTAGAATTATGCAAAACACATCCATATCAATCGCCTCTAGATAAGTTTCACCAAGGGCTGACAACAACCAAATTTGAAGCGGCACCGGTTTTATGGTAGTTCATTACTGATAACAAGGAATGCTAGAGCCTGTTTGGATGTGCTATTTGATTAGCCAGATCGCTTACATTGCTGTAACTGGGCTACTCTATTTAACATAAATAGTGGGGAGTGATATGATGCTGTGAACGTTTGCTTACTCCTCTTCATCCTGAGTGGGAAATAACATAAGGCCTGCTCTTTAGATTACTGACAATATCAAATCCAATTTTATTGGTCACATACACATGATTAGCAGATGTCATTGCGGGTGTGGTGAATTGCTTGTGCTCCTATTACAAGTAATATCTAACAAATTACACAACATATACGGAATACACACAAATCTAAGTAGGAATTAATTAAGACTATATACATATGGACGAGCGATGTCAGAGCGGAATGGACTAAGATACAGTAGAATAGTATAGGATAATGTATATGCATATGAGATGAGTAATGCAAGATATGTAAATATTATTAAGTGAATAAGACGCCGTAGAATAGTATAGAAAACAGAACATGAGATGAGTAATGCCAGATATGTAAACATTAAAGTGACTGGTGCTCCATTTCTTAAGTGGCCAGTGATTTCTAGGCTATGCCTATATGCAGCAGCCTCTAATGTGCAAGTGATGGCTGTTTAACAGTCTGATGGCCTTGAGGAAGTTTTTCAGTCTCTCAGTCCCAGCTTTGATGTACCAGTACTGGCCTTGCTTTTTGGAAGATAGCAGGGTGAACAGGCAGTGGCTCGGGTGGTTGATGTCCTTGATGATCTTTGTTGCCGTCCTGTGACATCGGATGTCCTGGAGGGCGGGTAGTTTGCCCCCGGCAATAGTTGGGAAGACCACACCACCCTCTAGAGAACCTTGCGGTTGCAGGCTGTGCAGTTACTGTACCAGGCGTTGATACAGCCTGACAGGATGCTTTCAGTTGTGCATCTGTAAAAGTTTGTGAGGGTTTTTATTGACAAGCCAAATTTCTTTAGCCTCCTGAGGTTGAAGAGGCTCTGTTGCGCCTTCTTCACCACACTGTTTGTGTGGGTGGTCCATTTCAGTTTGCAATTATGTGTACGCCAAGGAACTTGAAGCTTTCCACCTTCTCCATTGCGGTCCTGTCTATGTAGATAGGGGGGTGCACCCTCTGCTGTTTCCTGAAATTCACGATCATCTCCTTTGTTTTGTTGACATTGAGTGAGATGTTGTATTCCAGGCACAACACTCCCAGTCTCATCATCATTGGTAATCAAGCCTACGACTAATTGTGTCTGCAAACTTGATCATTGAGTTGGAGGCGTGCTTGGCCACACAGTCGTGGGTGAACAGGGAGTACAGGAAGGGGCTGAGCATACACCCTTGTGGAGCCACAGTGTTGAGGATCAGCGGAGTGGAGGTGATGTTTCCTACGTTTACCACCTGAGTGCGGCCCGTCAGGAAGTCCAGGACCCCGTTGCACAGGGCGGGGTTCAGATCCAGGGCCTTAAGCTTAATGATGAGCTTGGAGGCTACTATGGTGAAGCTATAGTCAACAGCATTCTTACAGGGGGATTCCTCTTGTCCAGATGGGATACGGCAGTGTGCAGAGTGATGGTGATGCATCATCTGTGGATCTATTGGGGCAGTAAGCAAATTGAAGTGGGTCTAGGGGGGCAGGTAAGGTAGAGGTGATCCTTGACTAGTCTCTCAAAGCACTTCATGATGACAGAGGTGAGTGCTACTGGGCGAGAGGAAGAGCCCAAAGCCCTTGGTAGCAGGCTGTGTCGGTGGCACTGTGTTATCTTCAAAACCGCAAAGAATGTGTTTAGCCTGTCCGGAAGCGAGACGTCCGTCTCAGCGACGTAGCTGGTTTTCCTTTTGTAGACTGTGATTGTCTGTAGTCCCTGCCACATACGTCTCGTGTCCGTTGAATTGCAACTCCACTTTATCTTTATACTGACGTTTAGCTTGTTTTATTTCTTGCGCAGTGAATAACTACACTGTTTATATTCTGCCATATTACCAGTCACCTTGCAGCTGTTAAATGCGATGGTTCACGCTTTGTTTTGCATGAATGCTACCATCTATCCATGGTTTCTGGTTAGTGTAGGTTTTAATTGTCACAGTGGGTACTACATCTCCTATACACTTCCTTATAAACTCACTCACCGTATCAGTGTATGCGTCTAGATTATTTTCGCAAGCTACCTGAAACATATCCCAGTCCATGCGATCAAAACAATCCTGAAGTGTGGATTCCGATTGCTCCGACCAGCGTTGAATAGTACGATGCACGGGTACTTTCTGTTTGAGTTTCTGCCTATAGGACGGGAGGAGCAAGATGGAGTCGTGGTCAGATTTGCCGAAAGGAGGGCGGGGGAGGGCGTTGTAAGCATCACGGAAGTTTGAATAGCAATGGTTGAGAGTCTTAGCAGCGCGAGTAGTACATTCAATATGTTGATAGAACTTCAGCAGCCTAGTCCTCACATTTGCTTTGTTCAAATTCCCAGCTACAATACATTTAGCTTCAGGACATGTGGTTTCCAGTTTGCATAAAGTCCAGTAAAGTTCTTTGAGTGCCGTCAAGGTCTTGGCTTGAGGTGGGATGTAAACGGCCGTGTTGATGACAGAGGAAAATTCTCTTGGGAGATAATATGGTTGGCATTTAATTGTGAGATATTCCAGTCGGGTGAACAAAAAGACTCGAGTTCCTGTATGTTCCTAGAATTACACCATGAGTCATTAATCATGAAACACGCCGCTCCACCCTTCTGCTTCCCGGAGAGATATGTATTCCTGTCTGCGCGATGTACTGAGAATCCTGCTGGCTTTACTGACTCCAACAGAGTATCCCGAGAGAGCCATGTT
This sequence comes from Oncorhynchus mykiss, assembly GCF_013265735.2. Taxonomy (NCBI): domain Eukaryota; kingdom Metazoa; phylum Chordata; class Actinopteri; order Salmoniformes; family Salmonidae; genus Oncorhynchus; species Oncorhynchus mykiss. The sequence goes on along the minus strand of NC_048586.1, from coordinate 5,401,100 downwards.
TCCGTGAAACAAAGTATGTTACAGGCCCGATGTCTCTCTGGAAAGAAATCCTTGCTCTAAGCTCATCAACTTTGTTATCCAAAGACTGAACATTAGCGAGCAACATACTCGGAAGCAGTGGGTGGTGTGCGCGACTCCTAAGTCGAACTTGCAGGTTGCCTCGAGTGCATCTCGGCGGCGATGTTTTGGGTCGGCCTCTGGAATAAGTTCAATTGCTCTGGGTAGATTGAACAAAGGATCTGCTCCAGGGAAGTTGTATACATACAAAATTAAATACTGCAAAGTTTTCTAAGAGCTAGTCGCGATGCTGCCATCTCCGTCGGCACCATCTTATGATATTATATGTAATATTCATGAATATGTATAGCATATTTATTTTTCTCATCATAATAACAATAACTAATGAGGCTGAACATGGACTTAACATGAACATGGTAAATTCTTAAAATAGCATTACTTTCTCTTAAAATAACTATTCCAAATGACCTGTGCACTGGGGATTGAATTTTGAAGGTGATTTCTGAGGCTGTTTCAAGCCTCCAGGACCGTTAATGGTGATTGCTGGTCTAGATTATATTTTCCAAATATTTATTTTGTAGAGTCTTGATTTTTTGGGGGGGACAATTTTTTTCCACAGAATGTCATATCATGCGGTATGTCACCTCACAAACTGTGTATTTCAGCTTTCTGAAGAGCTGACACATTAACTTTAGTAAACCTGTGTATAAAAATGGGCTACGCCCAAAATGGCACCCTATTCCCTATTTAGTGCACTACTTTTGACCAATAGGGTAAAAGAGTGCACGATATAGGGAATAGGATGCAATTTGGGACACACACACAGCTCTACTAATCCTCCCTTTACAGTGGCACAAAATGACATGAAAGCAAGTCATCTTACTGCACAGTGAATGGGCTCTCCCCAAGCTACATCAAAGCGCTCCAAGGAATTATACACACAGTCAAACTTATGTGATGCAAGTAGTTCTGGTGGCCCATAGTGCAATTAAGCAATTCATACATTATGTAGTGTTTGCTAAAAAACTTAATATGGCTAGCTAAGCCCCTCTGCTGAATCTTTTGTATAAAAGTGATTATAAATCCTACAGCTCCTGATGGGTTTCTAGGTATGAGCAGTTTTACAATTTCCCTGTTTGTGTGTGTTTATGTGTATGGGTGTGTGCGTGCGTGAGAGAGAGAATGAGATCCCCTCCCCTAAATGTTCTATCTGGAACCTTGGATGTTGAAGCTCACAAACTTTTCAGTCAGGATTTTTTAAAGACTGTATGTCAAAAGTACTGTACCTTAAAACGTCCTTGCCAGCACAGATTGTGAAAGAATACAATTGAGTTGACCCCCTTTTGCTTTCAGATCAGCCTCAATTTGTCTGGGCATGGACTCTACAAGGTTTTGAAAGTGTTCCACAGTGTTCCCATGTTGACTCCAATGTGATGGACCATTCTTGATACACACAGGAAATGGTTGAGCATGAAAAAACGCAGCAGTGTTGGAGTTTTTACACAAACCGGTGTGCCTAGCACCTACTACCAAAGGAACTTAAATCTTGTGTCTTGCCCATTCACCCTCTGAATGGCACACACATACACAATCCATGTCTCAATTGTCTCCAGGCTTTCAAATCCTTCTTTAACCTATCTCCTCAACTTCATCTACACTGATTGAAGTGGATTTAGCAAGTGACATCAATAAGGGATCATAGCTTTCACCTGGATCTCCCCCCCCCTTGTCAGTCTATGTAATGGAAAGAGCATGTTTTGTACACTCAGTGTATATCAATGATGCTGTTGTACTTACATTACTGATCTATGTACAGTTGAAGTCGGAAGTTTACATGCACTTACATTGGAGTCATTAAAACTTGTTTTTTTCCACCACTCCACTTTGTGAATGACTTGTCATTTTTCCAACAATTGTTTACAGACAGACCATTTCACTTAAAATTCACTGTATCACAATTCCAGTCGGTCAGAGGTTTGCATACACTAAGTTGACTGTGCCTTTAAACAGCTTGGAAAATTCCAGAAAATGATGTCATGGCTTTAGAAGCTTCTGATAGGCTAATTGATATCATTTGAGTCAATTGGAGGTGTATTACAAGGCCTACCTTCAAAGTAATGTATTTTGATAAGGTGTATATAAACTTCCGATATTCAACTATGTCATTGATATTTGATGAATAGGTTAAAAACATTTGTACTGTCCCATAGTAACTATGTGTAAAATGTGTCATTTTGCTTGCTCAACAGTATATAGGTTCCTTCCTCACATGTCTGCGACTGATCTCGGGTCCTCTGCTTCGCAAACACAAGTGACACCATCTTAGCCAGTTGTGCCACCGAAAAGGTACCAATCCGATAGCGAAGGTGTAGACATTTCAAGCTGGGGAGTGAGGCTATAGTGCGACAAGACCTGAGTTCAAATATATGCGTGTTTAAGTGTTTGTATTTTAAATACTTATTTTCGGTGTATTTAAGGATATTCAAATAATGTGGCCAAATCAACTGCTTCTATTTGAAAAAAAATCTGTTGCAGTGTGTAGGTAAAATCACTGAGGAAGCCAAGCCAAGTCAGTAAAAAAAGCCATATTACAACCTGTGTTAATTGCGTAGTTTGCTCTATAACCAATTCGTTCATACGCCACCGAGACATACAATAAGGCCATGACAACAAAAAGACAGCAGTCACACACTGGTGGAATAAATTCTACACTGAAGTTTGTTTCATCACAAAACCGGAGAGCAACATGTGTCCAGTGAAGTCCACAAAGCAAATACTGCATGTACCAAACAGTGATATGACCTGCAGATTGTTCAAGCAAGTTAATGTTTTTGACAATTTACTAAACAACTACTGATTTAGAACCACTGAGTTATCGGAAGTCAGCACAAAGACAACAGGAGCACTGCCTCTGCTATTCCAGCTGCCTCCGCTATTTCAACTTAAACATTTAAACGTTATCAAATCAACAAGGCTATATATGCTTAGTTTAATACACTGAAAACAAACTTAAAGATACCAATAATTTAGGCCAATCAATGTCTCTAAATATCATGTGGCTGTCCATGGTACTGGTTTCTCTGTGTTGGTGCGCATGTGTGTGCCTAAGTAAACAAAACAAATTGGGAATCCCCCTACTTGTAGACTAGTTGAACGCCAATGTGATCCTCCTCTCTTTCATTTTGGCAAAACGGTCTATGGCTCTGTCATACAGTACACTTTTAGTTTTTGTTGTCATGGCTTACCAGGCTAAAATGCTGGCTGACTTCCTCGCATGGGAAACAATGTACCAGCAAAGTTAGCTAGCTAGCTAGTTAATGTGAGCCTACTCGCTCCCCTCTTCCGGCTCCCCTGATTGAATCGTGGGATGGGACAAGGACATCCTGGCCGGCCAAACCCTCGCCTAACTCGGACAATTCTGGGACAATTGTGCGTCGCGTCATGGGTCTCCCGGTCACGGCCGGCACGGGTCTTGAACCAGCATCTGCAAAGAGCACAGCTCCTTTTACTCCTCCGGAGATAATATGGATATAGAGATGCATCTGCTTGCCTCCCCCTGACGGCTTGTGTTTCGTAGCAAGCTTTCGTAGGGGCCTGCGATTCATTATTAATACTCATAATATAAATAGTTTAGGTTGGATTAATATTGTATGATATGTTCTGCAAGGCAAAAAGATATGAGTGACTTATTTGGGAACATAAAATGGTGGTCTTAAATTGAAAACGGTGCTAACCTCAGGGAATAACGATCTGCGGTAATAGGATGTATGCTCTTTATGATGTAATCAGTTGGTATTTGCTTGTATTTTGTTTACTCTTACTTTATAGATACACCAGTATTCAACTCAATGTGGAAAGAGACATTATTGATGCTTACGAATGAAGTTGCATTTAAATGCAGCTCACAAGCTTCTGAGTAGTAGTTTTGCTCCAATCACATGGACGATCAGTGCATTGTCAATGTCAGCTTGTCACACATCAATCCAATGCCTTGGCCTCATTCAGTAGGCGAACAGTGTGGAATGTTGCAGGTAGAAATATGAACAGAACTGACTTGAATCCTTATGGTACATGTCAGAGAGGCATTCTTATAAGGGCCATACCATATAGACCTGGAAAAATGTACTTGCCCCACAGTCTTATAAAGGTTAACTACTCTGTAGATCTACAGTATATACCTAAGTTCCTTTATTCTCCCTGTCTGTCTCCCAAATCTGCTCAGACAGATGGGTATGCTATTACTATCAGAACAGCCTATAGTCCTGAACAGGGGTCAAACGCTAATCTCTAAAGGTGAGGATATTGTGAGGATATTTAAAGAGGAAATTAAAGGAGGAATAAGCGAGGATAAAGTATTAGGCTTTTTAGATATCATTACACATTCATATCTGATTCATGTGCCGAGGCCCTTTGTTGACTTCAATGCTGCGTTGTAATAGAGTTTCACCTCTGGGATTCTCTGTCAGAGGAGAGATCCGCTCACCATACGCCACCCTAGTTCCGAGGAGGAAGATAAGCTCCCATTCTCTGTGTGCGCCTATCTGTCCCTGTCTTTTATCATTTCCTGTAGACTAGAAGAGCGATGTCTTGGGGATGGGGGTTGAGTACATCAGACAAATGTTCTGATCCAGGGAGGCTTGTTTTCTAAATTCAAAAGCAATTTCCATTGAAAATAATTAGACTAATATTTAACAGAATATATCATCCTTTAAACCTAGAACATGATGCAAACAATATCTAGCAACCATGGAATCTTGTGTACATTCTGCGTCTGGCATGGCGTGGCTAAGGGTTAGGCCAGGTTAAGATTTTGTGGTGTATTATTGTGTGAAAGTGAATGTGATAATCCAGCAGAGGGCAGTGTCCTCCCCTAGTAAATCAATCTCAGTGGCAAAGTGGTGTAGGGCTGATCTTGGGTCCGTTTTTCATTTCCCCCACTAATAGTTAAGGTTAGGACTAGGACTGGAGAAGCTGATCCTAGATTTGGGGAATCTTCACACTGGAGCAAGTCAGAGCCAGTATTCACAAGAGTCTCAGAGTAGGAGTGCTGATATGGGATCAGGCTTGCCTTTTAGATCATACTGAATAAGAATATATCCTAGATCAGCACTTAAACTCTGAAACACTTTTTAAATACGGGCCCTAAAGACACCATGTAACATCCTCACTCCCCCACCCTCAACACATCGTTAATGTGACTTTAACATTGTTGTTATTGTAGGCCAAAAACTTTGGATATTATTGTTTGTGTGTGTGTGTCTGCCTGTCTGTGTGCATGCATGCTTGCATTTATTCTATTCACAATCACATAGCTCCCCATCCCATGCTGCTGAATGCATGGTACAAGCCAGCAGAGGGAGCTGTGGACACAATAAAAGCTACCAACATGTGCCTTGAGCCACATCACTTTTGTGAGGATACAATCCATAGTTTTTTTGTCACATGATTCCCCTCTTTTCCCCTGGAGTAGTGTCTGGCTCCAGGCATAAGCAACATAAGCAAGTAGTCTAGCCAGCTGTCTAAACTTGTAATAATCATGGTCGAATACCGACCGGGCCCGCAGGGCATTTGCCCAAGGGCCCTGACATCCAGGGGGCCACCATTGATTTTGTTTGTCACTCTCACTCAGATGTCATTAACATGGCTTAAGTCTTGGCAAAAATAGTAGAAATGCATGAAATTTGTCATAACATTTCTAAACTGCTCTCTGCCCAATGGCAAAATGTGAAGAATTGCAGAAATGTTGCTTTAAAACCACAACATTGTCTCTACTCCCCATGGCAAAATGTGTAGAATTGCAGGAAATGTACTGTTTCTCTCTACCGTCAAGACGGGGGCTACTAAAATGTGTGGGAGGGGGGCAACCAAATCTTGCTTAGGGCCCCCAAAAGACTAGGGCCGGCCATGCCTTGGATGTTGTCTTGAAATGGCTTAACTACGTGTTTTTACAGGCTGTAAAATACCACATTGTCATATGAAACACATTCATTTTATTGATTTGAGACATGCTGGTAGAATGTAGGTAAAAACACAGTACAGCATTTATTCTTTCTCTATTGATGAATTGATATTCATGTAAAGTATGAAAGTCAAATGCACAGGGCACTACTTTGTTACTGATGTATTACCTTTAATTGCTGTGATTTCTTCCAGTTTTTCCAACGAATCCAATATAAACCTGAAGAGGAACATATTATTGGACACTTAAACCATTTGAAGTGGTCACCAAGGAAGCATTGCTCAGGTAAGTACTAATATAGGTGGGTTAATGCTGTGTACCTTAAGTTTCTGAGTTTTACTTCACATTTCATTTAATTTCTTGTCAACATTGATGCCTTTGCCTGCACTTGTCCATAAAATGTGGGGGTAGGTCTTGACAAATTAATATAACTGCCACAGAGTTGTTCAAATTATTTAATAACTGCCCCCTAAAACCAAATAACCTAAAATGTATAACTGGAAATTACAATTACAATGTCAGAGCAAACAATATACTGTATAACAGCACAGCAGAGACATTCACAACTGTAACCCATCATTGTGATGATATATTCTAGTGTACCATGTACTTGACATTTTACTGTATTCCACCATTACCTCATGACCGTCTGTCCATCTCTCCTGTTCCAGGTAGAACGGCACTGGACAGACGGAAGTCTCCCCAGTCCTCTGGAAGGTTGACAGCACAAGGTCACATGACCTGGAAGAGAAAACCCAGGAGACTTTTGGGATCCCTTTTTGGTGAGAGAACAATCACACCTCAATGATCTGCCTTTCTCGGCCTGGGTCATGTTCATTAGGGTCACGCAATTCTAAGTGTTATAAAACATTTTGCAAAGGGAACCAAAAATGAGCCTTTCTTATTGGACAAGTTCAGGTTTTCCCTCCCATTTTCAGTCCATTTAGATCCTTTTAGTGCCTACTGAACATGACCCAGGTCTCCCTTGAAAAAACGTATTTGACTTCAATGGGACTTCCTGGTTTAAATTAACATTAAATAAGTATAAAATAAAGAATAATCCACCTCTCAGCCAAAACCCATGAATATGAACAAAGCTATAATTGATATCTGTAGCAAATGGAAGCTAGGTTAGCCCGTCGAAACTGTAACAAGAATATCTATCCATCTGAGTAGATACGACAATGCAGCACAGATATGTACATGCCCACATGCTTACACACACAGTCAGTCATCCATTCAATCAATCATACATGCATTCCCACATATACACAAACAAAAACATAATCACACATGCATTTATAAATGCATGCACATGCCCACAACACCCACATAAATACACAAAGAGACAGATCGACATTATAGCATTGCATCTCTGCAATCATTATAAATGATGCCCCACTATAATTGAAAGAGGAAATTATGGGAAATACATAATGGTGTAGTTTACTGTAACAATTCTCTTTTTGCGACTTTTCCCTGATTCAATCAATCAATCAATCAAATTTATTTTATATAGCCCTTCGTACATCAGCTGATATCTCAAAGTGCTGTACAGAAACCCAGCCTAAAACCCCAAACAGCAAGCAATGCAGGTGAAGAAGCACGGTGGCTAGGAAAAACTCCCTAGAAAGGCCAAAACCTAGGAAGAAACCTAGAGAGGAACCAGGCTATGTGGGGTGGCCAGTCCTCTTCTGGCTGTGCCGGGTGGAGATTATAACATCAGACCTTTGAGAGAACTTAGCAAAACGCATGAAGATTAAGTAACCCAGTCCACATGCACATGTGCTTGCCTTTTTGCTCGGTGGCCCTTTCCTCTTTAGCTAACAGTACATGAAGGCCATGCCTGAACAAGGTCTGGTCTACTGCCATAGAACGTATGAACCAGAAGAGATGACAGACACATGATTGCGTTTGTCATGTCAATTAGCCCTATCTAGATGTTAACTTTCAATGTTTGGTGCTCTGGCTGTGTAGAATGGGCCGGTTATCAACCTGGAAACAAGTCTAAAGGCTGATGAACTGATCTGCACGGTCGTCCCCTCTGCTCTCTGCCAACCGGCTCCATTAATGCCCTGAGAACCCACGGCCTAGCGCAACTCTGGTGAGTAAGGCTACGCTAGCTCTTTTCTTTTCCTACATGGTGCTCCGAAGAAGCTCTGTACTAATACTACTAATTGGATTTGGAAATTGGCTCGCAAGGGTTTCCCTGAGTTAGCTGAGTTTAAATTGGGTATTGACCCCGTCTCCATTCCATACCATGATGTTAGTTTTCCTCTTTTGTTGTGTCCGTCTTGGAAAGCTTTATTCCTGACAGAGACAGAGGTTTTCTGTTAAGTTTTCACTAATGGTAGTGCTGATAGGCGTCGAGATGGGTGATTTAGGATGGGATGATTCGTACTTTTTGATTCAGGATTTTGGTTGCATCACCTTTCTAAAAGACTAAGTTGTACACAGGATTGAAAATGGTTTCTAAACCATTTAGCTGATGTTTTGTTTCACTATAACATAGTTTTTGATCAGATAAATTACTGGCAAGTCATATCGAAGAAAAATGGTCCCCAATGTCGCCTGCTCTTACGTGTGGACGAGTGACATTCAAAATGTCAGTCGTCGTTATAATCCCCGTGTTGTATCATCCACAAAGTTGTTGCATCGCATTGCTTCCTTTCCACCAGGGATGTTACTCCCCAGGGAGATGTTGTCCTTTTGTCATCCTAACTAGTTTTGCCACATTGGCAGCTTTTGCTCAAGGGTGACCAGTTCAGGCGCTGCCGAGTCATGAGTAAAAATAACTCACTCAGACTCACGCCCAGAGTTATGCCGCTACTTATGTACATGTTAGATCATAAAGAGCAGAGAGAGGGAAAATGGTGAGCGCGAAACACCAAAAGCTGACTGTATCTTTGGCAAAAGCACAACCTGGTCTCTGAGCATTTTGTTTTATTCTGTATGTATGTCCGAGACACTTCGTTTAGTATGATACCTTACGTGTCCTATGGTATGTATTAATTAGTGGATGTCCATCACCCATTTTGTATAATATGTTACGGATTACAATTTGTATAATATGTTTACAAATTTTCAAAACATACTATGTTATGAATTGGAAACATACTATATTTACGAATTTGCAAACATACTATTTGTTACAAATTAGCTAAATATACAGTATGTTACGAATTTGCAAAATGTACTATATGCATGGTTGGGGAGTAACAGATTCATTGTATTCCGTTACATGTAAGGGTTTAAAAAAAACTGAAACTGTAATCCGTTACGTAGCCAGGAAAAATATTGTTATCAGATTTCAGATACTTTTGAAAAATGTGATGATTACTTCAAGGATTACTTTTAAATTTCTTTTAAGTTTCTCAAATGACATTCAAGAACAGGAATAGGCTTTTGTAGGCAAGATATGTCTTCTAATGATGCGACTGCTGTCGGCATCCAAAGATTATCCAACTTGAATAAACGCTTGGAGGTAAGGATGACAGCAGTGGTGTAGTCTACGGCGATACGGATATCACTTATTATTGATATCTACATGTTAATCACACTGCTGCTCTTTCATTGAGCTACTTGCGCCTTATGGATTGTGGTTGTTGTGGATGGCTGTTCACAAATCTAAATGTGTATTTGAACCGAATAATGGTTGAATTCAAGAAGTTTAAACTGCCTATCAATCATTGTTTTCAAACCAGTTCACAGACAGTGAAAAATGCGCTCTTGCAACAGCTTCATAGTGCGGATCCCAGCCTATAGAATACAAGTGAGGCTTTTATTGCTCAATCTAATTCATGCTGATAAAAAAAATTCCATAGGCCTAATTGACACATTCTCAAACTCGCACACTTTTGATAGACTTAAAAGGGGGAATCTGTAGTTGCTACATCCATTTTTGGACTTATAAAATATAAGCTTGTTTTTCTCCAATGTTTGTAAACATTGTAAATGTAAACACACACTGTTTAACCTCATAACATGGATGGTCAGTCCTTGCATCCATAGCTCTGTCTATTAATCTGAGAGTGGTTACATTTCTCCAGGCCCATCCCTCAGCTTTTTACCAAAACAGAGGCAGGCGACAAAATAGGCTTATAGCAAATACAGCATATGGCATTCATTTTTCACATGTAAATATCACTTTTTAGTAGTGCTCAAAGCATGCCATTCCATGAGCGCAGCATTTATTTTTCAACTCAAATCAATGGGTTACAGTTACTAGTTACTATATATTATGAATTTGTAAAACATATGATATGTTACAATTCCTAGCTGGCTAACGTTAGCTAGGCTAGGGGTTAAGGCTATGTTTAGGAGTTAGGTTAAAGGGTTAGGGGAAGGGTTAGCTAAAGGTTAATGTTAGGGTTAAAGGGAGGGTTAGCTAAAATGGTTAAGGTTAGTGGAAGGGTTAGCTAACTTTATAAGTAGTTGGGATTGCTAGACGTTAGTGTAATAGCCCATCCATCAATCCCGACCAACCACCCTACTTTGGTTTTTACCTTAAGTACTCATCTGTCTTATGTTACCATACCAAACTAATTTAAGTGTCACAGGTTAACTTATACAATGTGACGTCCAGTCTATGGGACCAGTCTGCAATGCAAGGTAGGTCTATACAAAGGGAGGGTGGTAACAGTTAGGTCACTCTTCGAGAGAGCATGGCTTTCATAGTATTTTCTTATTCTCAAGGATGTGAGAGAATAGGAGCTATTTTACCGTTCTCAGTTAGTCAGAAGTGCAGACATTGCATCATATACTGTATGCAAATATATATTGGTTCATATAACTGTGGCAGATAGTTATACTGCTAGGACTATGTGCAGGCAGGCAGATGTGGTTGTCTATGGTTTCCTCTGAGTCCGCACTTTGAGCTGAGTGACGCTCGTGTCAGAATGGCACACTAAATCAAATCAAATCAAATCAAATGTATTTATATAGCCCTTCGTACATCAGCTGATATCTCAAAGTGCTGTACAGAAACCCAGCCTAAAACCCCAAACAGCAAGCAATGCAGGTGTAGAAGCACGGTGGCTAGGAAAAACTCCCTAGAAAGGCCAAAACCTAGGAAGAAACCTAGAGAGGAACCAGGCTATGTGGGGTGGCCAGTCCTCTTCTGGCTGTGCCGGGTGGAGATTATAACAGAACATGGCCAAGATGTTCAAATGTTCATAAATGACCAGCATGGTCGAATAATAACAAGGCAGAACAGTTGAAACTGGAGCAGCAGCACGGTCAGGTGGACTGGGGACAGCAAGGAGTCATCATGTCAGGTAGTCCTGGGGCATGGTCCTAGGGCTCAGGTCAGTTGAAACTGGAGCAGCAGCACGGCCAGGTGGACTGGGGACAGCAAGGAGTCATCATGTCAGGTAGTCCTGGGGCATGGTCCTAGGGCTCAGGTCCTCCGAGAGAGAGAAAGAAAGAGAGAAGGAGAGAATTAGAGAACGCACACTTAGATTCACACAGGACACCGAATAGGACAGGAGAAGTAACAAACTGACCCTAGCCCCCCGACACATAAACTACTGCAGCATAAATACTGGAGGCTGAGACAGGAGGGGTCAGGAGACACTGTGGCCCCATCCGAGGACACCCCCGGACAGGGCCAAACAGGAAGGATATAACCCCACCCACTTTGCCAAAGCACAGCCCCCACACCACTAGAGGGATATCTTCAACCACCAACTTACCATCCTGAGACAAGGCTGAGTATAGCCCACAAAGACCTCCGCCACGGCACAACCCAAGGGGGGGGGGGGGCGCCAACCCAGACAGGATGACCACATCAGTGAATCATCCCACTCAGGTGACGCACCCCCTCCAGGGACGGCATGAGAGAGCCCCAGTAAGCCAGTGACTCAGCCCCTGTAATAGGGTTAGAGGCAGAGAATCCCACTTACATGGGGGCCAATCTGCGTGAGAGTGACTGATCAAGATGGGCCAAAGATTAGTATTTTTAATATCTGTGAGTTTTTAACGGCCACTGTCATCATCACTGCTTGTTTTTCTTCTGGATATGTTGTAACTTTTATAAATGCAGCATTTATTAATGTATTCATTACTCATAAACTAATCTGTCAGACCAGGACACAGGGAGGCAGTCTAATTTCCTCCGCCGTACTCCTTCAATAACTTTGAAATAGTGTGCAGGCACTGGCATTCATGTTGCTCACCTTAGTACAGAGTACAAACAAAAACACATACTCTCTCTCACACAAACACACACTCACACAAGCATGTACGCGCACACACATCACTACCTTATCTCTGAGTCATGCTCTAACACTACATAGAATTTGTCAGATATTAATACAGCCTCTACTAGCAACATTTTTTTATTTTGCCATTGCGCTTTTACTAGCACAAATCAAATTAATCTCACAATGAGCTTGTATAGGGAACGCTCAATTGACGTAATAATTAAAACACAGGAGAGGAAATGAATTCATTAAACGTCATGAGCAGTTTAATTAATGGAGAGGGTGTCTGTTAAACTTTCGCAGATGTAAGGACTTAGTCATGTCAGAAGCTGGCAGATTCATTACTTGCCAACAACAGCTCAATACTGACTAGTCTCCCAGTTCCTGCCGCTGAAAAAGATCCCCACAGCATAATGCTGCCACCACCATGCTTCACTGAAAGGGATGGTGCCAAATTTCCTCCAGACGTGACACTTGGCATTCAGGCCAAAAGTTCAATCTTGGTTTCATCAGACCAGAGAATCTTGTTTCTCATGGTCTGAGAGTCCTTTAGGTCCCTTTTGGCAAACTCCAAGAGGGCTGTCATTGGCCTTTTACTGAGGAGTGGCTTCCATCTGGATACTGTACCATAAAGGCCTGATTGGTGGAGTTCTGTAGAGATGGTTGTCCTTTTGGAAGTTTCTCCCATCTCACAGAGACACCCTGGAGCTCTGTTAGAGTGGCCATCGGGTTCTTGGTCACCACCCTGACCAAGACCCTTTCCCCTGATTGCTCAGTTTGGCCAGGCGGCCAGCTCTAGGAAGAGTCTTGGTGGTTACACACCTCTTCCATTTAAGAATAATGCAGGCTACTGTGTTCTTGGGGATCTTCAACACTGCAGATGTTTTTAGTACCCTTCCCCAGATCTGTGCCTCAACACAATCCTGTCTCGGAGCTCTAGGGACAATTCCTTAGACCTAATGGCTTGGTTTTTGCTCTGACATGCACTGTTAACTGTGGAACCTTATATAGACAGGTGTGATTTTCCAAATAATGTCCAATCAATTGAATTTACCATAGGTGGACTTCAATCTAGTTGTAGAAACATCAAGGATGATCAATGGGAACAGGATACACCTGAGCTCAATAGTCTCATAGCAAAGGGTCTGAATACTTATGTAAATAAGTTTTTTTTTATTTTTTTAATTGCAAACATTTCTATGAACCTGTTTTTGCTTTGTCATTATGGGGTATTGTTTGTAGTTTTATGAGAAAAAACATAATTCAATCAACTTTAGAATAAGGCTGTAACGTCACAAAATGTGGAAGCAGTCAAGGGGTCTAAAAACTTTCTGAATGCACTGTACGTTGCTCCCAAGGTAAGTAAATCTGTGGGTTAACTTCAGGTTTGGTTCCATGATTTTGACTGCTTTTGCTGTGTTGATGTTGATGGGCATGATGTTTGTCTTGCTGCAGAGTATGGAAAGAAGAATAAATGCTGATGTGCATTCGGACTGAGTAACAGCAAACTTGTCTGCCTGCTGCAAATTCTGAGGACAGGACACAGACCAGTGTTGGGGAAGCTAATCCGAAAATACAGTTTACCAAGATACCGTGTTAAGCTACACTAAAGCTGCCTTTAAGAAAAATATAGTTTACTTAACTACAACAGGTCGCAGTTGTAAATGAGAACTTGTTCTCAACTTGCCTACCTTGTCAAATAAAGGTGAAATAAAAAAACATCCAAACTACTTAGTGAAAAATTATCATATCCAAATCTGAAATGTCATAAAATACAAATTGCAAAATGAGATCACTCTGGAGTCAGATGTTAACAGAAGATGTAATGTAGCCTATTAAAACACAAAAACAATGTTTCAAGTGAGAACGAGGCAGTTCTGGTGCAAAATAATTAAATCAAGTATGGCCTACTTCACCCATATTTTATTTTTGCTAAAAAAGTTGTGTAATTCCAGTAGTTACCTACAATGCTACATGGCAAAAAAAAGTAATTAACTACTGAAAACATGACCAAGATTTCAATTTAGTTCAACTGCCACCAAGCTACTGCAAAATGTAGTTACATTACTAGTTGGGGGGGGGGAAAGCCTTTTTGTGAATGAACACTCACACTTGACTTTTTCCCCCCCTTACTAGCTCTGACTTTGCTGATAACTACTTATTTAGGATTTTTTAAAACTTATTATTACGTGGTTGTCCCACCTAGCTACATTAAGATGAATGCACTAACTGTAACTCACTCTGGATAAGAGCGTCTGCTAAATGAGTAAAATGTAAACTAAATATAGTTCACTATTCCCCAACAGACACAGACACACACACCTCCGTGTGCTACTCCTTATCTACTTAAGCATAACAAAACTCTTCCATTTTTTTCCCACCACGAGTATCACCCTTCAATTTACGGATATGATTATGAATGAGTGTAGCCAGGTTAACACAGTAGATGAATCTGTCAATATGATATGAAGGCTAAAAGGGACACATTTTAGTCATTTAGGAGACGCTCTTATCCAGAGCATGCATACATTTGAACTTTTTTTCGTGAAGAGCTGTCATCACTAGACGGACCATCATATTTCTCTCCCCAAATAATAGCCTAAAACGTTCTAATTTCTCATGAGTTCCTTCCATCACAACAACAAGTATTCCAATTCAGAAAGCAAAAAAAGAAAGTTGCAGAACCATAATTCATTTTCTCTCGTTTCAACACATACTGCATTTTTTGAATGACCACAACAACCAGAAACAGCACGTTAGCAAGGCTTGAATGAGTGAAAGGATTTGCAGCAGGGAAATCGACATGGCATCTGACAACAAGACAAGGTGTCCAATATAATTACATTCGAGTTTCTGAATGAACAGCAGACCTGGGAGTTTCCTACAATACTCTGTACTGCTTGATCAATACATCATGATTCAACAAAAGCAAACTTAAATTTACACTGAATGTTTATACAAATTATGCATCTATTTATCTGAAACCCACAGCTTTAATGATTAAGAGTTGATTTGCTTTACTAAGTGTTGTCTTCGTGATCCTTCCTTTTATTCTCATAGTCTGACCGAAGGTCTCTATGTCTTCCTTCTTTCAGTTTTCACACGCAACAACTGTAGTTTAGACACTTGAATTGGAATGACAGTTGTGTAGCCTACCCAGCAAACAGGGAATGTCTGAGGACATTTGGCAATATTCCCATTTGGTTCCTTAATTAAGGCTGACGTTCTGAGAACATTTTAAGAATGTTGTGTGATGGTTCCAAGGGAGCGTTCTCTGGGGGACCTTTGTATAGTTCTCTGTAAGTTCCCAGGACATCACTGAGGACCATGTCAATACCTTTTTTAGGACGTTCTCAGGACTTTCATTTTACTAGTCCTTAGGACGTTGCATGATGGTCCCAAGGGAACGTTCTCTGGGGGACCTTTCTATAGTTCCCGGTTTGACCCGGGGGGGGCGTTTTTAGGACGTTCTTGGGACGTTGTGTCATGGTCCTCTGAATATTCTTGGGACATTGTGTCATGGTCCCCTGGAGGTTTTTGTCACGTGATGGTACCAGGTGTCCCAAACTATTGTAAGTAAAGTAATGAAATGCTATTCAGCTAAAATAGTTTTAAAAATTATAATCACTGACAATATGATTACATTTGACATGATCACTTAGTACTTGACTTTTAGTTTTCAGTTAATCTGACAATTCTCTCATTGGGTTTTTGGTATAGTTGTCTAATGTTGGTGGGGACTATTATTTTGTTTTAATGTTACTCCTGAATCACTACGATAATTACAAATATAATAGTTTTTCTTCATTGTATTTTTAACAGAGCTGAGATGTACTTTGAAGTGCAAAGTGTAGGAATAGGCTTACAGGTGAAATCAGTCATTGATACAGACATAGTGGCGTAGCAGGAAGATCTTAATGTTCAAATTCCAGGTGTTCAAATCCCAGGTGAACAAAAATTACTGTATGAACAAACATACACTTTGACATACATGATTACATGGTGTTTTCTAATTACATATTTGACACACAATTTTAAAAGCACTGTGTGTGTGTGGGGGGGGGGGGGGGGGGGGGGGGTGTCCCTAGCATTGCCAAAAGAAAAAAAGCTGTGCCTGGATTAGTGACTCATCAATCCTTGATGGGCTTGGCAACAGTAAAAAGGGTTTAAGTGTAATGAAACGAGTTACAGTGCCTTCAGAATGTATTCATACCCTTGACTTATTCAAATCAACCTTTATTTATATAGTACATTTCAGACATGAATGCAATGCAATGTGCTTGATAATTTTTTTTATTTAACCTTTATTTAACCAGTCAGTTAAGAACAAATTCTTATTTACAATGACGGCCTACCATGGCCAAACCCTAACCCGGAAGACGCTGGACCAATTGTGCTCCGACCTTTGGGACTCCCAATCACGGCCGGTTGTGATACAGTCTGGAATCAAACCAGGTCCTGTAGTGACGTCTCTAGCACACACAGATGCAGTGCCTTAGACCGCTACGCCACTCGGGAGCCCCCTGAATGCAACTCAATGCACTTCACAGTAAAAACATACATATTTACTACACAACAAACATAAGAGGATGAAGAAAAAAAGAATGCCAAAAACTGAAACCCTAAGGAAAAGCAAAGTTAAAAAGGTGTGTTTTGAAGATCTCTTTTAAATATAGAATGTCCACAGTTTCAGACCCCCTCAGGTTCTCTGGCAGGCAGGGTGCATAGTAACTAAAGGCTGCCTCTCCATTCCTCTTGGTCCTAGGCTTTGGGATAGTTAAAACGCCAGTACCAGAGGACCTGAGGGACCTACTGGGTACATAACTCAAAGCATGTCTCATATTTATTGGGGTGCACAATTGTGGATTGATTTAAAAACAAATAGAAGAATCTTAGAATTAATTCTAAAACTCACAGGCAGTCAGTGTAGAGACCTTAAAACCGGTGTAATGTGTGATCTCCGTCTGGTCAGTCAGTACCTGTGCTGCAGGCATTCTGTATGTTTTGCAGTTGACCAAATGGCCTTCTTGGGTAGACCAGACAGGAGAGCATTACAGTAATCAAGCCTGCTTGTAATAAAAGTATGGATTAGTCTCTCTGTATCAGCCTGAGATAGAAACGGCTGCACCTTGGCAATGTTCCTTAGGTGGTAAAAAGCTATTTTAGTCACATTCCTAATGTGTGATTCGAAAAGGAGTTCAGATACAAAAATTGAACCTAGGTTTTTACCTGGTGTTTTATCTTTATTGCACATTAATTAAAATGTGCGGCCAAATTCTCTCTCTGTGCTTTGGCTCCAATAATAAGTACCTCTGTGTTGTCTTAATTTAGCTGCAGGAAGTTGTGAGCCATCCAAGTATTTAAATCACTAATACACTCTAATAATGTATTTGTGCAGCTAAAATCCTATGGTGACACAGAAATGTAAAGTTGTGTATTGTCTGCATAGCACATGTTTTCTCTCACCCATCTACACACAATATCCCATAATGACAACAGTAAAACATGTTATTAGAAATGTTTGCAACCATTGGTCAACGATATGTGAAAATGTTCATATTTGCTCTTACAACCTTAGACATCAATTATTGCAATTCAAAAGAATTCCTGCCAGAATGTACTGTATGTTTCATCTCTGTTGGAGATTTAAAAAACTAATCAGGAACCCTATTGCATATGCTGTAGTCCTGTGACAAATTGACACTATTTTGGGATGTCTGTGCTATCATATCATTGTGTCTAGGAATTTATATCCATCCATCTCCATGATTATGTCTGTTGGGAAGTGTAAATATTGGTGCTCAATATCAAAAACTAATTGCAGCATAAAAATTAATAGATATCAATTGGAAAGCATCATATTGCCGTCAATAATGAATTTGATTAGATGCCATGTTTAATAAAATTAAGCAAAAAAAAGACATTTGATCAAATCTAGAAACCTTACATTGACATTCTTGAGGAGTGTGACATTTCCCAACAGACATAATCACGTTTGATATGTACTGTGTATTGAAAGGGGAGGCTACTGTGTGATTTTGTTCGTTTAATGGACAGTTGTGGGCATGTTGTGGTGTGTTTCGGGTGTGGTGGTTGTGTTGTTTTTGTGGTGTTTCTGTTTGTTTATACAAAATTAAAGAAACAAAATAAATAATGCACTCTGACCCAAAATAAAAAATACAAATAAACTAGGGGGGAGGATAACATTTCGTTGCGACCATCAGGTGACTTCCCCAGGACAAACCGGGTACTAGACATGCATGGATTTGTATTTTCATGAACTTTCTGAAATGGCACAGGACAGTGTTTTCAACAAGTACATAGAGCAGATAGCCAAATAGAAAAAGTAGCCATCCAGGGTTAGATTTTTTTTGTCCAAGGAGCTCTATTTTGGTGGCATCTGGTACATTCTAATGCCTTGATTCCATCTGAATACACAGGGAAATTATTGAATACTTTATCAAGTTTAACTTCCAGATTGGAAAAATGTTGTAGTATTGTGTAGAATGACTTTACAGTTAAAAATGTATGAATTCATTGTATTGTTAGTTGTTTTGGATATTGTCTAGGACTAGGCTTATATGATCAGGACTATTTTCTAAGTAAGAGAACATGAAACCATTTTTAACATTTAACTCTTGAGATTAAAGTCCTATTTACAGTTTTTCTGCAAGTTATGAATTGCCACGATGTATTTTGTATTTTCTTCAAAGTAAATATCCAACATTAAAAAAATGTTTTTAATTAAAATTAAAAAGGGTTATATCAGTCTTAAGTATTATATCTTTATTTTAGCCTAAATTTAATTTTAAAAAGATTAGGTAGGGCGCTGTGAAATCTGTTAAATTTTTTGCCTGATTCCATTTTGTTCTTCGACAAATTGAGTTCTCTATTTAGTTTTTCCAGGTTTGTTTCAGGTTTTTGCTCTCCAAATCACTTAATAGAAAAACAACTACATTTGTCCACAACAATGCTGAAAACCACATCAAGATACCAGTTTTGAGGTCTGGTAAAAATGTGAGAAATTAACATTTTTGGGTGTAGTTACCCTTTAATTCAAGTGCACACCTAGCAAGAGGCTGTTTATTTTTGTAGTGCATAATTAGAATCAAATAGAAAAATAATCTTTAGTATGACCGTATTAAAACAATTTCAAATAGCTTAGTAGGTTTTTGTTAAGGCTTCCTTGGGGTCTAAGACTAATGATCAATTTTGGAGGCTGATTTGGTCTGACTCGCTTTGGGCAGAGCATTTTAAGCTGTAGGCCTACAAAAGCCAGTCTTGAAAACACCGTTAGGCCATCGACATGCAAATACACTGCATATGCACATTATCAATAGGCACACTCATGTACAGTATGTATGAATGCATGTGTGAAGTACATGCAGTGCTGGGGAGTAGGGAACTACATGTAGTTCAACTAGTAATGTAAATACATGGGTCCTCAGATCCTCAAAAGGTTCTAAAACTACACCACCGAGACCATCATGACTGGTTGCATCACTGCCTGGTATGGCAACTGCTCGCCCTCTGACCGAAAGGCACTGCAGAGGGTAGTGCATACGGCCCAGTACATCACTGGGGCCAAGCTTCCTGCCATCCAGGACCTCTATACCAGGCGGTGTCAGAGGAAGGCCCTAAAATTGTCAAAGACTCCAGCCACCCTAGTCATAGACTGTTCTCTCTGCTACCGCAAGAGGCTTCTAAACAGCTTCTACCCCCAAGCCATAAGACTCCTGAACAGCTAAACAAATGGCTACCCAGACTATTTGCATTGCCCCTCACACCCTCTTCTACGCCACTGCTACTTTCTGTTTCTATCTAGCACAGTCACTTTAATAACTCTACCTGCAGTACATACATATTACCTCTATTACCTCGACTAACTGTTGCCCCTGCACAATGACTCTGTACCAGTACCCCCTGTATATAGTCTAGCTATTGTTATTTTACTGCTGTTTCTACTTTTATTTTTTATTATTCATATTTTTAAACGGCCTTGTTGGTTGGGGGCTTGTAAGTAAGCATTTCACTGTAATACACCTGTTGTATTCGGCACATGTGACTAATAAAATGTGATTTTGCAGTAGCTTGGTGGTAGTTGAACTAAATTCAAATCCAGGTAATGTTTTCAGTAGTGAATTACTTTTTTTGCCATGTAGCATGGAACTACACACTACTTTTTTTAAAATATGGGTGAAGTAGGCTAACCTTACAAAAACAATTTGTTGCAGCAAACTTCCTGCAAGTTTGGGGCAAATTTGCTGCAAACTAAATAGTGTCCCACAAAATGTTGCCAGAAGTTTGCAAATGTTTGCCACTAGTGGTGAATCTGCAGCACACCTTTGGCAACAATGACAAACAATTCTCTCAAGATTTATTTATTGCCATTTATTTATTTCCATTTATTGCCACTAGTGGCAAACAGTTTACCAGAAGTTGTTTCTGTTGAACAAATGAGTTCCACGACCAGTAACTGTTGACGACCAGATGACAGGGAGAAGAAAAATCTGTTGAAAAATGGAAACCAAGCTACTGAAGCTGTCTGGTGAGTGCCTAACTTTAAAATGGTGTTAGCTTATTGACGCCTGTCTAGCAATGTCATGTTTTATGGGATAGAGTGAAACACATTTTGGTGCTATAACGGTTTCAATCCGTCAGCACCACTAACTGGCTAGCTAATGTTTTGTATAGTGTATAAAGGTGTGTACGGTGGTATTTATATAGGATTAGCCTTGGCTAGTATACAGGATGTACAGTGCCTTCAGAAAGTATTCACACCCCTTTACTTTTCCACATTTTGTTATATTACAGCCTAAATATAACATGTATTAAATTGTGATTGTGTTAGTAAAACATTACTGCATAATGTCAAAGAATATGTTTTATTTATTTAGAAATTAATACAAAATGTCTTTAGTCAATAAGTATTCACATTTGTTATGGGAAGACTAAATCAGTTCAGGAGGAAAAATGTGCTTACCAAATTGCATAATAAGTTGTGTGGACTCATTCTGTGTTCAATAAGTGTTTAACATGATTATTTGAATGATTACCCCATCTCTGTACCCCACACATAGCATTATCTGTAATGTCCCTCAATCAATCAGTGAATTTCCAGCACAGATTTAACCACAAAGACCAGGAAGGCTTTTCAATTCCTTGCAAAGAAGGACACCGATTGGTAGATGTGTAAAAAAAAAAAAGAGTTGCTGAATATCCCTTTGAGCATGGTGAAGTTATTAATTAGGCTTTGGATGGTGTATCAATACACCCAGTCACTACAAAGACACAGGTGTCCTTCCTAACTCAGTTGCAGAAGAGAAAGGAAACTGCTCAGGGATTCCACCTTATTTTTTTACTTATTTTAAAATAGATAGGGTTTAATGGTTGTGATATGAGAAAACAACTGAGGATCAACATTGTAGTTACTCCACAATACTAACCTAATTGACAGAGTGAAAAGAAGGAAGCCTGTACAGAATACAAATATTCCAAAACATGCATCCTGTTTGCAACAAGGCACTAAAGTAATACTGTCCTGAATACAAAACATTGAGTTTGGGTCAAATCCAACACAACACATCACTGAGTATAACTTAATATTTCAAGCATGGTGGTGGCTGCATCATGTTATGGGTATGCTTGTCATCGGTAAGGACTAGGGAGTCTTTTAGGAAATAAAGAAACTGAATACTGTGACGTGGTGAGGTTGGACCCAGGTGCAGAGAAGAGACCAGGAATCAGTGGTTAAGGATAAACATAATACTTATGTATACTAAGACACAGTAGCCGTAGGATCACTGTACAAACACTAAGTCTCGAAAACTGACTCAGGACACGAATGCACATGGTAAACAATTCAAGCTTCTACAAAAGAGAAACAGAACAGAACACACCCGAGTATCGTAATTGTCTCTAGGATGGTCTCTGCCGCCCTCTGATGACAGATGGAGCCATGACAAATACAGCTATAAGCACAGGCAAAATCCGAGACCATAAACTGCTTCAGTCAGCTTTCCAACAGACACTGGGAGACAAATTCCCCTTTTAACAGGACAATCACCTAAAACACAAGGCCAAATCTACACTGGAGTTTCTTACCAAGATGTCATTGAATGTTCCTGAGTGGCCTAGTTACAGTTTTGACTTAGATTTTCAAGCCAATTTAATTATAGCAAGACTTGAAAATGGCTGTCTAGCAATGATCAACAATCAACTTGACAGAGCTTAAATAATTAAAAAAAGAATAATGTGCAAATATTGTACAATCCAGTTGTGCAAAACTAAGAGACTTACCAAAAAAGACTGAAAGCTGTAATCGCCACCAAAAGGTGCTTCTACAAAGTATTGACTCAAGGGTCTATTTCATTTGAAATGAATTTGCTAAAATTTCTAAAAACATTTTCACTTTGT
Source organism: Oncorhynchus mykiss (assembly GCF_013265735.2). Lineage (NCBI taxonomy): Eukaryota > Metazoa > Chordata > Actinopteri > Salmoniformes > Salmonidae > Oncorhynchus > Oncorhynchus mykiss. Next base: position 5,378,504 of record NC_048586.1, on the reverse strand, counting down.
CATTATGGGCGATTGTGTGTAGATTGATGAGAAAAAAATATATTTAATCAATTTTAAATTCAGGCTGTAACACAAACAATGTGGAATAAGTCAAGGGGTATGAATACTTTCTGAAGGAGCTGTATGAAGTGGGAAAAGCAGTATGTATACATCATTAAAGTGACCTGTGTTCAATGACTACGGACATAGGGTGGCAGGAGAGTGTTCCCGGGTGGTAGCCAGCTAGTAACAGTGACTAAGTTCAGGGGCTGTCTAGTGGTGACTATTTAACAGTCTGATGGCCTGGAGGTCCCAGCTTTGAATCACCTGTACTGTCTCTGCTTTCTAGATGGTAAAGGAGTGAACAGGCCAGGGCCAGGATGGCTGAGTTCATTGATGATCTTCTTGGCCTTCCTGTGACACTGGGTGCTGTAGATGTCCTGTACGCCAGGCAGTATGCCCCTGGTGATGCTTTGGGTTTACTGCACCACCCTCTGGAGAGCCATGCGGATGGTGGAATTGCCGTACCAGGGGGGGATACAGCCCGACAGGATGCTCTCAATGGTACATCTGTAGAAGTTTATGAGGATCTTAGGGGCCAAGACACATTTCTTCAGCCTGCTGAGGTAATGTTGTACGTTCTTCTCCACACTGTTTGCGTGGATGGACCATTTCAGGTTGTCATTGATGTGTATGCCGAGGAACTTGAAGCTTTTCACCCTCTCCACTGCGGCACTGTCGATGTCGATGGCGGCGTGCTCTCTCTGCTGTCTCCTGAAGTCCACGATCAGCTCCTTTCGTTTTGTTGACGTTAAGGGAGAGGATATTTCCCTGGAATCACTCTGTCAGTCCCCTCACCTCCTCCCTGTAGGCTGTCTCGTCATTGTTGGTAATCAGGCCAAGCACTGTTGTATTTTCAGCAAACTTGATAATTGAGTTGGAAACGTGCATGGCCATGCAGTCATGAGTGAACAGGGAGTACAGGAGGGGGCTGAGTAAGCACCCTTGTGGGGCCCACGTGTTGAGGATCAGCGTGGCGGAGGTGATGTTGCCTACCTTCACCATCTGGGGTTGGCCCGTCATGAAGTCCAAGACCCAGTTGCACTTGACAGGGTTTAGACCCAGGGCCCCGAGCTTAGTGATGAGCTTGGAGGGCACTAAGGTGTTGAAGGCTGAGCTGTAGTCAATGAACAGCATTCTTATGTAAGTATTCCACTTGTCCAGATGGGATAGGGCAGTGTACAGTGCGATTGCATCATTTGTGGATCTGTTGGGGCGGTATGCAAATTGTAGTGGGTCTAGGTTGTCGGGTAAGGTGGAGTTGATATGATCCTTAACTAGCCTCTCAAAGCATATCATTATGACAGAAGTGAGTGCTACGAGCTTGATAGGAGAATTAAGGCAAACTAATAGGCTCACCGTTGATCTTGTAATTTTTATTCTCAAATCTGGAGGACATAAAACAATAGAGATAAGATAGATATCGATTTTGAGATATGACATGTAGTACTTTCATATTTAAGTATATGCTTTTTCAAAGATTTTTCAGAAAAACAAACATCTCTGTGAAATGTCAGAGCATTTTTATTTTCTTCAAAGCCTTTTGCATTTAATTCAGCTCGTGTCATGTTATTTTTTTTTGCGACCCACAGAAACAAAAGTCTCTGCGAGAAGTGGCAACTCTGTCAACAGAGCTCTGTGCTTATTATTGGATGAATTGTCACGTTCTGACCTTATTTCCTTTGTGTTGTCTTTATTTTAGTATGGTCAGGGCGTGAGTTGGGGTGGGCAGTCTTGTTTGTTTTTTCTATGTTGGTTTCTGTGTTCGGCCTAGTATGGTTCTCAATCAGAGGCAGGTGTCGTTAGTTGTCTCTGATTGATAATCATACTTAGGTAGCCTTTTTCCACCTGTGTTTCGTGGGTGTTTATTTTCTGTCTTTGTGTATGTCGCCAGACAGGACTGTTTCGATTTTCGTTCGTTCACTTTATTGTTTTTTGTATTTCAGTGTTCAGTTTAGATTAATTAAATATTACATCATGAACACTTACCACGCTGCAAATTGGTCCTCCGATCCTTCTCGCTACTCCTCCTTACATCCTTCTAGGAAATCCTACTTTTTGAATATAATGTTAATGATATTTTAGAGAAAGACCCCACTGAATGATTCAGAATAATCATATTTGTCTTGTTAAAATGTATTTTAGAACATAAGGAAGTGAAATTTCATCACCAAAGCCCTTTTGGACATCCTACCTATACATTCATTATTTTAACGATTAGATCTTTCATTGCTTTAAACTAGTAGCTAGCGCATCTTAATCATGAGTTGATCCTTCTCTCTTTCCTTCTGGAAGCAATCTGTTAGGCAAAAAGGCAGATTGAGGCCTTCTATCAAACTAAGGACAGAGAAATGTGTGCACCAGGTCAAGGCTTCTTGCATGCACGGTTAGCAATCATTTTCAAAAAATTATATTAATTGCCATATTAGGAATAACTCAATTTTATGTTGCTTTTCTTCCAAACAAGCCTTATACACCTAGGTCAGGAAGACAAAAAGTCTCAAAAAACAACTGTCTCTTAATGACGTCCACAGTCTAGATTGAAGATCTTGATTAGTTGAATCAATTGTGTTGAGGCTTGGCTGGAGAAACAAATTGTATACTGCGGCTCTCTAGGAATAGTTGTCCACACATTAAGGCTAGTAGGCCTAAATCTCAGTTTATGCTCGCTACATTGTTTGTTAATATAGCATTTATAAAAAGCAGATGCATTGTTTCCTTTTGGAAAAATATATAGAATGCCAGTTTCAGTGAGAAGCATAGTAACATCAAGGCAACTTTGTAACATTTGACCCTGTTTTTCCAAAGCCAAACCCGCCCATTAATCGTTGAGTCTACCTTTTAAGATGACAAAATAGAAAATGTTTTCAGTATCCTAATGTTGTTTTTGTTTTGTGTATTCTAATTGTTTCAGTGCATGCATTCAACAAGCTTTTGAAGAAGGACTTCCCCAGGATCGCCATATCCAAAGTTCACTCAAAACTGCAATAGTTCTGATCTGGGTTTGATTTACTTTTTATTGTTGTTATTATAAAAATGTTGTTTGTTCCCTTTTAAACATCCATTGGTTGAAAGCTCATTGCTCAGTTATCACTTCGCTCATGTAAATTCTGTAGTTGCCCCTTTAAAACCTGTTATGACGAGGCCTTCCCCTAAGGGGAACTCCACCCCCCATTCAGCTGAAAAGGTGGCGCAGGGAATTCAAAAATATCCTTTAGAAATATTTAACTTTCACACATTAACAAGTCCAATACAGCAAATGAAAGATAAACATCTTGTTCATCTACCCATCATGTCCGATTTTTAAAATGTTTTACAGCGAAAACACAACATATATTTATGTTAGACCACCACCAAATCAACAAAAAAAACTCCATTTTTCCCAGCCAAAGATAGAGTCACAAAAGCAGGATTAGAGATAAAATGAATCACTAACCTTTTGAAAATCTTCGTCAGATGACACTCATATGACATCATGTTACACAATACATTTATGTTTTGTTCGATAATATGCATATTTATATATACAAATCTCGGTTTACATTGACGCCATGTTCAGAAATGTCTCCAAAATATCCGGAGGAATTATAGAAAGCTATGCCAGATAACAGAAATGCTCATCATAAACTTTGACTAAAGATACATGTTCTACATATAATTAACGATACACTGGTTCTTAATGCAACCGCTGTGTCAGATTTTTTAAAAGCGTTACGAAAAAAGCCTACCATGCAATAATCTGAGACAGCGCTCAGGCGTATATATATTTCTCCGCCATGTTGGAGTCAACAGAAATACGAAATTACATCATAAATATTCCCTTACCTTTGATGATCTTTCATCAGAATGCAGTGCAGAGTCCTAGTTCCACAATAAATCGTTGTTTTGTTCCATAATGTCCAATACTAGTGTCCAATTAGCTGCATTTTCTAGCACTTTCAGCTCACATGCCCAAAAGCTGACGCTGGTCCAGGACAACTCAGACAAAAATTTCAAAAATATATATTCCAGGTTGAATAAACTGGTCAAACTAAGTAGAGAATCAATCTTCAGGATGTTATTTTCATATATATCCAATAACGTTCCAACCAGATCATGCGTTTTCATCTGCAGCCAAATGGAACGATGGTGACACCCACAGAGAAATGCGCCACAGGGAAATTGCATTCTGCCAAGACCGTGACTATTTCCCCTCCCATTCGGTCAAAGTTCACACCAGAAGCTCCATTCCACGTTCTACTGAATGAGAACATCTAGTGGAAGGCGTAGGAAGTGCTTCCAGATCCATATCTTATTTGCAAGTGGATAGGCGATGACTTGAAATTAGACATGTATTCTGTTTGGAAGATTGCCTGCCCTATGAGTTCTGTTATTCTCACAGACATAATTCAAACAGTTTTAGAAACTTCAGAGTGTTTTCTATCCAATAGTAATAATAATATGCATATATTAGCAATCTAGGACAGAGTAGGATGCAGTTCACTATGGGCACGCAATTCATCCAAAGGGAAAATACTGCCCCCCTATCCCCAACAAGTTTTAAACATCCTAAGGTCAACATCTCTCCATAGTGTTCACATTTCTCTCATGTAAATGTTGTAGCTACATAAACATATTTAATTAAACAATTTATTTAGGAAATATTCAGTATTTTCTTCATTAGCATGCTGGTGATTTCAAGTTGTATTGGACTTATTTTTATCTGTTAAGACATTGAATAAATGTTGTTTAGTATATTTAGTGCATTTAGGATGTTTTGTTTACTCTGTAAGAAGCAAGTTCATTTAAAGTTATATGTGATTTGGTTTATGTAGATATGACAGTTTAATGTGTTACAGGTTTTGGTTTTTTAGTTTATGTTTTGAGATTGGACTTTTAGCATTTTTAGCACATTAGCACGTAGGGCGCACCGATTGGTGTCACCTTGTTAGTCGGAAGGTGTTTCACCTATGCTGGCAAGGTGATATTTAAGAGTGGCTGGCCCAATGCTCCAGTGTCGTGAGATATGTGGAGGCTCAACACCTTTAGTTGGCTCTCCCTATTTGATTTCTAGAAAGACATTCCTTTGTTTCCCTCAACTTTTTGGATTGCTTCCTGTCTTTAAGTTTAGGTGTGGGTTTTTCTTTTGTTTGCCTCTTAGTGGGTGCCTATGGTGGGTGTCTTTTAGGTCCCAGTTGTTGTTACTATCCAACTTACAGTGTACAACCCCATGAGTGTCTTTCAGAAGCGTTCCTAAAATCCCATCTGTTTAGTTTTGGCTGTGGTCAGTGACTCTTTTCTTTTTAGTTCCCCATTCTGTTTTCTTACTGGGGAACGTAATAGGTGTTAACACACAAAGTAACCAAACACCTGATCTAATTTTCATATACATAATGAGTTTGCAGCAAACAGTAGAATGTTTGCTGTAAGTTTCCCAGAATTGTTTGCCAGAATTCGGAACATCAGGTTGGCACAAAGCTAATTTGCATGTGAAAATATGAGCTTGCTGGCAATGTGTGGCAAACTGTTTGGCAGAAGCCTGTTTTTTTTGTAAGGGAATCATTTCCTTTCTTTATTAGTCATGCCTCATTTTCACTTGAAACATCATTTTTATGTTTAATAGGCTACATTACACAACTACTGTATGTTAAGGTATTAACATATGACCCCAAAGGGATCTGTTCTTGGGCAATTCTAGGGTAACGGAATTAAGCGTCGACTTGGATTTTTTACTTTAAAATGTATGCCAAATAAACCATTTTGAAGTTTAACCAAACGATATACCTCGATGCACAAGGACTGCCATGAACAATTTACACAGAACATTTCACAAAAACACATTTACTAGAACTGTACAGATGCATAGTTTGGAAACAGAATTACAGTAAAATCTCCCTCAGTTTTTCATGCGACATTTTCCAAAAATGTTAATTATCTGCTCCAAATTAAGAATCAAAAGATGTCTGCAGAAAGAATGGGGTGTCAGCTATTACATGACACCTTGAGTTGGAAAGAATATGTTTTTGTTATTGAATACTTTAGTTGCAGTGGATTTATATCCGATAACGTAATTACATCAGGGGTTCCGGAGCTGTACTATACAAAAATGAATAATTATGGATACGAAAATCATCATCTTCATGCTGAGGTATCCTAAATAAGTACACAAATGTAGAAATATACAATAACCTTCTTTTGCATATTTGGGTATTATTCTACACACTGGCTATTATTGTAATGAGCTCCGCCCCCAAACAAGACTGCATTTGGTTGGTCAGGACTAGACCAAAACAGAAACAGTCACCTATGATTATGTTTAACAAGATTGGACATCACAGTAGAGTACAGCACAGCAGACATGTACAGTACACTACTCTAGTGTGCTGTACTGAACGCTACCAAATTTCAACTACTTTTCAATGTCCAAGGACGCCTGGTGTCAGTCAATGCCCAGTGGGTGAGGATGCTTGTTATAGTAAATGGAAAGAGTGCATGAAATTAGAAAATATCTTAAAGATTGTGGGTTTTTGGTAACCGAATTACAAGGCACAAGGCAATGTTTCTTAAACTTACAGAAGGTAAATACTTTCTTGAAAATGAAATATAAGTGTTTATATTCATTCCCAGGGGTCTTTACTCAACAATATGGTGTTTTGATGTATTTCTAATAGCTTTAAGACTTTTTCTAATAGATGTCTAACCCTGCCGGACTATCCAGCTTGGATTTTGAGCTGGTCAAGCTGGTCATTATATCTCTTTTTTACACAATGGCAAGGACTCTTGGACACAGTCTTTTTGTAAGCCTTTGGCTCATTCTAGATGAGCAGGCAATCATCATATTGCTTGACATGGTTAAACATCCCTTTCAATTCCAGTTGGGAATGTGACTATATACTGTACAGTATGTTTCACTTGAAAAGCTGATCAATAAGCATTTGCTTAATATATCAGTTGGTGGAAGAGCCCTAAAGTCCTCAATCTGGGGAGAACACACTATAATATGGGGAGCAGATACTATTTCAACAGTATGAAACACTTACTGTATCTGAGTCAGCAGTTGATCAAATAAAAATGTTGCTGACCACACCCATAGTTTTAATCTTAAGAAGAATGACAGTGTCATACCTTTTCGGTCTTGTGTAGTCTGCTGAATAAAATGTTCAGTTCCCCTTTCTTAAACCATAACCCTGCCAAGAGCATATGTCTTTTTCAATCAACGGAAGGAAATTCATTGATAGCCAACTGGATGATCCAGAGGAGTTGAATAAAGTGCTTCCATCTGTGTTGAACACATATGACAGGTTAGACTTGGTATGGCAACTTCTTGGCATTCGACCGCAAGGTGCTACAGACGGTAGTGTGCATGTTCCAGGACATCGCTGGGGCCAAGCTTCCTGCCCTCTAGGATCTATATAATAGGCGGTGTCAGAGGAAAGCCCATTAAATTGTCAGAGACTCCAGTCATCCAAGTCATAGATTGTTTTCTCTGCTACCGCACGGCAAGCGGTACCGGAGCGCCAAGTCTAGGACCAAAACAGCTTCTACCCCCAAGCCATAAGACTGCTGAACAATTAAACAAATGGCCACCAGACTATTACATTAACCCCCTACATTTGTTTTGTACACTGCTGCTACTCGCTGTTCATAATCTATGCATAGTCACTTCACCTACATGTACAAATTACCTCAACTAACCTGTACACCCCGCATACTGATTCGGTACAGGTTACTCCTGCATACAGCCTCATTATTTTATTGTTACTTTTTATATTTTTTTTTACTTTAGTTATTTTAGTAAATATTTTCTTAACTCTAGTTCTTGAAATGCATTTTTGGTTAAGTGCTCATAAGTAAGCATTTCACGGAAAAGTTGATACCGGTTTTCCAAACAATTTGATTTGATTTAAAGCTTGCCACCATTGGACTCTGGAGTAGTAGAAAGGCTTTCTCTGGAGTAATGAATCACGCTTTACAATCTGGCAGTCCGACGGACTAATCTGGGTTTGGCAGATGCCAGGAGAACGCGACCTGCCCCATTGCATACTGCTAACTGTAAAGTTTGGTGGAGGAAGAATAATGGTCTGGGGCTGTTTTTCCATGGTTTGTTTTAGGCCCCTTAGTTCCAGTGAAGGGAACTCTTAAGGCTACAGCATAAAATTATATTCTAGACAATTCTGTGCTTCCAACTTTGTGGCAACAGGTGAAGGCCCTTTCCTGTTTCAGCATGACAATGCCCCCGTGCACCAAACGAAGGTCCATACAGAAATGGATTGTCGAGATTAGTGTTGAAGAACTTGACTGGCCTGTACAGAGCCCTGACTTCAAACCCATCAAACACCTTTGGGATGAATTAGAACATTGACTGCGAGCTAGGCCTAATCGCTCAACATCATTGCCCGACCTCACTAATTCCCGTGGCTGCATGGAAGTAAGTCCCCGCAGCAATGTTCCAACATCTAGTGGAAAGCTTTCCCTGAAAAGTGGAGGCTGTTATAGCAGCTACGAGGGGACCAACTCCATATTAATGCCCATGATTGTAGAACGAGCAGTTGACCACATACTTATGGCCAAGTTGTATATTACCCTGTAACCCTGCACATAAACTCGGTACTGGTACCCCGTGTATATAGCCAAGTTATCGTTGCTCATTGTGTATTTATTCCTTGTTAATATTTTAGAATTTGTTAGATTTTTCTATTATTTCTCTTTTCTCTCTCTGCATTGTTGGGAATGGCGTGTAAGTAATAATTTCACTGGTTGCCTACACCTGTTGTTTATGAAGCATGTGTTCTTTGTACATTGTTCTTTGTACATTGCATCGTCGTAAATGTCACCAAGTATATTCACTGATGTTGCCCATGTATATCTGTGATTAAGGGAGTCTCTTACTTTGACATTTTCAAGCAGAGCTTGTACTTGAGAATCTATAGGAAGGGTAACAAAGTTCTTCATGCCACATGACCGGTTACAGTTTGGGCATACAGTACGAGTCCAAAGTTTGGACATACTTGCTCATTCAAGGGTTTTTCTTTTTTTTTCCATTGTAAAATAATAGTGAAGACATCAAAACAATGAAATAACACATTAAATAATGTAGTAACCAAAAAAAGTGTTAAACAAATCCAAATATTTGAGACAAAAGTAGCCACCCTTGGCCTTGATGACAGCTTTGCACAATCTTGGCATTCTCTCAACCAGCTTCATGAGGTAATCACCAGGAATGTATTATATTTAACAGGTGTGCCTTGTTAAAAGTTAATTTCTGGAATTTCTTTCCTTCTTAATGTCTTTGAGCAAATAATTTGTGTTGTGACAAGGTAGGAGTGGTATACAGAAGATAGCACTATTTGCTAAAAGACCAAATCCATATTAAAGCAAGAACAGCTCAAATAAGCAAAGAGAAACGACAGTCCATCATTAATATAAGACATGAAGGTTAGTCAATCTGGAAAATTTCAAGAACTTTGAAAGTTCCTTCAAACAGTCGCAAAAACCCTCAAGCTCTATGATTAAACTGGCTCTCATGAGGACCGCCACAGGAAAGGAAGACGCAGCTTTACCTCTGCTGCAGAGAAGTTCATTAGAGTTATCCAACTCCCGAAATTGCAGCCAAAATAAATTCTTCACGGATTTCAAGTAACAGACACATCTCAACATCAACTGTTCAGAGGAGACTGCGTGAATCAGGCTTTCAGGGTCGAAATTGCTGCAAAGAAACCACTACTAAAGGACAAAAATAACAAGAAGAGACTTGCTTGGGCCAAGAAACACGAGCAACGGCTGTGTCTTTGTGAGATGCAGTGTAGGTGGACGGATGATCTCTGAATGTGTGGTTCCCACCGTGAACTATGGAGGAGGTGTTATGGTGTGGAGGTGCTTTGCTGATGACACTGTCTGTGATTTATTTAGATTACCACAGCATTTTGCAGTGATACACTATCCCATTTGGTTTGGGTTTAGTGGGACTATCATTTGTTTTTCAACAGGACAATGACCCAAAACACACCTTCAGGCTGTGTAAGGGATATTTGACCAAGAAGGAGAGTGATGGAGTGCTGCACCAGATGACCTGGCCTAAACAATCATCCGACCTGAACCCAATTGAGATGGTCTGGGATGAGTTGGACCGCAGAGTGATGGAAAAGCAGCCAAAAAGTGCTCAGCATATGTGGCTACTTTGAAGAATCTAAAATCTGAAGCACTTTTTTGGTTACTACATGATTCCATGTGTGTTATTTCATAGTTTTGATGGCTTCACTATCATTCTACAATGTAGAAAATAGTAAAAATAACAAAACCCTTGCATGAGTAGGTGTGTCCAAACCTTTGACTGGTACTGTATATACAGTGGATTCAGAAAATATTCTGTCATTTACAAAATAGCCTCCAACACTCTACTCAGCAAATTGGATGTAGTCTATCACAGTGCCATCCGTTTTGTCACCAAAGCCCCATATATTATCCACCACTGCGACCTGAATGCTCTCGTTGGCTGGCCCTTGCTTCATATTCGTCGCCAAACCCACTGGCTCCAGGTCATCTATAAGTCTTTGCTAGGTAAAGCCAGCTCACTGGTCAACATAGCAGGACCCAATCGTAGCACGTAGTCCAGCAGGTATATTTCACTGGTCTTCCCCAAAGCCAACTCCTCCTTTGGCCACCTTTACTTCCAGTTCTCTGTTGCCAATGACGGGAACAAATTGCAAAAATCACTGAAGCTGGAGTCTTATATCTCCCTCACTAACTTTAAGCATCAGCTGTCAGAGCAGCTTGCCGTTTATTGCAACAGTACACAGCCCATCTGTAAATAGCCCACCCTATAACCTCATCCCCATATTGTTATTTATTTTTTGCTACTTTGCACCCCAGTATCTCTACTTGCACATTCATCTTCTGAACATCTATCACTCCAGTGTTTAATTGCTAAATTGTAATTTGTTCGCCACTATGACTTACTTCCCTGATCTTATTACATTTGCACACACTGTACATAGACTTTTCTATTGTGTTATTGACTGTACGTTTGTTTATCCCATGTGTAACTCTGTGCTGTCGTTTGTGTCGCACTGCTTTATCTTGGCCAGGTCGCAGTCGTAAATGAGAACTTGTTCTCAACTGGCCTACCTGGTTATATAAAGGTGAAAAAAATCTTCACACAATACACAAAGCAATAAAGCGAAAACGGGTTTTTAGAAATGTAAGCAAAACAAATGAAATACCCTATTTACATAAGTATTCAGACTGTTTGCTATGAGACTCGAAGTTGAGCTCAGGTGCACCCTGTTTCCATTGATCATCTGAGATATTTCTACAACTTTATTGGAGTCCACCTGTGGTGAATTCAATTGATTGGACATGATTTGGAAAGGCACACACCTGTTTATATAAGGTGCCACAGTTGACAGTGCATGTCAGAGCAAAAACCAAGCCATGAGGTCTAAGGAAATGTCCGTAGAGCTCTGAGACAGGATTGTGACGAGGCACAGATCTGGGGAAGGGTACCAAAACATTTCTGCAGCATTGAAGGTCCCCAAGAACACAGTGGCCTCCATCATTCTTAATTTAAATGGACGAAGTTTGGAAGCACCAAGACTGTTCCTAGAGCTGGCTGTCCGGCCAAACTGAGAAATCTGGGGTGAAGGGCCTTGGTCAGGGAGGTGACCAAGAACCCGATGGTCACTCTGACGGAGCTCCAGAGTTCCTCTGTGGAGATGGGAGAACCTTCCAGAAGAACAACCATCTCTGCAGCACTCCACCAATCAGGCATTTATGGTGGAGTGTTTAGACGGATGTTGTCACGAACCGGCTCAAAGCCCGTAACAAAGGGAGACAACGTCGAGATAAGGAGTAACAAAATATATATTTATTAACTAAAGCAACTAAGGAAAATATACAATGGTGTGTGTAATCAGTAATCAGTAGTGTAAGTGAGTGTTTTGCATGCATGAATGTGATAATGCGGGGTGTTGAAAGGTGCCAAAACAAACAAACAAACAAACGGCCACCAAGAACCACAACACAATCTACAAAGGTGTCTGCTTGGAGAGAGTTCCCCCCATGAATCTGGAAGAGGTCTATTTATCCTGGGAGACACCTGGCCTAGGTGTTTCCCATGAAGCTGACGACCCTCTCAACTCCGCCCACCGGCATCCTAATAAGGAAACAAGAACAAAGACAGAATACGGCAGACAGAGTGGGAGGGTCGTCACAGATGTTCACATCAGAAACCAAAATATAAGCTTGTTTTATTCCAATGTTTGTAAACAAAGTGAACTATCAATGTGAACTAGCACTGTATAGTTTCAATATATGGTTAAAACTGTAATTTTGATCTCATATATGGCCAGTCCTTGCATCCATAGTTCGGTCTATGAATTTGAGAGTGGTTGTATTTCTATTTCCCTTTACTTACTCTGAAAAGTACTCAACCACACTTGATGAATAGTTGCAGCAGACAGGATAGAAGCAGCAGACTGAACAGGCAGGGAACGGATGAAAACGTAATGTTGTAGCAAGAGTGCAACATTTGTCACATTTGCCTCTATATTCACAACAAAGCTAAACCTATAGTTCAAGGCTCGCCAACCCTGTTTCTGGAGAGCTACCCTCCAGTTGTACGGGTAGGTTATTATTAGATTAGGGTTAGCGAAAACCTACAGGAAAGTAACTCTCCAGGAATTGGGTTGAAGCTCTTTTGTAGATTGACCATTTATGTTGCAGCAAACACTTTTAAAGCAGTGGTCACCAAACGGTTGAACGTGATTGACTCTTCTATCTCCAAGGCATTCCTAGTCGATTGCCAAACGTTTATATTAAAAACACAACAATAAAGGCTTACGTTGCTATTTTTTATTCGCTACATGCTTTTGGCGGTGCACAGATGTATCTCTATTGCAACTTGTGAAATAAAATATTTACAGCCCTTAACAACAATGAATACGCTCTTGGCATATTTTTTTGATTTATCCAAAGTGTTTGACATGGTTAATCATGAAATATTACTTTCTAAATGGCATTATTACGGTTTTCATGATTATACATATACTTTGTGGTTATGTTTATGATAGAGAACAATTTGTTTCTGCAAACAGCTGTGCATCAACCAGTGCCAAGATATCCTGTGGCATCCCACAGGGTTCGATGACTGGACCTTTGTTATTCCTAATCTATATCAATGACCTTGCTGCTGTGTCTTCTACCACACTTCCCATTCTCTTTGCTGATGCTACCAATTTGCTTTTATCACACAATAATTTTGACTCACTAATTATTGAAGCCAACTCCGGCATGGCCAAATTTTCAGAATGCTTCCAGATAAATAAATGTGACTCGTTTCAGGATACTAGGCTTATGTCGCATGTTACTACTTCACATTTTAACGTAAACATGTATTTTTTTTTATCAAAATGTGTTTAAGAAGCAGTGTGGCTTGGTTGGGTTGTGTACCGGAGGACGCATGGCTTTCAACCTTCGTCTCTCCCGAGCCCATACGGGAGTTGTAGCGATGAGACAAGATAGTAGCTACTAAAACAATTGGATACCACGAAATTGATGAGAAAAAGGAGTAAAAAAAATATATATATAAAAAATACATTTTGGGCAGAAATGCCTTCTGGAACATGTGAACTTTCATGTATGTGCCTTAATAACAAACTTGAACTCCATCCATAACTATGAATATAATTGTTAAATGACGAGCCTAGTTGGTTTGCCATGGAAAAAGGAGAACCTTCCCACTAGCCATGATTGGCTGAGATAATGTATGGGTTTGACATGCCAGGAGATGAGTTTGGATAGGTATCCATGTAGCTGCTTTTGTCTATAACGTGAGCTGCTCATTATGTGTTGTTGACAGTCCTTTCTACCATGCCGTTTTTGAAAGATATAACATTAGCTATCGAGAACTACAAAGCTTTTGCTACTTTTCTCAACAACATTGATGCTCTGAGTTTAGCAGACACTATCAACAGATCAGTAGGAAAAAGTCATGAGCTACTTTCTGCACACGCCCCAGTCAGTGTGAAAAGGAGTCACTTGACCCAAAGCTGGCCAAACAAGATGTAACTACAAAAAATGGTTCCATTCTGCCGTGAAGCGTTCATCCATGTATAAGGGTAAGAGTAGCTACATTTTCCAGATATAATTTTCAGATTTTGTCAGAAAGTCATTTTTATTGTAAATTAAAGCTTACTGTTAACTAGAAAACGTTAGCTTGCTGGCTTGCTAGCTAACATTACGTGTATGATCTGTGTAGTAATATTATTTGAATCTGAAAGCCATTTGCATTGCTAGTTATAGCCTAATGTTAGTTAACTAACATTGAAACTAGTTTGTTAGCTTTAGCTACCTGCAGATACATACAACAGCTATGACAATGTTTGTATTGGTACTAGTTTGAGTTGGGGTTATGCCAGTTTATTGTTTAGCTAGCTAGCTACCTACATAAACAAAAGACTCTACTTCGGCCAGATTATTACATGACCCAACAAATTAGCAGGTGTGTCTGGGGGTGATTACGGCCATCGATTTGTATTTCATGAACATGTGTACATGTCTAGACAATAGTGACCCATCCACTTAGCTAGATGTGGGTGAGAGGTGGTTATAGCATTTCCTTCACATGACCCATCAATTTAGACAGGTGTGTTGGTAAAAATATTTATAAAATAAATATATTTTTGATATTTCTACTGTGCAAATAGGCAAGTACTATCACTATGCCATTTTCACCTTCTGTATCTTGTGCATGTGACAAATAAACATATAGTGTGTGTTTACCACATGGCCTCACATGTGAATCCTTAAAGAGATGGGTGGAGGTAAGGCTTGAGATGGTGTGAACGATGCTAAATGGGTGTAGATAAAGAAGAGCTCTCCGGTAGGTGTACCAAAAATAATCAAGGGACATTTTCTCAAAAGTGGGGTTACAAGTTTATCAACTTTCAAAGCAGAATTACTTCCCCATTGTTCCTCAACTGCAGTGTATGACATACCAGTGTATGACATTGTATGACATCTCTACTTTTATCCAATGTAAAAAACACCATTTCAAATTTTGCTACATAAAATTGAGGTGGTCGGTCACAACTTATCTTCAATTGTAAAAAAAAAAAAAGAACAAAAAGTGCACTAATAACTAGCTACCCCCCTACCTTGTCACAGCACAACTGATTGTTTCAAACGCATTCAATAGTTAAAAAAAATTCCACAAATTAACTTTTAAGAAGGCACACCTGTTAACTAAAATGTATTCCAGGTGAGGGAAGCTGGTTGAGAGAATGCCAAGAGTGTGCAAAGTTGTCATCAAGGCAATGGGTGGCAATTAGAAGATTCTCAAATATATAAAATCTATTTTTTGATTTGTTTAACACTTTTTTTGGTTACTACATGATTTATTATGTCTTATTTCAGAGTTTATGACTTTATTCTACAATATAGAAAATAGTAAGATAAAGAAAAACCCTTGAATGAGTAGGCGTTCTAAAACTTTTGACCGGTAGTGTATATACCACTGCAAAGATACTGCGAAAATCTTCACCCTCCCCACTGCTGCACCTCACGTAGTCAATTTTCTATCAGACACAGATGTTCCATACTCTGGAATGCCAATCTTCACATTACCAAAACCTCATCAACCCTCAATAAGCGAAGACTGGGGGTCAGCCTGTTGAACCAAACTACTCAGTAATCTCCTCCAAACAGCCCAACTCTCACATGCACACACACATTTAAACAAAACAGACGTGTTTTTTTGGTGAATGCTGATCGGTTCATTTGTACATTTTTGATTAGTGGATTTTTTTATATTTCAAAATATATTGTTTTTTGTGTTGTGGTTTTTATATAAGCCTTTGGGCTTCCAACCACACCTGCACACCGTTTAATATATGTTCTTTAAGCTGTATTGTTGTTTAGAACTTATTTTCTTTGGTGCAAATAAATTACATCTTTATAAAAAAAAAATGGATATGATTTAGAAAGAAATATCTTTCTAGATATGTTCCCACAATTGACAGTGCATGTCAGAGCAGAAAATATACCATGAAGTCCAAGGAACTGTCCGTAGATATCTGAGATAGTATTGTGATGAGGCATATAGTATATCTGGCAAGGGTATAAAACAAAATCTAGAGTGTTGAAAGATTCCAAGAGCACAGTGGTCTCCATCATTGGGAAATAGAAAAAATTTGGAACTACCCAGACTGCTTAGAGCTGGCCGACTGAGCAAACTGAGCAACTGGGCAAAAGGACCTTGGTCAGGGAGGTGACCAAGAACCCAATGACCTGCCAGAAGGACAACTGTCTCTACAGCACTTCACCAATCTGGGCTTCATGGGAGAGTGGCCAGATGGAAGACACTCCTGAGAAAAAGGCACTTGACAGTGCACCTGGAGTTTTCAAAAAGCCACGTGAAAGACAGAGAATAAGGCAAAATATTTTGTGGTCTGATGAGAAAATATATATAACTATTTGGCCAGATTTAAAAAAATCTATCTTTAGTTTTTGTTGTTATTATTTAATTTGTCCTTTTTTTATCCCCAATTCTGTGCCAGCAATGTGTCCAATGAAAAACACTGTACAACTGGCGACCAACTAGGGACGTGTCAGCATGCATGACCCCGGGCCGCCACAGGAGTCACTAGACCGCAATGGGACAAGGACATCCCGGGCGGCCAAACTCTCCCTAACTCCGGACGACGCTGGGCCAATTGTGCGCCACCTCCTGGGTCTACCGGTCACAATTCGGCTGCAAAGCAATATGTCTGAAGAAAATCAGGCACAGCTCATCACCCCTACTGTGAAGCATGGTGGTGGGAGAATCATGCCATGAATTCCATCTTCATTGCATGTTCGCCATTCAGAGCAGTAGGTTAGATCTCAGCCTGCATTTTGACTCAAAGTGATCTCGTCCCATACATTCTGATTCTTTTGTATTTAAAATATACTTCCACAATAACCTCAGATCTGGTTAAAGTTGAAACAAAGTTAACTATAACTCATTAAAGACATATGTTAATGCTAAGCTAGCTAACCAGCAATATAGCAATGCTCAACATTGACTTTAAAAGGCGTAATTTTGTCTAATGTTATCTTTTTTTTTTTTTCAGTAAAAAAATACACAAAACGTTATCTAAATTTTAATAATAAACATTTACCGTGCTATATCCTCTTAGTTGTGGTTGTGTACAGAAATAAACAGATAAAAGAAGACACAGAAGACAGAGTGGAAGGCAACTTACCTCCATTGATGCCAGGCTGAAAATAAAGAAGCTAGGTATTTTTTGATCCAAAGTGGTCTGATGTGATGACTCCTCCTTTCGTGGGGGTCATACCCGGGCCGTGGGGGTCACACCTGGGTGTGAACGCAGTCTCTTATAAAATAACAACATTTTGGGCAGAATGTGGGCACTAGCCTCTGCGCTATCAAAGAGAATGTAGTCTCGCGAAACTTCCAGATGGTTGTCGAGGTTATGTGCTCCCTTTTTGGAATTCAAATTCGAACATTCCTTCTTGCGCTTTGACAGTTGGAGCAGTGCACTTAACGTACTGCTTGTTGCCCGCAACTGTCACTTCACTATAGACTAAAGTCCTCAAATAAAAGTAGCTATTTGATTATTTTGCTAGCTAGCCTTGTATGCTGACATCAATTATTATGAAGAAAGGTTCAAGACCACCATAGAAATATGCAATATTAAATCTCTACCTGGTGCCATTTGGACATGACAATTACTACAAAGGACAAATCATATTCATGAAAGGTGAGTAATTTTCGTGCTAAATAGCTAGCAAGCATTAGTTATCGATCCACACTGAAAATAAGCTAGCTAGCTAGTTAACCTAACTTAGCAAGCTATTTATCAACTAAAAGCCAGCTAGGACCCAGAAATATTTATGAGTGTGAATGGAGCAAGTGATTAACATTAGCTAGACAGCTAACCTGTGATGTATGTGACCTTGTTTTTCATTTTAGATAGCTAAGTCGATTGTCAGGATTACTTATCAGCTAACGTTAGCTAGCTGGCTAGTATAAATAGTAGCTTGCAAGTTAGCTAAATAACAGACATATCTTGCAGTTGCAACCTGCAGAAACAAAATGGCACTGTGCTAAAAACTAGCTAGCTAACAAATGTCAGGGTTGGTTTTCTATTAACTAACTCTGCTGCGCTCAAGAGTTCAAATCCATGCGAAGGTTAGAATCTCCTCATAAACAATAAAGCTCAAAATTTAGATACGTCTGGGTCCATGCGACTGATCATGATCATCATTAGGATGATGGAGCAAGTCACATATTTACATTATCATAGACCAGTTATTCAATCATTCATAACTTAGGCTATAGCAAACTACGAATACAGATGTTTTATTGATCCTGTCTTAACATATAGTGGTTTGGCTCCCTCACATGGGCAAGTCAGAATACCCTAGAAAGAGTTGTGAGAGTTATGGGACCAATACCAAAAGGAATTTACAAAGACCGTAAAGAGGGGTTATGAAATAATGAAAGCTAACACTTTCTGAATATATACTTTGGTTAAAGAACAACCAGTGAATGCTGTTCTACATGCCATTCTTGGTTATAGGCCACTCAGAAGTCTTGTGCTGCAGAAGCCAAGCAGGCAAACTTGATGAGCATACTGGAAGTGTGTCAGGCACTTCATTTAAAAGGAGCCACCCAATGAGTACAGGGCAGACAGAGAGCACGACTGCTGGAAGAGATGACGAGGTGGTGTCAAGAATACAACTCAGTGACAGTTAAGAAAATAAATAAAGACACTGACCAAGAAGTTGAATGAGGCCACAGACAATGGAGGCAGAGGTGGCAAATTACAGAGAACTCAACGTGGACCTACAGGAATGCCTGATCGCCAAACTTAAACCCATCCGTAATTTTTTTGCACCATGCACTTTAACAAAAGTGTTCATGAATGTTTTCATCAAGATGAATGTCAAATATACTACACTGAACAAAAAATGTTAGTTACAGTTCATATAAATAAATCCGTCGATTTAAATAAATTCATTAAGCCCTAATCTATGGATTTCACATGACTGGGAATACAGATATGCATCTGTTGGTCACAGATACCTTAAAAAAGATAAGGGGTCAGAAAACCAGTCAGTATCTGGTGTGACCACCATTTGCTTCATGCAGCGCAACACATCTCCTTCTCATAGAGTTGATCAGGCTGTTGATTGTGGCTGTGCAAAGTTTCTGGATATTGTTGGGAACTGGAACACGCTGTCGTACACATCGATCCAGAGCATCCCAAACAAGCTCAATGGTGAGTATGCAGTCCATGGAAGAACTGGGCCACTTTTATCTTCCAGGAATTGTGTACAGATCAATGGGGCTGTGCATTATCATGCTGAAACGTGCTGGTGGATGCTGGTGGATGAATGGCGCGACAATTGGCCTCAGGATGTCATCAAGGTATCTCTGTGCATTCAAATTGCCATTGATAATGTGCAATTGTGTTCATTTTCCATACAGTAGCTTATGCCTGCCCATACCATAACCTCACCGCCACCACGGGGCACTATTCACAACATTGACATCAGCAAACAGCTCGCCCACACAATGCCATACACTGCCATCTGCCCTGGTGAGGACAACAAGCATGCAGATGAGCTTCTCATAGTTTGTGCAGAAATTATTAGTTTGTGCAAACCCACAGTTTTATCAGCTGCCCGTGTGGCCGGTCTCAGATAATCGCACAGGTTAAAAAGCTGGATGTGGAGTTCCAGGGCTGGTGTGGTTACACTTAGTCTGCAGTTGTGAGGATGGTTGGATGTACTGCCAAATTCTCTAAAACAATGTTGGAGGCGGCTTATGGTAGAGAAATTAACATTTATCTGGCAACAGCTCTGGTGGACATTCTTGGAGACAGCATGCCAATTGCACGCTCTGTGGCATTGTGTTGTGTGACCAAACTGCACATTTTAGAGTGGCCTTTTATTGTCCCCAGCACAAGGTGCACCTACCTGTTTAATGATCATGCTGTTTAATCAGCTTCTTGATATGCCCCACCTGTCAGGTGGATGGATTATCTTGGCAAATGAGAAATGCTCACTAAGAGGAATGTAAACACATTTGTACACAACATTTGATAGAAATAAGCTTTTTGTACATGACGAAAATTGCTGGGATCTTTTAATTCAGCTCATGAAACATGGCACTAACGCTTTACATGTTGTATTTATATTTCCGTTCAGTAAAAATAACTTCACTGTTACTTCTCTATCAATAGTAGCTCTTAGCCCCTTGCCACACCCGGAAGAGACCACCTCGCCCCACCCGGAGGAGACCACCTGGATGACAAGGTATTATATTATACTATTCTAGGTATTATATTGTTTACAAAAATATTTCTAAAGTCTGATTGTTATGGTTATTAATCTTAGATGTAGAATTAGCACTTGATACTTCAGTTGACTGCTTTTTACACACTTGGCAAAAAGTGTTGTAGAGGATGGCAGGGTTACTTGGCATACAGTACAGGTGAGTCAAGGAGAGGAAGGCAGGGTGAGTAAGAGAGGGGGGGCAGGGCTATTCTGAGTTATCTGAAGCTAGGGACAGGGGTACACAAATACATGTCCGGGGCACAATGTTCAGTTAATGTTGGTTTGCCTGTTGAATAATAGGGGTCACAGTAGTTTCTTCTCGATTCAATATACTCCTGATGAAGTCCCTGATGAAATGATGTTCACTGAAGTAGTTTAAACCTATATAATTGTTTTACAGGTCCATATTGGAGAGGGGTTTTTCATCCGACTGGACCATTGGGGATACAATTCAGCAAACAGAGAGATTTCATGTTTGTGAAAGAATGAATCCTGTCCATCTGGGGTTCAGCAACCCTCAGCACCAGGAACCTGGAGGGAAAAGCCTGCCCCACATTAAAAACATCTCCACCCCCCAGCTTGCTTAGTAATATTATGTTTGGTGTATTTTCAGACTGTTTCCAAACCTGGCTCAAAAGCAAGATTGTGGAGAAGGAGCTAAAAATCAGGGAAAAATAACGAAGTATTTAACTGAACAAATTATGGACCGTAACAAAAACAATGGAAAGCAGATTGAGAAGGCTGAGTGGGGATGAATAGATTTGGAGAGGTCTTATAAGGGCAGCTGATAATGTATATTGAACACCACAGCCACAGCCTTTAGTTTATGGTTGATGTAGCTTGTTTGCCATTACCCAATCTGTGTTCTCAATGAGTTCCAAGCATGTGATTAAGATGGGTGCTGCCAGTTGACCTTTAAAAATAAAATGAATTACATTTCAGGCAGTGTTTGTAGTTACTTCATATAGAGTGCCTTCAGAAAATATTCACACCCCTTGGCTTTTTCCTGTTACAGCCTGAATTTAAAATGGATTAAATTGAGATTGTGTGTCACTGGCCTAAACACAATACCTACCCCATAATGTCAAAGTGGATGTATCTTTTTATTAAAAGCTGAAAGAAGTGTAAAAAATATGCTTAACAAGTAATATAAGAAGTTGCAATTGTGATTTTAAAACAGTTAGGTGGTTGTGATAGGAGAAAACTCAGGATAGATCAACGACGTTGCAGTTACTCCACAATACTAACCTAAATGACTGAGTGAAAAGAAGGAAGCCTGTACAGAATACAAATATTCCATAACAAAGCAGAAAATATTTACTTTTACATGTTTTATTTAGTAACAATAAAATAACAATAACAAGGCTATATACAAGGGGTACCAGTACCGAGTCAAATGTGCGGGGGTACAGGTTAGTCGAGGTAATTTGTACATGTAGCTAGGGGTAAAATGCCAAGATGACAGCTTTGCACACTCAAGGCAAAGGGTGGCTACTTTGAAGAATCTCAAATATAAACTAGATTTATATTTGTTTAACACTTTTTTTTAGTAACAACATGATTCCATGTGTTATTATAGTTTGTTTTCACCACTATTGTACAATGTAGAAAATAGTAAAAATAAAGAAAAACCCTTGAATTAGTAGATGTGTCCAAACTTTTGACTGGTACTGTACATGTTTCAAGCAGACGATAGTCCCTGTGCCCAAGAAAGTGAAGGTAACCTGCCTAAATGACTACTTGCCAGTTGGTCCGTGCGTGCTCTGAGGACACGTCCTGGTCATTCGTCTGGCCTCACGGCCTTGTGAATGTTGACCTGTTTAAAGGTCTTTGCTCACATGGATGTTGCCTGTTATCCATGGCTTCTGGTTGGGATATGTACATACGGTAACTGTGGGGACGAAGTCATCAATACACTTATTGATGAACCAGTGAATGAGGTGGTATACTCCTCAATGCCATTGGATGAATCCTGGAACAAATTCTAGTCTGTGATAGCAAAATAGTCCTGTAGCTGTTAGGTGCGTGAATGAGGACCCAAAAGCGAATTAACGTAAACAGAGCTTCTTTAATAACAAAACAAACGTAGGCTCAGATGGACCGGCAGATTCCGACAGGACAGGACAAGGTTGCAGCAAACATGACGATAGTCTGGTTCAGGCATGAACAACACAAACAAGAATCCGACAAAGACAGAAACAAAAACAGAGAGAGATATAGAGGACTAATCAGAGGGAAAAAGGGAACAGGTGGGAAAAGGGGTGACGAGGTAGTTAGGAGGAGACAAGGAACAGCTGGGGGAAAGAGGGGGAGAAAAGGTAACCTAATAACGACCAGCAGAGGGAGACCGGGTGAAGGGAAAGGACAGAAACAAGACACAACATGACAGTACCCCCCCACTCACCGAGCGCCTCCTGGCGCACTCGAGGAGGAAACCTGGCGGCAACGGAGGAAATCCTCGATCAGCGCACGGTCCAGCACGTCCCGAGAGGGAACCCAACTCCTCTCCTCAGGACCGTACCCCTCCCAATCTACTAGGTACTGATGACCACGGCCCCGAGGACGCATGTCCAAAATCCTACGGACCCTGTAGATGGGTGCGCCCTCGACAAGGATGGGGGGGGGGGGGGGGAAGACGAGCGGGGGCGCGAAGAACGGGCTTGATACAGGAGACATGGAAGACCGGGTGGACGCGACGAAGATATCGCGGAAGAAGAAGTCGAACTGCGACAGGATTAATGATCTGAGAAATACGGAACGGACCAATGAACCGCGGGGTCAACTTGCGAGAAGCGGTCCTAAGGGGAAGGTTCTGAGTGGAGAGCCAAACTCTCTGACCGCGACAATATCTAGGACTCTTAGTTCTACGCTTATTAGCAGCCCTCACAGTCTGCGCCCTATAACGGCAAAGTGCAGACCTGACCCTCTTCCAGGTGCGCTCGCAACGTTGGACAAAAGCCTGAGCGGAGGGAACGCTGGACTCGGCGAACTGAGATGAGGACAGCGGAGGCTGGTACCCGAGGCTACTCTGAAAAGGAGATAGCCCGGTCGCAGACGAAGGAAGCGAGTTGTGGGCGTATTCTGCCCAGGGGAGCTGTTCTGACCAAGACGCAGGGTTGCGAAAAGAAAGACTGCGTAAGATGCGACCAATAGTCTGATTGGCCCGTTCTGCTTGACCGTTAGACTGGGGGTGAAAGCCGGAAGAGAGACTGACGGAAGCCCCAATCAAACGGCAAAACTCCCTCCAAAATTGAGACGTGAATTGCGGACCTCTGTCCGAAACGACGTCTGACGGAAGGCCATGAATTCTGAAAACATTCTCGATGATGATTTGTGCCGTCTCTTTAGCAGAAGGAAGCTTAGCAAGGGGAATAAAATGAGCCGCCTTAGAGAACCTGTCGACAACCGTAAGAATAACAGTCTTCCCCGCTGACGAAGGCAGTCCGGTGACAAAATCTAAGGCGATGTGAGACCACGGTCGAGAGGGAATGGGAAGCGGCCTGAGACGGCCGGCAGGAGGGGAGTTACCGGACTTAGTCTGCACGCAGACCGAACAAGCAGCCACGAAGCGACGCGTGTCATGCTCCCGGGTGGGCCACCAAAAACGCTGGCGAATGGAAGCAAGCGTACCCCGAACGCCAGGGTGGCCGGCTAACTTGGCAGAGTGAGCCCACTGAAGAACGGCCAGACGAGTAGGAACGGGAACGAAAAGAAGGTTCCTAGGACAAGCGCGCGGCGACGGAGTTTGAGTGAGTGCTTGCTTTACCTGCCTCTCAATTCCCCAGACAGTCAACCCGACAACACGCCCCTCAGGGAGAATCCCCTCGGGGTCAGTGGAGGCTACTGAAGAACTGAAGAGACGAGATAAAGCATCAGGCTTGGTGTTCTTAGAGCCCGGACGATAAGAAATCACGAACTCGAAACGAGCGAAAAACAGCGCCCAGCGCGCCTGACGCGCATTAAGTCGTTTGGCAGAACGGATGTACTCAAGGTTCCTATGGTCAGTCCAAACGACAAAAGGAACGGTCGCCCCCTCCAACCACTGTCGCCATTCGCCTAGGGCTAAGCGGATGGCGAGCAGTTCGCGGTTTCCCACATCATAGTTACGTTCCGACGGCGACAGGCGATGAGAAAAATACGCGCAAGGGTGGACCTTGTCGTCAGAGAGGGAGCGCTGAGAAAGAATGGCTCCCACGCCCACCTCTGACGCGTCAACCTCGACAACGAACTGTCTAGTGACGTCAGGTGTAACAAGGATAGGTGCGGATGTAAAACGATTCTTGAGGAGATCAAAAGCTCCCTGGGCGGAAACGGACCACTTAAAGCACGTCTTGACAGAAGTAAGGGCTGTGAGAGGGGCTGCCACCTGACCGAAATTACGGATGAAACGACGATAGAAGTTCGCGAAGCCGAGAAAGCGCTGCAGCTCGACGCGTGACCTAGGGACGGGCCAATCAATGACAGCTTGGACCTTAGCGGGATCCATCTTAATGCCTTCAGCGGAAATAACAGAACCGAGAAATGTGACGGAGGAGGCATGAAAAGAGCACTTCTCAGCCTTCACAAAAAGACAATTCTCTAAAAGGCGCTGGAGGACACGTCGAACGTGCTGAAGATGAATCTGGAGTGACGGTGAAAAAATCAGGATATCGTCAAGGTAAACGAAAACAAAGATGTTCAGCATGTCTCTCAGGACATCATTGACTAATGCCTGAAAGACAGCTGGAGCGTTAGCGAGGCCGAAAGGAAGAACCCGGTATTCAAAGTGCCCTAACGGAGTGTTAAACGCCGTCTTCCACTCGTCCCCCTCCCTGATGCGCACGAGATGGTAAGCGTTACGAAGGTCCAACTTAGTGAAAAACCTGGCTCCCTGCAGGATCTCGAAGGCTGAAGACATAAGAGGAAGCGGATAACGATTCTTCACTGTTATGTCATTCAGCCCTCGATAATCTATGCAGGGGCGCAGGGACCCGTCCTTCTTCTTAACAAAAAAAAACCCCGCTCCGGCGGGAGAGGAGGAGGGGACTATGGTACCGGCGGCAAGAGCTACAGACAAATAATCTTCGAGAGCCTTACGTTCGGGAGCCGACAGAGAGTATAGTCTACCCCGGGGGGGAGTGGTTCCCGGAAGGAGATCAATACT
The DNA here is from genome assembly GCF_013265735.2 of Oncorhynchus mykiss. NCBI lineage: Eukaryota > Metazoa > Chordata > Actinopteri > Salmoniformes > Salmonidae > Oncorhynchus > Oncorhynchus mykiss. The sequence goes on along the minus strand of NC_048586.1, from coordinate 5,353,000 downwards.
ACAATCATACGACCGGTGTGGAGGAAGAGAGGTGGCCCTGGACCGACTGAACACCGTGCGCAGATCGTGATATTCCTCCGGCACCCCTGTCAAATCACCAGGCTCCTCCTGTGAAGAAGAGACAGAGGAAACAGGAGGGATAGCAGACATTAAACATTTCACATGACAAGAGACGTTCCAGGAGAGGATAGAATTACTAGACCAATTAATGGAAGGATTATGACAAACTAGCCAGGGATGGCCCAAAACAACAGGTGTAAAAGGTGAACGAAAAATTAAAAAAGAAATGGTTTTGCTATGATTACCAGAAACAGTGAGGGTTAAAGGTAGCGTCTCACGCTGAATCCTGGGGAGAGGACTACCATCCAGGGCGAACAAGGCCGTGGACTCCCTTAACTGTCTGAGAGGAATGTCATGTTCCCGAGCCCAGGTCTCGTCCATAAAACAGCCCTCCGCCCCAGAGTCTATTAAGGCACTGCAGGAAGCTGACGAACCGGTCCAGCGTAGATGGACCGACAAGGTAGTGCAGGATCTTGAAGGAGAGACAGGAGTAGTAGCGCTCACCAGTAGCCCTCCGCTTACTGATGAGCTCTGGCTTTTACTGGACATGAAGTGACAAAATGACCAGCAGAACCGCAATAGAGACAGAGACGGTTGGTGATTCTCCGTTCCCTCTCCTTAGTCGAGATGCGGATACCTCCCAGCTGCATAGGCTCAGCACCCGAGCCGGCAGAGGAAGATGGTAGTGATGCGGAGAGGGGGGCAACGGAGAACGCGAGCTCCTTTCCACGAGCTCGGTGACGAAGATCAACCCGACGCTCAATGCGAATAGCGAGTTCAATCAAGGAATCCACGCTGGAAGGAACCTCCCGGGAGAGAATCTCATCCTTTACCTCTGCGCGGAGACCCTCCAGAAAACGAGCGAGCAAAGCCGGCTCGTTCCAGCCACTGGAGGCAGCAAGAGTGCGAAACTCAATTGAGTAGTCTGTTATGGATCGATTACCTTGACATAGGGAAGACAGGACCCTGGAAGCCTCCTCCCCAAAAACAGATCGATCAAAAACCCGTATCATCTCCTCCTTAAAGTCCTGATACTGGTTAGTACACTCCGCCCTTGCCTCCCAGATTGCCGTGCCCCACTCACGAGCCCGTCCAATAAGGAGAGATATGACGTAGGCGACACGAGCAGTGCTCCTGGAGTAAGTGTTGGGCTGGAGAGAAAACACAATATCACACTGGGTGAGGAACGAGCGGCATTCAGTGGGCTCCCCAGAGTAACACGGCGGGTTATTGATTCTGGGCTCCGGAGATTCGAAAGCCCTGGAAGTGGCCGGTGGATCGAGGCGGAGATGGTGAACCTGTTCTGTGAGGTTGGAGACTTGGGTGGCCAGGGTCTCAACGGCATGTCGAGCAGCAGACAATTCCTGCTCGTGTCTGCCTAGCATCGCTCCCTGGATCTCGACGGCTGAGTGGAGAGGATCCGAAGTCGCTGGGTCCATTCTTGGTCGGATTCTTCTGTTAGGTGCGTGAATGAGGACCCAAAAGCGAATTAACGTAAACAGAGCTTCTTTAATAACAAAACAAACGTAGGCTCAGATGGACCGGCAGATTCCGACAGGACAGGACAAGGTTGCAGCAAACATGACGATAGTCTGGTTCAGGCATGAACAACACAAACAAGAATCCGACAAAGACAGAAACAAAAACAGAGAGAGATATAGAGGACTAATCAGAGGGAAAAAGGGAACAGGTGGGAAAAGGGGTGACGAGGTAGTTAGGAGGAGACAAGGAACAGCTGGGGGAAAGAGGGGGAGAAAAGGTAACCTAATAACGACCAGCAGAGGGAGACAGGGTGAAGGGAAAGGACAGAAACAAGACACAACATGACAGTAGCGTAGCATCCGCAACATCTGACCACTTCCGTATAGAGCGAGTCACCGGTACTTCCTGCTTTAGTTTTTGTTTGTAAGCAGGAATCAGGAGGATAGAATTATGGTCAAATTTGACAAATTTTGGGCGAGGGAGAGATTTGTACTCGTCTCTGTGTCTTGAGTAAAGGTGGCGTATAGTTTTTTCCCCCTCTGGTTGCACATGTGACATTCTGGTATAAATGAGGTAAAAACTGATATAATTTGCCTGCATTAAAGTCCCCTGCCATTAGGAGTGCCGCTTCTGGATGATTATTTTCTTGTTTGCTTATGGTTTGTGGAGGTAAACAGACGGTTACAAAAAATAGATGAAAACTCTCTTGGTAGATAGTGTGGTCTACAGCTTATCAAGAGGTACTCTACCTCAGGTGAGCAATACATTGAGACTACCTTATTAGACATCGCACACCAGCTGCTATTGACAAATAGACACACACTGTTCTGTCTTGCCGATGCACGGAAAATCCAGCCAACTGTATATTATTCACGTCATTGTTCAGCCACGACTCAGTGAAACATTAGATGTTACAGTTTAGGATAGTCTTGAACGGAGCTCATCCAGTTTATTCTCCAGTGATTGCATGTTGGCCAATAGAACGGATGGTCGAAGCGGTTTACCCACTCGCCGACAAATTCTCACAAGGCACCCTGATCTACGTATCTCCTTCTTATCTTTATGCGAAATCCAGGGATATGGGCATTGTGGAGCAACATTATCCTTTTCATCAGACTCATTAAAGAAAAAAATCTTTGTCCAGTTCGAGGTGAGTAATTGCTGTTCTGAATCCAGAAGCTCTTTTCGGTCATATGCGATGGTCGCATCAACATTATGTTCAAAATAAGTTAAACACGCCAAAAAAAACAACACAAAATAGCACAATCGGTTAGGAGCCCGTATAAAGGCAGCCATCCCTTCACGGCGACATTCACACCACGCCATTTACATGCATCCCGTTTGCAATAAGGAACTAAAGTAAAACTGCAGAAAATTGGGCAAATAATTAAATTTCATGTCCTGAATACAAAGTGTTATGTTTGGGGAAAATCCAACACAGCACATCACTGAGTACCACTATTCATATATTCAAGCATGGTGGTTGTATCATGTTATGGGTATACTTGTCATCAGCAAGGATTTTTTTTTAGGATAAATGTAATGGAATAGAGCTAAGCACAGGCAAAATGCTAGAGGAATTCCTGGTTCAGGCTGCTCACCTACACATATTCAGACTCCTTTTAGAAGTAAGAGTTATTTTGTACCTCCAGCCAATCAAAATCACTCTATAGCGACATATAGCAGACTCACTGAAAAAGATGTTGGTAATCCCCTTAAGAACAAACATGAGTACATATCTTTCCATAATTTACCTAAGGATGAAAAACATGCTTACCCGCCCTGCTGATAAGGGTGGTTCGGATGTACTCATGGATAGGACAATTTATGTAATTGAGTGTCAACACCTTTTACAAGAAATTCAGAAGTGACCCCACTTCCCAATTTCAGAACACTAGCTTTACTGTCCTAGATGGGTATTTCAGTTCTGGTCAAATCACCAAAAAATAACAACTTTTTGGCTATTCAACATGCTAAAATTGCCACTTTCTATACTCTTTTATTAGACCACTTGCAGAACAGCTCCCCTTCTTTGTAAAGGATACCAGTGGTATGATCTTTATTATTGAATCTCTTGATCCTCTCCCTGAGAATACTTTATTAGTGACTTCTGACTTCTTCTTTATTAGTGACTTCTTGAAATTGTACTCACACACAACTATTTCATGTTTCTAATTACTTTATTTATTCAGACAAAGGGTACTGCTATGATATCCCATATGGCTCCTAACTATGCTAATTTGTATGTGGGTTACATGGGTTACAACAGTCTATTTTCAATCCTCTCAAAAATGTTTTCTTGCCTAACATTATTATTTGGAAATGGTATATTGATCATATTTTTTGTTCTATGGAGGGGTGATGCAAAACAACTCCAGACATTCCATGCTTTTCTTAACTCTTGTTCTGAGCACCTGAGATTTACTATGCCATCTGACACACGTCAAATCAATTTCCTTGATCTTCTGATATTGTGTGAGGATAACGTTCTATACACTGATCTTTACAGGAAACCTACTGATAGTAACATTTTGTTGAGGGCTGATAGCTGTCACCCACTTCCCTTGAAAAACAGTTTGTCCTACAGCCAATTCTGTCGAATCAAAATAATTTGCAAAAAACAATCAGATTTCGACAGAAATATGGCTGAGACGCAAATAAATTCAAGGAGAGGGGGTACAAAAACGGTCAGATTAACACTGCCAGATTAAAACTGCCAGACATTGAGACATAATCTCTTTCAAGGAAAGTTTGGAAAAATAAACATTCTTGCGCTCCGTTACTCGAAGTGCTCTGAACAAATTAAAGGAATCATTCACAAACATTGGCACATCCTAAGATCCGATGACAGTATCGGAAATGTGTTTTTGGACCCTCCCTTGGTCGTATTCTCGCAGGGCAGAAATCTCAGAGATCAATTGGTAAACTCTAATTTACCAACCCAAAATACCCCTGCACATCCATTTGCACCCAAATGGAAACTACATGTGTAATGGCTGTGCTCAATGCAATGGCACTTACAAATGTATATCCTTCAAACATCCCCAAACAGGGAAACAGATCCAAATCAAAGGTATTATCACGTGCTCCACTAAGGCAGTCATTTACCTGATTACTTGTCTTCGTGGTAAAAATTGTGGGTAAAACGAAATTCGAATTAACCTCTTGATCCTACTTGAGACGCAGACGTCTCAACTAGGCACCTGGAAATGCAAATGCGCTACGCTAAATGCTAAATGTACTCGTTAAAACTCAAATGTTCATTAAAATACACATGCAGGGTATTGAATTAAAGCTACACTCAGATTTTTAAAATGCTTTTCGGCGAAAGCATGAGAAGCTATTATCTGATAGCATGCAACACCCCAACATACCTGAAGGGGACGTAAACAAAAGAATTAGCGTAGCCGGCGCTACACAAAAACGCAGAAATAAAATATAAAACATTCATTACCTTTGATGATATTCTTTGTTGGCACTCCTATATGTTCCATAAACATCACAATTGGGTCTTTTTTCCCGATTAAATCCGTCCATGTATGCCCAAAATATCCATTTGTATAGCCTGTCTGGTTCAGGAAAAATGCTCTCTTCCAACACGCAACGTCATTTTTAAAAATTATATAAGTTGCCTATATTCTTTGACAAAACACTTCAACCTACTTTTGTAACCCAACTTTAGGTATTTGTAAACGTTAATAAGCGATCAAATTGATCACTGGGTGATCTGTATTCAATAGCAGCTACTCAAGAAAACAATGTCCATTTTTCTCTCTTCCAAAATCGATTGCTGTAGGCTGGATGGAATGAAGGATCTATTGGTCATGACTCAAATTATTTTTGTCAATGAAAATGACGTTTTTGGTTTTCAGTGACCAGTTTTTTTTATGCTTTTACGCCAAACATAACATTTTGCATTGTTGCCAAAAAGTTCAATTTTGGTTTCATCTGACCAGAGCACCTTCTTCCACATGTTTGGTGTGTCTCCCAGGTGGCTTGTGGCAAACTTTAAACAACACTTTTTATGGATATCTTTAAGAAATGGCTTTCTTCTTGCCACTCTTCCATAAAGACCAGATTTGTGCAATATACGACTGATTGTTGTCCTATGGACAGAGTCTCCCACCTCAGCTGTAGATCTCTGCAGTTCATCCAGAGTGATCATGGGCCTCTTGGCTGCATCTCTGATCAGTCTTCTCCTTGTATGAGCTGAAAGTTTAGAGGGACGGCCAGGTCTTGGTAGATTTGCAGTGGTCTGATACTCCTTCCATTTCAATATTATCTCTTGCACAGTGCTCCTTGGGATGTTTAAAGCTTGGGAAATCTTTTTGTATCCAAATCCGGCTTTAAACTTCTCCACAACAGTATCTCGGACCTGCCTGGTGTGTTCCTTGTTCTTCATGATGCTCTCTGCGCTTTTGACGGACCTCTGAGACTATCACAGTGCAGATGCATTTATACGGAGACTTGATTACACACAGGTGGATTGTATTTATCATCATTAGTCATTTAGGTCAACATTGGATCATTCAGAGATCCTCACTGAACTTCTGGAGAGAGTTTGCTGCATTGAAAGTAAAGGGGCTGAATAATTTTGCACGCCCAACTTTTCAGTTTTTGATTTGTTAAAAAATTTTGAAATATCCAATAAATGTCGTTCCACTTCATGATTGTGTCCCACTTGTTGTTGATTCTTCACAAAAAACTACTGTTTTATATCTTGATGTTTGAAGCCTGAAATGTGGCAAAAGGTCGCAAAGTTCAAGGGGGCCGAATACTTTCGCAAGGCACTGTAGCTTAACTAGGGTTTTCCTTGCAGCATTTGACCACACGACTGGACAATAATCAAGATAAGACTAAACTAGAGGCTGCAGAACTTGCTTTTTGGAGTGCAGTGTCATAAAAGCGGAGCATCTTTTTATTATGGACAGACTTCTCCCCATCTTTACAACCATTTAATCTATACTGAAATCAATGAGCACAGCATAGTCATAGAAATTTTTTTTCAGCCTAATTTACATTTACATTTTAGTTATATTCAGAGTGACTTACAGTTAGTACATTCATCTAAAGATACAGTAGATAGGTGGGTCCCACCTATCATCGTCATAGTAAATACATTTGTCCTCAAATTTGTCATCAAAGTCAGAGCTAGTAAGGGTGGAAAAAAGCCAAGTGCAAGTGTTCGTTCACAAATATTTTAAAAGAGGAATTACTAGGATAGGGCATTTCATAGTAAAGAAACAAAAAACATGATCTTAAATGAACTTAACTATGGACATAAACAGAGCAACCAACACCCACAGCTTTGTTCATATATCAGATCACAACCCTGCTGTATGCCTGCTTCAGCTCAGTGTGTTCACCGCAATAACTCTTGATAACTTCTCATTTCACTGTCCATCTGAAATGGAATTGGCCCGAGGGTTTATAATCCTCGCTCATATGATTCCCAGCACAGCCATATGAAAGAGGCCACACAGCACAATGAGGATTAGACCGTCATTATATCATATCACAGAAGTGATGGAGGGGGAGGGGGGGGGGGGGTTACATGTCATGTAAAGATATTAAGGTGCCATAGACAAAAATTACACAATTTGGATGATATGGGTGGATATTTGATTAGGATGGGATGTGTCAGTTGCGGTGAACCAGACTGGGGTCCAGTGGGCATGTGCAGCATCTGGAGACAGCTCTGCTGAAGTGACATGTCACCCAGTGTGGACCCCAGCCGCGGCTGGTGCCTCTTCTAGTCCCAGGGGGAAGCTCGATCTGGGGCAACCTTGGGACCTTTTTGACCCATCAGAAAGGCAACTGTCTTCCAAAACAGTGGTCATATCGTGTACACGTCTGACCCGTAGTTGGGAATTCTCGGATTTGGGGAATTTTTTTGTGCGTTTTATGTCACCCACATGATCACATCTCAGGCCCAATCAAGTGTCGGGGTGAGTGAGAAGTTGAGAAATATGTTTATTTTTTCTAATCTTTTGTTTCAACATTGAAAGTGGTGGGAATCTGTTTGGACCCGGACAAAGGTAAAATCTATTTGAATTTAATTATTGAAATAAGTTTACAAATGTATTACTAGAATAGAATTGTGAGGGTGTTTGTTGCTATTGTCAATTCTTAGTACTGAGATGCTGCATACGAAACATTCCTAGCGTTTGATGATGATTGGTGTTTAATTGATATTTTGATTCATATTAAATATGGACATTCGATATGGAGACTCCGCACTCGCTTTGGAATATCCAATTGATTCTACATTTTATGAAATTTTTCCCTCATCACTCTATACGTAATACCCCATATTGACGAAGCAAAAACAGGCATAAAAAAATGGAGCAGGTTTTCATCTCTCTGTACTTTGCTCTGTTCATCTTTCCCTTGGTCCTGACTAGTCTCCCAGTCCCTGCCTCTGAAAAACATCCCCACAGCATGATGCTGCCACCAACATGCTTCACCATAGGGATGGTGCCAGGTTTCTTCCAGACGTGAAACTTGGTTCTTGGTCACCTCCCTGACCAAGGCCCTTCTCCCCTGATTGTTCCGTTTTGCCGGGTGGCCAGCTCTAGGAAGAGTCTTGGTGGTTCCAGAATTCTTCCGTTTAACAATGAGGGAGGCCACTGTGTTCTTGGGGACACCAGCCTAGAGGGGTTCTTCAATGCTGCAGAATCTTTTGGGTGTTTTTCCCCAGATCTGTGCCTCAACACAAACCTGTCTCGGAGCTCTACGGACAATTCCTTTGACTTCATGGCTTGGTTTTTGCTCTGACATGCACTGCCAACTGTGGGACCGTATATAGACAGGTGTGGGCCTTTTCAAATCATGTCCAATCAATTGAATTTACCACAGGTGGACTCCACAGTTGAGCTCAATTTCGAGGATCTGAATACTTATGGAAAGAAGGTATTTCTGTTGTGTCCAAAATGAGGAAATTTTTTTATTGAATACATTTTAGAATAAGGCTGTAACGTGTGGATGTAGCATGTGGAAAAAGTGATGGGGTCTGAATACTTACCGAATGCACTGTATGGGATCTTTTAATTCAGCTCATGAAACATGGGACCAACACTTTACATGTTGCATACATATTTTTGTTCACTGTACCTGATTTTCTAACATCAAGACGTCAATATTCCTGTAATGCTTTTTGTATAAAAATTCTGAATTTGATTTAATCACAGCATATCCTGCAATAACTCGATATAACTCGATATATTATCCATTATCATGGTTACCTGCGTACATAATGTTATGTCATGCTAATGACATTATTTTCAGCCTGATGACTAGGTGAAGTGTGACTATAAAATAATGACTGTGCTGGAACATGCATAATGGCTTTCACTGCTATTAGAGGAGATTATAACTTAACTGTCACAATTAATCTTGGACTGTAAAGCTAGGTGTTGGTGACATGAAGCAATGACACCATACAGTAAGTAGGCTTACCTTCCCAGTTGTGCTAATTTCTTTCACCTACTGTACAGATATTGATGGTGCAAATCTCACTTGTGAATAAAGTAAAGGTAAAAGTAGTGCTTTCAATCTCTGTCAATTTTCTGTATATTGTGACTGCCTTGTAGCATTTCCAAAAGTATGTATCTACCGTCTGTGAAAGTTCAATGAATGACTGACCTCTAGTTTCTGTCAGGACATATTTCTCAGACATTTGAAGATGGACCATTTCCACATTCACTGTAATGCTGTTAAATATTTGCCAGAGGGTGCTGCTGATAAGGCTGTCAACATTTTAGTTGTGCTTTGTATGGGATAATCACGGAAGCTTCCGCTAGCCCAGTCTGCACCTTTCATTGTAATTTCTCTGATGCCCCTAGCAGCAATGTCCTCAAAGCATAGACCAAAGCTGCATCCCAAATTGCACCCTATTCCCTACATAGTGCACTACTTTTGATCAGAGCCTTATGGGCGTGCTGCTATCTGCTTTGGTTTGAAATGTATTGTTTTCATCCTCAAAAAGTGTGTCTCAGTAAAACAGGCAATATAAGGACATATTGCAATATCAATGGTGTCAGCAACAAAAAGTTGTTTCTACAGGAGTCAATTGAATGACACCGTATCTGTTGGAACAGCACATCACTTTGTCTTCAATCTTTTCTGTACCATCATTTTGATTACAGTTCCCACTGTGGCCTACTGAGCTTGATTATTTCGTCAAAAGATAATTGCCTTCTAAAGCTTCAGTCTACTTGAAGACAAGCATTATATTTAGTTCAACACTCCTTACCCAATTAGAATAATGCCTATAGATTAATACGTGTTAGGTCTTGTGTAACAGCAGACACATTTTGATTAATATGGAACAGGTACTTTTTAAATATGGAGGAAAATGTGGTATTATTACCTCTCACAGTCAAGAGTGAAGGTGAATGTAAAAATGTATTTGGATATACATCTGATATTCCTGCTCTCACATTTCTGGTATCAGCAAATGAAACACAACCCTTGGTCTTTGAGGTTGTACTAGTTCATGTAGGGTTTTCTATCACAGGTGGAAATAACAGGGAAAATACAGAATACACAGGTTCCTGTCTTCAGGTTCAAGACAGAAATGTAGCTATCACAAATATTAACTGACGAGGGAGTCAGTCTGGTAGTCAGCAGATGCTGTAATGTATTTTGAGACACAACCCTTGAATGGCAACAATTTTGTGTAATGATAAAGGCATTTGCATTATGCAGTAGCTGTTTTATTCCTCGTGTTTCTCCCCGCTGTCGAGGGATCTGTTCAAGGACACGTTCAGCCTGCTCCTATCTCTCACAGCCACCAAGGGGAGCAGTCAGTAGGAATAATTGAAAACAGTACGCTTGTCTGAGCCCAAACCTGGACCTGCTTCAGTATATTTCTGTGGAGGTAAAAACTTTGAGCCTGGTGTATTTGTGGCTAAACTCACTCTAGATGACCCATTTCCCCCCTAAATCCTAGTCCTGAATATACCAGACTACAAACCAGGTGTGTATGCTATTCACATGCACTCCTCTTGCTGTGGAGTGTTGAGGTCCCTATACAGACAAGATTTGGTTCCGGGTGTGGAACTGGAAATGACTATTGTTTTACCCCAGTGGGAGGTGTGGCTGGGTTCAGTGTCTATATATATATGTTAATGTGAACCCAGGGTTCCACACGTCTCCAGTCTCCTCAGTGATCCAGTCTCACTGATAAGGAAAGAGTGATTATGTGAAAAATAGTGTGTCTCACTCTCAGTCGTCCCTCTCTGTCCATGACCAGAATGCCCTGGCTGTGTATGTCAGGCATTCCACCGAGGAGACATTGATGGTTCTATTGAGACACTGAGGAACCCATGGGAGGGTTCTAATGAGACACTGAGTAGCCCATGGGAGGGTTCTAATGAGACACCGAGGAGCCCATGGGAGGGTTCTAATGAGACACTTTATTTATCTAGGCAAGTCAGTTAAGAACAAATTATTATATATAATGACAGCCTACCCGGCCAAACCCTAACCCGGACGACACTGGCCAATTGTGGGCCGCTCTATGGGACTCCCGATCACGGCTGGTTGTGATACAGTCTGGAATCAAACCAGGGTCTGTAGTGATGCCTCAAGCACTGAGATGCAGTGCCTTAGACCCTTGCGTCACTCAGGAGCTAAGGGTCCACCAACACCCTTCCCCCTGGGCACCTGAAATATGGTCTTTCTGATTCCAATTCTGGTGTAGCTTTTCTCCGTATTACTAGGCAGGTCTCATTGTGTTGAGGTTGCAAGAATCCTGTTGAGAAAGAATTGCCATTCGCTCCTGAGTAGCAGGAGCTTAGCGCCACTTGTTCGACTGTTTGTAATGTTTCACCCATGATCCTACTCTTTTAGTTTTTGATTAATGTTGTTTCATCCATGGCTTCGGCCTACCGAGGTTTGTGTGTTTTAGTTTAGTTTATTAATTTGACCATTTAAAAAAGAAGCGCACATTAAACTTGAAAAAGCCATACATGCATATACATAAAATCATTGAGGATAACGCACAATAAAGTCTGGGACTTGTTTCCATTGGGGTCCTCTTGAAACAAGATGGCTAGGCAAGATCGAACATTGTTGAACACAGTATGACAGCAAGATAGCAAAACAGAAAAACAAAGAAAAATAACATCTATCTCATCATTGTGGTTACATTGTAGGGTACATTCATATGGGCACAGAAGACAAACAGTTTTTTACTTTATTTTTAAAGCTGCCCAGAGAAGATGTTGTTTTTACGGGAAAAGGAAACTCATTCTACTCTGAGGTTCCAATATACAAAAAGTACCTTTCCCAGCATTACTACTGGACATGTATAAGCACACATTAGCAACACCTGATCTGGTGCTGTGATTGTGTGCATCCCTAACATTGGGGAAAGTAATCAGTTAGGTATCTAGGAACCATAAGTTCTCCTGTAAACCAAACCTAGTCTAATCTGGGACACTAGCCTCAACAGGCAGCCAGTTGAGTTCCCGAAAGCAGCTAATGCCTATGTGAGTACGTGGACTCATATTCAATACTATCCTGATCAGCTTATTCTGTGCTATCTGGAGCTTCCCTTTCAGAAGCGTCGATAACGACCCCCAAACCAGGAGTACTAGCGTGGTGAAAATGGCATTGAATGAGGGCAGTGACTAGCACTCTCATGGAGTCCTTACCAAGCAGCTTGGACTTTCTAGTCAAACCCTAGCACTTTAGTGGCCATGCTCACACCTCCAAGCTTTTATCAAGGATGCATCCCAGGTAGCTAACAGAGGTTTTAGTAGTCAGCACCTCACACCCTAACTCCTCACTGATTTTAGAGGACCTACACAATTTTGGTCTGGACCACAAAATAATTGCCTCAGTTTTACCTAAGTGAAGAGATCACTTATTATCTCCTAGCCATTTGCTAATGTAAGTAAGCTCTGTGCTAAGTATTCTCTAAAACATAGTTTTACTTTTACGAGACATCAGAAGTGTAGAGTCACGGCAAGAACAAGCATTTTTCAGATCGTTTATACAGTAAAAAATTAGACACTGAGTAGCCCATGGGAGGGTTCTAATGACACACCGAGGAGTCCATGGGATGGTTCTAATGAGACACTTTAACAGTAAAAACAGTAGCGGCCCAAGCACACTCTCCTGCGGAACTCGAGACAGCGAACCATTAAACTCTACTACTTGCTCCCTACCTGACAAATAGGACTTTAACCAGCCTAGAGGGACACTGCTTAACCCCAGTGCCTCCAGTTTGGAGATTATGAGATGGTGGTTAACTGTATCAAAGGCCTTCTGTAGATAATGCATTCCACAGAGATTTTCCTCATCAATCTCTTTCCTGATGAAGTAAAGTAGACATGAATCAGTGGAGTATGTTTTTCTAAAACCAGACTGAAAATTATACGTTAGACTTTGTTTGTTGACATATTCATACATTTTCTCATGTAAAACTCTCCAGGATTTTTGATGCTATACTGAGGATAGATACAGGCCTATAAGTCCCAGGGTCAGACTTTGTCCCCTTCTTACACAGAGGAAGTGATTACAATTTAGAAATGAACACTGGAGTGATAGATGTGCAGATGAGGATGTGCAAGTAGGAATACTGGTGTGCGAAAGAGCAGAAAAAAAACAAAAACAAATATGGGGATGAGGTAGGTAGTTGGTTGGATGGGCTATTTTCAGATGGGTTAAGTACAGCTGCAGCGATCGGTAAGCTGCTCTGACAGCCGATGCTTGAAGTTAGTAAGGGAGATATGTCTCCAACTTGATGATTTTTGCAATTCGTTCCAGTCATTGCCATCAGCAAACTGTAAGGAAAGGCAGCCAAATGAGGTGTTGGCTTTGGGGATGACCAGTGAAATAAACCTGCTGAGCACGTGCTATGGGTGGGTGTTGCTATGGTGACCAGTGAGCTGAGATAAGGCAGAACTTTACCTAGCAAATACTTATAGAGCCAGTGGGTTTGGCGACGAATATGTAGTGAGGACCAGCCAACGAGAGCATACAGGTCGCAATGGTGGGTAGTATATGGGGCTTTGGTGACGAAACGGATGGCACTGTGATAGACTGCATCCAATTTACTGAGTAGAGTGTTGGAAGCTATTTTTTAAATGACTTCGTCGAAGTTGAGCATTGGCAGGATAGTCAGTTTTACGAGGGTATGTTTGGCAGCATGAGTGAAGGAGGCTTTTTTGCGAAATAGGAATCGATTCTAGAATTGATTTTGGATTGGAAATGCTTAATGTGAGTCTGGAAGGAGAGTTTACAGTCTAGGCAGACACCTAGGTATTTATAGTTGTCCACACACACCGTCCAGAGTAGTGATGCTAGTCAGGCGGGCGGGTGCAGGCAGCAATCACTTGAAGAGCCTGCATTTCATTTTACTAGCATTTCAGGACATCAGCTGTCTGGAGTTGGGTGAAGGAGAAGCGGGGGAGGCTTGGGCCAATTGCTGTGGGGCGTGCAGAGCTGTTGGCCGGGGTTAGGGTAGCCAGGTGGAAAGCGTAGCCAGCCGTAGAGAAATGCTTATTGAAGTCCTCGATTATCGTGGATTTATCGGTGGTGTCAGTGTTTCCTAGCCTCAGTGCAGTGGGCAGCTGAGAAGAGATGCTCTTATTCTCCATGGACTTTACAGTGTCCGAAAACTTTTTGGATTAGTGCTTCGGGATGCACATTTCTGTTTGAAAAAGCTAGTCTTTGCTTTCCTAACTGACTGTGTATATTGGTTCCTGACTTTCCTGAAAAGTTGCATAACACGGGGACTATTTGAAGCTAGTGCCACAGGATGTTTTTGTGCTGGTCAAGGGCAGCACAACTTTGAGCATATACCATCTCCTCCCTGATGTTTAGTCCAATACTGTTGAGTTTGTTATTGGTAGTACTACTATAGCCTAGTTCCTTAAATTATTTCCAAAGTTTAGGGTCATTTTTGTTCTCAATAATTTTATCAGCAAAGTAACCCCTCTTAGCTTTGTCCATTCTGCTCTGTGATTAATTTCTGTGATGTTTATATAGGACAAAATCATGCTGCTCTTGAGAGTTCTTAAATGTATTAAAGGACGTATTCCTTGCTTAGATAGATTCTAGAATCTCATGATTAAATCATGGGCTAGATCTCTGCTTACTCTGACTTGTAAAATGGGAGCCATCACATTCACCACATCAAGGAATCTATATTTGAAGGCTTCCCAGGCACTACACTATCCAGCACAGGTGACCAGTCAATTTTACCCACTTGCTCCCTAAACACAGTATTTGTGGATGATATTAAAATGTTAAAAAAATATTACAACAGACAAAATAACAGTCGGAGGATATATTCTGATTAGAAAACAAAAAATCCAGGAAAATAAAGAAAAAGGAGCACTCTGTCTGTAATCTGTAGATCTGAGTTTATTCAGGGGACAAACAAATAGGCTTACGTTTCGATGTTGGACACCGTCAGAACCTTGATGCCTTCATTAGAGCCATTTTTGTTCAAACTGGGCTGAAGCATGAGTGGATATGCTTTCAGATCATGATTAGATATTGGGTGCGTTCAGATGGCATTAAAATGCTAAGGAAGGTCCCTTATGCGTTTGGTGACTCTGAAGTTGCTGACCATGATAAGCAGTGCTCAAATTTGTTGATGAATGAAAAAGGCATGCATTATCTGTCCTCACCTACATATAATTTTGCAGATGAAGCAGTTTTGGCTATTGTCACCCATAATGCATTGCACAGATGACGACATGGTTTGACAGTTTGAAATCATTTTGGGGAAATTATCTCAATGATGGCTTAATACGTTTAAATGCCACAGATCCGTCACTATGAGTTTAAGTGAGATCCGAAAGGATGATGGGGGGAGGCATTATCACCTTGGCTACAGTCTTCCTGGGGTTCAGTAACATTAAGGCATTTATATACATTTCAAGGTATTACATGACATTACATTTCAGAACATTTTCAGAACACATTAAGTGTATGCCCTTAGGCCACTACTCTACTACCACCAATCTACAATACAAAGCCGATGTGTACGTGTGGGTAGAGTGAGTGTTAGCAATACTTCTGACCAAAACAAGTGGTGATGAAGTCAATCTCTCTTCTACTTTGAGCCATAACAGATTGGCATGTATATTGTTAATGTTAGCTCTCTGTGTACATTTAAAGGCCAGCCATGCTGCCCTGTTCTGAGCCAATTGTACTTTTCTTAAGTCCCTCTTTGTGGCACCTGACCACACAATTGGACAGTAGTCCAGGTGTGACACAACTAGGGCCTGTAGGACCTGCCTTGTTCATAGTGTTGTTAAGAAGGCAAAGCAGCGCTGTATTATGGACAGACTTCTCCCCATCTTAGCTAATGTTGGATCAACATGTTTTGACCATTACAGTTCAACTGGCTCAATTTCCACATTATTCATTAGTTTAGTTGAGGTTTAGGGTTTAATGAATGATCTGTCCCATATACAATGCTTTTAGTTTTTGAAATATTTATGACTAACATTTCTCGCTACCCATTCTGAAACTGACTGCAGTTCTTTGTTATCTGCTGCAGTGATTTCACTCTCTTTAGTAGCTGACATGTATAGTGTTGAGTCAACCAGTGGCATGTCATTAGTGAAGATTGAAAACAGTAAGGGGCCTCGACAACTGCTCTGGGGAATTCCTGATTCTACCTGGATAACTTTTGGAGAGGCTTCCAATAAAGAACACGCTCTGTGTTCTGTTAGACAGGTAACTCTTTATCCACAGTACAGCAGAGGGTGTAAAGCCATAACACATATGTTTTTCCAGCAACAGATAATGTCAAGCCACACTGAAGTCTAACAAAACAGCTCCCATAATCTTTTTAACATCAATTTTTCTAACACAAATTTCATCAGTCATTTGTGTAAGTGCTGTGCATGTTGAATGCCCTTCCCTATAAGCATACCTGTTGTCAATTTGTTTACTGTAAAATAGCATTGTATCTGGTCAAACACATTTTTTCCAAATGTTTACTAAGGGTTGGTAACAGGCTGATTGGTTGGCTATTTGAGCCAGTAAAGGGGGCTTTACTGTTCTTGGGTAGCGGAATGACATTTGGTTTCCTCCAGGTCTGAGGGCACAAACTTTCTTGTAGGCTTAGATTTAAGATATGGCAAATATTGTCCGCTATTATCCTCATTAATATTCTATCCAAGTTGTCAGACCCAGTTGGCTTTTTATTGTTGATAGATCAAAATATATTTTTCACCTTACATACTTACTTTACGGAATTGAAAATTACAATGTGTCTGTCTGTCTGTCTGTCTGTCTGTCTGTCTGTCTGTCTGTCTGTCTGTCTGTCTGTCTGTCTGTCTGTCTGTCTACCTTTCACAATTAAAAAAATAATTTAAGTGGTTGTCAATATTATTGGGCTTTGTAAAGAATGAGCCATCTGATTCAATGACTGGTGGAGCTGGGTTTGCCCCAAATTTCATTTAAGGTGCTGCAAAGCTTTTTACTATCATTAATTACATAATTTATCTTTGTTTCATAGTTTAGTTTCTTCTTATTTTTATTCAGTTTAGTCACATGATTTCTCAATTTGCCGTGCTTTTGCCAATCGGTTGTGAAGCCAGACTTATTTGCCATTAATCTTGCCTCAGCCCTCTCAACCATACAATTTCTCAATTCCTCATCAATCCACAGGGAGTTATCAGTCTTTACAGTAATTTTCTTCATGGGTGCAGACTGTAATAAGCAATTTCCTAAACATGTCAAGGGCAGCGTCTGGTTACTCCGCATTATAAGCCACAGACCAGAAAATATTCTTTACATCACCAACATCGGAATCACTACAAAACTTATTGAATGAACACATATACACTATTACTACTACTATTAGGCCCAGGCTTTGAAACTTTGGTTTTCCTAGATATGGCTATTATATAAAATCAAATCAAGTGAAGCTTCGTTTACATAGCACATTTCAGATTATCAATGCAATGTGCTTTACTGGAAAAAAATGAAAAACGATGAAAATAAAAACTGAAATATAAGATAAACAAACATAAGATAAAAAACAAAAGAATGACAGAAGCTGAACAACTAAATATCACAATGAGGAAAAGCAATGCTAAAAATGTTTCAAGATCTCTGTTAAATATGTCAACCGTTTCAGCACCCCTCATGTTCTTTGACAGGCTATTCTAGAAGCTGGGGGCATAATAACTAAAGGCTGCCTCTCCATGCCTCTTGGTCCTAGGCTTTGGAATAGTTAAAATACCAGTGCCAGAGAACCTGAGAGACATACTGGGTACATACAATATAAACTTAGCAAAAAAGAAACGTCCCATTTTCAGGACCCTGTCTTTTAAAAATAATCCAAATAACTTCAAAGATCTTCATTGTAAAGGGTTTAACCACTGTTTCCCATGCTTGCTCAATGAACCATGAACCATTGATGAATACGTACCTGTGGAACGGTCATTAAGACACTAACAGCTTACAGACGGTAGGCAATTAAGGTCACAGTTCTGAAAGTTCTACTGACTCTGAAAAACACCAAAAGAAATATGCCCAGGATCCCTGCTCATCTACATGAACGTGCCTTAGGCATGCTGCAAGGAGGGATGAGGACTGCAGATGTGTCAGGGGAAATAAATTGCAATGTCCGTACTGTGAGACGCTTAAGACAGTGCTAAAGGGAGACAGGACGGACAGCTGATCGTCCTTGCAGTGGCAGACCACGTGTAACAACACCTGCACAGGAACGGTACATCCGAACATCACACCTACGGGACAGGTACAGGATGGTAACAACACTGCCCGAGTTACACCAGGAACGCACAATTCCTCCGTCGGTGCTCAGACTGTCCGCAATAGGCTGAGAAAGGCTGGACTGAGTGCTTATAGGCCTGTTGTAAGGCAGGTCCTCACCAGACATCACCGGCGTTTCCTATGGGAACAAACCCACTGTCGCTGAACCAGACAGGACTGGCAAAAGCGTTCTACACTGATAAGTCGCGGTTTTGTCTCACCAGGGGTGATGGTTGGATTCGCGTTTATCGTCGAAGGAATGATAGTTACACCGAGGCCTGTACTCTGGAGCGGGATCGATTTGGAGGTGGAGGGTCCGTTATGGTCTGGGGTGGTGTGTCACAGCATCATCGGACTGAGCTTGTTGTCATTGCAGGCAATCTCAACGCTGCAAGACAGGAATGTCAGTGTTCTGCCATGGCCAGCGAAGAGCCCAGATCTCAATCCCATTGGGCACGTCTGGGACCTGTTGGATCTGAGGGTGAGGGCTCAGAAGTGTCTGGGAACTTGCATGTGCCTTGGTGGAAGAGTGGGGTAACACCTCACAGCAAGAACTGGCAAATCTGGTCCAGCCCATGAGGAGGAGATGCACTGCAGTACTTAATGCATCTGGTGGCCACACCAGAAACTGACTGTTACTTTTGATCTTGACCCCCCCTTTGTTCAGTGACATATTACTCCATTTATGTTAGTCACATGTCTGCGGAACTTGTTCAGTCTATGTCTCAGTTGTTGAATGTTGTTATGTTCATACAAATATTTGCACATGTTAAGTTTGCAGAAAATAAACGCAGGTGACAGTGAGAGGATGTTTCTTGTTTTGCTGAGTTGATATACAAAAGTCTGTGGACATCCCTTCAAATGTTGGGATTTGGCTATTTCAGCCACACCCGTTGCTGACAGGTGTATAAAATCGAGCACACAGCCATGCAATCCCCATAGACAAACATTGGCAGTAGAATGACCTTCCTGAAGAGCTCAGTGACTTTCAACGTTTTTAGCTTTGCCGTCATAGTATGACACCTTTCCAACAAGTCAGTTATTAAAATTTCTGTCCTGCTAGAGCTGCACCTGCCAATCGTCAGCTGGAGTGGTGTAAAACTCACCGCAATTGGACTCTGGAGCAGTGGAAACGTGTTCTCTGGAGTGATTAATCAGCTTCAGCATCTGTCAGTCCGATGGGCGAATTTGGGTTTAGACGATGCCAGGATAACGCTACCTAACCCAATGCATAGTGCTAACTGTAAAGTTTGGTGGAGGAGGAATAAAAGTCTGGGGCTCATAGGACATCATGTTACACAATACATGTATGTTTTGTTTGATAACGTGTATATTTATATCCAAAAATCTCAGTTTACATTGGCGCATTACTTGCAGTTTTGATTCCAAAACATCAGGTGATTTTGCAGAAATACTCATAATAAACATTTATAAAAGATGCAAGCGTTATTCACAGAATTAAAGATAGACTTAACCTCTATTCAACCGCTGTGTCAGATTTAAAAAAAACTTGAAGGAAAAAGCATAATCTGAGAACGGTGCTCAGAACCCAAAACAGCCAGAGGAATATCTGCCATTTTGGCATCAACAGAAGCTCGAAAAAAACACTATAAATGTTCACTTACCTTTGATCTTCATCAGAAGGCACTCCCAGGAATCCCAGTTCGACAATAAATGACTGATTTGTTCCATAAAGTTCCATAAAGCCCATCATTTAGCCACTTGTTGTTAGCGTGTTCAGCCCAGTAATCCATCTTCATGAGGCGCGAGCACTTCATCCAGACAAAAACTTGAAAAGAAACAAGTCAAATTATGTATGCAATCAATCTTTAGGATGTTTTTAACATAAATCATCAATAAGGTTCCAACCGGAGAATTTCATAGTCTGAAGAAAAACATTGAAACGAGAGCAAACTCTGTCGGGAGCGCGCGTCATGAGACTGAGGCTCTCTGCCAAACCACTCACTCAAAGAGCTATTATGAGCCCCACCTTTATAGCAGAATCATCAAACCAGTTTCTTAAGATGGTGACATCTAGTGGAAGCCTTAGGAAGTGCATCCTCATTCATATCTCACTGGGATTTCAATAGGCACTGTTTTGAAAATCGATTTCTCACTTCCTGTTTGGATTTCTTCTCACATTTTTGCCTGCCATATGAGTTCTATTATACTCACAGACATCATTCAAACAGTTTAACAAACTGCATATAGTAGCATCTGTGACAGAGTAGGGGATAGTTCAGTCTGGACACGCTATTCATCCAAAAGTGAAAATGCTGCACCCTATCCCAAAAAGGTTAAAAGGGGTGTAGGTATTCTTTTTTTAAAGAGCATATTGAAGTCAGAAGCAATAGGATTTGAAGCAGCAGCCTACAACTATTTTAGCACCGATGTACAGTGCCATATTTTACGTTACATCCTAACAGAAATCCAGAGTTTTTTTTGTTTTTTTTAGTAATAGAAACACCATAATATTAATCAAATGAATCCCAAACTCTAAAAGTAATTGGAAAGGTAGATACAAATTCTTTGTGACATTGTGGTTACAGTAAAGAATGTAAACCAGATGTAAACAAGATGCAATACAGTACAATATACTGTATAGTACTGTATTTCTTCATCAGCATCTTTATGCTTTCCTTAATAAAATAATGAGAAAAATACTCTTTCAAAGTGCCAATGTTTATTTAGTTATGGATCCTTAACGATTTACTATGGGAATAAATATAGCTGAATTACAGAATTATTGGAACAAAGTTGTCTAATGAAGGTGAATAAATTGTTGTTTACTGGAAAATGATTGTTCAAACATATGGTGACATTGTACAGTGCCATTATGGCAATTAGCAGGTAGCTGGACAATGAAGTTGCCTAGAAGGAGGGTAGGGGGAGAATTCTATTGTCAAATGTATTTCTTACCGTGATTGGTTGCAATTTCAGTTTAATCCACCAGAAAAGACAAAACAAATAATACAACAAAAATTATTATTATTATGTATCACATCGGACCGTGATTGAGACTCCCATACTGTAGGGTGGCGCACAATTAGCCCAGCGTTTCTCTCCCTCTAAAAGCATAAATACATGTTTTGGCCTATGCAAATATTATTTTGGCCTTTATTCAAATTACAATCGCTCACTTTAGTGTTTTTGAAAACGAAATAACCTCCAAAATATTGTTATATATATTATCAAGTTGATGGCATAGTCATTTAGCCCGACAGCTACATAAAGCTGAGTGACTCACTCATTCATGGCTTTGGATCACAATAAATAAGTTAAGTTCCAACATTTTTCATGATAGTCTTTAATAAAGAAATGTTTTGGTTTTCCTGACCTGGACACCATGTACAGTATTATAATAGCCCATTACAGGCTATTAGCAGGACAATATACCTTTACCAACACCTCTCTGTATTTTGATACTTTGTGGATGGGGCCTCCCGAGTGGCACAGCTGTCTAAGACACTATTGGTAGGCCTACAGCATGTTGAAAAATATAACGTGACTCTCCACCAAAAATTACATATAGAGGATAGGAAGATTCTAAATTAAAACCAAAAACTGCCTCATGGGTCTCCCGGTGGCGGCCGGCCTCCCCGTCAGGGAATTGATCCCCGGTCTCCCACATGCCTGCACGACACAGGAATTCTTTAGCTAAATAGCCCAGTACTGTAGCCTACTCCAGACCGTCACGTTGTACAGCGCCATATTTTCCGTTCCATCCTAACGGAAACCTAGAGGGCTTTTAGTTTTTCTTGGAGTAGAGAAACACCATAATATTATTCAAATGAATTAAGCAAGTACCAGTCAAAATTTGGACATACCTACTCATTCCAGGATTTTTCTTTAATTTTACTATTTTCTATATTGTAGAATAATAGTGAAGACATCACAATTATGAAATAACACATATGGAATCAGTTAAGAACAAATTCCTATTTACAATGACTTCCTACTGTAACGGTTGTTGGTGGAAGAAGGTGAGGAAAGCACAGCGTGGTAAGTGTTCATGTTATTTTATTGACACTGAACACTAAATAACAAAGGGAATAACCGAAACAGTTATGTCTGGTGCAGACACAAAAACAGAAAACAACTACCCACAAAAACCCAGTGGGCAAAAGCTACCTAGGTATGGTTCTCAATCAGAGACAACGATAGACAGCTGCCTCTGATTGAGAACCACACCCGGCCAAAGAACATAGAAATACAAAACATAGAAAATTAACATAGAATGCCCACACTAGTCACATCCTGGCCTAACCAAAATAGAGAATAAAAGCCTATCTATGGCCAGGGCGTGACACCTCCCCATCGGGGAATTGAACCCCTATCTCCCGCGTGCCCGCACGACACTGGGATTCGTCACGTTGTACAGCGCCATATTTTCCAGTCCATCTTAACGTAAACCCAGGGTTTTTTAAATTTTTATTGGAATAAAAGCACCATAATTTTAATAAAATAAATTAGCAAAGTTTCTTAAAATCTGTCCCATGTAATATGTTTAAAAAAAAATGTTTTAAATTCTCTAGTACAGCCACTATTGAATGCTATAAAATGCTTCTCAAAGATGGTCAAACTAGCACTAACTAGGAATAACTGTACCAGTGGTTCACACTTAAATAACGTGCCATAGAATTCTGCGGTACCATGCAAGCTGAGCCTCAGTATGCTGCAACTTTTAAAGGACGAACCACTGTACACTGACGTTTTGCCTGTTTGATTTCCGGTTTGCGCTTTCAGTTTTGCGCGAATGTGGCCATCTATTCACGGTTTCTGGTTAGGACAGGTTGTAACAGTCACAGTGGGTACAAGATCTCCTATATACTTCCTGATAGACTCAGTCACCATATCAGTGTATTCGTTAATGTTATCAATACAATCTTGAAGCATGGATTCCGATTGGTCAGACCAGCGTTGAATAACCATTAGCACGGATATTTCCTGTTTGAGTTTCTGCCTATAGGAAGGAAGGAGAAAAATGGAGTTGTGATCGGATTTGCCGAAGGGAGGGCAGAGGAGGGCCTTGTTGGAGTAGCAGTGGTCTAGTGTTTTAGCAGCGCGAGTACTACAGTCAATGTCTTGATATAACTTTGGTGGCGTTTGCTTCAATAAAACTTTGATAAAATCCCCAGCTACAAGAAATGCGGCCTCAGTATATATGTTTTCCAGGTTTCATAAAGTCCAGTGAAGTTAATTTTCGGCCATCGTGCTATCGGCTTGAGGGGGAATATACAAGGTTGTGACTATAAGGTAATACGGTCGTCATTTGATTGTGAGGTATTCTAGTTCAAGTGAACAAAAGGACTTGAGTTACTGTATGTTATCACAATCACACCACGAGTAGTTAATCATAAAACATACACCCCCACCCTTCTTCTTCCCTGAGAGATATGTATTCCTGTCTATGCGATGATCTGAGAACCCAACTGGATGTAAGGACTCAGACAGTATATCCCAAGATATTCCGTGAAACAGAGTATGTTACAATCCCTGATGACTCTCTGGAAGGAAATCCTAGCCCTGAGCTCGTCAACTTTATTATTCAGAGACTGAACATTAGCAAGTAATATACTCGGTAGTGGTGGGAGTCGGACTCCTGAGTCGGAGTAGAAGTCCATTCCTAGCACCTCTTCTCTGCCGGAGGTATTTTGGATCAGCCTCTGGAATCAATTCAATTGCCCTGGGGGTACGAACAAAAGATCCGATTCGAGAAAGTCGTATTACTGGTCATAATGCTGGCAATGCTGGTGAATTACCGCCGCTATGATGTCCAAAAGTTCGTCCTGGCTATGCAGTTGAAGTCGGAAGTTTACAAACACTTAGGATGGAGTCATTAAAACATTTTTCAACCACTCCACAAATTTCTTGTTAACAAACTATAGTATTGACAAGTCGGTTAGGACATCTACTTTGTGCATGACAAAATACAATTTTCCAACAATTGTTTACATACAGATTATTTCACTTATAATTCACTATATCACAATTCCAGATGGTCAGATGTTTACATACACTAAGCTGAAGGTGCCTTTAATAAGGACAACAAAGTCAATGTATTGGAGTGGCCATCACAAAGCCCTGACCTCAATCCTATAGAAAATTTGTGGGCAGAACTGAAAAAGTGTGTACGAGCAAGGAGTTATTATGAGAATTTAAGTAGCCTACTTTTTGCTCCTACTGAGGAAGGCTCTGTTGAATGTTAGCTTCTACCTTCATCCTTCTAGCTGGCAAAGTAATACTAGCCAGAGCTCTTCAACGTTAATGCAATAAAGGTCTCTGCCGGCGGCAAGCCACCTGACTGACTGACATATACACAGTAAAAGTGATTATTTGTCAGTTGTGCACTCATTCTCTGAGATTTGTTTTTTGTTTTTTGGGGGGCTAGACACAGCAGTAGTCGTGGGATTGTTTGAAAATGGCCTTTGTCCGGCATCACACAAACACACCATCTGAAGCGTTTATAATAGCCTATTTGAGCCGACTCCGAGCTGAGGTAGATTGTTTCATTTCTCTGGACCTAGGCATGTGCTGCAAGAGGGCGGAGTTAGCCATTTGAGAGAGTGGTGAAATGTTCTGCTAAAATGGCAAATCCGTTAAACTGCAAAAAGCCACCATTAGTATGATGACTGGGTATTATCTATGTCATGTATTATTATCTGAATTGTAATAAATAAATGAATAAAGTAAAATCGAATTTATTTAGCCACAAGGAACAATGTAGTCATCACGTTTAAATTACATAATTCTATAACAAAGCGGTACTGGTCCTCCTTTTTTATTTAACATTTTTCCTGGCTTGAGACCTTTATAGAAACAATGGTATTCACATGCTGTCAAAATGTTATACACAGTCATTCAGAGAGGGATCCAGTGCCTTTAAAGGAGGTTTGTGTTCATTTGAGATAGGGGCCCGTTGCTCACTGAGAAAGCCAAACTCAAGCAATGAGAGAGATGAAGCCTCTTGAGTCCCAAACTAGGGATTAGGAAGGGCTGTCAATAGACTCAATGTACCAAAAAGGAGGTTCTTTCCACATCAAGGTGGTTCCATTAAAGGCACGCTCCTTAATTTGTTTTTCAGTCAACATCAACAACACCACTTAGTTTGCTATTTAGCTGAGGGATGGAGCTGGGGTAATCACCAGTGCTTAATTTGAGCCGGATCAGGATCCAGTTTTGGACTGTTAGGTTCAGAACTAATTTGCCAGGATCTAATTTTCACTGTTTGTAATGAAAAAATTATAATAAAAGCAATCATGTAAATGATTCTGCCCTTTAAAAAACGTAATGTGAAAACATGCCTGATACTCTAAGAATTGATTTGTGTTGTCCCGGGTTCATGGTTTGCACAACATTTTAGCCTATAGACCAAGGGGGGGACAAAGTACACACTTCAATCCAGCCCGCGAGACAGAAAAAAAACAACACGTAGATATAATTTTTTCCTAAATTACTATTTTTTTGCTCTTATTTCTCCCCAATTTCGTGGTATCCAATCGGTAGTTACAGTCTTGTCCCACCGCTGCAACTCCCGTACGGACTCGGGAGAGGCGAAGGTCGAGAGCCATGCATCCTCCGAAACACGACCCAGCCAAGCCGCATTGCTTCTTGACACAATGCCCACTTAAGCCAGCCGCACCAATGTGTCGGAGGAAACGTGTCGGAGGAAACACCGTACACCTGGCGACTGTGTCAGCATGCATGCGCCCGAAATCTCGGCCTGCCAAACCCTCTCCTAACCCGGACGACGCTGGGCCAATTGTACACCGCCTCATGGGTCTCCCAGTCATGGCCAGCTGTGACAATGGCTTGGATCGAAGCCGGGTCTGTAGTGACGCCTCAAGCACTGCAATGCAGTGCCTTAGACCACTGTGCCACTCGGGAGACCCCCGCAAATTGATTTCAAAAAACAATTGGTCCCCTTCCATTGAATTTCAAAATCCCGATGTGGCCCTCGAGCCAAAAAGTTTGCCCACCCCTGCTATAGACCACTGCGTGGGTATTGTTGTGGTGAGAAAGAGAAACATGCCTGTATCTCTCACAGAACTAGAATGAGATTCACTTTCTATGATCTATCTACCTCTTTCTGCAACTCTCATCTCTCCAGCGTTGCGCTTCATCATTAATATCCTTTTAGAATCATAGCCGTGGGAAGGGTGCTGGAAGTGCTGCAGCACTTACATTTGCCAAAGTTATTACTGTTGTCTGTAAAGAAAAAAATGAAATAATTCAGAATACTACACCAGGAGTAGGCCTATAATTTAGCCACAGAGGATCAATAGCTTATTTTTAAAAAGTTGCCTAGTTGTGGATTGTGTGTAGCCCAATCACAAGGCATGCCTCCAGTCTGGAATATGTGGCAAATCTGTCAGTGAACGTGAACAGCATGCAGCCAAAACCGGCCTTTCGCAATTTTTCAAATATAATCGCTGGAAAACACAGGTTGGAAAGCAAATGGCTCCTGCTAAAAAGATAAACTAATCTGTCTAGGCTACCAAATACAGTGCATTCGGAAAGTATTCAGACACCTTGACTTTTTCCACATTTTGTTACGTTACAGCCTTATTCTAAAATTAATTAAATAGTTTTTTCCCCCTTATAAATCTACACACAATATCCCTTACTGACGAAGCAAAACAGGTTTTTACACATTTTTACATATTTATAAAAACTGAAATATGACATTTACATATGTTTTCAGACCCTTTACTCAGTACTTTGTTGAAGCACCTTTGGCAGCGATTACAGCCTTGAGTCTTCCTGGGTATGGTGCTACAAGCTTGGCACACCTATATTTGGGGAGTTTTCTCAATCTTCTCTGCAGATCCTCTCAAGCTCTGTCAGTTTGGATGGGGAGCGTCGCTGCACAGCTATTTTAAAGTCTCTCTCGCAATGTTAGATCGGGTTCAAGGCCAGGCTCTGGCTAGGCCACTCAAGGACATTCAAAAGCTTGTCCCAAAGCCACTCCTGCATTTTCTTTGCTGTGTGCTTAGGGTCGTTGTCCTGTTGGAAGGTGAACCTTTACCACAGTCTGAGGTCCTGAGCTCTCTCAAGCAGGTTTTCATCACAGATCTCTCTGTACTTTACTCCGTTAATCTTTGCCAGGTTTCCTCCAGACGTTAAACTTGGCATTCAGGCCGAAGAGTTCAATCTTGGTTTTATCAGACCAGAGAATCTTGTTTATCATGTTCTGAGAGTCCTTTAGGTGCCTTTTGTCAAAGTCTATATCATGTGCCTTTTACTCAGGAGTGGCTTCTGTCTGGTCACTCACTGTCAAGTGCTGCAGTAATGGTTGTCCTTCTGGAAGGTTCTCCCATCTCCACAGAGGAACTCTGGACCTCTGTCAGAGTGACCATCGGGTTCTTGGTCACCTCTCTGACCAAGGCCTTTCTCCCCCGATTGATCAGTTTGGCCAACTTCGAGTATCATAGCAAAGTGTCTGAATACTTAAGTAAAATGTGGAAAAAGTCAATGGGTCTGAATACTTTTCGAATGCACTGTATTTGAGCACTGGAGCAGTCAGGCTATACACTATCAGTGGATGTGGATACCATTTTAACCAATTCTGCTATTTTGTGTGTTTTTTTGCATTATTTGTAACTTGTTTTGTACATAATGCTTCTGCCACCGTCTCTTATGAAAGAAAATAGCTTTTGGATATTAGGACAGTGATTACTCATCTCGTACTGGACGAAACATTTTCTTTAAAGATTCAGAAGCGAAGGCTTTACTTCAGACAACGGACAAGGCCCTCATCCCCTTCATTCACAGGAGAAAGAGACAGAGATATCGGGACGTAGGTCGGGGTGCCTTGTAAGGATCCGACGGCGAGTGGGTAATCTGCTTCTACCATAGTCCTATTAGCCAACGGACTAAAATTGAATCATACTACACCGGCTCCAACGCTCGTCAGATGTGGCAGGGCTTGCAAACTATTACAGACTACAAAAGGAAGCACAGCTACGAGCTGCCCAGTGACACGAGCCTATCAGACAAGCTAAATTACCTCTGTGCTCGCTTCGAGGCAAACAACACTGAAACATGCATGAGAGCATCAGCGGTTCCGGACGACTGTCATCACACTCTCCGTAGCCGACGTGAGTAAGACCGTTAAACAGGTCAACATTCACATGGCCCATATCAACACCATTATCCCAGAAACCCTAGACCAACTCCAATTTGCATACCGCCCCAACAAATCCACAGATGATGCAATCTCTATTGCACGCCACACTGCCCTTTCCCACCTGGACAAAATTAACACATACAGTGGGGAGAACAAGATTTCGATACACTGCCGATTTTGCAGGTTTTCCTACTTACAAAGCATGTAGAGGTATGTAATTATTATCATAGGTACACTTCAACTGTGGGAGATGGAATGTAAAATAAAAATCCAGAAAATCACATTGTATTTTATTTAAGTAATTAATTAGAATTTTATTGAATGACATAAGTATTTGATACATCAGAAAAGCAGAACTTAGTATTTGGTACAAAAACCTTTGTTTGCAATTACAGAGATCATACCTTTCCTGTAGTTCTTGACCAGGTTTGCACACACTGCAGCAGGGATTTTGGCCCACTCCTCCATACAGACCTTCTCCAGATCCTTCAGGTTTCGGGGCTGTTGCTGGGCAATACAGACTTTAAGCTCCCTTCAAAGATTTTCTATTGGCTTCAGGTCTGTAGACTGGCTAGGCCACTCCAGGACCTTGAGATGCTTCTTACGGAGCCACTCCTTAGTTGCCATGGCTGTGTGTTTCGGGTCGTTGTCATGCTGGAAGACCCAATCACGATTCATCTTCAATGCTCTTACTGAGGGAAGGAGGTTGTTGGCCAAGATCTCGCGATACATGGCCCCATCCATCCTCCCCTCAATATGGTGCAGTCGTCCTGGTCCACTTTGCAGAAAAGCATCCCCAAAGAAGGATGTTTCCACCTCCATGCAACAAGGTTGGGATGGTGTTATTGGGGTTGTACTCATCCTTCTTCTTCCTCCAAACACGGCGAGTGGAGTTTAGACCAAAAAGCTCTACTTTTGTCTCATCAGACCACATGACCTTCTCCCATTCCTCCTCTGGATCATCCAGATGGTCATTGGCAAACTTCAGACGGGCCTGGACATGCGCTGGCTTGAGCAGGGGGACCTTGCGTGTGCTGCAGGACTTTAATCCATGACGGCGTAGTGTGTTACTAATGGTTTTCTTTGAGACTGTGGTCCCAGCTCTCTTCAGGTCATTGACCAGGTCCTGCCGTATAGTTCTGGGCTGATCCCTCACCTTCCTCATGATCATTGATGCCCCACGAGGTGAGATCTTGCATGGAGCCCCAGACCGAGGGTGATTGACCGTCATCTTGAACTTTTTCCATTTTCTAATAATTGCGCCAACAGTTGTTGCCTTCTCACCAAGCTGCTTGCCTATTGTCCTGTAGGCCATCCCAGCCTTGTGCAGGTCTGCCTATCCCTGATGTCCTAACACAGCTCTCTGGTCTTGGCTATTGTGGAGAGGTTGTATTCTGTTTTATTGAGTGAGTGGACAGGTGTCTTTTATACAGGTAACGAGTTCAAACAGGTGCAGTTAATACAGGTAATGAGTGGAGAACAGGAGGGCTTCTTAAAGAAAAACTAACAAGTCTGTGAGAGCCGGAATTCTTACTGGTTGGAATGTGATCAAATACTTATGTCATGCAATAAAATGTAAATTAATTACTTAAAAATCATTCAATGGGATTTTCTGGATTGTTGTTTTAGATTCCGTCTCTCGCAGTTGAAGTGTACCTATGATAAAAATTACAGACCTCTACATGCTTTGTAAGTAGGAAATCCTGCAAAATCGGCAGTGTATAAAATACTTGTTCTCCCCACTGTATGTGAGAATGCTATTCTTTGACTACAGCTCAGATTTCAACACCATAGTGCTCTCAATGCTCATCACTCAGCTAAGGACCCTGGGAGTAAACACCTCCCTCTGCAACTGGAATCTGGACTTCCTGATGGTCCTCCCCCAGGTGGTAAGGGTAGGTTTTACAACCCATCTGCCACACTGATCTTCAACACGGGGGCCCCTCAGGGATGCGTGCTCAGTCCCCTCCTGTACTTCTTGTTCACCCATGACTGCATGGCCAGGCACAAGTGCAACACCATCATTAACTTTGCCAACGACACAACAGTGGTAGGCCTGATCACAGTCAATGATGAGACACCCTATATGGAGGAGGTCAGAGACCTGGCCATGTGGTGCCATGATAACAACCTCTCCCTCAACGTGATCAAGACAAAGAAGATGATTGTGGACTACAGGACAAGGGCTTGTAAGTAAGCATTTCACTCTACGGTCTACACATGTTGTATTCGGCGCATCTGACATACCATTCATATACTGTATTTTCATCGCCATATCACATCTGTTATTTATGAAAGAGTGGCATGAGTAACAGAAAATATAGCCTGATGGTATATTATTTTTATGTGGGCCATATAATGTACAGTTAACTGACAAAATAATGGAATGCTTGAGTAAATGAGTGATACAGTTGTGGTTCCTGAGTTATTTAAGCTATTAACATCCCATCATGCTTAGGGTCATGTACAAAATGCTGGGCAAGCCATTATTTTGGCCACTATGGCTATGTCTCCATAGCATGACAATGTCTCCATCCACAAGTGGTCTCTGAATGGTTTGATGAGCATGAAAATGATGAAATCATATGCCATGGCCGTCAGCCACCAGATTTAAACACATATGAAAACTTATGGGAGATTCTGGAGTGGCGCCTGAGACAGCGTTTTCCACCACCATCAACAAAACACCAAATTATGGAATTTCTCGTGGAGGAATGATTTCACATCACTCCAATAGAGTTCCAGACTCTAATATAATCTATGCCAAGGTGCATTGAAGCTGTTCTGGCTCGTGGTGGCCCAACGCCTTATTAAGACATTTTATGAGTTTCCTTTATTTTGGCAGTTACCTGTAGGTCATTGCTCAAGAAGAGGAAGGTATTTGCCACCTCCAGTGTATAACAAGCTCAGTTTACGCGTTCCTTAATAGAAGTGCTTTGTTTGGTACATGTATAGGAAACAGCCTTCTCATTGGCTTTCAACGAATTGTGCAGAGTAGACCACCAATAGAATACACTGTCAAAATCCACCTCTTGAGTTATGCCACAGAGAAAATAAACAATAAAGCATTCAGAGATAATCAAGACTACTGACGGTCATCTCCCTGTTTGGCTTGTGTCCTCTTCAATGTCTCATTACTTTATTCATAAATTATTTTTGAGGAGGGTGCCTGAATTATTTTCATTACGTTGCCTACATTGATCCTGAATAGTTTGATAGGGGATAGATTACCTTCTTGCAATAGTAAGCTCATTCAAACACAATATTTTTCCTATCAGGTGAGGATAGAAAAAACATTTCCCAGTTTCAAACTAATTAATAAAAGAGCCTGTGGTCTCAGTTAGATTTCGATTTATAATCTCAATTTGAAAAAGAACATTTTATCGAGACAGTTTAGTGAGAAGGGTCATGTTTGGGTTCTTTGGTATGGAGAAAAGAGATGATAGCCCTAGGTTAATTCTGCATCGCTGGAAATTTGTTGTAACACAGTCCTGACTCGCTGTGTTCATGAAAACAGCAGAAAAAACGAGAACTAGTTATGAATCAAAGACACTTTGCTTTGTATATGCATTGAGGGTGATTGTAACAAACCCTCACTAGAAAATAAGTGACTATTTTACAACAATAGTGATCTTTGCAGATGAAATTGTTACATTACTTGACTCCCAGTCCCAGGTGATATCACGTAATTGGGATTTGGTGTAGATTGGTGTGGTTACATGTATACTGTCAACAGAATTTCAGTTTCAACAGACAAATGAGAGAAAAAAGGAAAAAATACAATTTGGGTAGCAGTTTGACCAGGCATTAACCTTTCTAGCGCAGGCGTTCCGCTAGCGGAACACCTCGACAACATTCCGCTGAAAAGGCAGCGCGCAAAATTCAAAAATATTTAGAAATATGTAACTTTCCCACATTAACCTGTTGAGGATATGGCAGATATACGCCCCCTTTGGAGAGATTGGGTACCCCTAGTAAACTGGAAAAAAAATCTTTCAAAAATTGTTAATATATGCAAATAAAAATTATTATTGGATAGAAAACACTCTAAAGATTCTAAAACCGTTGGAATTATGTCTGTAAGTATAGCAGAACTCACAGGGCAGGCATTCTTCCAAACTAGTTTCTGTGGCCATGAAAGTTGGAGCAACTTTGACGTCATGCCCCCACCCCTCCCAACCAGCTATGATTCTGGGGACACTTTCTATCTCTTCCGCTAGATGTCCTCTTTCATTAGAGCTTCAAACCGTTCAAATCGCGCGAGAATTGACCCTATGGGAGTGAAATTAGTGCGTGCCACGAGAGAATAGGCTGTGCGTCAGGGCGCGAATTGGTCACAGTCATTCCTTTGTTTCCAGCACTGAAGAGAAGGGCAGACGATGGGCGATTGAATTGAAGTTTGTTTTGCACGTCTAAAACATCATAAAGCTTGCTTCTGCACTTAGTTTGACCTGTTTAGTCGACATATAATGTGTAATTTTGAAGTTTTGATGCGCAACTTATCCGGACCAGAGGACGTTTTGGGTGCATTTCAGCTGATGTTATTAGCAGTAGCTAATACAAAGACGCAAGACTTGAAACCAAACGATGTATTGGGTAAGTATGAAGCCTTCCAGAACATTCTGAACGAAGACCATCGAAGGTAAGGGAATATTTATGCTTAAATCTGTGTTTCTGTTGACTCCAACATTACGTGGAAATGTAGCTTGGAACTGAGCGCTGTCTCAGCATATGGAATAGTGTGCGATTTCTGTAACGTTAAAAATAAATCTAACACAGCGGTTGCATAAAGAAGCAGTGTATCTTTCTAACTATATGTAGAACATGTATATTTAGTCAAAGTTTATGATGTCTATTTTACGTTATCTTGCCGCGCTACATAGATTTCCTGCGGGCGTTTTTGAGTAATTTCTGAAGGTGAACTCACTGTAAATGGACATTTATGGATATAAATGGCATATTATTGAAAAAAAAAAATATGTACTGTGTAATATGTCATATTACTGTCATCTGATGAAGATTTTCAAAAGGTTAGTGAGCGATTTATTTTTTAATCCTGCGTTTGTTGATTGCATGTTTTGGCTATTGAAATGAGCTGTGTCTGGTGGTGGTTTTACATATATATGTGCTATGTTTTCGCCGTAAAACATTTTAGAAATCTGACTTGCTGGCTAAATGAACAAGATGTTTATCTTTCATTTGAGCTATTGGACTTGTTAATGTGTGGAGGTTAAATATTTTTAAGAATATTTTTGCGTTCCATGCGCCACCGTTCCAGCTGCACGTGGGAGGGTTGATTCCCAATTGGGAACCAGTATCGTAGACAGGTTAACAAGTCCAACACAGCAAATGAAAGATAAACTTCTTGTCAATCTACCCATCATGCTGATTTAAAAAATGCTTTACAGCGAAAGCACAACATATGATCATGTTAGATCACCGCCAGGACAAAAAAACACAGCCATTTTTTCCAGCCAGAGATAGGAGTCACAAAAATCAGAAATATAGATAAAATGTATCACTAACCTTTGATGATCTTCATCATATGACACCCATAGGACATCATGTTACACAATACAATACATATTTTGTTCGATAATGTGCATATTTATATCCAACAATCTCAGTTTACATTGGCGCGTTACGTGCGTAATATGTTGATTCCAAAACATCCAGTGATTTTGCAGAAATACTCATAATAAACATTGATAAAAGATACAAGTGTTATTCACAGAATTAAAGATAGACTTCTCCTTAATGCAACCTCTGTGTCAGATTTTTTTTAAACTTTACGGAAAAAGCATAATCTGAGAACGGCACTCAGAGCCCAATCCAGCCAGAGAAATATCCGCCATTTTGGAGTCAACAGAAGTTAGAAATAACACTATAAATATTCACTTACCTTTGATGATCTTCAGCAGAAGGCACTCCCAGGAATCCCAGTTCGACAATAAATTACTGATTTGTTCCATAAAGTCCATCATTTATATCCAAATAGCCACTTGTTGTTAGCGTGTTCAGCCCAGTAATCCATCTTCATGAGGCGCGAGCACTACGTCCAGACAAAAACTTGAAAAGTTCCATTACAGGTCGTAGAAACAAGTCAAACGATGTATGGAATCAACCCTTAGGATGTTTTTAACATAAAACATCAATAATGTTCCAACCGGAGAATTCTTATGTCTGAAGAAAAGCACTGGACCACTGACTCAAACAGGTCTCATGAGCCCCTCCTTTATAGTAGAATCCTCAAACCAGTTTCTCAGGTTTTCGCCTGCCATATGAGTTCTGTTATACTCACAAACGTCATTCAAACAGTTTTAGAAACTTCAGAGTGTTTTCTATACAATACTACTAATAATATGCATATATTAGCATCTGGGACAGAGTAGGAGTCAGTTCACTCTCGGTACGCTATTCATCCAAAAGTGAAAATGCTGCCACCTATCCCAAAAAGGTTTTAAGCATGATTAGATTTAACAGCTAGCAACAAAGAAGGGGCCGGAAGCTAGCGGAAAGCCTGACCCTCTTTCTACATCACACGTCACGAGAGATAATGCTCCTAATAACAACAAGGAAAATATGCAAATTACATGAAATTACACACACCACAAATAAAAATGAAATATATTGTTATAATGTTATGTATCATATACTGCAATGGGATGGGATTATCATTCTAAATAGAAGCTTATTCAAATGTATGGTCCGTCCAGCAGAAACGACCCCTAGCCCCTACCGCCCCTACCGACCCTGCGACTTGCTTTTTAGGCAGAGGTTGGAGGTTCAAATCTGGCACCAGCTATGAAGCGTGATTGTGTTTGATATTGAAGACTATGCTGGTCAGCGTGTCAAGACAACTAGAGAGAGTGGCTGCCACACAAAAGGTTTCTAAAGGGCAGTGGTGATGTGTGGTAGAGAGTGATATGGGGTTGTATAGAAAAAGGACCAGCACTTACAAATGAAGTATTACTCTGATATATGAATGTGTGAATTCCACACAATGAACTGCAGTGGTTACGGACAAGAAAGCTAGGCAAACACAGATGGCTGAAAGCAGTGGTAACGGCCAGGAGGGAGTAGTAAGGGGTGATTTCCACTGACCGTAACATACTCCACTGTCTGAGGAACAGGAAGCTGGGAAAAATATTTTAATTTAGGAAAACATTGTGTATTTTGTTCCCTCGATGACCAATTTCAATTACCTTATCCAGCATGTTTCTTGTATGTCCACTGATGGAGAAAACCAACAAATAGTTTATTTCATGTTTGTACAGCATGCCCCATTTTGCATAGGATTGGGAGCACTACTGGTTGGCTGTTATCATAGCACTCATCCATGTACCCTCTTCCTATCTATTAATCTTTTTATCGCTATCTTGTGCTCAGAAATACTCACACAGGCATAGACACGCAGCACACACACACATGCATACATACACTCACGTGCTAACAGACACACTTAAACTCAATCACACAAAAATGTATGTGAACTTGATTTAGTTTTGCATCAATGACTCATGTCCACACCTGTGTCAAAGCATGACACACTGCCCCTTGATAACTCTGGATGGACTGCAACAGACGCAAGTTATGGCGTATTTCAGTCTCTCAATCCCTTGATCAAAGACCCATATGACCCATTAAAACTGAACACAATTGTGCTCCGCCGCTGTATCAAAGAGAGCTGTATGGCCTAGAGTAGAGGTGCATGTGTCACTGTGTCTGGGAGGCAGAAAGGGGCACCATCCACTCATAATGGATGTTCTTCAGGAATAATGAGAAGGAAGTAATGCTGCGCCATTATGCTTTCAAAGACACATTTTAAATATCAATCATCCTTTCTTAAATTTTCAGTTACAATGTTTTGGCACAGACTTTCTCATTCTATAAATGAACAAAACCAAAAAAAGACCTGCCTATGAATTCAC
Source organism: Oncorhynchus mykiss (assembly GCF_013265735.2). Taxonomy (NCBI): domain Eukaryota; kingdom Metazoa; phylum Chordata; class Actinopteri; order Salmoniformes; family Salmonidae; genus Oncorhynchus; species Oncorhynchus mykiss. The sequence continues at coordinate 5,316,643 of NC_048586.1, read as the reverse complement.
AACATTTCCGAAGGGGCCATTTCCTTACGAGACTATAGGTCAAAATTAAGTTGTCAGTTAAGAACCACTTTATTTACACCAATAGTATGTGGACACACCTTCAAATTTGTGGATTTGGCTATTTAAGCCACAATCGTTGCTGAGATGTGTATAAAATCGAGCACACAGCCATACAATCTATATAGACTAACATTGGCAGTAGAATGACCCAAACTGGAGAGCTCAGTGACTTTCAATGTGGCACCGTCTTAGGATGCCACCTTTCCAACAAGACAGCTGCCCCGGTCAACTGTAAATGCTGTATTTGTGAGGTGGAAACGTCTAGGAGCAACAACGGCTCAGACGCGAAGTGGTAGACCACATAAGCTCACAGAAGGGGACTACCGAGTGCTGAAGCACTCACTACCAAGTTCCAAACTGCCTCTTGAAGCAACGTCAGCACAAGAACTGTTCGTCATCAGTTTCATGAAATGGGTTTCCATGGCAGAGCAGCCGCACACAACCCTAAGATCACCATGTGCAATGCCAAGCGTTGGCTGGAGTGGTGTAAAGCATGTCGTCATTGGACTCTGGAGCAGTGAAAACACGTTCTCTGGATTGATGAATCAGCTTCATCATCTAGCAGTCCGACGGACGAATCTGGGTTTGGCGGATGCCAGGAGAATGCTACCTGCCCGAATGCATAGTGTAAACTATAAAGTTTGGTGATGGAGGAATAGTGGTCTGGAGCTGTTTTTCATGGTTCGGGCTAGGACCCTTAGTTCCAGTAAAGGAAAATCTTAACCCTACAGCATCTAGATGATTCTGTGCTTCTAACTTTGTGGCAACAGTTTGGGGAAGGCTCTTTCCTGTTTCAGCATGACAAGCGAGGTCCATACAGAAATGGTTTGTCGAGATTAGTGTGGAAGAACTTTGCTGGCCTGCACAGAGCCCTGACCTCAACCCCATCAAACACCTTTGGGATGAATTGGAACACCGACTGCTATCCAGGCCTAATCGCCCAACATCACTGCCCGACCTCACTAATAATCTTGTTCCGCAGCAATGTTCCAGCATCTAGTTGAAGCCTTCCTAGAAGAGTGGAGACTGTTATAGCAGCAAAGGGGGACCAACTACGTATAAATGTCCATCATTTTGGAATTAGATTTTTGACGAGCAGATATCCACATACTTTTGGTCATGTAGTGTATGTAATCTGCTACATTGTATTGACTTCAGGTGAGCTTGGACACTTTTTCTCTACTTTGATCCTGGTACTTAAATGAGGAAGTCAAAATTGGAAGCCCCGAAATCACGGTTGGGCAGGCAACTTTCTAATCAGGGTTGGGTAGGCTACTTTCTCTGTTACAGTAACTGGTTACCTGTCCAAAATTTTAAACAGTAACATAACTTTTGGATTATGCAAACTCAATACCCTTCACAAACATCCCTTCTGAATGTAAAATTAATCATCTAGTTTTTATAAAGTATATGTAATCTGATTACAATATTTTAACTGTTAACATAACTAATATTACAGCGATTGTTTTCCGTAATCAGATTACATGTTAGTGATTACATGTAATCAGTTACTCCCCAACCCTTCCCGAAATCCATAGCCAAGTGTGGAGGTGATGATAGCCAAGTGTGGAGGTGATGGATTTGCTGTCACTATGCAATTTGAGCTTCAGCACAGTGCTGTGAAATATGATTATAGGATCTTAGCAAGGCTGCTGAACTCATTTTTAGACTGTGGCTTTAAATCACTTTCCAGCACTGGTGTACTGAAAACCCCCTCTTCCTGAGAAGTCTGTCTGCCATGCCGGATGTTAAAAGTGTTTTAAAAATTGTAAAAGTACAGTAGAAAATGTACGATTGAGTTGAGATCTACTTGGGATGGTCACTAATTTCATGTGTTTGTTGTAAACCTTTTCTTATTGATTCATTTGATCCTACTTGTAGCAACATCTGAGAAGCCTGTCCTGATTACAGTTTGAGAGGTGCTCCCTCTTGTGTTACAAACTCTCATGAAGATGATCCGTGATCAAGTCAATTCCAGCTATTTCAGTACATGGCTGGAATGAAACCCAATTCGATTTTAAACTGAAATTACATGTATTTACTAAATTGTCTGAAATCCAAATTAAATGGACCCAACATGAAAAGTTATTATTGTCGTGTTCTGTATGGAAGAATTTGTACTCATGTCTAAAATCAGTCACTCGACCTAAACTTTGATTAGTTGATTGAATGACCTAACCTTTCTGGGTATGTTGGTATCTCCTTGTTGTGTTCCAGGTGACTGGCTGGCTACTGTACCATCACACTCCTCCCATTCCTGAGGAAACCCTCTTCACGACCACACTCCTCCTCTCTTCACCTCCACTCCCAGTATGGAACCCAACAAAGTCCAGCCAGAGGGCGGCCTCAATGTCACCCTCACCATCCGCCTCCTCATGCACGGCAAAGTAAGTAATCTCTAGTCTTCATACATCTGTGGTTAAGGAAGAGAAACCTAGATAGTAGTTGATATATGTCTGAATTACAGTAGCTCACCCAGAACATGGAATCATGAAATAAAGAGAACGTTTTACTTTCATCTCATCAGACCGTTTCTGCAAAACCAAACACTGACAAAACAAAATAAATTAAACAGCCAACATCATGCGGGCGTTGGAGATGGGGTGTGTGCTAGTGGATCTGTGCAGGTGTGATGTAGTGGATGTTTGTATGATCTTTTCAGAAATTCAAATAAAAAATAGTAATCTCCTACACTATAATGTTATCTCACAACCAAACAGATGCTAGATGGGAATGTGATTCGAATGATTGTTGTTGTTAATAATTAGCAAGCTGGCTGCCGGTGACTCAGCTGCTATCCTTCTGGGTGATGCTGAGTGCATTTGACCATGGAGGAGAGATGAGAGAGTATTAGCCCTCAAAGCCATCACTGCCCGGCTTCCCTAGTTGTACTGCGACCAGACCAAGATGATAGAGAGTGATTGCATGCATATTTTAGTTTGGCAACAGTTAGATTGGGTAGCTGTTCGACCTTTGCAAGTACATTGCAATTGTCACTTGGGCTCTTTGCTCGTGAATATGAAGTGATGCCTCGAAAAGTTGTGGTAACACTTTATATTAAGGTTCCTTAATAACCCATTTATAAACAGGTTATAAAGTGTACTTACCATATATTAATCATTGTTCTTACATTTGTAAATGTCAATAAACAATATGTTGAGTCATTTACGCATTTATCAACACTATTTTAAATGATGTATTATTGATAAAATAAATCATAAGGTGTTTGATAAATTCAAATGTTCACATACACAATGTGTATGTTCACAATGTGTCAATTATTAATAATGTACTGATAAACCAGCTATTTAAAAGGAGTTATTGTCAACTCTTTTGATTATTTATAAGGCATTTGTTAATGGTTGATTAATATTTTGACAGAGCATTTATTTACATATTTTTAAATGTATTTATAATATTTCATGAATGGGATATTTATTAATTGGTAATGAGTGCATTTGTAAATGTGCTTACTTGCACACCTCATTTGATGATTAACGTAAATCCTTATAAACCATTGACTAATTATTAATCAACTACTTTGCAGCCACTAATCTGCACTATACACACTGATTATGCCAAACAAACCCGTAACCCGTAAGGACCGACGCTGGAGTCGAGAAGCAGGTACGGGGAGTTGACATTTAATTAAGAATAGACAGAGAACAAGACAGGAGCAGCGTCAGCACACGGGTATACATCGACAAATGACCTATGAATGCAGCAGCAGGGAACAGAGGTGGGGAACTGACAAATATAGGGGAGGTAATAAACAGGTGATTGAGTCCAGGTGAGTCCAATAATACGCTGATGCACATGACGGGGAAAGGCAGGTGTGCGTACTGATGGTGGCAGGAGTACGTAATGCTGGGAGCCTGGCACGCGAGGGAAAGCGGGAACAGGTGTGGTATTGTCTCAATGCTTAAACATCCTTGTGTAATCTGTCTCCTCCCCTTCATCTACACTGATTGAAGTGGATTGACATCATTGAGGGATCATAGCTTTCACCTGGATTCACCTGGTCAGTCTGTGTCATGGAAAGAGCAGGTGTTCTTAATGTTTTGTATACTCACTATACTCACTTCACTTGAAGTTCAGTCCTATGCCAATATGTTTTCGCCGCGGTGACGGACAAGGGATATTGCTTGAAAATGTACCCCAATCTAGGTATGGAAGGTGTCGCTGTACTCCTAACTTCCCCATTATCCAATCTGCAAAATCGAGGAAATTGAAATACCGCAAATGTTTTATTAAACTACCTTTTTTTAAGCATGCTAGGCTAGCGTGGAGCATCAGGTAATGTCTACTAATGTGGCCAGCTTTTGGGGAGGAGCAAGTCATATATAAATGCTCAGAAAGTATATGTATAGTGCACTCTTTAGATTATATGGTTTATAAGTGGTTTATAAGGATCTACATTAATCATCAACTGAGGTATTAGTAAGTGCATGTATTCACATTTATAAATGACATAGACAAACAAGAAAAAGCAAATCCACTAGGTGGCACTTCCCGTGGCCACTGATTGCAGGGCAACTGAAATCAGTTTTACCAAATGTTTACTAGCTCATTTTTACCAGCATGTCATTCCTACTTACAAGCAAATACTCAAACAGGAAGTACCAGTGACAAGCTCAATACGAAAGTGATCTTATGAAGCGGATGCTAAACTACAGGACAGTTTCACTTGTACAGACTGGAATATGTTGCAGGATTCATCCAATAACATTGAGTAGTTTACCACCTCAGCCACCAGCTTCATTAATAAGTGCATCGGTGATGTCGTCCCCACAATGACTGTACATACATATTCCAGCGAGAAGCTATGGATTACAGACAACATCCGCACTGAGCTAAAGGCTAGAGCTGCAGCTTTCAAGGAGTGGGACACTAATCTGGATGCTTATAAGAAATCCCGCTACGACCTCATTGGATGTGGCAAGGCTGGCAAACTATCACGGATTACAAAGGGGAACCCAGTCGCGAGCTGCCCAGTGAGTCAGATGAGCTATACTAAACGAAAATATGAACTCAACATGCAACAATTTCAAAGACTTTACTGAGTTACAGTTAAAATAAGGAAATCATTCAATTTAAATAAATGTATTAGGCTCTAATCTATGGTTTTCACATTACTGGGATTACAGACATGCATCTGTTGGTCACAGTAACCTTAAAAATAAGGTAGGGGCATGGATCAGATAACCAATCAGTATCTGGTGTGACCACCATTTCCCTCATGTAGTGAGACACATCTTCTTCTCATAGAGTTGATCAGGCTGTTGATTGTGGCCTCTGGAATTTTGTCCCGGTCCTCTTCAATGGCTGTGCAAAGTTGCTGGATACTAGTGGGAACTGGAACGCACTTCCAGGAATTGTGTACAGATCCTTGCGACATGAGGTGATGTTAGCAGATGAATGGCACAACAATGGGCCTAAGGATGTTGTCACGGTATCTCTGTGCATCCAAATTGCCATTGATAAAATGCAATTGTGTTTGTTGACCATAGTTTATGCCTGCCCATACCATAACCCCACCGCCATCATGGGGCACTCTGTTCACAAAGTTGACTTCAGCAAAACACTACACGACACCATACATGCTGTTGGCCATCTGCTTGGTACAGTTGGAACCGGGACTGATCCGTGAAAAGCACACTTCTGCAGTGTGCCAGTCACCATTGAAGGTCAGCATTTGCCCACAGAAGTCGTTTAGGATGACGAACAGCAGTCAGATCAAGACCCTGGTGAGGACATTGAGCATGCAGATGAGATGAGCTTCCCTGAGACGGTTTCTGACCATTTTAGCAGAAATTTGTCAGTTGTGCAAACCCACAGTTTCATCAGCTGTCCGGGTGGCTGGTCTCAGACGATCCCGCAGGTAATGAAACCGGATGTGGAGGTCCTGGGCTGGTGTGGTTACATGTCGTCTGCGGGTGTGAGGCCGGTTGGAAATACAGACAAATTCTCTAAAACAAAGTTGGCTCATTGAACATTGGACGTTGAACATTCAATTCTCTGACAACAGCTCTGGTGGACTTTCCTGCAGTCAGCATGCCAATTGCATGCTCCCTCAAAACATGAAACATCTGTGGCATTGTGTTGTATGACAAAACTGCACATTTTAGTGTGGCCTTTTATTGTCCCTTTAAAATCATCATGCTGTTTATTCAGCTTCTTGAAATGCCACACCTGTCAAGTGGATGGATTATCATGGCAAAGGAGAAATGCTCACTAACAAGGATGTAAACAAATTTGTGAGAAATATGCTATTTGTGCATATGGAATATTTCTGGGTTATTTTATTTCAGCTTATGAAAAATGGGACTAACATTTTACATGTTGCGTTTATATTTTTGTTCAGTATAAATGCCTTCTATGCTCGCTTCGAAGCAAGAAACATTGAACCATGCATGAGAGCACCAGCAGTTCCAGACGACTCTGTAAACTCGCTCCCCATAGCCAATGTGAGTAAAACCTTTAAACAGGATAACATTCAGAAGGCCGCATTACCAGGGTGCATTACTAGGAATTATCAGGACGCGTACTCGGAGCATGCTCTGACCAGCTGGCAGGTGCCCTTCACTTTTTCACATTTTCAACCTCTCCCTGTCTATAATACCTACAGTACATGTTTCAATCAGACCACCATAGTCCCTGTGCCCAAGAACGGCATGGTAACCTGTCTAAATGACTATCACTCATATCTGCACTCACATTTGCAGCCATGAAGTGCTTTGAAAGGCTGGTCATGGCTCACATCAACACCATCATCCAAGACACTCTGGTCCAAATGCAATTTGCATACTGCCCCAACAGGTCCACAGATGACACCATCTCTGTTGTACTCCACAATGCCACCTCACACCTTGAGAAGAGGAACACCTATATGACAATGCTGTTCATTGACTACAGCTCAGCGTTTAACACCATAGTGCTCTCCAAGCTTATCACCAAGCTCAGGACCCTGGGACTGAACACCTCCCTCTGCAACTGGATCCTGGACTTCGTAATTGCCCATCCCAGGTGGTGAGGGACGGCAACAATATATCCACCACGCTGACTCTCAACACAGGGGCCCCTCAGGGGTGCGTGCTTATGCCCCTTCTATACTCCCTGTTCACCCACGACTTTGTGGCCGCGCACAACTCCCACACCATTATTAAGTTTGCTGATGACATGACGGTGGTAGGCCTGATCACAGACGACGATGAGACTGCCTATAGAGAGGAGGTCAGTGACCTGGCAGTGTGGTGCCAGAACAACAACCTATCCCTCAAATGTCAGGAATAGAAAGAAGCTGATCGTGGACTACAGGAAACGGGAGCCTAGTATATCCCCATCCCCATCGACAGGGCTGTAGTGGAGCGAGTAGAGCGCTTCAAGTTCCTCAGTGTCCACATCACTAAGGAATTAACACACACCAACACAGTCATGAAGAAGGCACGACAACACCTCTCCCCCCAGGAGACCCATAGACCATTCAGCTGCACCGTTAAGAGCATCATGACTGGCTGCATCACAGCTTGGTATGGCAACTGCTTGGCATCCGACCCCAAGACGCTACAGAGGGTACCAATACATAACTGGGGCAGCGCTCGCTGCCATTCAGGACCTCTATTTCAGGTGGTGTCAGAGGAAGGCCCTAAAAATTCTGTAACTAACAGGACTTTGAACAGCCTCTACTCCCAAGCCATAAGACTACTAAATAGTTAACCAAAAAGCTACCCAGACTATCTGCATTGACTCTCTTTGGACTTAGTCTTTGGACTAACTCCTTTGAATCATTGTTATCTATCCTGTTGCCTCGTCACTTTACCCCTACCTATATCTACATTTCTACCTCAATTAGGTCTTAACCCTGCACTAACGACTTGGTCCTGCTAGCCCGTGTACATAGCCCAGTTATCCTTACTCGTTATGTATTTTTTAATTGTGTTATTCTCTAGGCATTGTTGGGAAGGGTCCATAAGAAAATATTCCCCTGTTAGTGTTGACCTGTTGTTTGCGAAGTATGTGACAAATCAAAATGTATTTCATTTGACTCATTAACAATTAATAAATATCTAATCGATGATATATATAAATACATTTATACATATTTAAAGAAATGGTGAGTCAAACCATGAGTAAAAATTAGGTGGACTTTTCCACCTAGAGACATGGTGTTGAAAGGATTAATCAGCCATTACCAAATGCCTAAAAATAAACTTATGAGTTGACAATAATATTTTTTTTATACCACAGCGTTGTTGAATACTAATTTCTCATTGTCTAGAATGGCATTATGGAATGGACATTAAAGCTGGATAACGGGACAGTAGGAAAAGATATAGGGATAACTTGCAATCATGACATAATAAGCGCCTACGCATGCAGACCATATTTGCTACAAACTTATAGAAAGCTAAACAAATAACTACACAAACTTAAATTCAATGAGTTGTAAACGCAGGTCCGACGAGGAAAAAACATAGCTAGCTAGCTAGCATTGATTTGTTTTTGCAGAGACATATTTTTGGGGTGCATCTAATGACCTAGTATCGTCAGTGATGAGCATGAATTTCTCTAGTAACCTTCACGGCTAACCCCAAAGATGTCAAATCCTCCAACATGTTTTAAGTTAGACCAGCTGTTTTCAGCAACGGATATTTTTGAATTTGGTCATCTTATTGGCAGCTTTGCAAGAAGAAAAAATGTATCTCGCTTCTAGCCTAGTATTTGATATGCTATGCGATCTCCTCATAATTAACAGTCACTGTTGACGAGTGTCCTGACGAGAAAGCAAACTTTGATAGCTATGCCAGGCAAAATCTGCATTATCAGCTCATTGGTGTGGATGTATACAAATGAATGTCAATAGAAAACAACTGCTTAATTGTTATTCTGGCTGCAGAGGTCATGACTGTGTTAGCTGTAGCTAGATGGCTAACTAGCAAGCAAGGGATAAGATCATTGCCAGCAATAATGGCAATGTAACATACAGTAAATAACAAAAGAGTGGGTCGTGTCCATAAATATCGAAGTTATTGAACAAATGTCTGGGTCACGTCTCTAGCAACCAAAAGATGAGAAAGTATGAATTCACATGCAGTACCAGTCAATAGTTTGGACAAACCTACTCATTCCATGGTTTTTCTTTATTTTTCTTTTCTACATTGTAGAATAATAGTGAAGACATCAAAACTATGAAATAGCACAAATGGAAAAAAGTGTGAAAAATATCAAAATATATTTACATTTTGTGATTCTTCAAAATAGCCACCCTTTGCCTTGATGACAGCTTTGCACACGCTTGGCATTCTCTCAACCAGATTCGTGAGGTAGTCACATGGAATGCCATCATTACTTTAAGACATGAAGTTCAGTCAGTACTGAAGATCTCAAGAACTTTGAAAGTTTCTACAAGTGCAGTCACAAAAACCATAAAGATCTATTATGAAACTGGCTCTCACGAGGACTGCCAGAGGAAAGGAAGAACCAGAGTTACATCTGCTGCAGAGGATAAGTTCATTAGATTTAACTGCACCTCAGCTTGCAGCCCCAAAAAATGCTTCACAGTGTTCAAGTAACAGACAGATCTCAACATCAACTGTTTAGAGGAGACTGCATTCATCAGGCCTTCACAGTCAAATTGCTGCAACCACAAGAAACCACTACTAAAGACCCCAATAAGAACAAGAGACTTGCTTGGGCCAAGGGACACAAGCAATGGACATTAGACAGGTGGAAATCTGTCCTTTGGTCTGATGATTCCAAATTTTAGATTTTCAGTTCCAACCCCTCCGTGTCTTTGTGAGATGCAGAGTAGGTGAATGGATGATCTTAGCATGTGTGGTTCCCACCGTGAAGCATGGAGGAGGAGGTGTGATGGTTTGGGGGTGCTTTTCTGGTGACACTGTCAGTGATTTATTCAAAATTCAAGGCACACATAACCAGTATAACTATCACAGTATTCTACAGCGATACGCCATCCCATCTGGTTTGTGCTTAGTGGGACTATCATTTGTTTTTTAACAGGACAATGAAGCAAATCACACCACCAGGCTGTGTAATGGCTACTTGACCAAGGAGAGTGATGGGTTGCTGCTTCTGATGACCTGTCCTCCACAATCACACAACCTGAACCCAGTTGAGATGGTTTGGGATAAGTTGGATCACAGAGTAAAGGAAAATCAGCCAACAACTGTTCAACACTAAAGTTGAAGTCAGAAGTTTAAATACACTATGTAGGAGTCATTAAAACTAGTTGTTCAACCACTCCACAAATTTCTTGTTAATTAACAAACTACAGTTTTGGCAAGTCAGTTAGGACATCTACTTTGTGCATGACACAAGTAAGTTTTCCAACAATAGTTTACAGACAGATTATTTCACTATAATTCACTGTATCACAATTCCAGTGGGTCAGAAGTTTACATACACTAAATTGACTGTGCCTTTAAACTGCTTGGAAATTATTATTATATCAGAAAATTATGTCATGGCTTTAGAAGCTACTGTTAGGCTAATTGACATAATTTGAGTCAATTGGAGGTGTACCTGTGGATGTATTTTAAGGCCTACCTTCAAAGTCAGTGCATCTTTGCTTGACATCATGGGAAAATCAAAAGAAATCTGCAAAGAATTAAAAAGAAATGTAGACCTCCACAAGTCTGGTTCATCCTTGGGAGAAATTTCCAAACGCCTGAAAGTACCACATTCATCTGTACAAACCATAGTACGCAAGTATAAACACAATGGGACCACGCAGCCGTCATACCACTCAGGAAGGAGACACATTCTGTCTCCTAGATATGAACTTACGAAAAGTGCAAAAATTTGGTGCGAAAAGTGCAAATCATTCCCAGAACAACAGCAAAGGAGTTCCCAAAGGAGTTTGTGCAAAGATGCTGGAGGAAACAGGTACAAAAGTTCTATATCCACAGTAAAACGAGTCTTATGTCAACATAACCTGAAAGGCCGCTCAGCACACGCTGAGGATGAATGGGCCAAAATTCATGCAACTTATTGTGGGAAGCTTGTGGAAGGCTACCCAAAATGTTTGACCCAAGTTAAACAATTTAAAGACAATGCTACCAAATACTAATTGAGTGTATGTAAACTTCTGACCCACTGGGAATGTGATGAAAAAAATAAGGCTGAAATACATCATTCTCTCTACTATTATTCTGACATTTCACATTCTTAAATAAAGTGGTTATCCTAACTGACATATGACAGGGAATTTTTACTGAGATCAAATGTCAGGAATTGTGAAAAACCGAGTTTAAATGTATTTGGCTAAGGTGTATGTAAACTTCCAACTTCAACTGTATGTGGGAACTCCTTCAAAACTGTTGGAAAAGCATTCCTCATGAAGCTGGTTGAGAGAATGCCAAGAGTGTGCAAAGCTGTCATCAAGGCGAAGGGTGGCTTCTCTGAATAATCTCAAATATAAAATATATTTTTGGGGTCACTAAATAATTCCACACGTTTCTTCATAGTTTTCGTGTTCGTTATTTTACAATGTAGAAATAGCAAAAATAAAGAAACCTGTTTGAATGAGTAGGTGTGTCCAAACTTTTGACTGGTACTATATATAAATGAAAAAAATCTATGAGAAAATGTCATTTCTACAGGTGTGCTTCGAATTGTTTTCTTTGGCAACTGTGGTATAAGCAGGATAAACAGCTTAAACAAACGCAAAGGAATAAACTTTGCTGTTATTCAGCTGCGGAGGTTGTGACTATGTAGCCGTAGCTAGTTGGCTAGCTAGCAGCAAGCAAGGAATAAGAATGTTGCCACTGAGCATGGCAACGGAGAAAAGAACCAACGGCTGTGTCGCGTCTGTAAATATCGAACTAATCAAACGAACAACTGGGTCTCTAGCAACCAGAAGATGAGAAAGTATGAATTATAAAAAAAAGATAAAAATGTTAACATCAACGGGAAAAAAGTATTTATACCGGTAAATGTGTGCTTTCATATTGTTTATTGTTTTCTTTGGCAACTGTGATATAAGTTAGATAAACGCCTCTGATCTGTACATGACCTTGGAATAATTAACTCTGCAAAGGGACTTGACTCCACCTCATCCCGCTGCATCGTCCATTACTTTCAAGGTAATCTACAGAATGTCAGCATTTATCCCTTACATACAGTTGAAGTCGGAAGTTTACATACACCTTAGCCAAATACATTTAAACTCACAATTCCTGACATTTAATCCCAGTAAAAATTCCCTGTCTAACGCTCGGCGAAATGGGTAGACCAAGGCGTAGCTTGATTTGGGTTCATCATATTTTATTTAAATGTAAACCAGCAACAAAACAATAAAGAGAAACAAACAAACGAACGTACAGCCTTGTAGGGCTCAAAAGCAACAATATATAAACAAGATCCCACAAACAACAGTAGGGAAAAGTTTACCTAAATATGATCCCTGTCACGGGCGTCGTAAGAAGTGGACAAAAGTGAAGCGTGGTGAGCGTACATATTCCTTTTATATGCCAGCAGCATTCCACCCTGCATACCACTGCTGGCTTGCTTCTGAAGCAAAGCAGGGTTGGTCCTGGTCAGTCCCTGGATGGGAGACCAGATGCTGCTGGAAGTGGTGTTGGAGGGCCAGTAGGAGGCACTCTTTCCTCTGGCCTAAAAAAAATATCCCAATGCCCCAGGGCAGTGATTGGGGACATTGCCCTGTGTAGGGTGCCGTCTTTCGGGTGGGACGTTAAACGGGTGTCCTGACTCTCTGAGGTCAATAAAAATCCCATGGCACCTATCGTAAGAGTAGGGGTGTTAACCTCCGTGTCCTGGCTAAATTCCCAATCTGACCCTCAAACCATCACCGTCACCTAGTTTACAATTGGCTATTTCATCCCCCTCCTCTCCCCTGTAACTATTCCCCAGGTCGTTGCTGCAAATTAGAATGTGTTCTCAGTCAACTTACCTGGTAAAATAACGGATAAATAAAAATAAATAAAAATACATTTATAGAAAATGTTGCCAACAAAACAAGGAAACGACCGTGAAGCTTAACTTCGGCTATAATGCCTCTAATAAAGTCAACTACCCACAAATACAACAGGGAAAAAAGGCTGCCTAAGTATGATTCCCAATCAGAGACAACGATAGACAGCTATCCCTGATTGAGAACCATACCCGGCCAAAACATAGAAGCACAAAAACCTAGAAAACAAAACATAGAATGCCCAACCAAATCACACCCTGAACAAACCAAAATAGAGACATAAAAAGGCTCTCTCAGGTCAGGGCGTGACAGTACCACCCCATCCCCCAAAGGTGGGACTCCGGCCGCAAAACCTGAACCTTTAGGGGAGGGTCCGGGTGGGCATCTATCCGTGGTGGCGGCTCTGGTGCGGGACGTAGACCCCGATCCACCTCTGGCTCACCCCGCTTTGGTGGCGCCTCTGGTGTGGGGACCCTCGCTGCTGGCCCCGGACTGGGCATCCTTGTTGCGGGCTCCGGACTGGGCACCCTCGTTGTGGGCCCCGGACTGGAGGCCGTCGTGGGAGGCTCCGGACTGGAGGCCGTCGCTGGAGGCTCCGGACTGGGGACCGTCGCTGAAGGCTCCAAACTGGGGACCGTCGCTGGTGGGAGGAGACGTATAGGCACCCTGGTGCGTGGTGCTGTCACAGGGCCCACCAGGCTGAGGAGACCTACAGGAGGCCTGGTTCTAGAAGTAGGCACAGGATGAACCGGGCTGTGGGGGAGCACTGGAGATCTGGTGCTTATCTCTGGCACCACTCTTCCAGGCTGAATGCTCACTTTATCCCGGCACCTCCCGAGCGCAGGCACAGGTCAAACCGGGCTATGGGGGTGCACTGGAGCTCTGGTGCTTAGCCCTTGCACCGCTCCTCTTGGCTGCATGCCCACTTTAGCCCGGCACGTGCAGGGAGCTGGAACAGGCCGCACTGGGTTCTCCTGGCAACTGGGGATACCGTGCGTAGAGCTGGTGCAGGACAACCTGGGCCGAAGAGACGCACCGGAGACCAGGAGCGCTGATCCGGCACAATCCCTCCTGGCTGAATGCCAACTCTAGCACGGCAACTGCGGGGAGCTTGCAGAGAGCGCACCGGGCTATGAGAGTGCACTGGAGACACACGGCGCAAAGCCGCATAAACTGGAACCTGACTAGTCACTCTCTCCCCACTGTCCATAACCTGACTCCGCCAATCTCCCCGTGTGCCTCCCCCCAAAAAATGTTTTGGGGGCTGCCTCTTGTGCACGCCTCGTTGAGCCAACTCCTCGTAGCGTTGCCGTTCCGCCTTTACTGCCTCCAGCTCCTCCTTGGGACGGAGATATTCCCCAGCCTGCCTCCAGGGTCCTTTACCGTCCATGAGTCCCCCTTACCACGCTGCTTGGCCCTTTAGTGGTGGGTAGTTCTGTCACAGGCGTCGTAAGAAGTGGACCAAAGTGCAGCGTGGTGAGCGTACATATTCCTTTTATTTATAGAAAATGTAGCCCAGAAAACAAGGACACGATCGTGAAGCTTAACTCCGGCTATAATTCCTCTAACAAAGTCAACTACCCACAAATACAACAGGGAAAGAAGGCTGCCTAAGTATGATTCCCAATCAGAGACATTGATAGACAGCTATCCCTGATTGAGAACCATACCCGGTCAAAACATAGAAGCACAAAAATCTAGAAAACAAAACATAGAATGCCCACCCAAATCACACCCTGATCAAACTAAAATAGAGACATAAAAAGGCTCTCTCAGGTCAGGGCGTGACAATTCCCAATCAGAGACAACGGTAGACAGCTGCCTCTGATTGGAAACCATACCAGGCCAACATAGAAATACAAAAACTAGACTACACATAGAAATAATAAAACTAGAACACCACCCAGTCACACCCTGACCTACTCCATCATAGAAAATAAAAGCTTTCTATGGTAAGGATGTGACACTGTCTTAGGTCAGTTAGGATCACCACTTTATTTTAGGAATGTGAAATGTCAGAATAATAGTAGAGAGAATTATATATTTCAGCTTTTATTTCTTCAAATTCCCGGTGGGTCAGAAGTTTACATACACTCAATTAGTATTTGGTAGCATTGCCTTTAAATTGTTTAACTTGGGTCAAACGCCTACAGGTAGCCTTCCACAAGCTTCCCACAATAAGTTGCATGAATTTTGGCCCATTCATCCTGACAGAGCTAGTGTAACTGAGTCAGCTTGGTAGCCCTCCTTGCTCGCACACGCTTTTTCAGTTCTGCCCACAAATTTTCTACAGGATTGATGACAGGGCTTTGTGATGGCCTCTCCAATCCCTTAGCTGTGTTGTCCTTATGCCATTTTGTCACAACTTTGGAAGTATGCTTGGTGTCATTGTCCATTTGGAAGACCCATTTGTGACCATGCTTTAACTTCCTGACTCATGTCTTGAGATGTTGCTTCAATATATCCACATAATTTTACCTCCTCATGATGCCATCTATTTGTTATGTGCACCAGTCCCTCCTGCAGCATAGCACCTCCACAACATGATGCTGACACCCTCGTGCTTCACAGTTGGGATGGTGTTCTTCGGCTTGCAAGCATCCCGCTTTTTCCTCCAAACATAATGATGGTCATTATGGCCAAATAGTTATATTTTTGTTTCCTCAGACCAGAGGATATTTCTCGAAAAAGTACGATCTTTGTCCACATGTGCAGTTGCAAACCGTAGTCTGGCTTTTTTATGGCGGTTTTGGAGCAATGGCTTCTTCCTTGCTGAGTGGCCTTCAGGTTATATAGGACTCGTTTTACTGTGGATATAGATACTTGTACCTGTTTCATCCAGCATCTCACAGGGTCTTTTCCTGTTGTTTGGGAGTGATTTGCACTTTTCACACCAAAGTACGTTCATTTCTAGGAGACAGAATGCGTCTCCTTGCTGAGCGGTACGACAGCTGCATGGTCCCATGGTGTTTATACTTGCGTACTATTGTTTGTACAGATGAACGTGGTACCTTCAGGCGTTTGGAAATTGCTCCCAAGGATGAACCAGACTTGTGGAGGGCTACAATTTTTTTTTCTGATGTCTTGGTTGATTTATTTTGATTTCCCCATGATGTCAAGCAGAGGCACTGATTTTGAAGGTAGGCCTTGGAATACATCCACAGGTACACATCCAATTATGTCAATTTGCCTATCATAAGCTTCTGAAGCCATGACATAATTTTCTGGAATTTTCCAAGCTGTTTAAAGGCACAGTCAACTTTGTGTATGTACATTTCTTACCCACTGAAATTGTGATAAACAGAATTATACGTGAAATAATCTGTCTGTAAACAATTGTTGGAAAACTTACTTGTGTCATGCACAAAGTAGATGTCCTAACCGACTTGCCAAAACTATAGTTTGTTAACAAGAAATTTGTGGAGTGATTGAAAAACGAGTTTTAATGAGTCTAACCTAAGTGTATGTAAACTTCCGACTTCAACTGTAGCTGGTTAAGTACATTCGTAGTTCATTATAAATCCTTTACAAATTGTGAACATACTATGATCAAATACCTTATTAGATAAATAATTGACTAATTATAAATAAATGTTAAGTAACACAAAATATTTATAAATTATTTATTAATGGACCTTAATATGAAGTGTTACCAAAGCAGTATCAATAATTATTGTTAGCATTGAGATTACCCTAAAACGTTAATTACAACTACTGTTTTATGTTTATGTTCCCTTATTTGTTTTAGGAGGTTGGAAGTATTATTGGCAAGGTATGCAAGACTTCGTTTATCACGCACTTGTACATAACACAATCACAATAATAATTACTTGAGATTACTGTAAACATTTAATGTTTTTATACCAGAAAGGGGAAACAGTGAAGAAAATGCGCGAGGAGGTGCGTTGTCAATCCCTCTTTTCTTCCATTATACACTTTTATCATGAGAGTTAGAATTAATCCAAGGGCTGCTCATAATGACGTCTGTTATTATTCACAGAGCGGAGCAAGAATCAACATCTCTGAGGGCAACTGCCCCGAGCGGATCGTCACCATCACCGGCCCAACCGACGCCATCTTTAAGGCCTTTGCCATGATTGCCTATAAATTTGAGGAGGTATCATAATTTCTCTTGTCCTAAGTAACTTCTTTACACAGAGGCAGGAGTGCTACCACTGCTTGGGTGAGGACAAATAGAGAATAGCTTCAGATGGTGCTTTCCTTGGGAGGGTTGTTGATTTTGTCTTCATATTCAGACGAATTCAAGGCACTCTTCAACCTTGTGAAAATATAAAATGTCTTAATTAGTTTGGCATAGTAACAGGGATTAATAAAAACATGAAACAATTTGTTTGTGAAGCCAGTATGTGAAGCCAAAAAGTTTGCCAGGTTTTTATATGTTTAATCCCTGTGGGTATGCCAATTTAATAAAAGCATTTCACATTTAGGCAAAAAAAAATATATAATTATGAAGAATAACCTCCTTTACTTTCTTTAACCGTGGTCCAACAAAACCGATTTGCCAACAAAAGGGAGAAACATAAATGGCCATGGAAAGAAGGTGTAGTAAACATCAAAGTAAAATATGTCTTACACAGGCAACTGTTTCTTATGCTTGACCAGATTATATCCCATTCCAGGATATAATCAATTCCATGAGCAACAGTCCAGCAACCAGCAAGCCCCCTGTCACTCTGCGTCTGGTGGTGCCAGCCAGCCAGTGTGGATCTCTCATTGGGAAGGGAGGTTCCAAGATAAAGGAGATGAGAGAGGTACGTTACAGTACAGGTACAGTAGCAGGCTATACCATGAACATCAGACATGAATCATGGAATCAAGATGATGCCAAGATTGTTTGCATTCCGATTCTTTACCCTTCTACCAGAAGTGTGCACTTGCTCACTCCTCAATTTACTATACTTCATTTCTGTCTTATGACTGTTGCCTATACTAAATAAACCCAACAAACGTATCATACTAGGCAATGACCCTCACCGTATTACTTGAGTTGTCAATGGCTCTGTGTCTTTGTGAGTGTGACCTTATGTTGTTATTTCCAATATCAATGTGATCTATACACGTTGATTGTCTTTACTCAGGAGCTCAAGATGCAAGATAAATAAGGCCAATTTACAGCAAGTGAATTGAATTGCACTGGAACTATGTCTCACTGTGCCATGTCTATCTCTCCCCAGTCCACAGGGGCACAGGTTCAGGTGGCAGGGGACATGCTGCCTAACTCCACAGAGCGTGCCGTGACAATCTCTGGGACCCCTGAAGCCATAATCCAGTGTGTCAAACAAATCTGTGTGGTCATGCTTGAGGTAAAGTATGTTGGAGGGAGAGGACATTTTCAGTGCAATACAATGGGAATCTAGCCACCAAAACCCACATAGCCAGAACAAAGATACAGAGAGAGCCATGCTACTGCTGGCACTCTGAATGGTCTCTATCCCTAGCCCCTTCCAAGATACTGTTGTATCTGTCGAACTGCTTTGCTTTATCTTGGCCAGGTCGCAATTGTAAATGAGAACTTGTTCTCAACTTGCCTACCTGGTTAAATAAAGGTAAAATAAAAATAAATAAATAAATAAATACTCTTGCTGTGATGGTAAAAAATGTCTGACATAATGGACTGAACATAATATAATAATTCCCCAGTAAAAACTTTGTAGGTCCAGAAGTTTCAGGGGTTAGACAAAACCAACTTGTGTGCTCTAACAGAGAGAACTCAAAAAATCAATTCAATCATTTTAAATTAACATCACATTTAGAAATAAAACCTTAGTTCAAATATCTCACAACATGGGAAGAGTGTTATTTTGCCTTTAACTCAGAAATGTGGTGTAGACACAGCTTCTGATCGAATCACTAAATTACACTGCTCAAAAAATAAAGGGAACACTTAAACAACACAATGTAACTCCAAGTCAATCACACTTCTGTGAAATAAAACTGTCCACTTAGGAAGAAACACTGATTGACAATAAATTCCACATGCTGTTGTGCAAATGGAATTGACAACAGGTGGAAATTATAGGTAATTAGCAAGACACCCCCAATAAAGGAGTGGTTCTGCAGGTGATGGTTCTGCACTTCTCAATTCCTATGCTTCCTGGCTGATGTTTTGGTCACTTTTGAATGCTGGCGGTGCTTTCACTCTAGTGGTAGCATGAGACGGAGTCTACAACCCACACAAGTGGCTCAGGTAGTGCAGCTCATCCAGGATGGGACATCAATGCGAGCTGTGGCAAGAAGGTTTGCTGTGTCTGTCAGCGTAGTGTCCAGAGCATGGAGGCGCTACCAGGAGACAGGCCAGTATATCAGGGGACGTGGAGGAGATCGTAGGAGGGCAACAACCCAGCAGCAGGACCGCTACCTCCGCCTTTGTGCAAGGAGGAGCAGGAGGAGCACTGCCAGAGCCCTGCAAAATGACCTCCAGCAGGCCACAAATGTGCATGTGTCTGCTCAAACGGTCAGAAACAGACTTCATGAGGGTGTTCCGATGTCCACAGGTGGGGGTTGTGCTTACAGACCAACACCGTGCAGGACATTTGGCATTTGCCAGAGAAGACCAAGATTGGCAAATTCGCCACTGGTGCCCTGTGCTCTTCACAGATGAAAGCAGGTTCACACTGAGCACATGTGACAGACGTGACATAGTCTGGAGACGCCGTGGAGAACGTTCTGCTGCCTGCAACATCCTCCAGCATGACCGGTTTGGCGGTGGGTAAGTCATGGTGTGGGGTGGCATTTCTTTGGGGGGGCCGCACAGCCCTCCATGTGATGAGATCCTCAGACCCCTTGTGAGACCATATGCTGGTGCGGTTCCTCCTAATGCAAGACAACGCTAGACCTCATGTGGCTGGAGAGTGTCTGCAGTTCCTGCAAGAGGAAGGCATTGATGCTATGGACTGGACTGGGACTGGGACATCATGTCTCGCTCCATCCACCAACGCCACGTTGCACCACAGACTGTCCAGGAGTTGGCGGATGCTTTAGTCCAGGTCTGGGAGGAGATCCCTCAGGAGACCATCCGCCACCTCATCAGGAGCATGCCCAGGCGTTGTAGGGAGGTCATACAGGCACGTGGAGGCCACACACACTACTGAGCCTCATTTTGACTTGTTTTAAGGACATCAGCCTGTAGTGTGGTTTTCCACTTTAATTTTGAGTGTGACTCCAAATCCAGACCTCCATGGGTTGATAAATTTGATTTCCATTGATCATTTTTGTGTTTTTGTTGTCAGCACATTCAACTATGTAAAGAAAAAAGTATTTAATAAGAATATTTCATTCATTCAGATCTAGGATGTGTTATTTTAGTGTTACCTTTATTTTTTTGAGCAATGTAGTTATTATTGCCCCAATTTTCCCCATCGAAGTCAACTATTTCTTGTTCCTGGTTGGACTGAAATAGGTTCCGTTACTCATTTTGGGTGCCAATTATATTGTTTATATTTTATATTTAGGTGCAGGAGTATATTCTATAAACAGGAGTTCAAGCAGTAGAAAATTTGAGGTACCAGTATTCAACTCCGGTGAGCTCCTGCCCAAGTCAAGCACTGCTGGTTGATAGTCTATTTACTAATGTACAGATTATTCTTGTCTGATAACCAGTTAAACTGACATGTAGCTTTTGTCTTGCTAAGGCTAGTGATACAATCTGATGGAGTTAATCATCACCCAAAGTGTATGTGTACTGCCACATTAATATATCATGTGTCTTACTCAAGCAGCTCTCTAAGGCTGTGTTTATACATGCATTCTAAGAGCCCAATATTTTTTCATATCCAATACTTTTTCTGACTTTCCACACTCGGTTTTATGTGACCCATATCAGATTTGCACATTCACACTGATGTTGCCAAATATCACACAGATGCAATGCTCATTTCCTGTCAGTGTTCCTTTAATGTTTTGGGGGGTTGTTGTGGTAACGGCAGGTCACGTGCAAAAAAAACCCATCTGATCTGAGGTCGCTAATGGAACATCGGAATTGTATCAGGATTAAGAACTACATACGAAAATGTGGAATAAGACAAAACTCAAAAGATCAGATTCAATGTGTTTTTTGCTGTTAACACATTCAGCTACAGCTGCCCCTATACTTTACATTATTGAAACACCCAGCCGTCTTTCAATCTTTTTTTTCAAGATTTGGCGAATAGAATGCTACAGACAAACTCCTCACAGAAACACTGGGCTGGGAAAACACATCTGTCTGAAACAGCATCCTATTCCCTCTATAATGCTTGACTTAGGTGACATGTAATCTGATGTAATCTTTGTCTCCCTCGTCTCTTTTGTCAAACCCACGGCCACACACTCAGTCCTGGTCTAACGCTCTCTCTGTGTCTTCCCTCTTCCTCTTCTCCTAGTCCCCACCGAAAGGTGCCACCATTCCCTACCGCCCAAAGCCCGCCTCCACCCCCGTCATTTTTTCAGGTGGCCAGGTAAGAGCCGAGCTGCTGGTGGCAACCGCAGCCAACATCAGCCTTTTATTCCAGCATCAACCACGGCCTGTTAGTGCACTCAGGTTTTCTCACCTTCACACTCACTCGCATTCCGCCCCCCTTCTTGTAAAGCCCAATGTACAAAGTTCAGAGCAGCCACAAGAGTCAGTGTGGCTCCTTATATTACATTCTAACAAGCCTTGTTTGATAGGCTCCTATCTAGTTGTGGATGTCTATATGACGTATAGACTATCACGGCCTGCGGCTGTGAACTTTTTCGCAACCTAAATGTAAGGCAGGGTACAGCTAGGCCAAGAGGGAGGGAGGGATATAGTGACGGACCTTGTTGCAGGTTACTACTCAATAGAGGGCCATTATAGTTTGTAACGGTGATGCTTTATAGGACCCCTGCTCACAGAGGTTTTTGTTCCGACTTTCACTTAATTCTGTTCTATTAATTTCAAGTCCACCTCTTGACAGTAACATTAAAATGATAAAGGGGTGTTGGGATGGGGGGGTTGGAACAAAAACCTTCAAAATGAGGGGCCCCTTAGGATGTCAAGACCGAAATGAACAGCATGTCTATTGGACAGCATGGCTATTGGACTATTAACACGATGAGGGGTCCTTTAGGATGTCAGGACCGAAATGAACAGCATGGCTATTGGACTTTTAACACCTTTGTGGGTTAACCATCGAAAGAGAAAATTTAAGTTCAGATTGTGTTTCAAAACACTCCTAACTAATTACTTGCATGCAAGCTCTAATTGTACAGTGCACACCTCCTCTTTCAAAAATATATAATATCCTTTTAACATTCCTGATGACTTGTAAACATCTTTTTAAAGGTAGACTCAGCGATATGACGTACACTACATGGCCAAAAGTATGTGGACTCCTGCTCGAAGAACATCTCATTCCAAAATTATGGGCATTAAAATGGAGTTGGTCTCCCCTTTGCTGCTATAATAGCCTTGACCAAAGTTGCTTGGACAGAGCTAAAATGAATCATTGACATATTCTGTGCAACTAAGCTGCCAGCTACTAACTATTTGTTTAGTAAGTCCTTCAAGCATTTAAGTAGTAGATCAGAACTACATTTTTTGTGCACTTTTCGTGAATATATATATATAGGGAGTCAGAAACAGGGTAATCCAACACAACAATATATATGCACAAACTGTAGCAGGTCATGTGGCATCAATAATTCGAAGAACAGGAGTGACCATGTTACGCTTCCTATAGATTACCAAGTTCAAAATCAAAACAGTGAAATTATTACTACTTTATAATATAAAAATGGAAACAATTCAAAAGTAATAACAAGGAAGAAATACACAATGAGCAACGATAATTTGGCTATATACACGGGGTACCAGTACCAAGTCGATGTCCAGGGGTACTGGGTAATTGAGGTAGATAAACTACATGGCCAAAAGTATTGGACATTTTGGGTCTACCAATGTTGATTTCCTCATTCAAGTACCAAGAACAAAGTACAGAAAAAGTGTCCAAGCTGAAGTCAATACAATGTAGCAACTTGCAAACACTACATGACCAAAGTATGTGGACACCTGCTCGGTGAATATCTCATTCCAAAGTCATGGGCATTAATATGGAGTTGGTCCCCCCTTTGCTGCTATAACAGCCCCCACTCTTCTGGGAAGGTTTTCCACTAGATGTTGGAACATTGCTGCGGGAATTTGCTTCCGTTCAACCACAAGAGCATAGTGAGGTCGGGCACTGATGTTGGGCATACAATAACAATTGTCTAGAATGTCATTGTACAATCATGGCCAAAAGTTTTGAGAATGCCACTGATGGCAGCCCATTCTTGCATAATCAATGCTTGGAGTTTGTCAGAATTTGTGGGTTTTTGCTTGTCCACCCGCCCCGATCCCACAGCTAAATCAACATTAGGAGACGGTCCTGGTGTTTGCTGGACTTTCTTGGGCGCACTGAAGCCTTCTTCACAACAATTGAACCGCTCTCCTTGAAGTTCTTGATGATCCGATAAATGGTTGATTTAGGTGCATTCTTACTGGCAGCAATATCCTTGCCTGTGAAGCCCTTTTTGTGCAAAGCAATGATGACAGCACGTGTTTCCTTGCAGGTAGCCATGATTGACAGAGGAAGAACAATGATTCCAAGCACCACCCTCCTTTTGAAGCTTCCAGTCTGTTATTGGTTCTCGATCAGCATGACAGAGTGATCTCCAGCCTTGTCCTCGTCAACACTTACACCTGTGTTAACGAGAGAATCACTGACATGATGTCAACTGGTCCTTTAGTGGCAGGGCTGAAATGCAGTGGAAATGTTTCGGGGGGATTGAGTTCATTTGCATGGCAAATAGGGACTTTGCAATTAATTCATAACATTCTGGAGTATATGCAAATTTACATCATACAAACTGAGGCAGCAGACTTTGTGAAAGTTAATATTGTGTCATTCTCGAACATTTTGGCCATGACAGTATGCTGTAGAGTTAAGATTTCCTTTCATTGGAACTAAGGGGCCTAGCCCAAACCATGGAAATTATCCCCAGACCATTACACCAAACTTTACAGTTGGCACTATGCATTGGAACAGGTAGCGTTCTCCTAGCATCCACCAAATTCAGATTTGTCCGTTGGACTGCCAGATGGGTGATTCATCACTTCAGAGAACACGTTTCCACTGCTCCAGAGTCCAATGGCAGCGAGCTTTTACACCATTCCAGCCGACGATTGGCATTGTGCATGGTGTACTTAGGCTTAGGCTTGTGTGTGGCTCCTAAATGTTTTCACTTCACAATAACAGCACTTACAGTTGACCAGAGCAGCTCGAGCAGGGCAGAAATTTGACGGACTGACTTGTTGGAATGGTGGTATCCTATGACGGTGCCACGTTGAAAGTCACTGAGCTCTTCAGTAAGGCCATTCTACTGACACTGTTTGTCTATGGAGATTGCATGGCTGTGTGATCAATGTTATACACCTGTCAGCAACGGGTGTGGCTGAAATAGCCAAATCCAATCATTTGAAGTGGTGTCCACATACTTTTGTACATATAGTCTAGATGCAGAAAGTAAACAGCATAGTGAGTCATTTTCCGCAACAACTAAAAGCATGGACGCGAGAGGCTCAACTCCTCCTCTGTTTTGGTGCCCTGGCTACCACACTGTGGATAGCATGAAGCTTAACTGTGCCCATGTGCAGATACTGTGTGTGACTGTGTGAAAGCGAAGTCTTACATTTTGCTCATCTCTATATCTGAGGTGCTGCTCGTAGCAACGTCTTTTCGCTGATTCTAACTTTAACATTTTTGATTACTGCTACTGCTACTAATACAACTACTCAACCACTACCACTACTGTAAATTATTCAAAGATATTACATGTAATGAATAGTAGATATAGTCAAGGCATCAAAGTACAAACATGTGGTTGACTATCACCTATTAAAGGGATATCATATAAGGCAAGTTTTTCGAAAGTCATGTTAGTTTATTCACAGTGGTTTGAAATTGTTCAGTGTTCATATTTTATATAAACTTGGTGGATGACATTTATGCAACATTGTCTAGTATAAAATGCCTTCGAGGGAAACAAAGACTATTTAGGCAATTGAATGAGACAGTACTTAAGTCTCAGATAATGATTGAACTTCAGAGTAGTCTCTGAGATTACATGTATAAACCCTATTCCCTGTGAAGATAGATGATAATATTCCATTTTTGTGTTTCTTCTTCCTCCATACAGGCCTACACAATTCAGGGACAATATGCCATCCCACACCCAGATGTGAGTTCCAAGTCTCTGCTGTCACATCTTATTACTGTTAAAAGTCTGCACATTTCTTAGACTTACACCTATGAATATTAACCAGTCATATTAATACAACATCGTTCTCAGTGTAAGCCTTCCGAAACCTCCAATCTCAGGTCTTGGCCTGTTAAAATTTTAAAATGAGGCACTTAAGAAACAAGTTTTTGGTTCAGAGTGATTTTTTTCAGATTTAGAATCGCAAATACCCAAATATCGCAAATATCCAACAGTCTCCACATCCAGGAAATTGCTTCTGACTAATGTCGTGCTCTGTTGCAGTACTTATGACTAAGTAGAACATTATAGAACTGGTTGTCTGGGTGTGGACACCTCCTAAATTCGACAAGGCCATACAAAGTCTCCAATGTTTTTTCGTGTGTTTTTAAAAAATGAACCCATCCACGGAGGACACACATCTTTTGTTTTTTTATACAACTTTTATGCTACATTTACATACATTTTACATATTCATATTACATACATGGTACTTTTATATACAGCAATCACATGACAATAATATATTACTGAACATAAGCTCTTTAATCCCACCCCTCAGCCACTCTCTGCCCATTCCACCTATCACCATAGACCACCCTTGTTTGGTTTCCATGAGCCATATATTTTTCAATTGTGCTGGGATGTTTTACATACATTTTAAACCTTTCTAATTCCATGGTATACACAGATTGTGAGCTAAAGATGAAAACCTTTCTTACAAGTATTATAAAATTATTTATTGACTGACTATGGCTTTCCAAATCGCCCAACATTGTTATTTGTAAGGTTCATTTTAAGTGAATGTTGTGATTTTTTTTTTTTACCATTCCTGACCAGAAACATACATAAGGGCAATACCAGAATAAATTATCTAGAGATTCTGTCTCTTCGCAGCAAAATCTACAGAGCAGAGATTGTTGTATGCCCCATATACAGTGGCAAGAAAAAGTATGTGAACTTTGGAATTGGACCTGGATTTACCCATAAATTGGTCATCAAATTTGAGCTGATCTTCATTAAAGTCACAACAATAGACAAACATACTGTGCTTAAACTAATAACACACAAATTATTGTCTATATTGAATACATTGTTTAAAAATTCACAGTGTATGTTGGAAAAAGTATGTGAACCCCAAAAGCTAATTGGAGTCAGGAGTCAGCTAACCTGGAGTTCAATCAATGAGACGAGATTGGAGATGTTGGTTAGAGCTGCCTTGCCCTATGAAAAACACTCACAAAATTTGAGTTTGCTATTCACAAGAAGCATTGCCTGATG
Organism: Oncorhynchus mykiss; assembly: GCF_013265735.2. NCBI lineage: Eukaryota > Metazoa > Chordata > Actinopteri > Salmoniformes > Salmonidae > Oncorhynchus > Oncorhynchus mykiss. Next base: position 5,290,095 of record NC_048586.1, on the reverse strand, counting down.
TGAACAATGCTTCGAACAAAAGAGATCTCAGAAGACCTAAGATAAAAAATTGGTCACTTGCATAAAGCTGGAAAGGGTTACAAAAATATCTCTAAAAGCCTTAATGTTCATCAGTCCACGGTAAGACAAACTGTCTATAAATGGAGAAAGTTCAGCACTGTTGCTACTCTCCTCAGGAGTGGCTGTCCTGCAAAAATGACTGCAAGAGCCCTGCAAGAGTGTCAGCTAAAGACTTACATAAATCTCTGGAACATACTAACATCTCAGTTGGCGAGTCTACGATACGTAAAACACTAAATAAGAATGGTGTTCATGGGAGGACACCACGGAAGAATCCACTACTGTCCAAAAAAACTTTGCTGCACGTCTGAAGTTCGCAAAAGTGCACCTGGATGTTCCACAGTGCTACTGGCAAAATATTCTGTGGACAGATGAAACTACAGTTCAGTTGTTTGGAAGGAACACACAACACTATGTGTGGAGAAAAAAAGGCACAGCACACCAACCTCAAAACCTCATCCCAACTGTATAGTATGGTGGAGGGAGCATCATGGTTTGGGGCTGCTTTGCTGCCTCAGGGCCTGGACAGCTTGCTATCATTGACAGAAAAAAAAGTTTATCAAGACATTTTGCAGGATGATGTCTGTCCGCCAATTGAAGCTCAACCGAAGTTGGGTTATGCAACAGGACAACGACCCTAAACACAGAAGTAAACCAACAACAGAATGGCTTCGACAAAAGAAAATAGTGGCCCAGTCAGTCCTGACCTCAACCCGATCGAGATGCTGTGGCATGACCTCAAGAAAGCAATTCACACCAGACATCCCAAGAATATTGCTAAACTTAAGAATGGTCCAAAAATCCTCCTGACCTGTGCAGGTCTGATCTGCAACTACAGAAAACGTTTGGTTGAGGTTATTGCTGCCAAAGGAGGGTCAACCAGTTACTAACTCCAAGGGAGTTATACTTTTTCCAGACTGCACTGTGAATGTTGACACGGTGTGCAATAAAGACATGAGAATGTATGGTTTGTGTGTTATTAGTTTAAGCAGCATGTGTTTTGTCTATTGCTGCGACCTAGATGAAGTTCAGATAAAATTTTATGACCAATTTATGAAAATATCAATTTTTTTCGAAAGGGTTCACATTTTCTTGAAATTGTATATACCATTATGTTGGTGGCAAGAATTTTGTATAGTAATTTAAATGGACAAACTTGTGTTGAATCAAGTGTTTTTTGTATCAGTTCATAAACCATCGAAAATCTCTTCCCATTTATTTTGCAACCTGTATGGCGCAGCTGTCAACATTTTTGTCCTCAAATGAAACTGTTTTTTCTATTTATGCCAATTATTTTCAGTCAATTTGTATCTTTAATATATGGCAGACAACAAACAAGTTCCCTAACTTCTCCCTCTTCTACTTGGCTCCTCCGTTTATGTGGTAATGCTGCAATCAGTTGGTTATAAATTGGGATTGAGCAGACATTCACTTGTATTTTTGAAAGCTGCATATGTGACTTATCTCCAGCAATTATTTTCTATTTCGAATGTTATTAAGAAATATAATACCACTTTTATTGAAAATCAATAAAGAATGTTTTTTTTATTAATCAGTATATTTGAGTTTAACCCTATTATTTATTGTAATATTTGTTCTATCTTTTTTGGAGGATAAATCATATTCTACATAGGGTCCATTAATAATTTAACTTCATCTGTCTCTGTCTCGAGAGCATCTCGAGAGCTACCGCGTGTCAGATCCTTTAATTCGGAGAAGGCATGATTGATGTCAGGGGAACCATTGGTTGACATTACAATCACTCAAATAGGGCCTTGACATCCTCCCCACCCTCTTTAAGCTACTCTTTAAAGGGTGAGGGATTCCCAAGCATCCATCCTCACTCATTATTGATGGCAATGATAGACAGTGAGGGAAAATTGTCAATTGCAAAGTTTTATATGGGCCAAGTGTTGTTGGACTGACAGCCAGGCCCATGAAGGTTGTCTTGTTGGTCTTGGCAAGGTTGCCTATCTCTGGTTTACTGTAAGAAATGGTTTGAGTGGTCAATCTTGAGTTATACTGTATGTTACTAGATTATTAATTGTAAAGAATAAATACAGGATTTGTGAATTTCGGACTAATGTGTCATCCACGTTGTAAGATGAGCATATTGTTCCATCAGTGTTACGCACCATCGATTTTCCCCAAAGTTACCGGAATACAGTTTTGAATCAAGGAGTTGTTCAATGTTTTGAAGTTTCAGATGCAACAACAATAAATGACAAACTAGGATCTCACATAGATTTAAGTTACTGGTCAGACCACGTTGTTCTGTGTTCTAAATTTAAGCCCCAAACCGGTCATGGCTAATCTTAAATAAAACATTGAAACATTCTTTCCTTAGCTTGTCTAATTGCATAAACTTAAGTCTAGCTCACAAGGTTTGTGATTGCAATTGCAGTATTTACTGTATGTTAACCCTAGACTCCAACTTTAGGTACAACAGCAATGGTGACTTCAACCATGTATTAGGGGTATATTTATTTAATCAGACAATTTCGGATGTGAGTCAGATGTTTTGATAAATGTTGCAAAAATTACTGGACCTTTTAACCAGAAAACCAACCAGATTGAAGTGTTCACACATACATTGCATCACAGATGAATACATTAAATTAGAATGTTAAGAAGTTAGTTGATGTCTTCATTATCAATGGAAAATATTATAATGCAACAAGTTGTCTGTGTTGATCTTTCCTGTGAAAAAGCTGCATCTCTGTTGATTATGCAATCCATCTGCTATTACAAACTGGATACAGCAGCAAATATAACACCCCATCTCAACCACATTGGGCTAAGTCCTTCAAGTTCTCTCTCTCTCTCTCTCTCTCTCTCTCTCTCTCTCTCTCTCTCTCTCTCTCTCTCTCTCTCTCTCTCTCTCTCTCTCTCTCTCTCTCTCTGTGTGTGTCTCTCTTTTGCTCTCTCATCTCCCACCACCATGTGTCATGCCTCCTCTCCTCACTGTTTCTCCTCACTGTTCTAGTTTTAAGTTCTTGATTTCTTGTCGGTGTGACCTTACAATAACCTCTTAGTTCTACTGTCGCTCCTACCCCCCTCAGCAGTTGACCAAGCTCCACCAGTTGGCTATGCAGCAAACCCCCTTTACCCCCCTCGGACAGACCACCCCTGCTTTCCCTGGTACGTACCCACAAACCCTCTCTCAACACTTCCTTCTCTTTGTATCTGTAGACACTGTCATCTCTTTCTTCTTTTTCTCTCTTTCCTCTCTTTCCCTATGTCTCTGGAGGTTGCTTTTCTCCTATGCTTGGCTTTTTGTTTGGCCCTGCCTTCATTTGGTTGACATTTTGTCATGCATGAGGACTCTATTTTGAAATACCATCTGGCAACAACTATTTGCTACATCCCAGCTATGGTCTCTTTTGAGATTTAGTTAGTTCCCAGTTAATATAAAAAGGACAGACACATGGACAGAGGACAACTCCAGTCTCCTGCATCTGCATTATATGGCTTGGACTTTAGTACTAAAATGATTGTCCTCATATAATGTAAAACTCAGGTATTTGTAAAAGACACAACCAAGGTCTCATGAATAAAGATGGCGCCGTTTGAGTCCTCTTTCCACCAGTGTCATCTACAAGGACTTGACGATTACCATTTTATTCAGGACAGGATTGATTGATTAAAACAACAACCAGCTTTTCAGGCCTTTCAAAGGGTCTTATTGACCCTACATTTCAGAGTTCCTGATTCCTAAATGCCTTTCAAAACAGATCCTGAGAATCACGAGGAGGAACACCATCAAAAACATCCAGCTGTCAATGTTCTTCGAATTTGAAAAAAGCAAGACGGTTGCACTTTATTTGACGGTGAAATCACTATTTTGTACTTTTCTTTCAGAGCAGGCAATGCACCAAACAATAGGCCTAAATAACCTCGTACTCTCTTTCACAAACACCTGACTAACTGTACATGACTGTACAGTGGGGTCCAAAATGATTGTAATTATTATTGCAATTGATTGAATTACACCCTTGATAAAGATGAGCAAAAAAGACTGTAAAAATAAAGAATATTTGTATGCTAAAAAAATTGGGAAATTATGGTATTTTATACTGTTACAATTACTCAGAGAAAGAGGTTTTGTTTAATTAACAAGTGATATCTTTTTTCTCGAAAAAGTGGTCAAAATTATTGCCACCCCAGTTTTCAATACTTTTCAATACCTCACCTTGCGAGGATAATGGCACTGAGCCTTTTTCTAAAATGTTTTAAGAGATTGGAGAACACATTGGGACCATTCCTCCATACAGAATCCTTCCCGATCCTTGATATCCTTCACCTGCGCTTATGGACTGCCCTCTTCATTTCAAACCACAGGTTTTCAATGGTTTTCAGTGGTGTTCAAGTTCAGGGGACTGACCTTTGGAAAATTTTGAATTTGTTGTCATTTAACCATTTATTTGTGGATTATGTGTGCTTGGGGTTATTGTCTCCCTGGTAAATCCACTTGCTGCCAATTTTCAGCCTCCTGGCAGAGGCAACCAGGTTTTTGGCTAAAATCTCCTGGTACTGGGTAAAGTTCATGATGCCATTCACCTTAACATGGGTCCAAGTGAAAGCAAAATAGCCCCTTAACATCAAAGGTAGAGCACCATATTTTACAGTAGGTATGGGGTTATTTTCTGCTTATGCATCCTTATTTCGACGCCAAACCCACCACTTGTGTGCGTGGCCAAAGAGCTCTATTTTCATGTCATCCAACAATTGTAAACACCTGAAGTTTGATAAACGGCATTGGCACTTAGATTGGAATCAGTGCTATGGTAAAATTACATGAAAATACAACTCTTCGGCCACACACATTGTTACAGGCCTTGGTTTTTCTCTCCATTTTAGCTTGTGTACCTAGTTCCTTAACACGTTCAGGGCTGATTTTACCATATAAATCTTGGTGGGGCAACAAAAAATAAGTGGGATGCATGCCAGCAAAGGCACTACACAACACAACACTAAAACATACATTAATTGCACTATAGCGGTGCCCACAAACTGTTAGGGCCTGTCATCAAAGTGTGACATTCTCTGGATTTATGGTGCTTTCAAAACAACTGGGAATTCTGGAAAAAAAGCAAGGCAGCTGTCTATCGTTGTCTCTGATTGAAGCCATATTTAGGTAGCCTGTTTTCCCATTTTGAGTTGTGGGTGAATATTTTCTTGGTTAGTGTTTGTCGCATCTTCAGAACTGTTCGTTTATCGTTTTGTTGTTTTTGTTCGTCTATTCATCCTTAATTAAAAGTAGTATGGATACGTACCACGCTGCACTTTGGTCCTCCTCTCCTTCCGCCAACGAAAATCATTACAATAAATTTGTGTTGACGTAAAACTACTTTCACAAGCAAGGCACTAAGTACCTATCCCTACACAAAGAAATATCCAGAGAAGTCACCACTCACTACAAAGCTTCAGTCTTTTTCTCCAGTGCCCAAAGACAGGGGTGGGCAAAAAACTGGTTCCTTGTATCCACCAATTTGTCATTGCTGCCATGAGAAAGGCCACACTGTCCTAAGTTAAAACAGAAAATGAGATAGAGAAAAAGCAGTTTCTTCTTGTGGGAGCCCTCCAGCCCATTAAGTTTCTGGTTGGGACTGGTTTATCTCCTAAACAAGCGTTTTGGTCAGACTTGAATGAACCCTTTGTTTCAGATGGGTTTGTGTCTCTGTAGAGTGGTGATACTGTTAAGCAGTCTTTAAAGATATTGCGGGACACTGGGTCAGCCGAGTCCTTCATTGTGGAGGGTGTTTTGCCTTTGAAACTTTTGCAACTGGTTACAATGTGTTAGTTCAAGGCATGGAGGTGGGCTGCATGGTATTTTCATGCAGTCCATCCATGTAGTGAACCATTCATGCAGTGAAACTCGAGTCTGATCTTGTTTCTGGTCCTGTGGTCGCTGGAGTGAAGCTAGTCTACATGTGAAGGGGGCCTCATTAATTTTGGGCAACGATTTGGCTGGTGGGAAGGTTGTGCCAAATCCTGTCGTTTGTAAGGTGCCCAGAGTAGAGGAACCTGACGGGTTATCAAATAAATACCCTACAGTCTTCCCAGCATGTGCTGTTACATGTGCCGTGACTAAGAAGATTGCTGAAAGGAAGTCTATTGTTGAGGAGGATGTCACCGATCCCACCATGTTTGTCCTGTTTGTGATATTTAGGTGTGGTCCTGACTTCGGTAATCCCTCCAGAGTTTGAAAAGTCCCAAAGGTGAGCGAGTTAGCAGGACATCTGAAAGAAGAGAGGGTCCCTACAGTTGACACTTCGATGTCTAGGAAGCAGCTGATTTCCAAACAGAGAAAGATGCTTCTCTCTCCCCTCTTTCTGGTACAATACGTCCAGAAGAGGAATTTGATTAAGTTTGTGGGGTACTTTGACAGAGATGATGTTCTGATGAGGAAATGTCAGTCTCATGCCACTTCTGGGCAAGACAACTGACGGAGTTACAGTCCAACAAGAGATACTGAGGGACGCATAACTTCTTATGGCCTGGTCTGAAAAATTATGTTGTAGCTTACTGTACTCATCCTGTCGCATTTGCCAGCTGACGGGTTAACCCAATCAAACTGTTCCGGTTGCATCTTTTCAGCCTATACATGCTTTAGACAAACCTTTCCGACAGGGTTCTGGTGGACTGTGTTGGTCCTGCTTATTCATCGAGAGCATGAGGAAAGCCAGATTCGCCCTGTGCCTGTGGTATGGTTGAGTAACTCAGTGATCCTGCAAAACGATAATGGATTTTTGGTACACTTATCTACAGGGATAAAGGCGACATTGCTGCACTACTTTTAGAATATCAAGGTTTATTCTCAGATGTGCTGACTCAGACAAATTTAGAGCATGACATTGACGTTGGGGACTCTGCCCCAAATAAACAGCACGTCTATCAAGTGAATCCTGAAAAGAGAGAGAAACTCTGCAGCAAGATGTAGTTCATGCTTGCACACCGCATTGCACAACATGGCAACAGTCTGTGGAATTAGCCCTGTATAATAGTACCTCAGCCGGGTGGGTCTCTGCATTTTTTCCCCAGATTTTTCGTAAACACAATACCATTACTAAGCCAGACTCATACCCTTTGCCCAGGGTCAACAATTGTGTAGACTGTGTTGGTGCTGCCAAGTACGTTAGCAAGTTTGATCTGCTGAAGGGATATTGCCCCTCTATCTGAGGGCGCCGAAGAGCTATCTGTTTTTGTTTTCTTACCTTTGTCTTCTGTTCAGTTTAAGGAATGCCACGTTTGAATGTGTATGCACATCGCACAACAGTGTATCTCGGGAAGGGCCAAGGAAAAGTCAGACCGGTCTTCTCGCCAGGAATTGCACCGAACTTTGCCCAGGTTGTTGCTTCACCTGGTATGGCAACTGCTCGGCATCTGACCGTAAGGTGCTACAGAGGGTAGTACATCACTGAGGCCAAGCTTCCTACCATCCAGGACCTAAATACTAGGAGGTGTCAGAGGAAGGGCCAAAAAATTTGCAAAGACTCCAATCACCCAAGTCATAGACTGTTGTCTCTGCTACTGCACAGCAAGCGGTACCAGAGCACCAAGTCTAGGACCAAAAGGCTTCTTATCAGCATCTACCCCCAAGCCATAAGATTGCTGAACAACTAATCAAATGGTCACCAGGACTATCCCTTTGTTTTTACTCTGCTGCTACTCTCTGTTTATTATCTATGCATAGTTACTTTACAAATGAGCTTGACTAAACTGTACCCCCCACATTGACTCGGTACCGGTATCCCCTGTATTTAGCCTCATTATTGTTATGTAAATTCTTGTGGTACTTTTTACTGCATTGTTGGTTAAGGGCTTGTAAGTAAGCATTTCACAGTAAGGTCTACACCTGTTATATTCGGCACAAATAACATTTGATTTGATTTCAGTGCCTTAGAAAGTAGTCACACCCATTGAATGTTTCCACATTGTGTTGGTTACAGCCTCAATTCTTACAAATTAATAAAAAATGAAAAGCTGAAATGTCTTTAGTCAATAAGTATTCAAACACTTTGTTATGGCAAACCTAAATAGGTTCAGGTGTAAAAATGTGAATAATAACATAGTAAGTTGCATGGACTCACTCACTCACTGTGTGTAAAAATAGTGTTTAATTACACTTTGGATGGTGTATCAATAAACCCAGTCACTACAAAGATACGGGCATCCTTCCTAATTCAGTTGCCGGAGAAGAAGAAAACAGTTACAGAGTTTAATGGCTGTGATATGAGAAAAATGAGAATGGATCATCAACATTGTAGTTACTCCACAATACTAACCTAATTGACAGTGAAGAGCAGGCAGCCTGTACATAATAAAAAACATTCCAAAATGTTGGCAAGGAATTAAAGTAATACTGCAGAAAATGTGGCAAAGCAATTTACTTTTTGTCCTGAATACGTTTTATGTTTGGGGGTAAATCCAATACAACACATTGCTGAGTAACACTCTCCATATTTTCCAGCATACAAGTGGCTGCACCATGTTATGGGTATACTTGTAATCGTTAAGGTCTGGGGAGTTTTTCAGGATAAAAAAGAAAGGGAATGGAGCTAAGCACATGCAAAACCCTAGAGGAAAACCTGGTTCAGTCTGCTTTCCACCAGACACGGGGAGATGAATTCACTTTCAGCAGAACAATGACCTAAACCACAACCCCAAATATAGACCAGATTTGCTTACCACGGCGACATTGAATGTTCCTGTGTGGCCTAGTTACAGTTTTGACTTAAATCGGATTGAAAATCTATGGCAAGACTTGAAAATGGTTGTCTAGCAATGATCAACAACCAACTTGACAGAGCTTGAATAATTTTGTAAAGAACAATGTGTAAATATTGTATAATCCAGATGTGCACAGCTCTTAGAGACTTACCCAGAAATATTCAGAGCTGTAATTGCTGACAAAGGTGATTATAACATGTATTGGCTCAGGGCTGTGTACACTTCTCGTTTTCAATACATTTGCAAACCGTTACAAAAACATGTTTTCACTTTTTCATTATGTGGTATTGGATGTAGATGGTTAAGAAAACAAATGTCATCCTTTTTGAATTCTGTCTGTAACAACCAAATGTGGAATAAATCAAGGGGTATGAATCGTTCTTGAAGTCACTGTATGTGTCAGCCTCTACCCGTCTAGCTACCCCTCTAGTGGTCTATACCGATCATAACCTCTCGCGTTTTCCTGCAAAGGACTAGTTCCACAAATGACCGGCTCCTTCACTGGAATCTGATATTGCAGAAGTTCCCCCTTGAAATTCAACATGTCTGCGGCAAGGACAACTTGATCTTTCGAGGGTGGGCAGTCAATACGATTTGTGTGTTCTGTGTTTAGCCAGCAAATTGAACTTCTGCACATTTTAGATTTCCTGCATGTTTTCCATAGACATTTGTTTTGTTTTGTTTTGGCTCTTAAGTTTAACAGAGAAATATTTAAAAGTGTCATTTTCCCTCTGTTTTCACAATCTTGCACTTTACGCAGCTACTTTATTTTCTATATATACAAAAATAATAGGGATGTAAAAGCTAACTGGTAGTCTAGCTAACAAATAATACAATTGACTTCCCTTTTTTTAGCTAGCTAGTTCCAGACAATTTTCTCATCATGAATGAAGTAAGTATAGTAACAACATTTTCTTGCAATATCGACACAATTTAGATTTATGCATTGACAGTTTGGAGTGGACACAGACCAACACTCTACCCTCACGTTGGGTCTGGATTACCAAGAGACTGCCACTGACGACCCAATCAGCACTCATCTCATTGTCCATAATAACAGAAAGGGCAGGCAGGGGTATTGAGGGTGTGCAACTTACATTTTTTGTTAAATAAATAACTTTCCGCAAAGATTGGCCTACGTTTGCATATTTCCAGAAAATGTATGATTGGAGCTGTGGTTTTGAATTTCTGCATTTCTGAAACAGAAATAGCAGAGACATGCAAGGATGAAACATTACATGATTTGTAAATCATATATATATTTTAATGATATCTATTGAAAATATGAATAAGTTGAGAAATACAGATACATAAATGATCAGATATGATGCATTTCTGAAAACGTGGATTTGTTCATGCCTGAGTATAAAGGCTTAGATTTGTCTGCATGTTGACACCCGGAGTTTGAATATTCAACAAATATGCATGCTCATCAGGTGCGTGTCTTGAAAGTATCTCAACCCAGATATCTCCCTGGACTCAAATGGTAGCAGGGAGATTTTGGAGGTCCAGATTGAATGTATGTATAAACTGTCCCATTACCGAGAATACCCTAGCTCCGTATAGGAAATTAAACTCCCTAGATTCGATGTTCGCGCATCTGTGAAAATCGAATTACCAAAATTTAAAAAATCCCCATAAAAATAATTCTGTTGAAGCCGCAGGTATGTTTTTTTTGCATGTGCTGTGTCTCAATACACCACATCCACATATGTGGTGAAAGGCAGCAGAGCTGCAGCTGTGTTTGTCAGACCATGAGACATCCTGAAAAATCGGTCTTCTCATGATAACATCAGTAGTGTCTGAACGGTTTGGCCCACAAACTACAGTATTATGACCCCACTATGGAAGGTGAGACTCTCACAAACACATACATGTCGGTTTGCTCTAGGATGCCCGCAAGCCTCACAAGACTCATCTGAAGGTAGCCCGGTACCAGTTTTTTTAAAGTATTGAAGTATACACTATGGAAGTAGTTTAGTTCCTAAAAAAAGAGGTTGTGTCAAATATTTTTGTTTTATCATTTCCTGATCTTTTTTATATCTCTCAGATATAGGACAGACATTTCAGAACAAACTTCCTTTTTATTGTATTTTTTGACAATCTGTGGTTCCATGTATGAATGTGTTATTCAATGTGTTTCTATGGGCTACTGGCAGTAAGGCCAAATTCAATGTTTCGTCAAATAATGTTTTCATATTTTTATGTATATCTAAAGAGGTCCTAAAATTCTAAGTCAAATAACTAAATGATCTTTGGTAATGACCATCTTGGTATGACCGCCGGCTTAGACTAAAGGTTTTAAAAAGACATATGTATCTGGAGCACCTTATATCTAATAAAATGCCAGATATCTGGAAATATATAAATATATCCCCTAATATTCACAGTTTTTGCCCAGTGCTGTGGTTTGAATTGAAGCGAGCAGTCAATAAGCAGCAGGCAAAGGATAGCAAGGATCTGGAAAGATTATGCATTGAGGAATGGTCAAGATCCCTCCCAATGTGTTCTCTAATCTCATATAGCATTTTAGAAAAATACTTATCCTTGCAAGGTGAGGCATACAAAACAGGAGCCAATAATGTTGATCCTTATCTTTTTGAGAGAAAAAATAACATGACTTGTTATTACTTCTTGCGACTAGCAATCCCGGATCCGGGAGCGTAATCATAGCCTCAAACGAATTAGCACAACGCAGCGGACATAAATACCCCTAGAAACTTTTCCTATTCATGAAAATCACAAATGAAATATATTGAGACACAGTTTAGTCTTTTGTTAATCACACTGTCATCTCAGATTTTCAAAATATGCGTTACAGCCAACGCTAGACAAGCATTTGTGTAAGTTTATCATGGCATAATGCTATGCTAGGCTCTGCTGGCAGCAGGCAACATTTTCACGAAAATAAGAAAAGCAATCAAATTAAATCATTTACCTTTGAAGAACGTGGGATATTTTCACTCAGGAGACTCCCAGTTAGATAGCAAATGTTCCTTTTTTCCAAAAATATTATTTTTGTAGGCGAAATAGCTCCCGTTTGTTCATCATGCTTGGCTGAGAAATCGACCGGAAAATGCTATCACTACAACGCCAAACTTTTTTCCAAATTAACATCGACAGAAACATGGCAAACGTTGTTTAGAATCAATCCTCAAGGTGTTTTTAACATATATATTCGATAATATATCCGCCGAGGCAATTGGTTTCTCATAAGAAGCGATTGGAAAAATGTCTACCTCAGTGTTTTACGCAAGATTTTCTGCGGGAGACGTCATGTGACCACTTGCTAAATGTGGTCCCTTATGGCTATTCGTCAACAGAAATGTGTAAAAAGACGTCACAATGCTGTAGACACCTTGGGGAATACGTAGAAAACGTAAGCTCATTCGTAGCTCATTCACAGCCATATAAGGAGTCATTGGCATGAGGCGGTTGGATTGGATTGATTGGATTGGATTGGATTGGATTTTATCTGGGTTTTGCCTGTAACATCAGTTCTGTTGCACTCACAGACAATATCTTTGCAGTTTTGGAAACGTCAGAGTGTTTTCTATCCAAAGCTGTCAATTATATGGATAGTCGAGCATCTTTTCATGACAAAATATCTTGTTTAAAACGGGAACGTTTTTTATCCAAAAATGTAAATATCGCCCCCTAGTCGTAAAAGGCCCAGTGCAGCCAAAATGTGATTTCCTTGTTTTTTATATGAAATATTTCCACAATACAGATCTTCATTTGGGCCAGTTTGCTACAGCAGGAGAATAATCCTGCAGCAACATGAAATTTGAATTATTATGTTGATTATAACTAATATTTGTAAGGGTTGATACATTTTGTGTATCGGAAAATCAAGTCTGAAATTTCAAAGTGGAAATTACAAACTTCAGAATACTTTTAAATCCTCAAAAAATACACTACAAGTATTCCTGCAACAGGGTGATCAAATTAAGATCCTACATCTGCATGAAGTCGAAATAACACTGATAATGCCCTTTCTGTGTAAACTGATCTGATTATAATAGACTAATGAACATTCATCGTTCATTTGCATATACTGTTTCCTCCTAGTTCTGGTGCTGGTCCCGCCCAAAAGCATGAGAGACAGTGCAAAGATAGCCATACTGCAAAGTCTTCCATCCGAACAATCAATTTGTCTTATTTGGCGTTATAATCAAGTGTCAGAGAAGTTCAGTCTGAACCTCCACATCTGCACAGCACACATCAGACTGCATTCCAAATCAGGCTGGGTTCACATCTGGATTTTCCAGCAGCTCTATCTTTATGTCACATGGATCTTGAAACCAACAGCAGTAGCAACCATTCCTGAAGTAAGTATTACATAGTTATTTTTATTTAGTAAGTAAATTATATGCTATTCGTGGGTTGCATGCTTCTTCACAATATTGTGACTTAGAAAACAGATGACATTTTTAAAGGAGGCAAATAATTTGTAGGAAAACATTTAGTCATCACTGTGATGTTGCCAGTTTTACTTTAGACGGAGTATAACTTTAGCTAGCTACCTTGCTAATATTGAGGAACAGGAGTCAGACCGGATTTTAGCTAGCTAAAGTTAGCCTTGCTAGCTATTTTTGATTAACTTTTCTCGCTATGGCATCTCTCTAAAGTAACTTTGACGACGTGATAATAATGGCAAAGTTGTTTCCTACTTTACCAATGTCATTGTATTCCAGGCCACTAAAGTGTCTAGATTTCTAGCTAGTAAAGTCTTTGAGCTATCGAATGCTAGCTATATAGGCTTTTGACTGTTGTTCCAGCTGCAGTCAGTCAGTCAACCACAACAGACCAATGTAGCCTATTTGATTTAGCTTGTGTCTTGTATTTTTATGTTAATGTTTTCCTTGACTATACAAAATAAATAGCTGAAATTTACCATTTGAAAAGTATTTGTCATTAGAGCTAAAAACAAACTGGCCTGCAAGACAGAAGAAAGAGAGAGGTTATATTATTATTATTATTATTAGCTAGCTAGATATCTCATAAGGTTGATGTTTGTTTGTGATGTGATTCCTAAAAAATAATAAGCCTTCTGGCTGTTGAATGCAATAATGGATGTATAGATAGATAGATCATATAATTTATGAAAACTCGGACTGGAGGTCTAGGAGGATTCGCTACAGGCATACATTATCATATTTCAGTTATGGACTATCAGATATTAAATTATGTTACATGTTTTCTCCAATGTTCAAGTGAAAACCTTAGGATTATATAATTGAACTTTGTCACCTTGCAAACAGGTTGATAACTTGTGACACAATTGCCTTCCATTGATAGTCCCCTTTTTATGTGCTAAAGGATCATCACTGAGGGAGGACCATGAGGTCATGGACTTCTTGGAAGAAGATGCTTTTGATGAGAAGCTACTTGATGAAGATGATGATGAAGCGTATGACACACACAAAGGACAGACAGATAAACATTGACTGGCAGAGAAGCAGCTGAACTGGTTCCCCCCAATCCTCCTAGGTTGTTGCTGTTGGAGGTGGCTGCTGTACATACCAAGCTGGTGGTGCAGGTCGTAAAAATGCTCTAGCCTGGTCCCAGATCTGTTTATGCTGTCGTGCTAACTTCTAATGCATGACAGTTGGCATGCCATGTTACCACAGCAGTTGGCTATACATATAGCACAAACAGATCGAAGACCAAGCTAACATTTGGCTGAATGTCAGAACAGAAAGAGTGAAACTTAAATGTACTTGAGGACTGCTCTAGAAATGGTTGTCTTTGTTACAGGAAAGATAGAAAGGAGAATATGACATGGATTGCTTTTGTGGTATCCCAATGCGAGGGCAGGTAGTTGTGGATATTTTATGGTTCTAATATTGATGCAACTTGCACTTTGTTTCTAGGTTTGAATGAGACAATGTATTCCCCTAACCTTATTATTTCAATAAAGTAATTGTTTTGTTAATATTATATTACTTGTGTATGTCGTTCCTTATCATATGTAAGACTTTGACTTTGCTTGGGTGCAAATGTGTGTTTAATTTACTATCTGGATAAGAAACAGATTATGGAAAATTCCATGAAAAATGTTTTAAAAGTACAATCAGTCACAAACAGGTGTTCCTTATTTTGAATGAATCATAATCTAAATACATTTACTATGAGTTATACTTTGAAGAGCTTGAGTTGTAAAACAATAACTTGAAAATACTTACATACCATGATTTAGACTTTCATTATAACATGGTTTACGATCTGTTTAGTATGTTATGCAAATAAATAAGAAACATATATGAAGAATGACAACAACCTTTTATTGCAATCTGGTTTCTTTATTTTCTTTCAACACAGAAACATTCCAAAATGTGTAACTCAAGAGTATTTACTCATTAGACAAATTTAAATAGTATCATCAGAATGTCTATTTCGAATGATTAATTAGGCTTTGTGATGATATTGAAGATTACACCATGGGCCTCTGTGTCTCAGTTCTAACTATAACTTACTGTGTTTGACCTCTGAGACACAGAGGCCTAGAGTCTGCCCTGTAGATAATCATGGCTTTCTGCAATGAAGAGTAAAAGCCAGGATGGCCCACATAGCAAACGTTTTGGTCCTGCATCTTCTAGTGACCTATTGAAAACAGTACAAGAATGATATAGCAAATGAAGATGTGTGATGTGCATGCCTTTTATTTGAATAATAACGTAGCCTACACACCTGTGGAAGTTTGTCACTTTCAGGGTCCAACTCCAGCCCCAAATGACAGGTTGAATACCATGAGACTTTGTTACAATATTTTTTTTAAAGGGGTGGGCTCTAGACAATTATATCAGCCAATCAGGGCTGTATATAAATACACTATCTATACAAAAGTGTGTGGACACCCCCTTCAAATGAGTGGATTTGGCTATTTCAGCCACAACCATTGTTGACAGGTGTATACAATCGACCACAAAGCCATCTCCAAAGACAAACATTAGCAGTAGAATGGCCTAACTAAAGAGCTCAGTGACTTTTAACGTGGCACCGTCATAGGGGGCTACCTTTCCAACAAGTCAGTTCTTAAAATTTTTGCCCCTACTAGAGTTGCTGCGGTCAACTGTAAGAGCTATTATTGTGAAGTGGAAACGTCTAGGAGCAACAACGGCTCAGCCGCAAAGTGGTAGGCCAAAAAATATGACTGTCATGAACTCAGATACCTTCTGCAGCTCGACCTGTTCTTTTGGCCTGTTGTTTCAGAAGTTTTATTTTGTTCATAAATGTTTGTGTCAAAACCTGCTGGTTTGGACTAGATGTTTACCAACTAGACAGCTAGCTAGGTTTCAATGGAGCCCCCTTCACCTGGAACAGCTTATGAACGTTTCCACCGCTGTAGAAGCTGTGGTTATTATGCTCTTGTCCGGGACAATATTGACAATCCGGAGTACCAATGCGGAGGATTTCAGGATTCAGGAATGAGGTGGATATCCTTAGCAACCAAATTTCAATTCTTCGCGAACTTATGGGGAAAATGCAAATTTCTCATTCTCAACTCCTGTGGCTGGACACCGCTCTGGTTTGAAAGATGTATCCCCGCCTTGTCATCTGTCCCAATTCAAATGGCCTATGCTACCAGGAACTTGCCTGCCAAGGATGTCGTCTCCATATGCTTCTCCTCAATATTGTAGTGGAATAGACTTTGAACAGCAAGAGGATTGTTCCAAAGAGCGCTTTTAGCGATTTTAGTTCCTATATCCTTTCACAGGATTATAAGGCTGCGATGAGACAATGTCTTATCAATGACCCAAGCCCAGCTCAGTTAATCCCTACCATTGTGTCGCTAAATTGTCATAATGCTTTAGCAAATATAAATTATCCCAGGGGCATTGGTAGACACAATGGTATTTACCTAAATGATTTCCCTCTAACTGCCCTGAATGCCTCTGCTGATCCGACAGCTATTGTATGCAGTAAACATGTGCTTTTGAGCCAGAGTTATACTGTTACCACTGAGGCGGTGTGCCCTAGTAGGAATTCCACTGTGTGCAGCTCACCCTACACTTAACACAAATAACATTAGCATGTTTACTTCTGCTAAGCTTCCCAGAAAGGCAATGAAAACAATCAAGCATCCCAGAAAAGTGATAAATATAGCCCGCATTAACTTATTTGGGACAAGGGGGCAGTATTGAGTAGCTTGGATAAAAATGTGCCCAGGGTAAACTGCCTGCTACTCAGTCCTAAAAGCTTGAATATGCATATAATTAGTGGATTTGGATAGAAAACACTCTGAAGTTTCTAAAACTGTTTGAATGATGTCTGTGAGTATAACAGAACTGCAGGCAAAAACCTGAGAAAAAAGCTTAATAAACAAGGTTCATGAAATCAATAATTCTCTAGTAACAGATGACATTCATATTCTGGCTATCTCTGAAACTCACTTAGATAAGACCTCTGATGATACAGTGGTAGCAATACATGGTTATATTCAGAACCACATTCCAGTAAAGCTTAGAGACGATCTAATGTCAAATACTGTTGAAGTAATATGGCTACACGTTCATCTGCCTCACCTAAAGCCCATTCTTTTGGGAAGCTGCTATAGACCACCAAGTGCTAACAGTCAGTATCTGTATAACGTGTGAAATGCTTGATATTGTATGTGATATTAACAGAGAGGTAATTTTTTCTGGGTGATTTAAATATTGACTGGCTTTCATCAAGCCGCCCAATCAAGAAAAAGCTTCAAACTGTAACCAATGCCTGCAACTGTCACGTTCTGACCTTTATTTTCTTTTGTTTTGTCGTTATTTAGTATGGTCAGGGCGTGAGTTGGGGTGGGCAGTCTATGTTTGTTTTTCTATGATTTTGGGATTTCTATGTTTCGGCCTAGTATGGTTCTCAATCAGAGGCAGGTGTC
The DNA here is from genome assembly GCF_013265735.2 of Oncorhynchus mykiss. Taxonomy (NCBI): domain Eukaryota; kingdom Metazoa; phylum Chordata; class Actinopteri; order Salmoniformes; family Salmonidae; genus Oncorhynchus; species Oncorhynchus mykiss. Next base: position 5,272,427 of record NC_048586.1, on the reverse strand, counting down.
ATTAGTTGTCTCTGATTGAGAATCATACTTAGGTAGCCTGGGTTTCACTGTTTGTTTGTGGGTGATTGTCTATGTTAGTTGCTTGTGTCAGCACAGTTCTTATGATAGCGTCACGGTCGTTATTTGTTTATTGTTTTTGTACAGTTTACTTCGTGTTTTTCGTCATCTATTAAATTATGCATTCACACCACACTGCGCTATGGTCCGCTTCTTACGACGATCGTGACAGCAACCTGCTTCAGGCTCATTCGACTTATCAGCATAGTTACAAACAGCACAGGAATGAAATCATCAACATTTTCTTTGGTAGGGTAGGTCAGGGCGTGACTAGGGGTTTAGTCTAGTTTATATTTTCAATGTGGGGTTCTCATTGGTTTTTCTATGTTGGTGTTTTGGTATGATTCCCAATTAGAGGCAGCTGGCTATCATACTTAAGTAGCATTTTTTCCACTTCTTTGTATTGGTATATTGTTTTGAGTTAGTGCACGTAGCATCGCTGTTGTCACGGTTCGATGTTAGTTTATTGTTTATTTGTTTTTGTCTTTGTTCAGTTTCACTTTATCATAAACTCATGTGGAACTCAACATCCGCTGCGCCTTGGTCCGATATTCATTCCAGCGAACGTGACAGAATATCCCATCAAACCAGGACCAAGCAGCGTGTTCACCAGGTAAAGGATTTCTGGACATGGGAAGAAGTGATGGGGAGATGCAAAACCCTTCCGTGGCAACAGACGGAAGGAGATAATGGAGGACAGCGATGACGACAGGGTTCGCGGCTACAGAAAGCCCAAGGACAACCCCAATTCTTTTGGGGGGGGGGTTGGCACATGGAGCTGGCAACTGAGCAGAGGATGGAACCAGAGACTGTCAGGAAGGAAATGGCAAAGTTGGGAGAAAGTGAGATGAGATGTTGTGCAAGTGTGTTCAGCTCAACATCCGACCAGAGGATCCGGTTAGCAGCCTGGTGCGCCTCTCCAGTCCAGTACGTCATATGTCTCCTCCTCTCCCCAGACCGGTACGTCCTGTGCCTGCTCCTCGCACTCTGCCTGAAGTGTGTGTCCCCAGTCCTGTACGTCCTGTTCCTGCTCCTCGCACTCTCCCTCCAGTGCGCCTTCACAGCCCAGTATGTCCTGTGCCAGCTCCTCGCATGTGCCGTGCGAAGTGTGTTAAATTTCCGTTACAATTAATGCCGGCTATACGCACCAGGTCTCCAGTACGCCTCCACAGCCCAGTACGTCCTGTGCCTGCTCCCCACACACGCCCTGAGGTGTGTGTCACCAGACCGGTGCCACCTGTACCGGCCCCATGCATCAGGCCTCCAGTGCGCCTCCCAGTCCGGTACGTCCTATGCCTGCTCCTCGCGCTCGCCCTGAGGTGCGTGTCACCAGCCTGGTACCACCAATGCTGGCTCCATGCACCAGGCTTCCTGGGACGATCCCCAGTCCAGAGCTTCCGGCGACAGTTCCCAGTCCAGAGCTTCCGGCAACAGTTCCCAGTCCAGAGCATCCGGCGACAGTTTAGCTCCAAGGCCAGAGTTGTTTTTCTGTGTTGGTGCCCAGTCCAGGCACAGCGTCCAGTCCCGCTCCATGCCGGTAGCCTTCCCCTGCGCCGATGTCCAGTCCAGGCACGGCGTCCAGTCCAGCTCCATGGCAGGAGCCCTCCTCTGTGTCGATGCGCAGTCCAGACACGGCATCCAGTCCCGCTCCATGGCAGGAGTCTTCTTCTGCACCTAGGTCCAGTCCAGGCACAGTGCTCAGCCTGGGTCCATGGTTGGATCAGTGGGATGAGCGGGTTCTTCGTCCCGCACCAGAGCCACCTCCAATGCTGGTGGAACCGTGGGAAGAGCGAGTACTTCGCACCACACCAGAGCTGCCACCGACACTAGACACTCCCCCTAACCCGCCCTTTTTGTTTCAGGTTTCGCGGTCTGAGTCAGCACCTTTGGGGGGGGGGGTACTGTCACGTCCTGACCATAAAAAAAAGTTTTTATTTCTATGAGTAGGTCAGGGTGTGACTAGGGGTTTAGTCTAGTTTATATTTTATGTGGGGTTCTAGTTGTTTTTTTACATGTTGATGTTTTGGTATGATTCCCAATTAGAGGCAGCTGGCTATCGGTGTCTCTAATTGGGGATCATACTTAAGTCATACTGTGTGTTATGGGATATTTATATCAGCACTCTGATTACTATGAAAAGCAAGACGTGCCACTCTGTTCAGGGCCAGCTGCAGCTTAACTAGGTCTTTCCTTGCAGCACTCGACCACACAACTGAACAATAATCAAGATAAGACAAAACTAGAGCAGGAGGGATGAGGCAAAAGGAATAGCAAATAAGTGTGGCTGCATAACCAATTGGCAAATGTAATGCAAATTGACAAATCATGTGATTAAACTGAATAAAAAGAAGAAACTATACTATGAAACTTTAAAAATGATTTAAAGAATGATAGTAAAAAGCTTTGGAGCACATTAAATGAAATTTTGGGCAAAATGGTCAACTCAGCTCCATCATTCATTGAATCAGATGGCTCATTCATCACAAAACCCAATGATATTGGCTCATTCATCACAAAACCAATTACTTCAATGATTTTTTCATTGGCAAGATTAGCAAACTTAGGCATGACGTGCCAGCAACAAACACTGAAACTACACATCCAAGTATAACTAATCAAATTATTAAAGACAAGCATTATAATTTTAAATTCCGTAAAATGAGTCTGGAAAAGGTGAAAAAAAAGATTGTGTCTATCAACAATGACAAGCCCTGGGATCCGATAACTTGGATGGAAAATTCCTGAGGATAATAGTGGATGATATTGCCTTTCCTATTTGCATATCTTCAATCTAAGCCTACTAGATAGTGTGTACCCTCAGGCCTGGAGAGAAGAAAAAGTAATTCCCCTACCCAAGAATAGTAAAGCTCCCTTTACTGCCTGAGCCTGTTACCAACCCTTAGTAAACTTCTGAAAAAATACTGTTTGACCAGATACAATGCTATTTTACCGTACGCAAATTGACAACATAAATCAAATCAAATCAAATTGTATTTGTCACACACACATGGTTAGCATATGTTAATGCGAGTGTAGCAAAATGCTTGTGCTTCTAGTTCCGACAATGCAGTAATAACCAACGAGTAATCTAGCTAACAATTCCAAAACTACTACCTTATACACGCAAGTGTAAAGGGATAAAGAATATGTACATAAAGATATGTGAATGAGTGATGGTACAGAGCGACATAGGCAAGATGCAGTAGATGGTATCGAGTACAGTATATACATATGAGATGAGTATGTAAACAAAGTGGCATAGTTTAAAGTGGCTAGTGATACATGTATTACATAAGGATGCAGTAGATGATATAGAGTACAGTATATACGTATACATATGAGATAAATAATGTAGGGTATGTAAACATTATATTAAGTAGCATTGTTTAAAGTGGCTAGTGATATATTTTACATCAATTCCCATCAATTCCCATTATTAAAGTGACAAGAGTTGAGTCAGTGTGTTGGCAGCAGCCACTCAATGTTAGTGGTGGCTGTTTAACAGTCTGATGGCCTTGAGATAGAAGCTGTTTTTCAGTCTCTCGGTCCCTGCTTTGATGCACCTGTTCTGACCTCGCCTTCTGGATGATAGTGGGGTGAACAGGCAATGGCTCGGGTGGTTGTTGTCCTTGATGATCTTTATGGCCTTCCTGTGACATCGGGTGGTGTAGGTGTCCTGGAGGGCAGGTAGTTTGCCCCCGGTGATGCGTTGTGCAGACCTCACTACCCTCTGGAGAGCCTTACGGTTGTGGGCGGAGCAGTTGCCGTACCAGGCGGTGATACAGCCCAACAGGATGCTCTCGATTGTGCATCTGTAGAAGTTTGTGAGTGCTTTTGGTGACAAGCTAAATTTCTTCAGCCTCCTGAGGTTGAAGAGGCGCTGCTGCGCCTTCTTCACGATGCTGTCTGTGTGGGTGGACCAATTCAGTTTGTCTGTGATGTGTACGCCGAGGAACTTAAAACTTACTACCCTCTCCACTACTGTTCCATCGATGTGGATAGGGGGGTGTTCCCTCTGCTGTTTCCTGAAGTCCACAATCATCTCCTTAGTTTTGTTGACGTTGAGTGTGAGGTTATTTTCCTGACACCACACTCCGAGGGCCCTCACCTCCTCCCTGTAGGCCGTCTCGTCGTTGTTGGTAATCAAGCCTACCACTTTTGTGTCGTCCGCAAACATGATGATTGAGTTGGAGGCGTGCGTGGCCACGCAGTCGTGGGTGAACAGGGAGTACAGGAGAGGGCTCAGAATGCACCCTTGTGGGGCCCCAGTGTTGAGGATCAGCGGGGTGGAGATGTTGTTACCTAGCCTCACCACCTGGGGGCGGCCCGTCAGGAAGTACAGTACCCAGTTGCACAGGGCGGGGTCGAGACCCAGGGTCTCGAGCTTGATGACGAGTTTGGAGGGTACTATGGTGTTAAATGCTGAGCTGTAGTCGATGAACAGCATTCTCACATATTCCTCTTGTCCAGATGGGTTAGGGCAGTGTGCAGTGTGGTTGAGATTGCATCGTCTGTGGACCTATTTGTGTGGTAAGCAAATTGGAGTGGTCTAGGGTGTCAGGTAGGGTGGAGGTGATATGGTCCTTGACTAGTCTCTCAAAGCACTTCATGATGACGGAAGTGAGTGTACAGAACGCTTGTGGGTAAGGACATTCAACAAGCAGGGCACTTACACAAATGACTGGTGCTGAGAGAAACTGATGATAAAAAGATTGTGGGAGCTGTTTTGTTAGACTTCAGTGGGCTTTTGATATTATTGATCATTGTCTTTCAGATAGAAAAACGTATGTTATGGCTTTACGCCGCCTGCTATATTGTGTGTAAAGAGTTACCTGTCTAACAGAAGACAGAGTGTGTTCTTTAATGGAAGCCTCTCCAACATGGTACAGGTAGAATTCCCCAGGGCAGCTGTCTAGGCCCCAAACTTTTTTCAATCTTTACTAATAACATGCCACTGGCTTTGAGTAAAGCCAGCATTTCTCTGCCTTTTTAACATCACTATCAACAAGACAGGTCCTGCAGGCCCTAGTTTGTCTCACCTGGACTACTGTTCACTCGGGTGGTCAGGTGCCACAAAGAGGGACCTCGGGAAATTACAATCGGCTCAAAACAAGGCAGCATGGAGATATTGACTTCATCATTACCCCACAACACATGCCATGTCTCTTCACAATCCCCAAGTCAATAACAGACTATGTGAGAAGCACAATAATACATAGAGCCATGGTTACAGGGAACTCTATTGCACATCAAGTAACTGATGCAAGCAGTAGAATCAGATAAAAAAAGATTAAAATATACCTTATGGAATAGCAGGGAGTGTGATAAGACATGCACTCTACACACGTACACATGGATTTTGTATTGTAAATATGTTGTAGTAGAGTAGTGGCCTGAGGGCACAAACTTTGTGTTGTGAAAAGTGTTATGAAATGTACAGTGCCTTGCGAAAGTATTCGGCCCCCTTGAACTTTGCGACCTTTTGCCACATTTCAGGCTTCAAACATAAAGATATAAAACTGTATTTTTTTTGTGAAGAATCAACAACAAGTGGGACACAATCATGAAGTGGAACGACATTTATTGTACTGGATTTTTAACAAATCAAAAACTGAAAAATTGGGCGTGCAAAATTATTCAGCCCCCTTAAGTTAATACTTTGTAGCACCACCTTTTGCTGCGATTACAGCTGTAAGTCGCTTGGGGTATGTCTCTATCAGTTTTGCACATCGAGAGACTGACATTTTTTCCCATTCCTCCTTGCAAAACAGCTCAAGCTCAGTGAGGTTGGATGGAGAGCATTTGTGAACAGCAGTTTTCAGTTCTTTCCACAGATTCTCGATTGGATTCAGGTCTGGACTTTGACTTGGCCATTCTAACCCCTGGATATGTTTATTTTTGAACCATTCCATTGTAGATTTTGCTTTATGTTTTGGATCATTGTCTTGTTGGAAGACAAATCTCCGTCCCAGTCTCAGGTCTTTTGCAGACTCCATCAGGTTTTCTTCCAGAATGGTCCTGTATTTGGCTCCATCCATCTTCCCATCAATTTGAACCATCTTCCCTGTCCCTGCTGAAGAAAAGCAGGCCCAAACCATGATGCTGCCACCACCATGTTTGACAGTGGGGATGGTGTGTTCAGGGTGATGAGCTGTGTTGCTTTTACGCCAAACATAACGTTTTGCATTGTTGCAAAAAAGTTCAATTTTGGTTTCATCTGACCAGAGCACCTTCTGTGTTTCCCAGGTGGCTTGTGGCAAACTTTAAACAACACTTTTTATGGATATCTTTAATAAATGGCTTTCTTCTTGCCACTCTTCCATAAAGGCCAGATTTGTGCAATATACGACTGACTGATGGTTGTCCTATGGACAGAGTCTCCCACCTCAGCTGTAGATCTCTGCAGTTCATCCAGAGTGATCATGGGCCTCTTGGCTGCATCTCTGATCAGTCTTCTCCTTGTATGAGCTGAAAGTTTAGAGGGACGGCCAGGTCTTGGTAGATTTGCAGTGGTCTGATACTCCTTCCATTTCAATATTATCGCTTGCACAGTGCTCCTTGGGATGTTTAAAGCTTGGGAAATATTTTTGTATCCAAATCCGGCTTTAAACTTCTTCACAACAGTATCTCGGACCTGCCTGGTGTGTTCCTTGTTCTTCATGATGCTCTCTGCGCTTTTGACGGACCTCTGAGACTATCACAGTGCAGGTGCATTTGTACGGAGACTTGATTACACACAGGTGGATTGTATTTATCATCATTAGTAATTTAGGTCAACATTGGATCATTCAGAGATCCTCACTGAACTTCTGGAGAGAGTTTGCTGCACTGAAAGTAAAGGGGCTGAATAATTTTGCACGCCCAATTTTTCAGTTTTTGATTTGTTAAAAAAGTTTTAAATATCCAATAAATGTTGTTCCACTTAATGATTGTGTCCACTTGTTGTTGATTCTTCACAAAAAAATACAGTTTTATATCTTTATGTTTGAAGCCTGAAATGTGGCAAAAGGTCGCAAAGTTCAAGGGGGCCGAATACTTTCGCAAGGCACTGTAATATCATGTAATATTCTAAACTGTATATAACTGCCTTAATGTTTGTAGACCACAGGAAGAGTAGCCGGAGAGGATGGGTGACGTTTTACATGCTCTTAACCAACTGTGCTATTTTCTTAGTTTTTTGTTGTTGTTTGCAACTTATTTTTTAACTAATTATGTAAATGATGTGGCTGCTACCGTCTCTTATGACCAAAAATAACTTCTCGACATCAGAACTGCGGTGACTCACCTTGAACTGGAAGAAGCTTTTTCCTTTAACGAGTATAACGAGAAGAATATACTGTTTTTCCGGGAACAGGCCCAAATCCTTGTCATTCGGCTGGCTTCTGAGAATTTGTGCAAGTGAGTAAACTCCCACTGTCATTGGTTCTATTGGCCAACGTGCAATCATTGGAAAATCAAGATTATCCTGCCAACGGGACAATAAAAACTGTAATATCTTATGTTTCACCGAGTCATGGCTGAACAACGATATAGAGCTGGCGGGATTTTCCATGCACCGGCTGAACAGAGAAGCTGCGTCTGGTAAGACGAGGGATGGGGATGTGTGTCTATTTGTCAATAACAGCTGGTGTGCGATGTTTAATATTAAAGAAGTCTCGAGGTATTGTTCACCTGAGGTTGAGTATTTTATGGTAAACTGTAGACCAAGCTGTCTACCAAGAGAGTTGTCAACTGTATTATTCGTAGCTGTCTATTTACCACCACAAACTGATGCTGGCACTAAGACTGCACTCAACCAGCTCTATAAGGCCAGGGACATTAATGCAGGCAAACTTAAATCAATTTTTCATAATTTCTACCAGTATGCTTTTTGCTGCATTGCTGACGGCATTTCCGGTCACAACTTGCAGACTTGTTCATGTTTTGCTGTGCGTTTTGTGCATTTTGTGGCCAACCTTACTTTGCTACCTGACAACTTTAAGTTTTTTACTTTTTAATTATCGTTTCTATTTTTGGTTTTCCCTCAGTCAACTTTTTGTCAATCAACTTTTTCACTCCGGACGCTTTATCTGGACGTGGTTCGTCAGGACCTCCAACAGCCGAAGCTAAGTAGTAGAATTAACATGATGCCTTCTAATTGCAGTAGCTGTACTCATAATCTACAGGAGAACGATCGCCTTACGGCGAAGATAGCTGTGTTGCAAGCCCAGCTTCAGACGCAATCGTTAGGCAAGGGTAATTTCAGTGTAGGAAAGGATCAAACAGCGTCTGTGCCACCAGTAAGTACAGATAGTAACGTTAGCATAAATCCCCTCGCACGGTCCCCGCAGCCTGACAACTTTCTCATGGTTTCTGGAGGGAAATGCTGTAGGAATGCTCAACCGGTGTCGCTGATTCAGCCGATAGAACATTTCAACCGGTTTTCCCCATTAAGCAGCGAGTCGGAGTCTGAGGCCGAGCCTTTTTTGTCTCTACTTCTCCCGTCACGGGGTCTGAGACGCTGAAGCTTCCCACCATTAGCTCTGACAAATTGAAAACCCTAGTCATTGGCGACTCCAATACCGCAGTATTAGACTTAAAACGAATCATCCAGCGATCATACACTGTTTACCAGGGGGCAGGGCTACCGACGTTAAGGCTAATCTGAAGACGGTGCTGGCTAAAGCTTAAACTGGCGAGTGTAGAGAGTGTAGAGATATTGTTATCCACGTCGACACCAACGATGTTAGGATGAAACAGTCAGAGGCACCAAGTGCAACATAGCTTCAGCGTGTAAATCAGCTAGAAAGCTGTGTCAGCATCGAGTAATTGTCTCTGGCCCCCTCCCAGTTAGGGGGAGTGATGAGCTCTACAGCAGTCTCACAACTGAATCGCTGGTTGAAAACTGTTTTCTGCCCCCCCCCCCCCCCCCCCAAAAGATAGAATTTGTAGATAATTGGCCCTCTTTCTGGGACTCACCCACAAACAGGACCAAGCCTGGCCTGCTGAGGAGTGACGGACTCCATCATAGCTGGAGGGGTGCTCTCATCTTATCTTCCAACATAGACAGGGCTCTAACTCCTCTAGCTCCACAATGAAATACGGCGCAGTTAGCCAGCCTGCCAGCTTATTGGAGTCTGCCACTAGCACAGTCAGTGTAGTCAGCTCAGCTATCCCCATTGAGAACGTGTATGTGCCTCGACCTGGGTTGGGCAAAACTGAACATGGCGGTGTTCGCCTTAGCAATCTCATTAGGATAAAGACCTCCTCCATTCCTGTCATTATTGAAAGGGATTGTGATACCTTACATCTTAAAATAGGGCTACGTAATGTTTGATCCCTTACTTCACAGGCAATTATAGTCAATTAACTAATCACTGATCATAATCTTGATGTGATTGGCCTGACTGAAACATGGCTTAAGCCTGATGAATTTACTGTGTTAAATGAAACCTCACCTCCTGGTTACACTAGTGACCATATCCCCCATGCATCCCGCAAATGCGGAGGTGTTGCTAACATTTACGATAGCAAATTTCAATTTAAAAAAAATATATATATGTTTTCGTCTTTTGAGCTTCTAGTCATGAAATCTATGCAGCCTACTCAATCACTCTTTATAGCTACTGTTTACAGGCCTCCTGGGCCATATACAGCATTCCTCATTGCGTTCCCTGAATTCCTATCGGACCTTGTAGTCATAGCAGATAATATTCTAATTTTTGGTGACTTTAATATTCACATGGAAAAGTCCACAGACCTACTCCAAAAGTTTTTCGGAACCATCAACGGCTCAGTGGATTTTGGCCAACATGTCTCTGGACCTACTCACTGTCACAGTCATACTCTGGACCTAGTTTTGTCCCATGGAATAAATGTTGTGGATCTTAATGTTTTTCCTCATACTCCTGGACTATTGGACCACCATTTTATTACATTTGTAATTGCAACAAATAATCTGCTCAAACCCCAACCAAGGAGCATCAAAAGTCACCCTATAAATTCACAGACAACACAAAGATTCCTTGATGCCCTTCCAGACTGCCTACCCAAGGATGTCAGAGGGCAAAAATCAGTTTACCACCTAACTGAGGAACTCATTTTAACTAGTTTGGCGCCACACCAAACTGGAAGTCATCCGACTAGCTTGGAAAGACAGTACCGTGCAGTATCGAAGATCCCTTACTGCTGCTCGATCATCCTATTTTTCAAACTTAATTGAGGAAAATAAGAACAATCCGAAATGTATTTTTGATACTGTCGCAAAACTAACTAAAAAGCAGCCTTCTCCAAGTGAGGATGGCTTTCACTTCAGCAGTAATAAATTCATTAACTTCTTTGAGGAAAATATCATGATTATTAGAAAGCAAATTACGGACTCCTCTTTAAATCTGCGTATTCCTTCAAAGCTCAGTTGTCCTGAGTCTGCACAACTCTGCCAGGACCTAGGATCAAGAGAGACACTCAAGTGTTTTAGTACTATATCTCTTGACACAATTATGAAAATAATCCTGGCCTCTAAACCTTCAAGCTGCATACTGGACCCTATTCCAAGTAAACTACTGAAAGAGCTGCTTCCTGTGCTTGGCCCTCCTATGTTGAACATAATAAACGGCTCTCTATCCACCAGATGTGTACCAAACTATCTACAAGTGGCAGTAATAAATCCACTCTTGAAAAAGCCAAACCTTGACCCAGAAAATATAAAAAACTATCGGCCTATATCGAATCTTCCATTCCTCTCAAACATTTTAGAAAAGGCTGTTGCACAGCAACTCACTGCCTTCCTGAAGACGAACAATGTATACGAAGTGCTTCAGTCTGGTTTTAGACCCATCATAGCACTGAGACTACACTTGTGAAGGTGGTAAATGTCACGGGGAGTGAATGAGGACCCAAAAGCGAATTAACTTAACAGAGCTTCTTTAATAACCAAACATAGGTAGGTTCAGACAGACCGGCAGATTCCGACAGGACAGGACAAGGTTACAGCAAACATGACGATAGTCTGGTTCAGGCATGAAACACAACAAACAAGAATCCGACAAAGACAGGAGCAGAAACAGAGAGAGATATAGGGACCTAATCAGAGGGAAAAAGGGAACAGGTGGGAAACGGGGTGAATGGGTAGTTAGGAGGAGACAAGGAACAGCTGGGGGAAAGCGGGGGAGAAAAGGTAACCTAATACGACCAGCAGAGGGAGACAGGGTGAAAGGAAAGGACAGAAAGACACAACATGACAATACATGACAGTACCCCCCCACTCACCGAGCGCCTCCTGGCGCACTCGAGGAGGAAACCTGGCGGCAACGGAGGAAATCCTCGATCAGCGCACGGTCCAGCACGTCAACCCAACTCCTCTCCTCAGGACCGTACCCCTCCCAATCTACGAGGTACTGGTGACCACGGCCCCGAGGACGCATGTCCAAAATCCTGCGGACCCTGTAGATGGGTGCGCCCTCGACAAGGATGGGGGGGGGGGGGGGGGGGGGGGAAGACGAGCGGGGGCGCGAAGAACGGGCTTGATACAGGAGACATGGAAGACCGGGTGGACGCGACGAAGGTATCGCGGAAGAAGAAGTCGAACTGCGACAGGATTAATGACCCGAGAAATACGGAACGGACCAATGAACCGCGGGGTCAACTTGCGAGAAGCCGTCTTAAGGGGAAGGTTCTGAGTGGAGAGCCAAACTCTCTGACCGCGACAATATCTAGGACTCTTAGTTCTACGCTTATTAGCAGCCCTCACAGTCTGCGTCCTATAACGGCAAAGTGCAGACCTGACCCTCTTCCAGGTGCGCTCGCAACGTTGGACAAAAGCCTGAGCGGAGGGGACGCTGGACTCGGCGAACTGAGATGAGAACAGCGGAGGCTGGTACCCGAGGCTACTCTGAAAAGGAGATAGCCCGGTCGCAGACGAAGGAAGCGAGTTGTGGGCGTATTCTGCCCAGGGGAGCTGTTCTGACCAAGACGCAGGGTTGCGAAAAGAAAGACTGCGTAAGATGCGACCAATAGTCTGATTGGCCCGTTCTGCTTGACCGTTAGACTGGGGGTGAAAGCCGGAAGAGAGACTGACGGAAGCCCCAATCAAACGGCAAAACTCCCTCCAAAATTGAGACGTGAATTGCGGACCTCTGTCCGAAACGACGTCTGACGGAAGGCCATGAATTCTGAAAACATTCTTGATGATGATTTGTGCCGTCTCTTTAGCAGAAGGAAGCTTAGCAAGGGGAATGAAATGAGCCGCCTTAGAGAACCTATCGACAACCGTAAGAATAACAGTCTTCCCCGCTGACGAAGGCAGTCCGGTGACAAAATCTAAGGCGATGTGAGACCACGGTCGAGAGGGAATGGGAAGCGGCCTGAGACGGCCGGCAGGAGGAGAGTTACCGGACTTAGTCTGCGCGCAGACCGAACAAGCAGCCACGAAACGACGCGTGTCATGCTCCCGGGTGGGCCACCAAAAACGCTGGCGAATGGAAGCAAGCGTACCCCGAACGCCAGGGTGGCCGGCTAACTTGGCAGAGTGAGCCCACTGAAGAACGGCCAGACGAGTAGGAACGGGAACGAAAAGAAGGTTCCTAGGACAAGCGCGCGGCGACGGAGTGTGAGTGAGCGCTTGCTTTACCTGCCTCTCAATTCCCCAGACAGTCAACCCGACAACACGCCCCTCAGGGAGAATCCCCTCGGGGTCAGTGGAGGCTACTGAAGAACTGAAGAGACGAGATAAAGCATCAGGCTTGGTGTTCTTAGAGCCCGGACGATAAGAAATCACGAACTCGAAACGAGCGAAAAACAGCGCCCAACGTGCCTGACGCGCATTAAGTCGTTTGGCAGAACGGATGTACTCAAGGTTCCTATGGTCAGTCCAAACGACAAAAGGAACGGTCGCGCCCTCCAACCACTGTCGCCATTCGCCTAGGGCTAACCGGATGGCGAGCAGTTCGCGGTTTCCCACATCATAGTTACGTTCCGACGGCGACAGGCGATGAGAAAAATACGCGCATGGGTGGACCTTGTCGTCAGAGAGGGAGCGCTGAGAAAGAATGGCTCCCACGCCCACCTCTGACGCGTCAACCTCGACAACGAACTGTCTAGAGACGTCAGGTGTAACAAGGATAGGAGCGGATGTAAAACGATTCTTGAGGAGATCAAAAGCTCCCTGGGCGGAAACGGACCACTTAAAGCACGTCTTGACAGAAGTAAGGGCTGTGAGAGGAGCTGCCACCTGACCGAAATTACGGATGAAACGACGATAGAAGTTCGCGAAGCCGAGAAAGCGCTGCAGCTCGATGCGTGACTTAGGGGCGGGCCAATCAATGACAGCTTGGACCTTAGCGGGATCCATCTTAATGCCTTCAGCGGAAATAACAGAACCGAGAAATGTGACGGAGGAGGCATGAAAAGTGCACTTCTCAGCCTTCACAAAAAGACAATTCTCTAAAAGGCGCTGGAGGACACGTCGAACGTGCTGAACATGAATCTGGAGTGACGGTGAAAAAATCAGGATATCGTCAAGGTAAACGAAAACAAAGATGTTCAGCATGTCTCTCAGGACATCATTGACTAATGCCTGAAAGACAGCTGGAGCGTTAGCGAGGCCGAAAGGAAGAACCCGGTATTCAAAGTGCCCTAACGGAGTATTAAACGCCGTCTTCCACTCGTCCCCCTCCCTGATGCGCACGAGATGGTAAGCGTTACGAAGGTCCAACTTAGTGAAAAACCTGGCTCCCTGCAGGATCTCGAAGGCTGAAGACATAAGAGGAAGCGGATAACGATTCTTCACTGTTATGTCATTCAGCCCTCGATAATCTATGCAGGGGCGCAGAGACCCGTCCTTCTTCTTGACAAAAAAAAACCCCGCTCCGGCGGGAGAGGAGGAGGGGACTATGGTACCGGCGTCAAGAGCTACAGACAAATAATCCTCGAGAGCCTTACGTTCGGGAGCCGACAGAGAGTATAGTCTACCCCGGGGGGGAGTGGTTCCCGGAAGGAGATCAATACTACAATCATACGACCGGTGTGGAGGAAGAGAGGTGGCCCTGGACCGACTGAACACCGTGCGCAGATCGTGATATTCCTCCGGCACCCCTGTCAAATCACCAGGCTCCTCCTGTGAAGAAGAGACAGAGGAAACAGGAGGGATAGCAGACATTAAACATTTCACATGACAAGAGACGTTCCAGGAGAGGATAGAATTACTAGACCAATTAATGGAAGGATTATGACAAACTAGCCAGGGATGGCCCAAAACAACAGGTGTAAAAGGTGAACGAAAAATTAAAAAAGAAATGGTTTCGCTATGATTACCAGAAACAGTGAGGGTTAAAGGTAGCGTCTCACGCTGAATCCTGGGGAGAGGACTACCATCCAGGGCGAACAAGGCCGTGGACTCCCTTAACTGTCTGAGAGGAATGTCATGTTCCCGAGCCCAGGTCTCGTCCATAAAACAGCCCTCCGCCCCAGAGTCTATTAAGGCACTGCAGGAAGCTGATGAACCGGTCCAGCGTAGATGGACCGACAAGGTAGTGCAGGATCTTGAAGGAGAGACAGGAGTAGTAGCGCTCACCAGTAGCCCTCCGCTTACTGATGAGCTCTGGCTTTTACTGGACATGAAGTGACAAAATGACCAGCAGAACCGCAATAGAGACAGAGGCGGTTGGTGATTCTCCGTTCCCTCTCCTTAGTCGAGATGCGGATACCTCCCAGCTGCATAGGCTCAGCTCCCGAGCCGGCAGAGGAAGATGGTAGTGATGCGGAGAGGGGGGCAACGGAGAGCGCGAGCTCCTTTCCACGAGCTCGGTGACGAAGATCAACCCGTCGCTCAATGCGAATAGCGAGTTCAATCAAGGAATCCACGCTGGAAGGAACCTCCCGGGAGAGAATCTCATCCTTTACCTCTGCGCGGAGACCCTCCAGAAGACGAGCGAGCAAGGCCGGCTCGTTCCAGCCACTGGAGGCAGCAAGAGTGCGAAACTCAATAGAGTAGTCAGTTATGGATCGATTGCCTTGACATAGGGAAGACAGGGCCCTGGAAGCCTCCTCCCCAAAAACAGATCGATCAAAAACCCGTATCATCTCCTCCTTAAAGTCCTGATACTGGTTAGTACACTCAGCCCTTGCCTCCCAGATTGCCGTGCCCCACTCACGAGCCCGTCCAGTAAGGAGAGATATGACGTAGGCGACACGAGCAGTGCTCCTGGCGTAAGTGTTGGGCTGGAGAGAAAACACAATATCACACTGGGTGAGGAACGAGCGGCATTCAGTGGGCTCCCCAGAGTAACACGGCGGGTTATTGATTCTGGGCTCCCGAGATTCGAAAGCCCTGGAAGTGGCCGGTGGATCGAGGCGGAGATGGCGAACCTGTTCTGTGAGGTTGGAGACTTGGGTGGCCAGGGTCTCAACGGCATGTCGAGCAGCAGACAATTCCTGCTCGTGTCTGCCTAGCATCGCTCCCTGGATCTCGACGGCTGAGTGGAGAGGATCCGAAGTCGCTGGGTCCATTCTTGGTCGGATTCTTCTGTCACGGGGAGTGAATGAGGACCCAAAAGCGAATTAACTTAACAGAGCTTCTTTAATAACCAAACATAGGTAGGTTCAGACAGACCGGCAGATTCCGACAGGACAGGACAAGGTTACAGCAAACATGACGATAGTCTGGTTCAGGCATGAAACACAACAAACAAGAATCCGACAAAGACAGGAGCAGAAACAGAGAGAGATATAGGGACCTAATCAGAGGGAAAAAGGGAACAGGTGGGAAACGGGGTGAATGGGTAGTTAGGAGGAGACAAGGAACAGCTGGGGGAAAGCGGGGGAGAAAAGGTAACCTAATACGACCAGCAGAGGGAGACAGGGTGAAAGGAAAGGACAGAAAGACACAACATGACAATACATGACAGTAAATAACCGTTTAATGGCATCAGACCGAGGCTCTGCATTTGTCCTCGTGCTCCTAGACCTTAGTGCTGCTTTTGATACCATCGATCACCACATTCTTTTGGAGAGATTGGAAACCCAAATTGGTCTACACGGACAAGTTCTGGCCTGGTTTAGATATTATCTGTCGGAAAGATATCAGTTTGTCCCTGTGAATGGTGTGTCCTCTCACAAATCAACTGTAAATTTCGGTGGTCCTCAAGGTTCCATTTTAGGACCACTATTGTTTTCACTATATATTTTACCTCTTGGGGATGTCATTCGAAAACATAATGTTAACTTTCACTGCTATGCGGATGACACACAGCTGTACATTTCAATGAAACATGGTGAAGCCCCAAAATTGCTCTCGCTCTCGCTCGCTGTTGAATCTGACAATTAATCTTAATGGTTGTACAGTCATCTCAAATAAAACTGTGAAGGACCTCGGCGTTACTCTGGACCCTGATCTCTCTTTTGACGAACATATCAAGACAAGGACAGCTTTTTTCCAGTTACGTAACATTGCAAAAATCAGAAACTTTCTGTCCAAAACTGATGCAGAAAGATTCATCCATGCTTTTGTTACTTCTAGGTTAGACTACTGCAATGCTCTACTCTCCGGCTACCCGGATAAAGCACTAATTAACTTCAGTTAGTGCTAAATCCGGCTGCTAGAATCCTTACTAGAACCCAAAAATTTGATCATATTACTCCAGTGCTAGCCTCCCTACACTGGCTTCCTGTCAAGGCAAGGACTGATTTCAAGGTTTTACTGCTAACCTACAAAGCATTACATGGACTTGCTCCTACCTTTCTCTCTGATTTGGTCCTGCCACACATACCTACACGTACGCTACGGTCACAAGACGCAGGCCTCCTAATTGTCCCTAGAATTTCTAAGCAAACAGCTGGAGGCAGGGCTTTCTCCTATAGAGCTCCATTTTTATGGAATGGTCTGCCTACCCATGTGAGAGACGCAAACTCGGTCTCAATCTTTAAGTCTTTACTGAAGACTCATCTCTTCAATCGGTCCTATGATTGAGTGTAGTCTGGCCCAGGAGTGTGAAGGTGAACGGAAAGACTCTGGAGCAATGAACCGCCCTTGCTGTCTCTGCCTGGACAGTTACCCTCTTTCCACTGGGATTCTCTGCCTCTAACCCTATTACAGGGGCTGAGTTACTGGCTTACTGGTGCTCTTTCATGCCGTCCCTAGGAGGGGTGAGTCACTTGAGTGGGTTGAGTCACTGATGTGTCTGGGTTGGCGCCCCCCCCTTGGGTTGTGCCGTGGCGGAGATCTTTGTGGGCTATACTCGGCCTTGTCTCAGGGTGGTAAGTTGGTGGTTGAAGATATCCCTCTAGTGGTGTGGGGGCTGTGCTTTGGCAAAGGGGGTGGAGTTATATCCTTCCTGTTTGGCCCTGTCCGGGGGTATTATCGGATGGGGCCACAGTGTCTCCTGACCCCTCCTGTCTCAGCCTCCAGTATTTATGCTGCAGTAGTTTATGTGTTGGGGGGCGATTGTCAGTTTGTTATATCTGGAGTACTTCTCCTGTCTTATCCGGTGTCCTGTGTGAATTTAAGTATGCTCTCTCTAATTCTCTCTTTCTCTCTTTCTTTCTCACTCCCTCTCGGAGGACCTGAGCCCTAGGACCATGCCTCAGGACTACCTGGCATGATGACTCCTTGCTGTCCCCAGTCCACCTGGGCGTGCTGCTGCTAAAGTTTCAACTGTTCTGCCTGCGGCTATGGAATCCTGATCTGTTCACCGGACGTGCTACCTGTCCCAGACCTATTATTTGACCATGCTGGTCATTTATGAACATTTGAACATCTTGGCCATGTTCTGTTATAATCTCCACCCGGCACAGCCAGAACAGGACTGGCCACCCCTCATAGCCTGGTTCCTCTCAAGGTGTCTTCCTAGGTTTTGGCCTTTCTTAGGAGTTTTTCCTAGCCAACGTGCTTCAACACCTGCATTGCTTGCTGTTTGGGGTTTTAGGCTGGGTTTCTGTACAGCACTTTGAGATATCAGCTGATGTACGAAGGGCTATATAAATACATTTGATTTGATTTGATTTGTCAAATGTGCAACCAGAGGGAAAATAACTCTCAACCTCCTTTTCTCCACAAACAGAGATGCATACAAAGCTCTCCCCCGCCCTCCATTTGGAAAATCTGACCATAATTATATCCTCCTGATTCCTGCATACAAGCAAAATCTAAAGTAGGAAGTACCAGTGACTCGCTCTATACGGAAGTGGTCAGATAAAATAAAATAAAATTGTATTAATCACATGCGCCGAAAACAACAGGTTACAGTGAAATGCTTACGTACGAGCCCCTAACAGACAGTGCAGTTAAAAAAAATATGAATAAGAATAAGAGATAAAAGTAAGTAATTAAAGAGGAGCAGTAAAAAAAAGAATATATACAGTGGGGTGTAGGTACAGAGTCAATGTGTGGGTGCACCGGATTGTTGAGGTAGTATGTACATGTATGTAGAGTTAATTAAAGTGACAATGCATAGATGACAACAGATAGTGGCAGTGATGTGGAGAGGGGAGGGGGCAATGTGAATAGTCTGGGTAGCCATTTGACTAGATGTTCAGGAGTCTTATGGCTTGGGGGTAGAAGCTGTTTAGAAGCCTCTTGGACTTAGACTTGGTTATCCGGCACCGCTTGCCGTGTGGTAGCAGAGATAACAGTATATGACTAGGGTGGCTGGAGTCTTTGACAATTTTTAGGGCCTTCCTCTGACATCACCTGGTATAGAGGTCCTGGATGGCAGGAAGCTTGGCCCCAGTGATGTACTGGGCCATTCGCACTACCCTCTTTTCAGTCTCCTGAGAAGGAATATGTTTTGTTGTGCCCACTTCTCAACTGTCATGGTGTGCTTGGACCATGTTGGCTTGTTGGTGATGTGAACACCAAGAAACTTGAAGCCTTCCAACTGCTCCACTGTAGCCCCGTCGATGAGAATGGGGGCATGCTTGGTCCTCTTTTCCTGTAGTCCACAATCATCTCCTTTGTCTTGATCACGTTGAGGGAGAGGTTGTTGTCCTGGCACCACATGGCCAGGTCTATGACTTCTTCCATATAGGCTGTCTCGTCTTTGTCGGTGATCAGGCCTACCACTGTTAAGTCATCAGCAAATTGAATGATGGTGTTGGAGTCGTCCCTGGCCATGCAGTCATGAGTGAACAGGGAGTATAGGAGGGGGCTGAGCACGCACCCTTGTGGGGCACCTGTGTTGCGGATTGGCGTGGCGGTTGTGTTGTTACCTACCCTTACCACCTGGGGCGGTGCGTCAGGAAGTCCAGGATCCAGTTGCAGAGGGAGGTGTTTAGTCCCAGGGTCCAAAGCTAATTGATGAGCTTTGAGGGCACTATGGTGTTGAACGCTGAGCTGTAGTCAATGAACAGCATTCTCACATGCTCTCAGGTGCTCTTTTTTTCCCGGTTGGAAAGGGCAGTGTGGAGTGCAATAGAGACTGCATCATCTGTGGATTTGTTGGTGCGGTGTGCAAACTGGAATTGGTCTAGGGTTTCTGGGATGATGGTGTTGATGTGAGCCATGACCAGCCATTCAAAGCACTTCATGGCTGCAGACGTGAGTGCTACAGGTGGGTAGTCATTTAGGCCCGTTACCTTAGTGTTCTTGGGCACAGGCACTATGGTGGTCTGCTTGAAACATGTTGGTATTACAGACTCAGTCAGGGAGAGGTTGAAAATGTCAGTGAAGACACTTGCTAGTTTGTCAGCGCATGCTCGCAGTACACATCCTGGTAATGCGTCTGGCCCTGCGGCTAGAATGTTGACCTGTCTAAAGTTCTTACTCTCTCTTACTCTTACTGCTGCGGAGAGTGTGATCACACAGTCTTACGGTACATGCATGTTTCAGTGTTAGCATGTTTCAGTGTTTCAGCATGTTTCAGTGTTATTTGCCTTGAAACCAGCATGGAAGTAGTTTAGCTTGTCGGTAGGCTTGTGTCACTGGGCAGCTCCTGGCTGTGCTTCCTTTTGTAGTCTGTAATGGTTTGCAGGCTCTGCCACATCCGACGAGCGTCAGTGCAGGTGTAGTTCGACTCGATCTTAGTCCTGTATTGACGCGTTGCCTGTTTGATGGTTCGTCGGAGGGCATAGAGGTATTTCTTATAAGCTTCCGGGTTAGAGTCCCGCTCCTTGAAAGCGGCAGCTCTAGCCTTTAGCTCAGTGTGGATGCTGCCTGTAATCCATGGTTTCTGGTTGGGGAATGTACGTACGGTCACTGTGGGGAGAACATCATCGATGCAGCTATTGATGAAAGCAATGACAGATGTGGTGTACTCCTCAATGCCTCAATGCCATTGGAGGAATCCCGGAACATGTTCGAGTCTGTGATAGCAAAACAGTCCTGTAGCTTAGCATCTTCATCATCTGACCACTTTTTTAATGATCAAGTGTCTGGTGTTTCCTGCTTTAATTTTTGCTTGTAAGCAGGAATCAGGAGGATAGAATTATGGTCAGATTTGCCAAATGGAGTGCGAGGGATAGCTTTGTATGTATCTCTGTGTGTGGAGTATAGGTGGTCCAGAGTTATTTTCCTTCTGTTTGCACATTTAACATGTTGATAGAAAATAGAGAAAACTGCTTTAAGTTTCCCTGCATTGAAGTCCCCCACTACTAGCAGCGCCGCCTCTGGGTGAGCGTTTCCGTGTTTGCTAATGGCGGAATACAGCTCATTGGTGGTATGTACAGCTACAAGGAATATAGATGAAAACTCTCTCGGTAGGTAATGTGGTCTGCAGAATATCATGAGAAACTCTACATCAGGCAAGCAATAGCTCGAGACTTCCTTAGATATCGTTCACCATCTGTTGTTTACAAAAATACATAGACCACCGCCCCTTGTCTTACCAGACGCCACTGTTCTATCCTGCCGGTACATCGTCTAACCAGCCAGCTGTATGTTGATATTGTCGTCGTTCAGTCATGACTCCGTGAAGCATAAGATATTACAGTTTTACATGTCCAGTTGGTAGTTTAATCTTCCCAATAACTCTTCTATTTTATTGTCCAAAGGTTGCATGTTTGCGAGCAGAATTGAGGAGAGTTGGGGTTTATTCGATTGCTTCCTACTCCTCAGAAGGCAGCCCGCCCTCCAGCCTCTCTTTCTCCATCTCCTCTTCACGCAGCTCACTGGGGTTGGGCCTGTTCCTGAGGGAGTCGTATATCCTCCGCCTCGGGCTTGTCAGAGTCGTGAAATAAGTAAAAGGATTCTGCTAGGATTAGGAAAAGGAAAAAGGATTTAGCAGCAACATTATGTACAAAAATAGTAAAAAAATAAGTTACAAACAAGCAAAATAACACAATTGGTTGGGGGCTCATAAAACGTAAAACAACACTTTAGATTCAAGGATGCTACGCTACAGGACTGTTTTTTAGCACAGACTGGAATATGTTCCGGGATTCATCCAATGGCATTGAGGAGTATACCCCTTCAGTCATTGGCTTCATCAAGAAGTGCATCGATGACATCGTCCCCACAGTTCCCGTACGTACATATCCCAACCAGAAGCCATGGATTACAGGCAACTTCCGCATCGAGCTAAAGGCTAGAGCTGCCGCTTTCAAGGAGCGGACGCTTATAAGAAATCCCGCTATGCCCTCAGACAGACCATTAAACAAGCAAAGTGTCAATACAGGATTAAGATTGAATCCTTGCTTTAAGGCAAGCAAAATTGAGCCATGCATGAGAGCATCAGCTGTTCTGGATGACTGTGTGATAACTCTCTCGGTAGCCGATGTGAGGAAGACCTTTAAACAGGTCACCATTCACAAAGCCGTGGGGCCAGACGGATTACCAGGATGTGTTCTCAAAGCATGCGCCGACCAACTGACAACTGTCTACACTGGCATTTTCAACCTCTCCGAGTCTGTAATACCGACATGTTTCAAGCAGACCACCATAGTCCTTGTTCCCAAGGAAGCGAATATAACCTGCCTAAATGATTACCGTCCCGTAGCTATCACGTCTGTAGCCATGAAGTGCTTTGAAAGGCTGGTCACGGCTCACATAAACAGAATCCTCCCGGATACCGTAGACCCGCTCCAATTTGCATACCGGCCAAACAGATCCACAGATGATGCAATCTCAATCGCACTCCCCACTGCCCTTTCCTACCTGGACAAAAGGAACACCTATGTGAGAATGCTGTTCTTTGACTACAGCTCAGCGTTCAACACCATAGTGCCCACGAAGCTCATCACTAAGCTAAGGACCCTGGGACTGAACACCTCCCTCTGCAACTGGATCCTGGACTTTCTGACGGGCCACCCCCATATGGTAAGGGTAGGCAACAAAATGTCTGCAGGATCCAGACATTGATCGTCAACACTGGGGCTCAACATTGATCCTCAACACTGGGGCCGCTCAGGGGTTTGTACTCAGTCCCCTACTGTACTCCCTGTTCACCCACGACTGCGTGGCCGAACATGACTCCATCATTAAGTTTGCTGACCACACAACAGTGGTAGGCCTGATCACCGACAACAATGAGACAACCTATAGCGAGGTGGTCAGAGATCTGGCAGTGTGGTGCCAAGACAAAGGAGCTGATTGTGGACTACAGGAAAAGGTTGGCCGAATAGGCCCCTATTAACATCTCTGGAGCTGTAGTAGAGTGGGTTGAGACTTTCAAGTTCCTTGGTGTCCACATAACAAACAAACTATCATGGTCCAAACACACCAAGACAGTTGTGAAGAGGGTACGACAACACCTTTTCCACCTCAGGAGACTGAAAAGATTTGGCATGGGTCCACAGATCCTCAAAAGTTCTACAGCTGCACCATCAAGAGCATCCTGGCTGCATCACCGCCTGGTATGGCAACTGCTCGGCCTCCAAACGCAAGGCACTACAGAGGGTAGTGCGAATGGCCCAGTACATCACTGGGGCCAAGCTTCCTGCCATCCAGGACCTCTATACCAGGCGGTGTCAGAGGAAGGCCCTAAAAATTGACTCCAGTCACTCAAGTCATAGACTGTTTTCTCTGCTACCACGCAGCAAGCAATACCAGAGCGCCAAGTGTAGGACCAAAAGGCTCCTTAACAGCATCTACCCCCAAGCCATAAGACTGCTGAACAATTAATCAATTGACCCCCCCATTTGTTTTGTACACTGCTGCTACTCGCTGTTTATCATCACTTCACCACTAAGTGTGTGTAAAAATTGCCTCGACTAACCTGAACACCCGCACATTGACTCGGTATATAGCCTCGTTATTGTTATTTTACTGTGTTACTTTTTATTATTTTTTTACTTTGTTTTTTGGTAAATATTTTCTTAACTCTTATTTAACTGCACTCTTGGTTAAGGGCTTGTAAGTAAGAATTTCATGGTAAGGTCTACACTTGTTGTATTCGGAGCATGTGACAAATAAAGTCTGATTTGATTTGCTGCCTTGGCAGCAGCTAATGTGGATCCTTAATAAATACAAATACAAGCGCACAGAACAGGACTAGCGAGTGTTGAAGCGCATAGCACATAACAATCACCTGTACTCGATTGCAACACTCACTACCGAGTTCCAAACTGCTCTGGAAACAATGGCAGCACAAGAACTGTTTGACGGGAGCTTCATGAAATGGGTTTCATTGACCGAGAAGCAGAACACAGGCCTAAGATCAAAATGTGCAATGCCAAGACTTTGGCTGGTGTGGTGTAAAGCTTGCCGCCATTGGACTCAGGAGCTGTGGAAACTCATTCTCTGGATTGGTGAATCATGCTTCTCCATCTGGTAGTCCAACGGACGAATTTGGGTTTGGTGGATTCCAGGAAAACGCTACCTGCCGCAATGCATGGTACCAACTGTAAAGTTTGGTGTAGGAGGACAAATAGTCGGGAGCTGTTTTTCATGGTTCGGGCTTGGCCCTTCAGTTCCATGGAAGAGACATTGTAATGCCACAGCATACAATGACATTCTAAACGATTCTGTGCTTCCAACTTTATGGCAACAGCTTGGGGAAGGCCCTTTCCTGTTTCAGCCCTCGTGCACAAAGTGAGGTCCGTACAGAAATGGTTTGTCAAGATCGGTGTGGAAGAACTTGACTGGCCTCCAAAGAGCCCTGATCTGAACCCCATGAAATACCTTTGCGATGAATTGGAACACCGAGCCAGGCCTAATCACCCAACATCAGTGCCAGACCTCACTAATGCTCTGGTGGCTGAATGGAAGCAACATTGCAGCAATGTTTCAACATCTAGTCGAAAGCCTTTCCAGAAGTGTTGAGCCTGTTATAGCAGCAAAGGGGCGACCAACTCCAAATGAATGCCGTGATTTTGGAATGAGATGTTTGACGAGCAAGTGTCCACATACTTTTGGTCATGTAGCATATATTCAAATTTGTATCCCCATGCCCACACAGTCTGACTGAGCATTTCAGTGGCTAAAGGAGGCCCAGGGAAATAAATTATAACAAGTTATAAAAATAAATAATAATAAGTGAACAAAGTGATGATTTAAACATTTAAATTAAGAAGACAGCATAGAGGCTTTAAACAAAATATTTTTATCAGAGCAATTGTATTAGTATAAAATAAAAAAAACATTCCTGTTATTTGAGCATACAATACAGCTCAGTATTGTATTATTTATTTCATACAGTCTTTTTTGCTCATCTCTATCAAGGGTGGCAATAAATTTGGATCCCACTCAATGGGATCTCTATTATGTTGGATCTCACCCCAAGGGCACGACTCTCATGTTGACTACTATGGTAACAAACCAGGGTCCTTGATGCCTTAGGACTGCAATCCTGAGACCAAGGTCCTGACTCACAGCAAGACATCCTCCAATTAACAAAAAATGCTATTTATGCCATGCTCTCTCCTTCCCTGTTCCCCAACACAGGTTTGGATACCAGCCCCCCGGCCAGTACTCATGAACTCACAATTCCAAATGATGTGAGTAAAGGACAACAGTAGGATAAACAACTAATGAACCGGTATCAGGGTCAACTCATTTTAACTCTTCCCCACAAGATAACTTTTACTGTGAAGACAAATATTAGTTAACACAGACATACACAGACTTAAAAATGCTGCCCTGTAACACCATCAACTTTCAATGACATGAAAAATACCTCATGAAAAATGAAACATTTCTCAAATTACTTTAAATTAATTAATTGTTGTTACTGGGTTTCAATGGAACTGACCCTGCAATGAGCCAATGATGTCACACTGCTTTCACGATTGAGCTTTTTAAAGCTCAAATCAATGAAAGCCAGCCCAAGGCTTCTGTTCCAGGTTTCCCAGTTAAGAACCGCTGCCATTTCTTCCCAGCTAATAGGCTGCATAATCGGGCGCCAGGGAACCAAAATCAACGAGATCCGCCAGATGTCTGGGGCGCAGATCAAAATCGCTAATGCCATGGAGGGCTCGTCGGAGCGCCAGATCACTATCACAGGAACCCCCGCCAACATCAGCCTTGCCCAGTACCTCATCAATGCAAGGTAACCTCTTACCCACCGCCAACATCAGAGCGCCTACACTAATAATGCTAATGCAAGTAGTATGCATTGTTAGCATGAGGCCGAATCAGTGACCTCCAGTACATTTCTGTGGGAAATGGTTGTCTGTGGAGGAGTCCCTTTGTGCAAAGAAGCCTTCTGTCAAATGCCTCCACGGCTATTTCTGGCATCAATATGAGTCATAACGTGTGATGGCAGTTTGGTGGCAACAGACCTAACCCAATGACATGTTTTATTGAGATTATTCAGTAATTGATTACATTTTGAAAATGTTGTGTCATTATTGACGAGGTTTATATAAATATTATGATTGATCTTTCATGGCAGGCTGCTTTAGGTTAAGTGTCACTGCTCTGGCTTTTGACTGAGCACAGTAGAAAACACATCCACCTCAACACAGGTAACAAGTAACACATAACCTAGTGGTTAGAGCATTGGGCCAGTAACCGAAAGGTTACTGGATCGAATCCCTGAGCTGACAAAGTAAAAATATGTAGTTCTGCCCCTGAGCAAGCCAGTTAACCCACTGTTTCCTGGGCGCTGTGGATGTTGATTATGGCAGCCCCCTGCACCTCTCTGATTCAGAGGAGTTAAATAAAGAAGACACATTTCAGTTGAAGGCATTCAGCTGTACAACTGACTAGGTTTTCTTTTCTGTATCAAGCTCTTTATTTATAGATAAATCAAGTAGGCTATTACAGAGGATTCAGCCGGGTGCCATTTCGGACCTAGACTTTGTCCTAGCACAAAGTCCATTAACCTTTTAAATAGAAGGAAATCTGACCCTGGTGGTTGTTGGTAGCATCTACTCCTGTATTTGCCAGAGGCAGTATAGCCAGGAGCTGAGCAGTGTATTATACAATATTGGAGATCAAATTTGTATTTTAAAGTTCCCTTATGCTCTCACCTCTCTCCTTCTTCTCACTGTCCTCTAAAACCACTCTTTCATTATCACAAAACAACATTAAAGCTTTTTCCCATAAAGTTTCAGAAATGTTCATATAACTTATCTTCAAAGTTGGGTCATGGTCATGAGAGCACGGAGAACAAAGGCCAGGTAGTCTGTCCCTGTTTTAGTCAGTTTTCTTCCCTTAGCACCTAATGAACACAACTTTGAAATGAGACAGTGTCAGGGGTACAGTCCCAATCCATATGCTTCAATCTTTACTGATACACACAATTTACAACATTGGGGCTTTGTTTTATGTGACTTCTTTGTTTTAGGGTTTGGTTTCCAGAGAAGCGGTTGGAAAGAGACTAATGGCTATTGCTTTCCCACAATTCCACTGACAGGTTCAGGGACGTGGCTGCCATGTGGAATGACCCGTCATCCATGACAACATCCTGAGGCCCAAATCTGGTTCCACTATCAAGAAGCTAACAGCAGCAACTGTCTCCCCAATAACCCCATGTATACTCCCACAGAACTTAATGGCTACCTGATTCCTTTAGCACTTGACACTTAATTAAGCTTTAGCAGCTTTGAATAGGCTAAAGAGGCAAAGTGTAAAGCAAAGTGAAAAAATTTGACTTGAATTCTGTTCATGTAATGTAAAGAGTTACGTATAGTGTTTCAGCATGCCGAATGCTTAGGATAATTGTTACATTATTTTTCTGTAGTTAATTGTCAGGCAATTAAAAATGGATAAAAAGTGGAAAACAAAAAAATATTGCTATTCAGATTGCTACTGAGCAATGCTATTGGCCATGAGTCTTGAGTGATGTGATGCGTTTGTGAAGCGATATTGTTGCGTCAAATTTGGAATGAAAAGGAAGTACTTTTTATGTAAATAGTAAGGAGGTTTTGGAGGTTCTCCTTTTTGCAGGGAGACTTAAATTATTGAGTCAACAACTTCCAATGTGATAGAGGACTACGTTTAAACACACTATTTGTAGTTCAAGAGATTTAGGTGCAGGTTTTTCAATTAGGGAAAATCCAGAATTAGATTGGATTGGTTTTTATCAAAGTGCATCATAAAATCCATTTGCATGACCAATATACAATAGTAAATGTAACATGGAAACCTAAAAGCCGGAATGCTGCAGTTTCACTGTTGTGTGAAAGTGTCCAATCTCAGAATAGTTTTATTTCTCACTTTTTCCTTCACCCTTCCCTTCTCCCCTCTTCCTTAGCTATTCTAGGCTGACGTCTGAGGTCACTGGAATGTGAACACTAATTTCTACCCATCATTCTTCACTGCATCACACGACCCATGTGCCAATGGCATTGCACATTTATTTTTGTTCTCTGTATTTATCTGTCCTGCGCCTTTAAGTGATCCTAACTAATTTATTATATGTAAAGTAAACATGATACCCACACTGTTAACATGATTCTCCTCACCTGCCCTCAACCGACTATTCAAAGGACACTTTATTTTTTGGCATTATCATGTGCTTTACTGTAAATTCAGTTTATTTAATAAGTTTAAAACACAGCTATCGTGTTTTATGCGTGCTCATGATATATGCAGGGTTCGAGAGAGACTAACCATCCCAGAATTGTCCCGAAGTGCAATTTCAAACTCCCCAAAAAGAAAATAAACTGTCCCAAATTAAAATACGTGTTTGTTTTTAATGTTTTGATTTGCTAACATGGGTCTAGGACCAAGGTAATTCACAATGCTTCAATAGTAGGCTAATAAGTGTACTATTGAAATAGGCTAGGACAGTGAACTGAGCCAAGAATTCACATCAGAGTATTTGCCTCTAAAAATGCATACATTGGAATAATATCTGAATATATTTTGCATAAATAATTACATGGCAAAGTTTTGGGTGATATGTGCACAGTAAATCTTGCTGAGGCAAACTACAATTTTTATTTAGATGCATGTCAGCAAACCCACTACACAACACAACACTAAACAATACATTACTTGCACTATAGGGTGACAAACTGTGCTCCTAACCTGTCAGGGCCTACATAAAGCTGTCTCAACAGCAGAGCTTTCTTTTCAGCACCATGGAGTGAATCCTTACCAACACTACACCTGGCTATCAGCGGAGCCTTGTCTGGCAGCGAAACAGTTCATTCAGCCTCATTTACTCCTTAAAAAAACATCTCTGATATGGCTGACTTGCTTAAACAAATGTGGTTTCTACTGACAATTGAGATGTACAATCTATGGCATAACAGAATGACGAGCGGATAAGAGGCAATCCGTAATTTCGATTAAGACATCAATTAACCGAGCTAGGATGGACGAAGTCAATATAACTCTTTGTTCAGCATTTTTTAAATGTATATCGACAGAATTCAGAACATGGGCTGTTATTTCAGCAGCCAAGTAAAGCTCCTACAATAATTAATGCCATTTTCATAAAACAGGCTATATGCTACAGGTTCACCACTAAGTCAGAACAGTAGGCTAAGTTATGAGTGGGAATTAGGCTAAGGCACATGAGCTACTAACAGCTTACTACACAACATACACTTAGTATTACTTTCTTAGCTACAGATACATATCTCGTGGGCATATTACATAATTTTTGCAGCAGCATACAATACACTTTTGGACTCACCTTGTTGTGCTGTGCTCACTTGAACAGGAAGGTGGTCCTTCTCGTGGACAAATGATGTCATCAAACGTTATCATCAAAGTCAGGCAGTCTCTAGATTTATGATGCTTTCGAGACAACAAGGTTGAATCGTGACGTCAGTGATCTTCAGGTTGAAGCTCTAGAAAGAGGCCTTGGAATTCCGATCTAGAAGACCAGTTGGAGCTAGTTTTTTCCCCCAAGTTTCCATTTGTCTTGAACTCACTGAAGACTGAAATGTCCCAGTTCCAAGTTTCCAGCTGTTTTGAATGCGGCAGAAGTCATGCTGGATTGACAGCATGGCCAATGTTTTCAACTTTTTCTAGCCCATGGTGTGTTACGAGTGAACATTTAACCTTTTAAGCTTGGGAAAGAGACCCTTAAACCCAGACATGGACCACACAACCTCTCTACTGAATAGCAGGCATAGTATATGCATAGTGATTGCTTTGCAATGCTTGCAGTTGGCCACTGATTCCTTCCAAACCACTCATTGTTGATTTTGCGATTTCCAACTTGTTGTGTAATGTTTATGTCCAATGGCCAATGAGTATGTTTCTTCTATAATTTATCTTCATATGACAAGAATTGAAAAGCATTTGCCAGTAGATTGTCGACTTGATTAATGAAACAAAAACATTAAACAGGAAACAACCACCCACAAAACACAATGGAAAACAGGCTACCTAAATATGGTTCTCAATCAGGGACAACGATAGACAGCTGCCTCTGATTGAGAACCATACCAGGCCAAACACAGAAATAGAAAATCATAGACAAACTAACATAGACAACCCACCCAACTCACGCCTTGACCAGACTAAAACAAAAGACAAAACAACGGAACTAAGGTCAGAACGTGACATATACAGTGTATTTATGGTTGATAATTCGCTTCTTGCAGATCAATATTAGATACATTTATTGAGATCAGTTTAAACTTTAACATAAATTAAATTATGTTTTTTCATTTGGATCGGTGGTTGTTATTATGTGTGTGTTTTTTAATAATAAAATATAATGTTATTATCATAATGCTTAACATCCAATCATAAACATATTTTTGCTGAGGGTCTTTCTTAAAATATTTATTGTTAGAAAAAATGTAAGTTGCATGTTATATGTGTTATAAGTTATTCTAAGCTCTCCATAACCTGTGTTACAGTGACATAAACACAATTCCAAATGGACTCCTAGCCTACATCCAAAAGCTTACTTGCACCTAAGAACTCCAGTAGCTCTGAGAGGATTGGGTCGCTGTACCATTATCGTAATAGCTTCATCTTGCCTTCTGACTGGCTGGATGGAAATGTTGTCATATTACTTTCAACTATCCAATCGTCCCGTAGTCAGAAGTAGTGGCTATGGAGAAGAGACTGAGGAGGTGTTACCCCTCTGAGGGCCTAATCTCTATCCCGGGTATTTTGACAGAGCCTGCATCTGAGGCTGGACAAGTCAAGGTTACCCCATGAACCATCAGGGTGCCAGTCCAGCATTGGGGACATGGGCAACTAATGCCATAAGACACGTACTTTGGACCAGTGATGCACATTGCTGTAAAAGGGAAACAATGAGCCATGCCAATGCCATTTAACATGCTGTTATTTTATTGAGTGGTCATCCCAAGAATAGTTAATTATACCAACAACTAAAGACTGAAAAAAATCGATGAAAAAAGCAACATGATTACTGAAATAACTCAAAAGAATCCAGTTCCGAAAACTAAAACTAAGCTAAGATTTACGGTAAATACTATTTAGGCTAACAGTGGAGTCGACAACTCAAAACAACTAAAATCCTGTCTGTCCAAAACAGACTTTATAACATTATTCACCGTGAATAAATCAAGTGTTATTTGAATCACAGTAGAATCAACACTGTCTGGTGTTGTTGTTACTTGACTGTGTTGAGTACATTTCCGTTAACTCTCTGAGTGAAAAAGACATGGGCGAGGTCTCATTATCATTCTTCCCAGAATGATTGGTTGAAGGTAGATTTTCAGAATAGTTTGTTTTAATATCGATATTTCTGCATGCACATCAATTGATTAATTGATCTATACAAAAATAAATAACTTACACTGGACAAAAGTATGTAGACCCCCCTTCAAATTAGTGTATCAGCTATTTCAACCACAACCATTGCTAATAGGTGTATAAAATTGAGCACACAGCCATAAAATATCCATAGACAAACATTGGCAGTAGAACGGCCCATACTGAAGAGCTCAGTGACTTTCAACCTGGTACCGTCATAGGATGACACCATTTCCAACAAGTTTGTTCGTCAAATGTCTGCCCTGGGAGCTGCTTTGGTCCACTGTAAGTGCTGTTATTGTGAAGTGGAAATGTCTAGGAGCAACAACATCTCAGCCGTGAAGTGGTAGGCCACACAAGCTCACAAAACGGGACCACCGAGTGCTGAAGCGCGTAGCACGTAAAATGTGTCTGTTTTTGGTTGCACCACTCACTAACGAGTACCAAACTGCCCCTGGAAGCAACTTCAGCACAATAACAGTTTGTTGGGAGCTTCATGAAATGGGTTTCCATGGCTGAGCAGCTGCACACAAGCCTAAAATCGCCATGCACAATGCCAAGTGTCGACTGTAGTTGTGTAAAGCTCGCCGCCATTGGACTCTGGAGCAGTGGAAACACGTTCTTTGGAGTGATGAATCAGCTGGACCATCTGGTAATCTGACTGACAAATCTGGGTTTGGCGGATGCCAGGAGAACGCTACCTGCCCCAATGCATAGTGCCAACTGTAAGATTTGGTGGAGGAGGAATAATGATCTGGGGCTGCTTTTCATGGTTCTGGCTAGACCCCTTCGTTCCAGTGAAGGGAAATCTTAACGCTACAGCATACAATGACATTCTAAACAATTATTTTTTTTTATTATTATTTTCATTCTAAACGATTCTGTGCTTGGCAACAGTTTGGGGAAGGCCCTTTCCTGTTTCAGCATGACAATGCCCACGTGCACAAAGCTAGGTCCATACAGAAATGTTTTTTCGAGGTCGGTGTGGGAGAACTTAACTGGCCTCCACATATCCCTTACCTCAACCCCATCGAATACCTTTGGGATGAATTGGAATACCGATTGCGAGCCAGACCTAAAATCACAACATCAGTGCCCGACCTCACTAATGCTCTTGTGGCTAAATGGAAGCAAGTCCCTTTAGCAATGTTTCAACATTTAGTTGAAAGCCTTCCTAGAAGAGCTGTTATAGGCACAAATGAGGGAACAACTTCATAGTAATGCCCATGATTTTTGGAATGAGATGTTCGACGAGCAGGTATCATACTTTTTGTAATGTAGTGTATATGTTTCTAAACTAATCCAATCTGTAAGGGGTTGGACTTATTGCACCCATTACTGAGATGGTTGGTCCAGTTTAGATGGTTTTGGTAGTTTTGTTTGTCATGTCAATATTCCAATTGTTGGATATCCTTACTTTGGCTGGATTCCGATCCGAATTACTAATCATTTCACATTGAGTTGCAAGTATGATGTGGCCCATGAGCCAAGACTTTCAGAACACAATGTTGAGGATAACTAAAGGCCTGATGAAATGTATAATATATAGTCATAAAGCATTTACTTTCAATTCCAACACATTCACTAGGCAGTCACTTGGTGACGGTTTAAGGAATAGAATTTATTGAATGCAACAACATTGTCTCTGTCACTAAGAAACGGTCATGAGTGGGTATCCCTCACATTCACTTGAAAGGCATGCTGGAAAATATGCAAATAAGGCTTTACAACCTACAATGTTAAAACAATAGCAATGCACAACAGTGGTAGAGGGTACAGTGATGATGGTAGAGGGTACAGTGATGCGAAGAAAGAAAGAGGAAGAGAGGGAGAGAAAGACACATTGGTGTGTGTGTGTCTGTCTGTCTTTTTGTGTCAGTCATATATACCAAAAGTATGTGGACACTTGCTCGTCTAACATATTCCAAAATCATGCGCATTAATATCGAGTTGGTCTCCCCTTTGCTGCTATAATAGCCTCTGCTCTTCTGGGAAGGCTTTCCACTAGATGTTGGAACATTTCTGCTGGGACTTGCTTCCATTCAGCCATGAGGATTAGTGAGGTCGGGCACTGAGGTATTTTTCCTCCAACTCTTCCAATGCAGCTATACATGTAGCTATTTGGTCTATATGGGTTGGGGGGAGAAGAGAGAGAGAGCGAGAGAGCGAGAGAGAGAGAGCGAGAGCGAGAGCGAGAGCGAGAGAGAGAGATCATGAGCAGATGAGCTCCCACATTTTTCAGCATGTTTTTAAAAAATAGATCAATTTAGAGTTAGACAAACTTATATTTTTAGCAGGATGCTACCCTAAGCAACATAGCCTTCACTCCAAAACAAAACTCCAACCCTACAAGCTGATTTAGGACAGAATTACCTGGAATTACCTGTAATGCTTCCTACACCCAAGGATTATTATTTCCAAGTTATAGAGCAAATGCTCTGGCAAACAAGCAGAGACCTGAAAACACCATCCAACCTGGACCTGAGTTAGTAATGCTTGGTCTGAAGCTATTTTTTTACTTTCAAAAGCCAAGAAGAAAAATACATTACAATGATATATTTTACTTTGTAAGGACTGAATGCTAAGGCTACTAAACTTGCTAGGACAAAGAGAATCAACTTCAATTAGCACTGACGTGTGAAGCGAGAGGTGTCGAAGCCTTTGAGCCCAACAAATGGCAGGCTCAAAGGCTTCGACACCGGAGGCCTGGGTTTTATTACCTAAAATGGGTCAATCCAGATGTGTTGGTCATTACTGAGACGTGGTTAAGGAAGAGTGTTTTGAATACTGATGTTAACCTTTCTGGTTATAACCTTTTTCGGAAAGACAGATCTTCCAAAGGTGGGGGAGTGGAAATCTTTACCAAGGATCACCTTCAGTGCTCGGTTGTCTCCACCAAGTCTGTCCCCAAACAATTCGCTGGTTTTAAATATTAAACTTTCAAATAGCTCTTGACTGTTGCTGGGTGCTATCGTCCTCACCGGCCTGTACCTTACCTGCCCTAAGCTATCTCCTGGCCCCTTACGCCAAGTCTGAATTTGTCCTGCTAGGTGACCTGAACTGGGAGATTCTTAAACCACCCGACCAAGTCCTAAGCAATGGGACTCCCTAAATCTTTCTCAGATTATTACCAATCCCACAAGGTATGACTCCAAACACCCAGAAAAGGCTACTCTTCTTGATGTTATCCTTAGTGATCACTGTTTTACAGCCTGTGTTCGTAATGGCTGCTCAGTGAAACAACCTGTCCTGATTTGTCATAGACATTTGATAAAAAACTTTAATGAGCAAGCCTTCCTTCGTGAACTGGCCTCTGTAAAACGATGTAGAATCATCTTGATCCCCTCTGTCGAAGACGCTTAGACCTTCTTTTTGATATTTTCTGTGGCATTGTTGACAAACACGCCCCCATAAAGAACATTAGAATTAAAAACAGGTTTAGCCCCTGGTTCGACCGTGATCTTGCAGAGTTATTCTACCTCAATAATTGCATTTGGCGAAAGGCAAATGAGAAATAAGTGCACTCAGGCTATACTGAAGGCCAACGTTAGTTACTTTAATAAGGAGCAGTTCTCTCTCTGTAGGTCTAACCCCAAGAAGTTCTGGGCAACATTTAAGACCTGGAGAATAAACCCTCCTCCTCACAGCTGCCCATGTTGATGATGTGGTTGTTACTGACAAGAAGCACATGGCTGAGCTCTTTAATCACCACTTCATTAAGTCAGGATTCCTATTTGACTCAGCCGTTCCTCCTTGCCCGTCCAACATTTCCTCATCTCCCTCCCCTTCTAATGAGACTATCCCCGATGCTTCACCCTCTTTTTCCCCTGCCCAACTACAAAGTTTCTCCCTGCAGGCAGTCACTGAGTCTGAGGTGCTAGAGGAGTTCCTGAAACTTGACCTCAAAAAAGCATCCGGGTCAGATGGTTTAGACCCTTTCTTCTTTAAGGTTGCTGCCCTTATTATCGCCAAGCCTATCTCCAACCTTTTTAAAGGGGTAGATCAAGCTGATTCTAATGGCCTATTTCTATTTTGCCCTGTTTATCAATAATCAACTGACTGGCTTTCTTGATGTCTATAGTATTCTCTCTGATATGGAATCTGGTATCCGCTCAGGTTATGGATGTGTCACTGCAACCAGGTCCTCAACGGTGTCACCATTTCCCTTGATTCTGAGCAATATTGTGCTGCTATTTTTATTGACTTGGCCAAATCTTTTGATACGGTAGACCATCCCATTCTTGTGGGCTGGCTAAGGAGTATTGGTGTCTCTGAGGGGTCTTTGGCCTGGTTTGCTAACTACCTCTCTCAAAGGGTGCAGTTTACTAAGTTAGAAAATCTGATGTCTCACCCAGTGCTTGTCACCAAGGACGTACCCCAAGGCTCAATACATATGAGTTATATGAGTCTCATCGCGGTGTGGATTACATCTCACATTCCAGTGTTCGAAGTTGTAAACAACGCTTTATAGGATTTCTCATAATGCGACTCCGTGCAGCCAATGGAAATGTCTTCTACAGGTATAATGCTGGGAGCAGCTTCTGGATTTGACAGCTCTAATGCAGTTTCAACTCCGACACTGCCAAAACAACCGCTATGCGGGAAGGTAGCTAAATCGGACCTGATTGAATCGAACCCTCATCTCATTGACTAAACTTTTGGATGTCTGGAGACCTTCAGTATTGGGTTTGCATCAGGCTTTCAATGCCGGAATTTGATTGCCTCTGAGTAGAAATTAAATGGGGGGCCTAATGTGTCGGTGTCACGCTGTATAATAATAGCAGACAAGCGCAGGAATACGTAATAGGGGTTTTTATTTTCTCCATCCAAACAAAAGAGTGAGGTGTAAACCTCTAAATAATACACGGGACGAGACCCATAAAACAAGTGTACAACACGTAGCATGGCCGATACAACAGCACAGGTGCTCACAAGACCAACGGACATGGTAACAATAACCGACAAGGACAATGGGGAACAGAGGGCACATATATACACATACTAATCAGGGGGAATGGGAACCAGGTGTGCGTAATGAGACAAGACAGTCTGGGGTTGGTGGAAATGAATCCAGTTCAGTGACACCTAGAAAGCCGGTGACATAGACCTCTGGAGCTGGTGAATGGAATGAGCAGCAGTACTTGGGGGGGGGGGGGGGGGATCTGTGACAATCAGTGGAAGTTTTAGGAGCCCATGTGGCGTTAGTTTTGTATCTTATGCATAATAAATACATATCCACAGGCATGGTGCCGTAATGGCTCTTTAACTTAATAGCTCCTGTACATGTCTGCCCTGTTTGTCCGATGTTGGCTCTCAGTTGTTCTGGAGTTGCACTTAGAACACAAGAGTGCATTGTGGCTGCTAATAACAGATACACCCCGATCACCCAGCTACTGATATCATTTGCGGTCTCCAACTCCATTCCTTGGTCAGAGCGGCAGTAAGAGTACTGGTAATTGTGATTAATTTGGGACAAAAGGCAGGATATCGCCCATCAAAAAAGATGGATCTGCTATGACAAAATACCGTTGTGCTTGAATAAGTAAGTCGGCTATAGAAGCGGAATTCACCCTTGGCACTTGACACATGTAATTTGTCTATTAAGGACGTTGGAGCACTTGGGAATTAATTAAGACACAGGTGTACAGAGAAGTGAATGAGCAACCTTGGTAAATAAACAGTTGCAGTCTGCCTGTTCTATTGTTAATGACCGCTGTGTTCTCTTCCATGCCTGATACTACCCATCCAAACACAAATTTTCGGACATTAATCAGCTAATTGTATCAGAGGACCACCGCCTGTGGTGCTTAGCACAGCTTTAGATGAATGTGTTTTGCAGTTCATGTTGCTGTTGGTGGTCTACATGGCAATTATGGGCCAAACTACTTAATGTAAATCAATTAAGACCATTAAGTGCACTTCACTCCAAAGCTCATCATTGGTATCGTGGGCTTAAGGTAGCAGCATCTTATTGAGGGAGACTGGGCTGCGTACTTACTACACCTTTGCCATCCACATGCTGTAGGTATTTGCTCTCAGTCAAACAATGTTTTTTTGTGGAAAAGCATTTAAAATATATATATATATATATATATATATCAATTACCTTAGCTGCTTTTTAAAAACATGCCATTGAAAAAGAAACCCACAGCAGCAAAACAAGTTACGGTACATCCAAATGAAGATAAAACTGCTACCACACATCCAGGCTGATCTGATGTTTTCTATATTCCCCAGCTCCTCTGTCTGGTGACGTGAATTGAATTGACAAAGATTGAAGGATGTGATCATAAGGTGATGTGGAAAGCCTGCTGGAGCTCATTGACAGCAGTGTTAGGATTTGTATGCCTCACACCAGTAGCTATATCCTCAAAACTCTTGACCTAAGATTTTCTGAGAAGCAAATGTCACCGTAATGTCATCTTCTCTTAAATAGTTTTCCTTAACTTTATAACTCTGTACTTGGGCTTAGTTACACTATCAATAATCCATGCAATGAGCCACATTAAATGTCAATGGGGAGGGCTAGGAGGTTTTAGGTACCTCTCGCAGAAGATAAGGTATTGTATTTCAAAGATAATCGGAACACAAACACATATTTCCACATCTTCTACTGTCTTAAAGATTTTGATTTTTTTTCAAATTTTGTCTGTCATAGTTGAAGTGTACCTATGATGAAAATTACAGGCCTCTCACATCTTTTTAAGTGTTCAGTGTTACAGTGACAGTGTTACACTGTCAGCAGGTATTCATTAGCCTGGGTACCACTCAGTTTGTGCCATCATGCCACTCCTTGTCATGCAGAACATGGCAAGGAGTTGAAATTAAAGCACAATCAGATCTGGGAACAGGCTACATATTGATCATTTGGTGAACAGAATGATACTAATTCTGGGCTTTACTAAATTGGAACTTTCAGAGGTAACCGAGAGTCTCCGTTAAAAATGACAGAAAACAACTTGAAATGCCTATTATTCTATCATACGTCTTAGTTTCTCTCAGCAATACAATATGTGTGGTACTGGTTTCATCTGCTTCATACAAAGATAAGATAAAACTATCAGAATCCAAGCCAGTTGGGCTGGAGGATGTTAGTTAGAAAACAATTTCCAAAAGAAATTGGTACCAGGTCATAGAATTCTATGCGAGAGCCAGCTCAGACGCCACTTATTATTATGCTATTACAACCATGTCACGCCCTGACCTTAGTATTCTTTGTTTTCTTTATTGTTTTGGTTAGGTCAGGGTGTGACATGGGTGATGTATGTGTTTTTGTACTGTCTAGGGGATTTGTAGGTTTATGG
Source organism: Oncorhynchus mykiss (assembly GCF_013265735.2). Lineage (NCBI taxonomy): Eukaryota > Metazoa > Chordata > Actinopteri > Salmoniformes > Salmonidae > Oncorhynchus > Oncorhynchus mykiss. Next base: position 5,234,081 of record NC_048586.1, on the reverse strand, counting down.
GCTTGTTTACCATATAGGTGTTTATGTATGTCTATGGTTGCCTAGATTGGTTCTCAATTAGAGGCAGCTGTTTATCGTTGTCTCTGATTGGGAACCATATTTAGGCAGCCATCTTCTTTGGGTATTTCGTGGGTTATTGTCTATTTCTATGTCTGGTTGCCTGTACTAGTATTATATAGCGTCACGTTCGGTTTGTTGTTTTTGTATAGTTTGTTAAGTGTTCTTCGTCTTCATTAAAATCATGTATTCATATCACGCTGCGCCTTGGTCTCCTCCATTCAACGAACGTGACAGAATAACCCACCATAAAAGGACCAAGCAGCATGATAAGGAGGAACAGCGCTTTGTGGAATCGAGGACTAGGGACGAAATACTGGACGGAAAAACATTCTGGACCTGGGAGGAGGTAATGGCAGGGGACAAGACCCTGCCATGGAAGCAGGAGGAGAGCGCACAGGAGGAACGGCGACGATATATGGGTACACGGCTAGCACGAAAGCCCGAGAGGCAGCCCCAATAATTTTTGGGGAGGACACACGAGGAGATTTGCTAAGTCAGGTAGGAGACCTGAGCCAGGTCCTCGTGCTTACCGTGGGGAGCGTGTAACTGGTCAGGCACCGTGTTATGTAGAGATGCGCATGGTGTCTCCAGTGCGCATTTCTAGCCCGGTATGCTATATTCCAGCTCCTCGCATTGGCCGGGTTAGAATGAGCATCCAGCCAGGAAGGAGGGTGCTGGCTCAGTGCTCTTGGTCTCCAGTATACCTCCATGGACCAGGATATCCTGCGCCGGCTCTGCGTACTGTGCCAGCACCCTGCATTTGCAGGGCAAGTATAACCATCCAGCCAGGACGGGTTGTGTCAGCTCTACACTCCAGACCTCCAGTACGCTTCCACAGCCCAGTAGGTCCTGTTCCTTCTCCCCGCACTTGCCCTGAGGTGCGTGTCTCCAGCCCGGTACCACCAGTGCCGGCACCACGCACCAGGCCACCAGTGCGCCTCCAGGGTCCAGTACTCCCTGTTCCTGCTCCTCGCACTCACCCTGAGGTGCGTGTCTCCAGCCCGGTACCACCAGTGCCGGCACCACCCACCAGGCCTACAGTGCGCCTCGCCAGTCCAGAGCATCCGGCGACAGTACGCAGTCCAGAGCGTCCGGCAACAGTACCTAGTCCATAGCGTCCGGCAACAGTCCGCAGACCGGAACCTACCACGACGGGCCGCAGTCCGGAACCTAACACGACGGGTCCCAGTGTCAGAGTCTCCCTCCAGTCCGGATCCGCCAGAGTCTCCCTCCAATCCGGATCCGCCAGTCTCCCTCCAGTCCGGATCCGCCACTCACTCCAGACTCGACCATCAGTCCAGTGGTGTCTTCTAGTCCGTGGTCGGTGGTGAGGGTTCCCGCTCCAGAGACATTAAGTAAGTGTGACGAGTCAGAAGTGGAGCGGGGTCCACGTCCCGAGCCAGAACCGCCACCTCAGAGTCATGCCCACCCAGACCCTCCCATATAGGTTTAGGTGTGCGGTCGGGAGTCCACATCTTTGGGGGGGGTACTGTCACGCCCTGACCTTTGTAATCTTTGTTTTCTTTATTGTTTTGGTTAGGTGTGACATGGGTGATGTATGTGTTTTTGTACTGTCTAGGGGTTTTGTAGGTTTATGGGTTTGTTTACCATCTAGGTTTTTATGTATGTCTATGGTTGCCTAGATTGGTTCTCAATTAGAGGCAGCTGTTTATCGTTGTCTCTGATTGGGAACCATATTTAGGCAGCCATCTTCTTTGGGTATTTCGTAGGTTATTGTCTATGTCTAGTTGCCTGTGTCTGCACTAGTATTATATAGCTTCACGGTCGGTTTGGTAAGTGTTCTTGGTCTTCATTAAAATCATGTATTCATATCACGCTGCGCCTTGGTCTCCTCCATTCAATGAAAGTGACAAACCAACTATAAATCTATCAAGCTTTCTCAGATGAGAAGACACATTTTATGAGAGTTCCTCACATAAAAAGTATTGTGTTACGTTAAAAGGCATAATACTCTCCACCACAATCCTCAGAGGATGTGTAAACATCTGCAGTACATTTTGAGGGATATTTTGGTCATATTGTTTGGGGTTGATGTTAAAAACAATTCACCCATAGAAAGAATATAAGAATGTTCTCTGACCTACAGTATAGCGTTAATTACAGTTATATACTCCATTTAAATTCTAAACACATGGCTGCTGCCTGATATGTGAATGCTTTGAGGTACTTTGATAACTGTGCCCTTGTAAATGAATGTTTGTAGCATAAATGTATAAGGTATCAGTTAAAATGCACTGTATACAAAATTGTATATTGCACACAAAACAGACACATTTCCAATGAACAATTCATGTCTATTTCACAATCTGTGATACTGGGTTGAAAATAACACTTATGTTTACATAATTTCATAATCACCTGCAAGTTAATTAACATGTCATACACAGGTTGTAAATTATTTTTTAGGTGACAGTGTGTCAATATATTGGAACAATATATCACTGAGAGTACGAGTTGTTATACTGTGATAGATTATTCCAATCTATTGAATCACCATAACGCGAACATCTACCTACCCAAAGGATGTGTGTTTGAATCTCATCATGGACCAGGTGGTGAGGGTAGGTAACAACATCTACACCCCCCTGATCCTCAACACTAGGGCCCCACAAGGGTGTGTTCTGAGCCCTCTCCTGTACTCCCTGTTCACCCACGACTGCATGGCCATGCACGCCTCCAACTCAATCATCAAGTTTACCAACAACAACGAGACGGCCTACAGGGAGGAGGTGAGGGCCCTCGGAGTGTGGTGTCAGGAAAATAACCTCACACTCAACGTCAACAAAACTAAGGAGATGATTGTGGACTTCAGGAAACAGTGGGAGCACCCCCCTATCCACATCGATGGGACAGTAGTGGAGAGGGTAGTAAGTTTTAAGTTCCTCGGCATACACATCACAGACAAACTGAATTCGTCCACCCACACAGACAGCATCGTGAAGAAGGCGCAGCAGCGCCTCTTCAACCTCAGGAGGCTGAAGAAATTCGGCTTGTCACCAAAAGCACTCACAAACTTCTACAGATGCACAATCGAGAGCATCCTGTCGGGCTGTATCACCGCCTGGTACGGCAACTGCTCCTCCCACAACCGTAAGGCTCTCCAGAGGGTAGTGAGGTCTGCACAACGCATCACCGGGGGCAAACTACCTGCCCTCCAGGACACCTACACCACCCGATGTCACAGGAAGGCCATAAAGATCATCAACGACAACAACAACCGAGCCACTGCCTGTTCACCCCGCTATCATCCAGAAGGCGAGGTCAGTACAGGTGCATCAAAGCAGGGACCGAGAGACTGAAAAACAGCTTCTATCTCAAGGCCATCAGACTGTTAAACAGCCACCACTAACATTGAGTAACTGCTGCCAACACACTGACTCAACTCCAGCCACTTTAATAATGGGAATTGATGAAAATTGATGGAAAATATATCACTAGCCACTTTAAACAATGCTACTTAATATGTTTACATACCCTACATTATTCATCTCATATTTATATAATGTACACTATATCATCTACTGCATCTTTATGTAATACATGTATCACTAGCCACTTTAAACTATGCCACTTTGTTTACATACCCTACATTACTCATCTCATATGTATATACTGTACTCGATACCATCTACTGCATCTTGCCTATGCCGTTCTGTACCATCACTCATTCATATATCTTTATGTACATATTCTTTATCCCTTTGCATTTGTGTGTATAAGGTAGTAGTTTTGGAATTGTTAGGTTAGATTACTCGTTGGTTATTACTGCATTGTCGGAACTAGAAGCACAAGCATTTCGCTACACTCGCATTAACATCTGCTAACCATGTGTATGTGACAAATAAATTTGATTTGATTTGATAACTTTAGCATTTTCGCTAATGAGCTACTTTGCAACTACTTACTACTTTTGAGCTACGTTGTAACTACTTATTAAATTAGCTAACCCTTCCCCTAACCCTTTAACCTAACTCCTAAACCTAACCCTTTAACTACTTAGCTAGCATGTTAACTAGCCCTAACCGTAACCCCTAAACCAAACCCTAACCTTAACACCTAACCCTAACCTTAAAGCCTAGCTAACGTTAGCCACCTAGCTAGCCTAGCTAACATTAGCCACCACAGATTGGAATCCGTGTACTGTATACTAATGCATTATGAAGAAAGAAAATCAAAAAGGGGACTTTTCATGTGTCTGTCACACATTTTGAATAAGTAATTTGTGTCTATTTCACAATAAACTGTCATAGTGTGTTGGTTATTTTACCTGAAATGCATATTGTCCCTTTTTTGTAGAATTTAATTTTGAAACATTTTGAGTCATACAAAATTGTGTGTTCTCTACTCTGACAATTAATCCACAGATACAAGTGGAAACCTAGTTTGTTTAATTTGATGAATCTCTCCTTGTTCATCTTTTAATCACCCACTTGGGTTAGTATGCTTGTGAAAACCAATCAGTAGAGGGGATAGGAGGAATTTACAGTGCGTCAAGTGTCTCAAATAGAACCAAGTTCTATGTTTTTTTTATTTACCAAGTTCTATGCGCCTGGCTACGCCGACACCCGTTGAAGCGCACATGCAGTTTGAATGAAACAATTGAATTACATGTATGTATTTATTTAGCAATATTCGTGCAACCAACGTTGGCTGTCCAGTCAGCATGTTACTGATGACAGTAAGCAATACATGCATATTGACTTCACCGACTCACCAGGTTATAGTCAAGGTCTTACAACACCTAATATATCCCCCTTACATTTATGTTACAAATTGTTAACCTGTAATGCTTTCCAGGTTTATTGCATATTTTATTCAACCACCAGGCCCTAAATTCATTGTTTGACTATACAGGATCGACTCGTTTTTTTCAAGCGAGGGAATACGTGGAGGCTTGCCAAACTAACAGTAGTCCAATCGACACACAGCCCGACCGACCTTCTTCTATGCTCTCCACTGATGGGCGCAGGACGTGCTGATGAATGAGGCCTGCGACTGAACAGGAACATCAACAAGTGTGGCTGCTGTCATCTCTTTAAAAAAACGGTAGGCTATTAGCTATTACAACTGTAATCTATGGTGTGGGGTACCTGTTTTGGAGATGATGTTACTTGGAATACCATGTACAGACCATGCGGGAACTTCGGTTTTATGCTGACCGTTGACATTTTAGACTATGAATAGAATGCCTTGTGCTGAAAGCAAGACATGTTGTACAGACCACAGCTGTCTGAATTATGTTTTGTTTTATATTCATAAGAAATGTCTGCAGTAATTAGCCTTAAAGAAGAAGTATGGATCTTGGTGGAAATTTGAAATATAGAAGCACATATTCTCAAAATGGAAACGAGTCCACCAGTTTTTACGCACGCCTTCTGGAGCAAATGGACTGCTGGATAAACACCTGATGTGTGCTACTTTTTATAACTATGATATAACGCGGAATAATTTTTAATATAATGGTAATGGTAACACTCCGGAGAAAATTGTTGGCCACGATTCCAGTAAGTTGTATCTGTATCCTGCCTACTGTAAAAGTTTCTGTATTTTTGGGGGCAAAAAACTTGGAAAGGCCATAGTTGTCTACATTTAATGTCCAATAACTATAGAATTACTCTTTTTGATTGTGGGTTTTTGGAAGAGCAAATAATTAAGTATAGGACAATTTAAATAAAGATAAATCAGTAAAATTATGTGAGGAAAATTTGTTAGGCTACTACTGCAATTAAATAGCATGGTTTTATATAACTTCTGAATGTAAAAAATGTAATGTAAATTGCTTTGTAAGCTTAGAACTGTCTTCCCCCATTATATAAGGTTGTTTTATTACATTATTTATGGTTTTTATCGCTTTAAAATATGTTTGCAACTCATGATGATCGCCTTTCAGTCCTTGCACCCATAGCTCCACCTATGAATTTGACAGTGGTTACATTTATCTAGCCCCACCCCTCAACTTTATAGCAAACCAGGATTGTGGCCTGAAACCGTATTATTATAAGTGATCATATTGCAGATTGTAACTCTCCTAATTTGATCTGTGATACATTCAGTGCTACATTATCTACAGGGGAATCTGCAGTTCAAACTATTTCAAATTTACCCACCACTGTTTTGGTAAAAAGCTTAGAGATGGGATTGAAGAAATGTAACTACTCTCAAATTCCAAGAGCTGTGGATGCAAGGACTGACCACCCATGATATCAAAATTATAGTTGAAACTATGTTTTGAGGCTATACAGTATTGTTTTTACAAACAGTGGAGTAAACAAACTTATATTTTGGGTTCTGATGGGGTAGGGCAGTTGAACTAAGCTCATAAGGCATTTACAAGTCATATCCTTCAAGAATCAAGGGTATATATCATTCATTTAAAAGTCCAAAAAGGGATGTAGCAATTTGCTGCATGACATTATGTGTGCTCAACATTTTAGTGCATTTACAGTAATTAACTTATTTGACTTGGAATAAAAAATGGTTACCTAACAAAGTAGAGAACCAATTAGTACCTCTAATTATTTACATTTTGTTATATTTTGGCTCTGTCTCCAAATTAATCTCATATGATTTTATACATTCTATTAAACTCACTTCAACTGCAGGGCTGCCATGGTCTATTAATATGGCCTGTTTTGTAAAAAAACAAAGGCAGTGCTTTCATAATGTCACTACAGGCTGTCCCAGTGTGCCCTTAAGCATTTTAGCGTGTAAACTCCTGTCGACACCTCCATATGATCTCCAGCTCAAATTTGAAGGTGAGGGGCTTGTTTAAGAAATCTTGTCTATATTTTGTGTGTGTGTGCGTGCTCATGGAATGAAGACATTGAGATGTACAGTACCCAAAAATGGTTTATAAAATGTCTAAATGTCACATTGGTGCCCCCAGTCCCATCACAGGTTGGCATCAAGTACAACAATAAACTGCATGGTCAGCATAATCCACAAGAGGGAGCACCTATAGTGAAAATGATATAATAGATTGGCACAGTGGATCCATTCTAGTTGTGTAAACGTATGACATCAGTTTTCCTTTATGTGGAAATATGATTGAGCAGCTGAAGCATTGATATGTTACGTTATGAGAAGAGAAGCACAGTTCATGAGGGTGTAATCATTATTAAACTGGCACTATCCTGCAGAAGCAGGATAAATTAATTTCATTCAAATGTTGTAAGTCATTATAAATGAATTAGGCTATCCTAATATGATCTGATAATGTAAGTGAAGATCAATCTATGTGTCTCTCTGCTTTATGAGATTTCCTTTAAGTGAAATGGATTGTCCTTGATTATCATTTTACAAATGTGTAAACAGTGTGACACTTGAATTGACCATGCCCAATGTGCAAGCAAAACCAATTTGGCTGATGCCCTCAGGACAATTGTATGAATATTTTAGGAAAGTAATCTTGATATAAAACCTTATCCCTAAAATACTTAAACCTACCCTAAAACTCTTACAGTATGGCCTTCATGTATTTCTCTGTCACTGCTTCTAAGAAGAAACTATGTCTAGTAATTCCCTTTTTCACTAGGACTGTCACTATTCTATTTTTCTTCTTTCAGTTCTCGACATGGGAGGAGGGTACCGGTAACACATTCAGCCTACCTCCACCTTATAGTTGCCTTCATCTCCCTCTAAGATACCGTTCCCTCTTGAGTAACTCTCTTCTCTTTCCAATCAGAAATCAGCCTCTTGGATTCTACCTGGAATACTCTCAATGCAGCTCATGTGAAACTGGGCTCTACTGAAACCCTTTGGAAACAGCAGGACATGAAAATTATACTTCACCGATGGATCTGATGGATTAACTACAGATAAAACCTTGACAGCTTGTAAGGAAGTTAAAACTGTCTTGTCTCGTGGTTTTCAAGCCATAACGATAGAACAACGTGACACAAGGTTTAACCATGACTGCTCTTTCATGACAGGACCAACAGGAGCACACAGCTGAAGATGTCCAACCGTATGGGTCATGATCGGCCCAGAAATCTCTTGCTCTCAGCTGTCTCGGCTCTCTTGTGGGCCTTGCACTTTGGAATATTGTTCAGAAGTGCACTGGTGACCGCTTGTCCCAAGAGCTGCCACTGCATGGAGAAGAACAGCCTTGCCGTGCTGCAGTGCATGTCGCGCAACCTGGAGAACATCCCGGCTGACCTGCCGCATGACACTGTAGTCCTGCTGCTGGCCTCAAACAGGATTACCAAGATCCCCAAACAGGCCTTTAAGGACCTCAACAGATTGCAGGAACTGGATCTGTCCAACAACGCCATTGAGACGGTGGACGCTGGGGCCTTCCAGGGGGTCTCCGACGTCCTTCGGGTCCTGGACCTGTCCAACAACCGCATAAGCAGCGTGCCCAAAGAGGCATTTGCCAAACTTCAGGCCAAAATCAGCCTCTCCAACAATCCCTGGCACTGCGAGTGCAGCTTGCAGGAGGTCCTGAGGGAGCTGAGACTGGACCCAGAGACGGTCAACGAGGTGAGCTGTCACACGGCTGTGGAGGAGGAGTACGCCGGCAAACCCATTATCAAGGTCCTGGACTCGGGCATCAACTTCTGCAACTTCCACCACAAGACCACCGATGTGGCCATGTTCGTCACTGTGTTCGGCTGGTTCACCATGGTGATAGCCTACGTGATCTACTACGTGCGGCAGAACCAGGAGGATGCCAGGAGGCACATGGAGTACCTCAAGTCCCTGCCCAGCAGCTCGCAGATCAGCAAAGACTTTGACACGATCAGCACGGTTCTCTAGCAGGCCCGCTGTGGCACACATTTGAGAAAGTGTGTGAGTGAGTGAGTGAGTGAGTGAGTGAGTGAGTGAGTGAGTGAGTGAGTGAGTGAGTGAGTGAGTGAGTGGATGATAGGGGGAATGGTGTTCTTGATTTTTGAGCTGGGATTTATTTTAGGTGGCCTTAGGAGACAATAGATCTGGACTTCATCTGGACCTTTAGTATTTATAATTGCTCTCTGTATTTCTGTATGGACACAGATATACTATTTTAATTTGACCAGTTTCTCACAGCAGGAAAATAATCTTTCCGCAACAGGAAATGTGAATTATTATGTGGATTATAATGAGCATTTTTGTAGGGGTTGATACGTTTTTCGTCGGGGGAAACCAAGTCTGACATTTTAAAGTGGAAATTCCAAACTTTAGAAGCCTTTTTAAACCTCAAATACACTAAAAGTTGCATTTCCTGCGGCACATGAACATTTTGTTTGACAACAGAGTGATCAAATTACGAAAAAGGACATACAATGAGGGAAAAAAGTATTTGATCCCCTGCTTATTTTGTGGGTTTGCCCACTGATAAAGAAATGATCAGTCTATAATTTTAATGGTATGTTTATTTGAACAGTGAGAGACAGAATAACAACAAAAGAATCCAGAAAAAACGCATGTGAAAAATGTTACAAATTGATTTGCATTTTAATGAGGGAAGAAAGTATTTGACCCCCTCTCAATCAGAAAGATGTATGGCTCCCAGGTGTCTTTTATACAGGTAACTAGCTGAGTTTAGGAGCACACTCTTAAATGGAGTGCTCCTAATCTCAGTTTGTTACCTGTATAAAAGACACCTGTCCACGGAAGCAATCAATCAATCAGATTCCAAACTCTCCACCATGGCCAAGACCAAAGAGGACAAGGGACAAGGTTGTAGACCTACACAAGGCTTGAATGGGCTACAAGACCATCGCCAAGAGGCTTGGTGAGAAGGTGACAACAGTTGGTGCGACTATTCGCAATTGGAAGAAACACAAAAGAACTGTCAATCTCCCTCGGCCTGGGGCTCCATGCAAGATCTCACCTCGTGGAGTTGCAATGATCATGAGAACGGTGAGGAATCAGTCCAGAACTACACGGGAGGATCTTGTCAATGATCTCAAGGCAGCTGGGACCATAGTCACCAAGAAAACAATTGGTAACACACTACGCCGTGAAGGACTGAAATCCTGCAGCGCCCACAAGGTCCCCCTGCTCAAGAAAGCACATATACATGCTCGTCTGAAAGTGTTGTGGCCAGATGAGGACAAAATGGAGCTCTTTGGCATCAACTCAACTCCCCGTGTTTGGAGGAGGAGGAATGCTGCCTATGACAACAAGAACACCATCCCCACCGTCAAACTTGGAGGTGGAAACATTATGCTTTGAGGATGTTTTTCTGCTAAGGGGACAGGACAACTTCACCGCATTAAAGGGACGATGGACGGGGCCATGTACCATCAAATCTTGGGTGAGAACCTCCTTCCCTCAGCAAGGGCATTGAAAATGGGTCGTGGATGGGTATTCCAGCATGACAATGACCCGGAACACACGGCCAAGGCAACAAAGGAGTGGCTCAAGAAGAAGCACATTAAGGTCCTGGAGAGGCCTAGCCAGTCTCCAGACCTTAATCCCATAGACAATCTGTGGAGGGAGCTGAAGGTTCGGGTTGCCAAACGTCAGCCTCGAAACCTTAATGACTTGGAGAAGTCATGTTTTGCAGAGGGGTCAAATACTTATTTCCCTCCTTAAAATGCAAATCAATTTATAACATTTTTGACATGCGTTTTTCTGGATTTTTTTGTTGTTATTCTGTCTCTCACTGTTCAAATAAACCTATCATTAAAATTATAGACTGATAATTTCTTTGTCAGTGGGCAAATGTTCAAAATCAGCAGGGGATCAAATACTTTTTTCCCTCACTGTACATTGACAAATTCGGCATTTTATCATCTAGACTATCATTTCATTTATATTCAGGTGAAGGTTAATTATTTTAGAACACTATTTTCACTTGACATCTCTTGCGATTCTACACCTTAACACTGTGTATTGGGCTGTACTAGATCATGTGCCCCCCCTTTCCTTCTGCCATGTACAATTCCCGTTAATGCTGTCTTTTAATTTAGTTAGTTGCTACTCAGGGGGAACGTTGGTTGCAATGAAGTAATTATGGTGTCATTGTCAGGTTGTATAGTGGTTATTTTAAGGAAGTTTCATTAATGTATTTTTAGCAATCAATATAAATACATCTTTATCTGGTTATTTGACCAGATAACAACCAAAATATGACATCTGATAATATGACGTCTTCTCAATCAGAATATTGTTCTTAAGACGTTGTGTCAATTTTTGCCTGCTGGGTAGGAAGTTTTTATCTGTGTAGTTAGACTTTTTCCTCATTTTATTTGGTGTTTTAGTGGTCAAACGTGAGTCAACATCTTGTATGGTTTATACAATCTGTGCTTGTATGGGATATCCCACATGCTAAAATAGGTAAAAATGTTGTTTCAATGTTGTCATAATGTTCAATGAATGGGCCAAGTGTCCGTTTTTCTGGGACTGGGCCCGGTCTAAAGTGTTATTGTCATTAGGTCATTTAAATTTGCACATTGTTATAGAATTGAAAGGTCTCCAGTAATTTCTTGGAATTACCATTGTGCAATTTCTGTTGTTTCTATGTGTCAATGTAGAATTGTTACTTAAATTTATAATCTGTGGGATTCAAAATGGACACCATAGCAGCATTGGAAAATAAAGGTTGTTATTCATAACTTTCTTCAGCTTACCAATGTCCCTGAGTGAGTTGACTACTATAAATGTACAAAAATATAGATGTATATCATTATATGAATCATAAAGGTCCTATAATATTGTTGTACTACTACTACTTTTTTATTTAACCTTTATTTGACTAGGCAAATCAGTTAAGAACCAATTCTTATTTACAATGACAGCCTACGCCAGCCAAACCCGGGCGACGCTGGGCCAATTGTGTGCCGCCCTATGGGACTCCCAATCACGGCCGGAAGTGATTCAGCCTGGATTCGAACCAGGAATGAGATGCAGTGCCTTAGACCGCTGCGCCACTCGGGAGCCGCCCCCACCACCATTACCACTACCACTACTTCTACTATGTCTACAACCAAGCCAAATATTGTATATGGAAATGATCATATTTGGAGGATTTCAACTTTTCTTTTAGTTCATGAACATCGACACAAAACACACTGAGCAGAGGACCACCTGAGATACTGCATCGGTTTGCTTTTATTAATGTATTGTTTTCTAACCAAAAAAGTGCAAAAAAGGTATTAGGTGAACAAGAGGTAGGTAAAGAAATAAAACAACAGTAAAAAGACAGGCTATATACAGTAGCGAGGCTATAAAAGTAGCGAGGCTACATACAGACACTGGTTAGTCAGGCTGATTGAAGTAGTCTGTACATGTAGATATGGTTAAAGTGACTATGCATATATGATGAACAGAGAGTAGCAGTAGCGTAAAAGAGGGGTTGGCGGGTGGCGGGACACAATCCAGATAGCCCGGTTTGCCAATGTGCGGGAGCACTGGTTGGTCCGCCCAATTGAGGTAGTATGTACATGAATGTATAGTTAAAGTGACTATGCATATATGATACACAGAGAGTACCAGCAGCGTAAAAAGAGGGGTTGGAGGGGGCACACAATGCAAATAGTCCGGGTAGCCATTTGATTACCTGTTCAGGAGTCTTATGGCTTGGGGGTAAAAATTGTTGAGAAGCCTTTTTGTCCTAGACTTGGCACTCCGGTCCCTCTTGCCATGCGGTAGTAGAGAGAACATTCTATGACTGGGGTGGCTGGGGTCTTTGACAATTTGTAGGGTCATCCTTTGACACCGCCTGGTTTAGAGGTCCTGGATGGCAAACAGCTTGGTCCAGTGATGTACTGGGCCGTACGCACTACCCTCTATAGTGCCTTGTGGTCAGAGGCTGAGCAATTGCCGTATCAGAACCCATGCCAAATCTTTGTAGTTTCCTGAGGGGGAATAGGATTTGTTGTGCCCTCTTCACGACCGTCTTGGTGTGTTTGGACCATTCTAGTTTGTTGTTGATGTGGACACCAAGGTAACGATTAGCTCTCAACCTGCTCCACTACAGCCCCGTTGATGAGAATGGGGCCGTGCTCGGACCTCCTTTTCCTGTAGTCCACAATAATCTCCTTAATCTTGGTTATGTTGAGGGATAGGTTGTTATTCTGGCACCACCCGGCCAGGTCTCTGACCTCCTCCCTATAGTCTGTCTCGTCGTTGTCGGCATTCAGGCCTACCACTGTTGTATCATCGGCAAACTTAATGATGGTGTTGGAGTCGTGCCTGGCCATGCAGTCGTGGGTGAACAGGGAGTACAGGAAGAGACTGAGCACGCACCCCTGGGGAGCTCCAGTAATGAGGATCAGCATGGCAGATGTGTTGCTACCTGCCCTCACCACCTGGGGGTGGCCAATCAGGAAGTCCAGGATCCAGTTGCAGAGGGAGGTGTTTAGTTCCAGGATCCTTAGCTTAGAGACAAGCTTTGAGGGTACTATGGTGTTGAACCCTGAGCTGTAGTCAATGAATAGAATTCTCACATAAGTGTTTCTTTTGTCCAGGTTGGAAAGGGCAGTGTGGAGTGCAATAGAGATTGCATCATCTGTGGATCTGTTTGGGCGGTATGCAAATTCGAGTGGGTCTAGGGTTTCTGGGATAATGGTGTTGATGTGAGCCATTACCAACCTTTCAAAGCACTCCAACCTTTCAAAGCACTGTGTTTTTTTTTTAAATGCGTTTTTTTTAAATGCAAGTGAAAGGCACAATGTATTATACCAAGTTAGGTGCAATTTAGATTGTGTATGTGCAAAGTTTTAGACTGATCCAATGAACCATTGTATTTCTGTTCAAAGTGTTGTATCAAGTCTGCCCAATTGTGCCTAATTGGTTAATTAATACATTTTCAAGTTCATAACTGCACTCTTATCAAACAATATCAGGGTATTCTTTCACTGTAATAGCTACTGTAAATTGAACAGTGCAGTTAGATTAACAAGATTTTTATATTTTTGCCCATATCAGATATGTCTATGTCCTGGCAAATGTTCTTGTTACTTACAACTTCATGCTAATCATATTAGCGCAAGTTAGTTCAACCGTCCTGCGGGGGGATACCAATCCTGTAGAAGTTCTGAGCCTGAATTAAATCCATTGCCGGAACATCTGCACTACGGATTCACTCAATTTGCTTACTCCCGATTTAGTCTAATCCACTAATGGGACTTGAACTCCAAGCCTTCAGCCACGTAAACTTTTCAAAATAGATACGTTCCTTTCAACATAAAATACTTGTCCTGGAAACGTAAAGTGATATTGAAAGAAATGTGATTTTAGAGGTAACAGCCCTTTTGACTAATCTCATCTGGCAATGACTCATCAAATTGTCCTTACTCACATTTTGTCAGCCCTCGTAAATAATAAGTAATCTACAAAAATCTACATATTTTGAAAAATGGCTCAAACTAATGTTAAAATTCTATTAACCATTATTACTCCAAGGGAAGTAGATCCAAGAGAAGTGATAAGCCAATCTGTTAGTTTTCATGAGAACAGTTAGTAGCCTTCAAAAGGAAAAGTATGCTCATGTGATTCATGTGATGTATCCACTACCTTTTCTTATAATGTGTCATTTAGGTTGGTAGCTATTGAGATGTGGCAAGACATACATTATGGTCAAGACCAGATCTTGCAACCCAGACCAGAACCCTTAAAACCAAGATCTTGAGACCAAATCAAATCAAATTTGATTTGTCACATACACATGGTTAGCAGATGTTAATGCGAGTGTAGCGAAATGCTTGTGCTTCTAGTTCCGACAATGCAGTAATAACCAACAAGTAATCCAACTAACAATTCCAAAACTACTGTCTTATACACAGTGTAAGGGGATAAAGAATATGTACATAAGGATATATGAATGAGTGATGGTACAGAGCAGCATAGGCAGGATACAGTAGATGGTATCGAGTACAGTATATACATGAGGTGAGTATGTAAACAAAGTGGCATAGTTAAAGTGGCTAGTGATACATGTATTACATAAGGATGCAGTCGATGATATAGAGTACAGTATATACGTATGCATATGAGATGAATAATGTAGGGTAAGTAACATTATATAAGGTAGCATTGTTTAAAGTGGCTAGTGATATATTTACATCATGTCCCATCAATTCCCATTATTAAAGTGGCTGGAGTTGAGTCAGTGTCAGTGTCAGTGTGTTGGCAGCAGCCACTCAATGTTAGTGGTGGCTGTTTAACAGTCTGATGGCCTTGAGATAGAAGCTGTTTTTCAGTCTCTCGGTCCCAGCTTTGATGCACCTGTACTGACCTCACCTTCTGGATGATAGCGGGGTGAACAGGCAGTGGCTCGGGTGGTTGATGTCCTTGATGATCTTTATGGCCTTCCTGTGACATCGGGTGGTGTAGGTGTCCTGGAGGGCAGATAGTTTGCCCCCGGTGATGCGTTGTGCAGACCTCACTACCCTCTGGAGAGCCTTACGGTTGTGGGAGGACCAGTTTTTATTTTATTTATTTTTTTATTTCACCTTTATTTAACCAGGTAGGCAAGTTGAGAACAAGTTCTCATTTACAATTGCGACCTGGCCAAGATAAAGCAAAGCAGTTCGATAGATACAACGACACAGCTTGAGCTTGATGACGAGCTTGGAGGGTACTATGGTGTTGAATGCCGAGCTGTAGTCGCTGAACAGCATTCTCACATAGGTATTCCTCTTGTCCAGATGGGTTAGGGCAGTGTGCAGTGTGGTTGAGATTGCATCGTCTGTGGACCTATTTGGGCGGTAAGCAAATTGGAGTGGGTCTAGGGTGTCGGGTGGGGTGGAGGTGATATGGTCCTTGACTAGTCTCTCAAAGCACTTCATGATGACGGAAGTGAGTGCTACGGGGCGGTAGTTGTTTAGCTCAGTTACCTTAGCTTTCTTGGGAACAGGAACAATGGTGGCCCTCTTGAAGCATGTGGGAACAGCAGACTGGTATAGGGATTGATTGAATATGTCCGTAAACACACCGGCCAGCTGGTCTGCGCATGCTCTGAGGGCGCGGCTGGGGATGCCGTCTGGGCCTGCAGCCTTGCGAGGGTTAACACGTTTAAATGTCTTACTCACCTCGGCTGCAGTGAAGGAGAGTCCGTATGTTTTCGTTGCAGGCCGTGTCAGTGGCACTGTTTTGTCCTCAAAGCGGGCAAAATGTTACACATGGAGTAAAACAAACATACAGTCAATAATACAGTATAAACAAGTCTATATACAATGTGAGCAAATGAGGTGAGAAGGGAGGTAAAGGCAAAAAAGGCCATGGTGGCAAGGTAAATGCAATATAGCAAGTAAAACACTGGAATGGTAGTTTTGCAATGGAAGAATGTGCAAAGTAGAAATAAAAATAATGGGGTGCAAAGGAGCAAAATAAATAAATTAAATACAGTTGGGAAAGAGGTAGTTGTTTGGGCTAAATTATAGGTGGGCTATGTACAGGTGCAGTAATCTGTGAGCTGCTCTGACAGTTGGTGCTTAAAGCTAGTGAGGGAGATAAGTGTTTCCAGTTTCAGTTGCCGTACCAGGCGGTGATACAGCCCGACAGGATGTTCTCGATTGTGCATCTGTAGAAGTTTGTGAGTGCTTTTGGTGACAAACCGATTTTCTTCAGCCTCCTGAGGTTGAAGAGGCGCTGCTGCGCCTTCTTCACGATGCTGTCTGTGTGAGTGGACCAATTCAGTTTGTCTGTGATGTGTATGCCGAGGAACTTAAAACTTGCTACCCTCTCCACTACTGTTCCATCGATGTAGATAGGGGGGTGTTTCCTCTGCTGTTTCCTGAAGTCCACAATCATCTCCTTAGTTTTGTTGACGTTGAGTGTGAGGTTATTTTCCTGACACCACACTCCGAGGGCCCTCACCTCCTCCCTGTAGGCCGTCTCGTCGTTGTTGGTAATCAAGCCTACCACTGTTGTGTCGTCCGCAAACTTGATGATTGAGTTGGAGGCGTGCGTGGCCACGCAGTCGTGGGTGAACAGGGAGTACAGGAGAGGGCTCAGAACGCACCCTTGTGGGGCCCCAGTGTTGAGGATCAGCGGGGTGGAGATGTTGTTGCCTACCCTCACCACCTGGGGGCGGCCCGTCAGGAAGTCCAGTACCCAGTTGCACAGGGCGGGTCGAGACCCAGGGTCTCGAGCTTGATGACGAGCTTGGAGGGTACTATGGTGTTGAATGCCGAGCTGTAGTCGATGAACAGCATTCTCACATAGGTATTCCTCTTGTCCAGATGGGTTAGGGCAGTGTGCAGTGTGGTTGAGATTGCATCGTCTGTGGACCTATTTGGGCGGTAAGCAAATTGGAGTGGGTCTAGGGTGTCGGGTGGGGTGGAGGTGATATGGTCCTTGACTAGTCTCTCAAAGCACTTCATGATGACGGAAGTGAGTGCTACGGGGCGGTAGTTGTTTAGCTCAGTTACCTTAGCTTTCTTGGGAACAGGAACAATGGTGGCCCTCTTGAAGCATGTGGGAACAGCAGACTGGTATAGGGATTGATTGAATATGTCCGTAAACACACCGGCCAGCTGGTCTGCGCATGCTCTGAGGGCGCGGCTGGGGATGCCGTCTGGGCCTGCAGCCTTGCGAGGGTTAACACGTTTAAATGTCTTACTCACCTCGGCTGCAGTGAAGGAGAGTCCGTATGTTTTCGTTGCAGGCCGTGTCAGTGGCACTGTTTTGTCCTCAAAGCGGGCAAAATGTTACACATGGAGTAAAACAAACATACAGTCAATAATACAGTATAAACAAGTCTATATACAATGTGAGCAAATGAGGTGAGAAGGGAGGTAAAGGCAAAAAAGGCCATGGTGGCAAGGTAAATGCAATATAGCAAGTAAAACACTGGAATGGTAGTTTTGCAATGGAAGAATGTGCAAAGTAGAAATAAAAATAATGGGGTGCAAAGGAGCAAAATAAATAAATTAAATACAGTTGGGAAAGAGGTAGTTGTTTGGGCTAAATTATAGGTGGGCTATGTACAGGTGCAGTAATCTGTGAGCTGCTCTGACAGTTGGTGCTTAAAGCTAGTGAGGGAGATAAGTGTTTCCAGTTTCAGTTGCCGTACCAGGCGGTGATACAGCCCGACAGGATGTTCTCGATTGTGCATCTGTAGAAGTTTGTGAGTGCTTTTGGTGACAAACCGATTTTCTTCAGCCTCCTGAGGTTGAAGAGGCGCTGCTGCGCCTTCTTCACGATGCTGTCTGTGTGAGTGGACCAATTCAGTTTGTCTGTGATGTGTATGCCGAGGAACTTAAAACTTGCTACCCTCTCCACTACTGTTCCATCGATGTAGATAGGGGGGTGTTTCCTCTGCTGTTTCCTGAAGTCCACAATCATCTCCTTAGTTTTGTTGACGTTGAGTGTGAGGTTATTTTCCTGACACCACACTCCGAGGGCCCTCACCTCCTCCCTGTAGGCCGTCTCGTCGTTGTTGGTAATCAAGCCTACCACTGTTGTGTCGTCCGCAAACTTGATGATTGAGTTGGAGGCGTGCGTGGCCACGCAGTCGTGGGTGAACAGGGAGTACAGGAGAGGGCTCAGAACGCACCCTTGTGGGGCCCCAGTGTTGAGGATCAGCGGGGTGGAGATGTTGTTGCCTACCCTCACCACCTGGGGGCGGCCCGTCAGGAAGTCCAGTACCCAGTTGCACAGGGCGGGTCGAGACCCAGGGTCTCGAGCTTGATGACGAGCTTGGAGGGTACTATGGTGTTGAATGCCGAGCTGTAGTCGATGAACAGCATTCTCACATAGGTATTCCTCTTGTCCAGATGGGTTAGGGCAGTGTGCAGTGTGGTTGAGATTGCATCGTCTGTGGACCTATTTGGGCGGTAAGCAAATTGGAGTGGGTCTAGGGTGTCGGGTGGGGTGGAGGTGATATGGTCCTTGACTAGTCTCTCAAAGCACTTCATGATGACGGAAGTGAGTGCTACGGGGCGGTAGTCGTTTAGCTCAGTTACCTTAGCTTTCTTGGGAACAGGAACAATGGTGGCCCTCTTGAAGCATGTGGGAACAGCAGACTGGTATAGGGATTGATTGAATATGTCCGTAAACACACCGGCCAGCTGGTCTGCGCATGCTCTGAGGGCGCGGCTGGGGATGCCGTCTGGGCCTGCAGCCTTGCGAGGGTTAACACGTTTAAATGTCTTACTCACCTCGGCTGCAGTGAAGGAGAGTCCGTATGTTTTCGTTGCAGGCCGTGTCAGTGGCACTGTATTGTCCTCAAAGCGGGCAAAAAAGTTATTTAGTCTGCCTGGGAGCAGGACATCCTGGTCCGTGACTGGGCTGGATGTCTTCTTGTAGTCCGTGATTGACTGTAGACCCTGCCACATGCCTCTTGTGTCTGAGCCATTGAATTGAGATTGAGATTGAGATTCTACTTTGTCTCTGTACTGACGCTTAGCTTGTTTGATAGCCTTGTGGAGGGAATAGCTGCACTGTTTGTATTCGGTCATGTTACCAGTCACCTTGCCCTGATTAAAAGCAGTGGTTCGCGCTTTCAGTTTCACGCGAATGCTGCCATCAATCCACGGTTTCTGGTTAGGGAATGTTTTAATCGTTGCTATGGGAACGACATATTCAACGCACGTTCTAATGAACTCGCACACCGAATCAGCGTATTCGTCAATATTGTTATCTGACGCAATACGAAACATGTCCCAGTCTACGTGATGGAAGCAGTCTTGGAGTGTGGAGTCAGCTTGGTCGGACCAGCGTTGGACAGACCTCAGCGTGGGAGCCTCTTGTTTTAGTTTCTGTCTGTAGGCAGGGATCAACAAAATGGAGTCGTGGTCAGCTTTTCCGAAAGGAGGGCGGGGCATGGCCTTATATGCGTCGCGGAAGTTAGAGTAACAATGATCCAAGGTTTTTCCACCCCTGGTTGCGCAATCGATATGCTGATAAAATTTAGGGAGTCTTGTTTTCAGATTAGCCTTGTTAAAATCCCCAGCTACAATGAATGCAGCCTCCGGATAAATGGATTCCAGTTTGCAAAGAGTCAAATAAAGTTCATTCAGAGCCATCGATGTGTCTGCTTGGGGGGGGATATATACGGCTGTGATTATAATCGAAGAGAATTCTCTTGGTAGATAATGCGGTCTACATTTGATTGTGAGGAATTCTAAATCAGGTGAACAGAAGGATGAGTTCCTGTATGTTTCTTTCATCACACCATGTCTCGTTAGCCATAAGGCATACGCCCCCACCCCTCTTCTTACCAGAAAGATGTTTGTTTCTGTCGGCGCGATGCATGGAGAAACCCGCTGGCTGCACCGCCTCCGATAGCGTCACTCCAGTGAGCCATGTTTCCGTGAAGCAAAGAACGTTACAGTCTCTGATGTCCCTCTGGAATGCTACCCTTGCTCGGATTTCATCAACCTTGTTGTCAAGAGACTGGACATTGGCGAGAAGAATGCTAGGGAGTGATGCACGATGTGCCCGTCTCCGGAGTCTGACCAGAAGACCGCCTCGTTTCCCTCTTTTTCGGAGTCGTTTTTTTGGGTCGCTGCATGGGATCCATTCCGTTGTCCTGGGTGAAAGGCAGAACACAGGATCCGCGTCGCGAAAAACATATTCTTGGTCGTACTGATGGTGAGTTGACGCTGATCTTATATTCAGTAGGTCTTCTCGACTGTATGTAATGAAACCTAAGATGACCTGGGGTACTAATGTAAGAAATAGCACGTAAAAAAAACTAAACACTGCATAGTTTCCTAGGAACGCGAAGCGAGGCGGCCATCTCTGTCGGTGCCGGTGTATCCAGTGTATCAAGGCCATGACAAGACCAAGACCAGACCCTGTGGATTGAGACTGTGATGAGACAAAGAGCGCATTTCTGTGCTGCAGTGCTCTCAAGACCGAGAGACTCCTTGTCTCAATACAATCAGGGAACATATACATATCCCGCTCTTCCTCTCCCACATCTGTAATGATAATATGTACAGTCAAAAATATAGGCTGCATTTAAATGAATGTCTCCCTAGTGCCACACTTTCTTAGCGTACACTGTAGCTGCATGCAACAACTTTTTTTACCCCCTTTTTTCTCCCAAATTTTGTGGTATCCAATTGTTAGTAGTTACTGTCTTGTCTCATCACTACAACTCCCGTACGGGCTCAGAAGAGACGAAGGTCGAGAGACATGCGTCCTCCGAAACACAACCCAACCCAACCCAACACAGCGCGCATCCAACCCAATAAGTAGCGACTTCATTTCCTGTACACATGACTATCATCAACAACACATTATTCTCCATCTCTATTCATGAAAGGAAATGAGCATGATACATTAGTTATCAGCTGATTGCTGATTCACAACTAATTTGGCGGCATTTGCTGAAGGGACACAAATTAAGATGTAAGTATCAGCAACTGTTTGGCACAAATGTATTGAGTGGTCAGCAGTACTTGATTCTATTGTCAAAATATATTTTTTTGTGTTATGATGTTTATTATGCATGCAACAGAATTTTCTAACCTAGAGATAAAAATCTGTTAGGAAAATGCATTGTGGTTAAGGAACAGTGAGAGAGACATGAATTCATCCCTCTGTCCTCATTACTTCAAAACACAAGCCAAAAGACTCCTTCCTGTTGCATTATTCTTAGACATTGTGATTTGAGGTAGATTATGTGTGTACCAGAGTCTGCATTATTAAAACGGTAATTCATACAGGCAATTCATTACTTTCAAAGGACTGGGTGCTGAATGACCTTATGATATCAGATCAATGTGGCTCTCAAATAGCATTAAAAGGTCAGGAGAGCAAGTGTGTATTGTTGCATACTGTTGACTCAGCGACATTGCCCACCGTCCAGTGACTGACATTGTTCTGGGTAGTGGGCCTTTTGTGTGGAGTAAGACCTGGTTCGGGTTGAATGTGTTCTGCAAACGTCTTTGTCAGGCTGAGAGGCTTCCGGAGATAAACAATACACTCAATAAAACAGTGGGGGCATTCAACATTATGTGGGTATCTATCTTTATTTTAAGAAAATATCAGAGCCAGTACAGTATGGTTTGGGTTGACAGAATAGTATGAAAATTGCATTAGTATGTGTACTATTCCTGACTTTAACTGTTAACATTAATCTACAATATTCCACCCCATCTTCCTTGTCCTCTTCCTCTCTTCTTTTCCCTCTCTTCCGCTGCTCCTCCTCTTCCTCTCTTTAACCACTTTCTCTCCTCCAACTCTTCCTCCTCTTCCACTCCTCCTCCTAATCATTTTAGTCCTCTGCATCTGCCAGTTACTGGATGCCCATATACCACTTCTGAAAATATATGTGTTCTGCCTCTGAAAGCATCACTGAGATTTCCCATTAATCACATTTAGAGGAGGAAGGGCTTCAAACATTGACAGTGTCCATAAATTTAGACTTCATCAATCAACTGAACTTCAGTGGCATCTGTAATGCAGAGTCAATATTTTCTGTCATCTTTCACCTAGACTTTGTAGGGTTTTGTACTCCCTTCTATGTTTTTTTTTTTCACCGACTTGATTACGGTGGTATTGCTGCAAAGGTAATTCCAACTTCACATGAATAGAAATTAAAGCATTTTGGATTCCAATCACAGGGAGTATTTTTGGCTAGTATTCTGATGAGAGAGCATTGGGTATTCTCCGAACACCAAACAAACAAAGGTTTAATGTATATTTTATCTGATTTTAATTGCAGCTTCAGGGATAGCGTATGCAGATCTGAAAGAATCGGTATTGCATATTAATCGAGATTATTCATTGGTACGGTTTATTATCACTAAAATACACAAATCTATCTCAACCAGCCCCCATCTTCCCATTCAAAGCAATGATTATGCCTACAGAGATTAATGTCCGTCCATTAACTGGTATAAATGTTACCTATAGATTTGGTGGTATATTTGGGAAGGGTGTAGGAATAAATCAATACCTGAACCTCACTAACACTTCTTGGAAAACAGCAACCCTCAGAGCCTATAGGAGATCATGCATTCAGTGCAGCCTGTAAAGTAGCCCACCTCGCTTTAATGTCTAACTAATGTAATTAAGAAAGTGGCACCCCGGAGCTGCACTAGATGTCAGGGCAGGGGTTACAGGATAAGATCGAAAACACGTTGCAACCTGGCACGTCAGTGTAAAGGTCAAGGGGGTTTTGTCTTGTTTTGAAAGGGGTCAAGTGCTCTGTAAGAACAGTGGGGTGAGATTATACAGGGGTACAACAGACGGTGCATGGAGTGTGAAAAAGAATGACATTTATTTGTGTAATTTCTAATTAGGATGCTTAATGCTTCACTGGCAGCATTTCAGTGGTGGTGTAGTGTTGGATTATCGCTTTAAATTGCTTCAGTAATACATTGCAGTATTTATTTATTTAACCTCTTTAGGGTATGTGGGACGGTAGCATCCCTCCTGCCAACAGCCAGTGAAACTGCAGGGCGCCAAATTCAAAAAACAACAGAAATCCCATAATTAAAATTTCTCAAACATACATGTATTTTACACCATTTTAAAGATACTCTTGTTGTAAATCCACCACAGTGTCCGATTTCAAAAAGGCTTTACAACGACAGCAAACCAAACGATTATGTTAGGTCAGAGTCAAGTCACAGAAAAACACAGCCATTTTTTCCAGAGAGGAGTCACAAAAAGCAGAAATATAGATAAAAATGAATCACTAACCTTTGATCTTCATCAGATGACACTCATGGGACTTCATGTTACACAATACATGTATGTTTTGTTCAGTAAAGTTCATATTTATATCCAGAAATCTGAGTTTACATTGGCGCGTTATGTTCAGTAGTTCCAAAACATCCGGTGATTTTGCAGAGAGCCACATACATTTACAGAAATACTCATAATAAACATTGATAAACGATACAAGTGTTATTCACAGAATTAAAGATATACTTCTCCTTAATGTAACAAACTTTACGGAAAAAGCAAACCATGCAATAATCTGAGTACGGCGCTCAGACGACAAATCAAGCCAAATTGATATCCGCCATGTTGGAGTCAACATTAGTCAGAAATAGCATTATAAATATTCACTTACATTTGATGATCCTCATCAGAATGCACTCCCAGGATTCCAGTTCCACAATAAATGTTTGTTTTGTTCGATAATGTCCATAATTTATGTCCAAATTCCTCCTTGTTGTTAGTTCGTTCAGCCCAACTTCATGACGCACGAGCAGACAAAGTCCAAAAGCTCTGTTACAGTCTGTAGAAACATGTCAAACGATGTATAGAATCAATCTTTCGGATCTTTTTAACATAAATCTTCAATAATGTTCCAACCGGAGAATTCCTGTGTCTGTAGAAATGCAATGGAATGCAGGTCACTCTCACGTGAACGCACGAGACTGAGCTCTTGGCTGCTGGCAGACCTCTGACTCATTCCCCTCTCATTCGCCCCCACAGTAGAAGCATCAAACAAGGTTCTAAAGACTGTTGACATCTAGTGGAAGCCTTAGGAAGTGCAACATGACCCCATAGACACTGCGTATTCGATAGGGCAAGAGTCAAAAAACGACAAACCTCAGATGTCCCACTTCCTGGTTGGATTTTTTCTCAAGTTTTTGCCTGCCATATGAGTTATGTTATACTCACAGACATTCAAACAGTTTTCGAAACTTTCAAGTTTTTTTTTTATCCAAATCCACTAATTATATGCATATTCTAGCTTTTATGGTAGAGTAGCAGGCAGTTTAATTTGGGCACGCTTTTCATCCAAAATTCCCAATGCTGCCCCCTACCCTAGAGAAGTTAAAGGAATAGATTTTTCACTGTATACCAGAGGCAGATGAGGGGAGGACGGCTAATAGTAATTGCTGTAATAGAGTCAATGGAATGGTATCAACCACATGAAAACCATATGCTTGGTACCATTTCATTGTACTTTTACATAATGTGGCAGACCAGGGGGTTTGGTCAAGACGTTTACACAGATCAGACAGGGACACAATTGAATTAGCTTGGTTTCAAGGGTGTTTAACAAATAACAAAGAGAAAATAATAGGTCTCCCCCAGAAGACCTCCTCCGGTATACTGTCTTCTGGGCTCCAGAGTCTTGCTGTATCCTGTCGGGAACAAAACCGAGCTCCCTCCATTATCTCTGGTACTGAGCACGACTATATGGAAGTAAATGGACTCTTCCCCCAGTCTCCAACCCTGTGTGCTGCCCATCTGGCAGCTTTATGGGACTCGTCCTGCTGGTGAGCAATCAGCCCCTTGATTACTTACCAACCACAATCAGCCCCAATTAGTTCTGGCCGGAGAGGCTGTCGAGACCTGGCTTGTCCAGCAGAGAGAGCCATTGCCACGTGATGTAGACTCGGTCACCAGGCCTCGAAAAGTCCCCCCGGATGGCTAATCGAGCGTTACAAGAATCGGATGGGAGCACAGCGCTTCCTTCATGCGTCTGAACGCCGCTTCGGTCTCGCACGTCCATTTCACTGTTTTCAGGAGGTGAGCCCTGGTTAGACCGGTAAGGGGGGAGGCTATAGCCGCAAAGTTGGGCATAAACCGGCTGTAGCATCCTGCCAGTCCCAGGAAGGACTTGACCTGTGTCTTGGTCCTTGGAACGGGCCAGTCACATACCACATGGACCTTCCTCTCCTGGGGCTTGATGTTCTGGGTCCCAGCTTCTCTATCACCTTGTACGGCCCATGCCATGTTGCCAGGAACCTTCACAGCATGGTAGAACACATGGAGACGATGAGGGAGTAGATGACAGCCATATAGCCAGTGGTAAGGAAACACATGGAGAAGGACCAGCGCCCACAAGCCCCAAGCCCAGAGAAGACCAGGTCGGAGACAAGGTGTTGGTCTGAATCCACACCGCAGAAAGTAAGAGGGTCGGCTGGGCATCCCACACCTCCTTGGCAAGGTCCAGTAGGCTGCGTGGCCTCCTCCCATAGAGGAGTTAGAAAGGGGAAAATCCGGTGAATGACTGGGGTACTTCTCGGATCGAGAACATCAGGTGGGGTAATAGCTGGTCCCAGTTCTTCCCGTCATGCTCGATGACCTTCCGTAACATTTGTTTGAGTGTTTTACTGAACCGCTCGACCAACCCATTCGTCTGCGGGTGAAAGTCAGAGGTCCAGATCTGCTTGATCTGCAGGAGAGCACACACATATTTCATTAGGCGGGACATGAACTCAGTACCTTGGTATGTCAGGATATCATTCGGGGTTGCCCAACCGGCTAAAGAGGAGGAACAGCTCTCGGGCGATTCCCTTGGATATCGTCGCCCGTAGGGGAATGGCCTCGGGATACCAGGTGGCATAATCTACTATTACCAGGATGTACCGGTGTCCTCGTGCCATTTTTACCAGGAGTTCCACGATGTCCATGGCGATGTATACAAAGGGTACCCCGATGAATGTAGGGGGACTAGCGGGTTTCGGAAGTGTGCTTTTGGGGCCGTGATTTGACATCCGGGCAGCTGCAACAATAGTCTTCCACTGCCCTCCTCCTCCCAGGCCAGTGGAACCGAGCGGCAATCCGTTC
The DNA here is from genome assembly GCF_013265735.2 of Oncorhynchus mykiss. Classification (NCBI taxonomy): domain Eukaryota; kingdom Metazoa; phylum Chordata; class Actinopteri; order Salmoniformes; family Salmonidae; genus Oncorhynchus; species Oncorhynchus mykiss. Next base: position 5,207,630 of record NC_048586.1, on the reverse strand, counting down.
CTGGGTCTTCTCCATTCTCAGGTGTGCCCCCATCAGGTGGGCCAGTTGAAGAACGGTTCCCACGTACCATCGGGGCAGCAACAGTACCTCTCGAAGTCCCCCCTGTTGGCGTGACACCTGATACAAAAGGTTATTCTTGTTTTGGAAATGGGGGTATCGCCAGTCACTCACCCACAGAAGTAGCTGTCCATCTACCACTATCACTTGGTCTACGGCGGGTTTCAAGTTCGGATCCTCAGTTGGCCCCCAGTGGGTGTCTCGGCTGGTCCCACGAAATCGATGGTCTCCTCCAGTTGTTCACCGGGGGGGGGGGTTGTCAACTGCATACTTCCGGGCCGCACAGGTGAAGGGTCGTCCTCGCTCTTGTCTTCGTCCAGCTCGTACCTTTTTCCTCAGCTCGTGCCTCCACAGTACCGTGAACAGCGGACAATCTCGTCCCACGAGGAGAGGTTCATGTGAAGTTATTATTGAATCTGAAAATGAATCTGAAAATATGAATGAGACATTTTTTATTATTGAATCTGAAAATGTGGATGAAAAAAAAATGTCTGAAAGAAGAGACAAAAAGAAACTTGAAGCTTACTGAAAAAACAATTGATGAGAAAATTGTCAAGCTAAAGAATGCTAGGAAGGCAAAACTGTCTCAGCACCCAAAATGTAATTGAACCACTCCTTGTATAGTTTATTAGTCACATGCACAGGGTCACAGATGTAATTGCAGGGTCGGTCAGTATTGCACTATTGCATACATACTGTAGTTTTTTTTACTTCTCGAGCAATCCCGTATCCGGGAGCGTAATCATAGCCTCAAGCTCATTAGCATAACGCAACGTTAACTATTCATGAAAATCGCAAATGAAATGAAATAAATATATTGGCTCACAAGCTTAGCCTTTTGTTAACAACACTGTCATCTCAGATTTTCAAAATATGCTTTTCAACCATAGCTACACAAGCATTTGTGTAAGAGTATTGATAGCTAGCATAGCATTAAGCCTAGCATTCAGCAGGCAACATTTTCACAAAAACAAGAAAAGCATTCAAATAAAATAATTTACCTTTGAAGAACTTCGGATGTTTTCAATGAGGAGACTCTCAGTTAGATAGCAAATGTTCAGTTTTTCCAAAAAGATTATTTGTGTAGGAGAAATCGCTCCGTTTTGATCATCACGTTTGGCTAAGAAAAAAACCAGAAAATTCAGTCATTACAACTTTTTTCCAAATTAACTCCATAATATCGACAGAAACATGGCAGACGTTGTTTAGAATCAATCCTCAAGGTGTTTTTCACATATCTATTTGATGATAAATAATTCGTGGCAGTTTGGTTTCTCCTCTGAACCAAATGGAAAAATGCACACAGCTGGAGATTACGCAATAATTTCGACGGAGGACACCAAGCGGGCACCTGGTAAATGTAGTCTCTTATGGTCAATCTTCCAATGATATGCCTACAAATACGTCACAATGCTGCAGACACCTTGGGGAAACGACAGAAAGTGTAGGCTCATTCCTGGCGCATTCACAGCCATATAAGGAGACATTGGAACACAGCGCATTCAAAATCAAGGGCACTTCCTGTATGAAATTTCATCTTGGTTTCGCCTGTAGCATTAGTTCTGTGGCACTCACAGAAAATATATTTGCAGTTTTGGAAACGTCAGAGTGTTTTCTTTCCAAAGCTGTCAATTATATGCATAGTCGAGCATCTTTTGTGACAAAATATCCTGTTTAAAACGGGAACGTTTTTTTATCCAAAAATTAAAAGAGCGCCCCCTATATCGAAGAAGAGACATACAAAACAGGTTTTTTTTTTTTATTAAAACATTAAAATGCTTCTCCTGCGAGGCACTGAACCGAAATATATGCCTAGTTTCCTTAAAACCTCCACAGGATGTGAATAGCATGAGGTTGTAAGTAAAAATAACATTTCCCAGGACATAAACATACTGTATCTGATATGGGCAGAAAGCTTAAATTCTTGTTAATCTAACTGCACTGTTCAATTTACAGTAGCTATTACAGTGAAATAATACCATGCTATTGTTTGAGGAGTGCACAGTTATTAAAAATGTATCAATAAACCAATTAGGCACATTTGGGCAGACTTGACATTTTGAACATTTTGAACAGAAATACAATGGTTCATTGGATCAGTCTACAACTTTGCACATATACAGCCAAAATTGGAATTGCGCCTAACCTAAAATAATACATTGTGACCTTTCTCTTGCATTTCAAAGATGCATGTTTTTTCTTTGTTATCTTTTACCAAATCTAATGTGTTATATTCTCCAACATTAATTTTGCTTCCCACGAGCCGGTTGTGACAAAAACACTCATTCTTATGTTTAATAAATGTATCATATAGTGTGTGTGTGTGTGTGTCAGGCTTACAATGATGGGAAAAACAACATTTGAGAGTGAGCTGACCCTGGTGCTAGAGGGAGTACGCAGCTGGAGGTTGAATGTTTGAAGGGGTAGGGGACTATAAAAAGTTTGGGAACCACTGCTCTACAGGAATGACGGAGTCCATCCAAATCATCTTGGCTCCTGGACTCAAGGCTGCATTGAAACAATTACGTTTTAATGATCCAAGACCAACTCAGTTAATCCCGACCATTGTGAAAATGAATTGTCATAATGCTGCATCAAATGTACATTATCCTAGGGGCATTGGAAAAAAATGTAACTTAATGTATGTGCCCCTAATTGCACCAAATACCTCTGTTTATCCTACAGCTATTGTATGCAGTAATCATGAGCCTATGAACCAAATGTACACTGTTAGCACTGAGGCGGTGTGCCCTAGTAGGAAGACCAATTTGTGCTGCTCACCCTGCACGATCAGCTCCAAAATAAATAACATGAGCAAGTCTATTCTGATAAGCATTAAAAACAATCAAGCAACGCAGAAAAGTGCTAAAAATGGCTCATATTAAAATATGCAGCTTGAGAAACAAGGTCCATGAAGTCAATAACTTGCTTGTAACAGATGGCATTCATAATCTGACTGTCTCTGAAACTCACTTAGATAATACCTTTGATGACACAGTGGTAGCAATACATGGTTGTAACATCTACCGAAAAGACAGAAATGCTAACGAGGGCGGTGTTGCGGTCTATATTCAGAACCATGTAAAGCTTAGAGATGATCTAATGTTAAATATTGTTAAATTAATATGGCTACAGGTTCATCTGCCTCACCTAAAGCCCATTATTGTGGGAAGCTGCTATAGACCACCAAGTGCTAACAGTCAGTATCTGGATAATATGTGTGAAATGCTTTTTAATGTATGTGATATCAACAGAGAAGTATATTTTCTGGGTGATTTAAATATTGACTGGCTCTCATCAAGCTGCCCACTCAAGGAAAAATGTCAAACTGTAACCAGTGCCTGCAATAAACATCACAGGAATTAAATCATCAACATGTATTGATCACATCTTTACTAATGCTGCAGAAATTAGCTTTAAAGCAGTATCCAAATCCATAGGATGTAGTGATCACAATATAATAGCCATATCTAGGAAAACCAAAGTCCCGAATGCTAGGCCTAATATAATGTATAAGAGGTCATACCTGAAGTTTTGGAGTGATTCATATGTTGATGATGTAAATAATATTTGCTGGTCTGTGGTGTGTAATGAGTAATGAGGAGCAACCAGATGCTGCACTTGACACATTTATACAATTGCTTATTCCAGTTACTAATAAGCATGCACCCATTAAGAAAATGATTGGAAAAACTGTTAAATTCCCTTGGATTGATGAGGAATTAAAAAATTGTACGGTTGAGAGGGATGAGGCAAAATATATGGCAATTAAGTCTGGCAGCTGATTGGCAAATGTACTGCAAATTTTGAAATCATGTGACTAAGCTAAATAAAAATAAACTATACTATGAAACAAAGATAAATTATATAAATAATAATAGTTAAAAGCACCTTAAATGACATTTTGAGAAAAAAAGCCAACTTGGCACCATCATTCATTGAATCGGCTCATTCATCACAAAGCCCACTGATATTGCCAACTACTTCGATTACTTTTTCATTGGCAAGATAAGCAAACTTAGGGATGACATGCCAGCAACAAATGCTGACACTACACATTTAAGTATGTCAGACCAAATTATGAAAGGACTTAAGAAAATTACAATTGGCTCAGGATGGACACAGAGATAACATGCATGTCAATAATGTGTCATTTCCGGTCACAACTTGCAGACTTGTTTACGTGCTGCTGTGCGTTTTGTTGCTAACCTTACTTTAATACCTGACAACTTTACGGTTTTTATTTATTTATTGTTGAATTTTACCCCCTTTTTCTCCCCAATTTCGTGGTATCGAATAGTTAGTAGCTACTATCTTGTCTCATCGCTACAACTCCCGTACGGGCTCGGGAGAGACGACGGTTGAAAGTCATGCGTCCTCTGATACACAACCCAAACAAGCCGCACTGCTTCTTAACACAGCGCGCATCCAACCCGGAAGCCAGCCGCACCAATGTGTCGGATGAAACACCGTGCACCTGGAAATCTTGGTTAGCGCGCACTGCGCCTGGCCCGCCACAGGAGTTGCTGGTGTGCGATGAGGCAAGGGTATCCCTACCGGCCAAGCCCTCCCTAACCCGGACGACGCTAGGCCAATTGTGCGTCACCCCACGGACCTCCCGGTCCGACAGAGCCTGCGTGCGAACCCAGAGTCTCTGGTGGCACAGCTGGCACTGCAGTACAGCTCCCTTAACCACTGCGCCACCCGGGAGGCCCCTCGGTTTTTACTTTTTAATTACAGTTTATATTTTTAGTTTTTCATTAAATTTTTTCACTCCGGACACTTTATCTGGACATGCTTCGTCAGGACCTCCAACAGCCGAAGCTAGTAGTAACATTAATATGATGCCTTCTAATTGCAGTCGCTGTACTCATAATATACAGGAGAACAATTGCCTTACGGCGAGGATAGCTGTGCTACAAGCCCAGCTTCAGACGCAATCGTTAGGCAAGGGTAATTTCAGTGTAGGCAAGGATGAAACAGCGTCTGTGTCACCAGTAAGTACAGATAGTAGTATAAATCCCCTCGCACGGTCCCCGCAGCCAGAAATCTTTCTCATGGCTTCTGGAGGGAAATGCTGTAGGAATACACAACTGGTGTCACTCATTCAGCTGACAGAAACTTTCAACCTGTTCTCCCCATTAAGCAGCGAGTCGGAGTCAGAGGCCGAGCCATCTCTGGTATCTACTCCTCCCGTTAAGGGATCTGAGATGCCCACCCTTAGCTCTGACAAATTGAAAACCCTAGTCATTGGCGACTCCATTACCCGCAGTATTAGACTGAAAACGAATCATCCAGCGATCATACACTGTTTACCAGGGGGCAGGGCTACAGACGTTAAGGCTAATCTGAAGATGGTGCTGGCTAAAGCTAAAACTGGCGAGTGTAGAGAGTATAGGGATATTGTTATCCACGTCGGCACCAACGATGTTAGGATGAAACAGTCAGAGGTCACCAAGCGCAACATAGCTTCAGCGAGTAAATCAGCTAGATGTGTCAGCATCGAGTAATTGTCTCTGGCCCCCTCCCAGTTAGGGGGAGTGATGAGCTCTACAGCAGTCTCACAACTCAATCACTGGATGAAAACTGTTTTCTGCCCCTCCCAAAAGATAGAATTTGTAGATAATTGGCCCTCTTTTTGGGACTCACCCCACAAACAGGACCAAGCCTGGCCTGTTGAGGAATGACGGACTCCATCCTAGATGGAGGGGTGCTCTCATCTTATCTACGAACATAGACAGGGATCTAGCTCCACAATGAAATAGGGTGCAGGCCAGGCAGCAGGCTGTTAGCCAGCCTGCCAGCTTAGTGGAGTCTGCCACTAGCACAGTCAGTGTAGTCAGCTCAGCTATCCCCATTGAGTCTGTGTCTGTGGGCAAAACTAAACATGGTGGTGTTCACCTTAGGAATCTCACTAGAATAAAGACCTCCTCCATTCCTGCCATTATTGAAAGAGATTGCGATGCCTCACATCTTAAAATAGGGCTACTTAATGTTAGATCCCTCACTTCCAAGGCAGTTATAGTCAATGAACTAATCACTGATCATAATCTTGATGTGATTGGCCTGACTGAAACATGGCTTAAGCCTGATGAATTTACTGTGTTAAATGAGGCCTCACCTCCTGGTTACACTAGTGACCATATTCCCTGCGCATCCTGCAAAGACGGAGGTGCTGCTAACATTTACGATAGCAAATTTAAATTTACAACAAAAAGCGACATTTTCGTCTTTTGAGCTTCTAGTCATGAAATCTATGCAGCCTACTCGATCACTTTTTACAGGCCTCCTGGGCCATATACAGCGTTCCTCACTGAGTTCCTATCGGACCTTGTAGTCATAGCAGATAATATTCACATTTTTGGTGACTTTAATATCCACATGGAAAAGTCCACAGACCCACTCCAAAAGACTTTCGGAGCCATCATCGACTCAGCAGGTTTTGTCCAACATGTCTCCTGACTTACTCACTGCCACAGTCATACTCTGGACCTAGTTTTGTGCCATGGAATAAATGTTGTGGATCTTAATGTTTTTCCTCATAATCCTGGACTATCTACCCACAATTTATTACGTTTGCAATCGCAACAAATAATCTGTTCAGACCCCAACCAAGGAGCATCAAAAGTCGTGATATAAATTCTCAGACAACCCAAAGATTCCTTGATGCCCTTCCAGACTCCCTCTGCACCCTGGGCTCTGAAGCAAGCTTCCAGAAAATTGGAACGGAAATGGCGCCACACCAAACTGGAAGTCTTCCGACTAGCTTGGAAAGACAGTACTCTGCAGTATCGAAGAGCCCTCACTGTTGCTCGATCATCCTATTTTTCCAACTTAATTGAGGAAAATAAGAACAATCCTACATTTATTTTTGATACTGTCACAAAGCTAACTAAAAACCAGCATTCCCCATGAGAGGATGGCTTTCATTTCAGCAGTAATAAATTAGTGCACTTCTTTGAGGAAAAGATCACGATCATTAGAAGGCAAATTACAGACTCCTCTTTAAATCTGCGTATTCCTCCAAAGCTCAGTTGTCCTGTGTCTGCACAACTCTGCCAGGACCTAGGTTCAAGGGAGACACTCAAGTGTTTTAGTACTATATCTCTTGATACAATGACAAAAATAATCATGGCCTCTAAACCGTCAAGCTGCATACTGGACCCTATTCCAACTAAACTACTGAAAGAGCTGCTTCCTGTGCTTGGCTCTCCTATGTTGAACATAATAAACGGCTCTCTATATACCGGATGTGTACCAAAATCACTAAAAGTGGCAGTAATATAGCCTCTCTTGAAAATGCCAAACCTTGACCCAGAAAATATAAAAAACTGTCGGCCGATATCGAATCTCCCATTCCTCTCATTTTTTTTTGAAAAAGCTGTTGCGCAGCAACTCACTGCCTCCCTGAAGACAAACAATGTATACGAAATGCTTCAGTCTGGTTTTAGACCCCATCATAGCACTGAGACCGCACTTGTGAAGGTGGTAAATTACCATTTAAATGGCGTCAGACAGAGGCTCTGCATCTGTCCTCGTGCTCCTAGACCTTAGTGCTGCTTTAGATACCATCGATCACCACATTCTTTTGGAGAGATTGGAAACTCACAAATTGGTATACATGGACAAGTTCTGGCCTGGTTTAGATCTTATCTGTCAGAAAGATATCAGTTTGTCTCTGTGAATGGTTAGTCCTCTGACAAATCAACTGTAAGTTTCGGTGTTCCTCAAGATTCCGTTTTAGGACCACTATTTTTTTCACTATTTATTTTACCTCTTGGGGATGTCATTTGAAAACATAATGTTAACTTTCACTGCTTGCGTATGGCACACAGCTGTACATTTCAATGAAACATGGTGAAGCCCCAAAATTGCCCTCGCTGGAAGCCTGTGTTTCAGACATAAGGAAGTGGATGGCTGCAAACGTTCTACATTTAAACTCGGACAAAACAGAGATGCTTGTTCTAGGTCCCAAGAAACAAAAATATTTTCTGTTGATTCTGACAATTAATCTTGATGGTTGTACAGTCGTCTCAAATAAAACTGCGAAGGACCTCGGCATTACTCTGAACCCTGATCTCTCTTTTGACGAACATATCAAGACTGTTTCAAGGACAGCTTTTTTCCATTTATGTAACAATGCAAAAATCAGAAATGTTCTTTCCAGAAATGATGCAGATAAATGAATCCATGCTTTTGTAACTTCTAGGTTAGACTACTGCAATTCTCTACTTTCCGGCTACCCGGATAAAGCACTAAATAAACTTCAGTTAGTGCTAAATACGGCTGCTAGAATCCTGACTAGAACAAAAAGATTTGATCATATTACTCCAGTGCTAGCCTCTCTACACTGGCTTCCTGTTAAGTCAAGGGCTGATTTCAAGGTTTTACTGCTAACCTACAAAGCATTACATGGGCTTGCTCCTACCTATCTTTCCGAATTGGTCCTGCCGTACATACCTACACATACGCTATGGTCACAAGACACAGGCCTCATAATTGTCCCTAGAATTTCTAAGCATACAGCTGGAGGCAGGGATTTCTCCTATAGAGCTCCATTTTAATGGAATGGTCTGCATACCCATGTGAGAGATGCAGACTCGATCTCAACCTTCAAGTCTTTATTGAAGACTCATCTCTTCAGTAGGTCCTATGATTGAGTGTAGTCTGGCCCAGGAGTGTGAAGGTGAACGGAAAGGCACTGGAGCAACGAATCGCCCTTGCTGTCAGGTTCCCCTCTCTCCACTGGAATTCTCTGCCTGTAACCCTATTACAGGGGCTGAGTCAATGGCTTACTGGTGCTCTTCCATGCTGTCCCTAGGAGGGGTGCACAACTTGGGTTGAGTCAATGACGTGGTCTTCCTGTTTGGGTTGGCTCCCCCCCTTGGGTTGTGCCGTGGTGGAGATCTTTGTGGGCTATACTCGGCCTTGTCTCAAGATGGTAAGTTGGTGGTTGAAGATATCCCTCTAGTGGTGTGGGGGCTGTGCTTAGGAAAAGTGGGTGGGGTTATATCCTGCCTGTTTGGCCCTGTCCGGGGGTATCATCGGATGGGGCCACAGTGTCTCCTGACCCCAGGCGCCAGTATTTATGCTGCAGTAGTTTATGTGTCGTGGGGCTAGGGTCAGTCTGTAATTTCTGGAGTATTTCTCCTGTCTTATCCGGTGTCCTGTGTAAATTTAAGTATGCTCTCTCTAATTCTCTCTTTCTCTCTCTCGGAGGACCTGAGCCCTAGGACCATGCCTCAGGCCTACCTGTCATGATGACTCCTTGTTGTCCCCAGTCCAGCTGGCTGTGCTGCTGCTCCAGTTTCAACTGTTCTGCCTGCGGCTATGGAACCCTGACCTGTTCACTGTTATTACTATTATTTGACCATGCTGTTCATTTATGAACATTTGAACATCTTGGCCATGTTCTGTTATAATCTCCACCCGGCACAGCCAGAAGAGCACTGGCCACCCCTCATAGCCTGGTTCTTCTCTATGTTTCTTCCTGCTTCAGCATTGCTTGCTGTTTGGGGTTTTAGGCTGGGTTTCTGTACAGCACTTTGAGATATCAGCTGATGTAAGAAGGGCTATATAAATACATTTGATTTGAATATCTACTGCCTCAAAGGACGAGAGATTGACTTCATCACTACTTGTATTCATCAGAGGTATTGACATGTTGAATGCACCGAGCTGTCTGAACTACTGGCACACAGCTCAGACACCCATGCATACCCCACAAGGGGTATATTCACAGTGCCCAAGTCCAGAACAGACTATGGGAGGTGCACAGTACTATATAGAGCCATGACAACATGGAACTCTATTCCACATCAAGTAACTGATGCAAGCAGTAAAATTAGATTTAAAAACAGATTTAAAAAACACCTTATGGAACAGTGGGGACTATGAAGCAATACAAGCATAGGCAAAGACACATGCACACACACACAATAACATACATACACATGGATTTAGTACTATAGATATGTGGTAGTGGTGGAGTAGGGGCCTGAGGGCACACAATGTGTTGTGAAATCTGTGAATGCATTGTAATGTTTTTAAAATTGTATAAACTGCCAATTGTGCTGCCCTGTTCCGAGCCAATTTTTGTGGGCACCTGACCACACGACTGAACAGCTGCTAATGGGGATCCATAATAAATACAAATACATTGACTTTTTAAGCACATTTTTACTCCTGAACTTAAAAGATGAAATACTTATGGACTTCAGCTTTTCATTTATTTGTAAACATTTCTAAAAACATCATTTCACTTTGACATTATGGGTGCGTGTGGGCCAGTGACCAAAAATCTCAATTTAAACCATTTGAAATTCAGGCTGTAACACAACAAAACGTGGGAAAAGTCCAGGGGTGTGAAGAATTTCTGAAGGCACTGTCAATTTGACAAAAGCTGGATCCCACCTAGACATGACCCAGTTCGGTAGTAGCACAGGAGCAACAGTGGCTGGTAGAGCTTTTTTAGTCAATGTGACATTGCGCCAAATTCAAGATACAAGAACCATTTTAACAGTTTTCTACTACAGCGGATGAAGGAGCGTGGAGATGTAGAAATGGACAGAGAAGAATAAGGAAAGGAGCTGGGTATTAAGGGAAGCATGTGGTGAGGAAGATTGGCATCAAGTACAAAAAAAAAAAAATTGAACCTGACAAGAGAGGGTTAATTACCTCTGGCGGCATATGCGGTGAAGACAGCCGAGTTAGAGCCTCATCCCGATGATGACAAATATGATTCTGGCCCAGTGGGAGTGAGGTTTTTGTAGAGAATGAATCCTTACATTCTGGCTGATCTATATGTGGGTATCGGATTGGGTGGAGATGAGGTTGGCGACTGTTGAAGTAGACTTGTGATGATCTTTTGCATTTTTTCCATCCAGAGGGAGTGGGCACTCCGCACCACCCACCTAGGGAAATAACTGTGACTGCTCTCTCTGCAGCAGGGTGCCAGTGAAAGGAGTGATAACTGGGGTGGCGTTATGTTGAGGAAGATCAATTGAAATGGAAGATTCCCGGTGTCTGTGATGCCCCCCATTTGGGGAGATGCAGACCTGGTGGAGAAACAGAAGATACAGTCTGTTCTGATTAATTTTATTGTGTTTTTTTTGTACTGTTACCCCTTTTCTCCCAAATTTTGTGATATCCAAATGGTAGTTAAAGTCTTGTCCCATCGCTGCAACTCCCCTACAAACTCAGGAGCGGCAAAGTTTGAGAGCAATGTGTCCTCTGAAACACGACCCTGCCAAGCCACACTACTTCTTGACACACTGCTCGCTTAACCCGCTGGGCCAATCTCCCGGTCACGGTCAGCTGTTACTACAAACCCGGGTCTGTAGTGATGCCTCGCGCACTGTGATGCAGTACCTTAGACCATGCCACTTGGGAGGCCCTTTGTCCTGCTGAATTTTGATGCAGCATCAATACCTGACAAAGTCAAGTAAAGATGTGTCAGTTATCCAATTACCCATTATGGTGTTTTAGGTGCCAAACTTTTGGTCATGTTGCAGCAGTTTGTATGAGGGAGATTCCTAGATGTGAGAAGTGTGCAGGAGGGCATGAGACAAAGGAATGTGTAGTATCGGTGGGAAAACTTGTGTTTTAACTGTAGGGTTACCCATGGTGCCGGAGATAAGAAGTGAGAGAAAGGCAGGTTGAGGTTGCCAGGATCAGAGTAGTACAGAAGGTGTCATATGCAGGGCGAGGATCCAAAGAGGCTCCCTGTGAGTAGGTCAAGGGATCCTAAGAGGCTACCTGTGAGTAGGAATAACATGTGCTTCCGTTATCCTGTTGGTTTCTAAGCATTCATAGCCATAGTTATCAACTGTACTGCAGAAATCGAACATAAAATACAGAAAATAAATGTTGTGGTGGTAGTTGCAGAGAAGTACTTGGGTGTACAAGATTTTACTGAAGAAGAGTAACAAGGTGTGTTCCTCCCAGGATCCTCCCAGGCTGCAGGCCTGGTGTAGCATCAGTAATAGAATAGTGGTTAGGTTTAAATTTGTGTAGGGTTAGTTGGTAGGGCAATTTTTATATTTTTTAATTTCCAAGAACAGTAGGAGGAAACACGGCTCGATAAGAGAAATATATTAATTAATAGGCGCCTAGCACTCCAATACAGTAGGTAGCGGTGTATGCAGCTTTCACTTGGTTGCGATCAACCAATACATATTTAAAGAAGAAATTACCCAGTACCTCGGTCTTCACTAGTTACCACAGCCACACTGTCATAAACCCCGCCTATTTCTACAATGTTTTCATCGTAAAATGTGATTTTAACCATAATCACACTGCAACCCGTGGCCTTAACCTTATATGAATACCAAGAAGAAAATGTGTGTTTGTATAAATGTTTTAAAGACCAAGCCAATTGGACTTTGTGGCTGTGGTAACTACTAGTGCAAATGGAAACCCAGTATCTGGTCGAATGACTGATCTGGGCAGCAACAAAATGCCTGCCGCAGTGATAATGGGTGAAAATTATGATAAACTTTTAGAACAGTGCGAAACACAGGAGCTTGAGGTAGTTATGTATTTCTTCAAAGTTGTATAATGTAAATGTCGCTGTTCGAAGATAGTTGCTTTGGGTTGTGTTGTAGCTAGCTAAGTTACCCATCCACACACGCTAAGTAGGTAACGTCAGCGAACACAACATGTCTAGAGCTAGCTAGATCATAACATTACCGTTAAGTTGAACAAAGCTAACGCTGTGAGTGAAAGTAGCTAGCCACCCGTAGTTCGCTAATTTAGCTAGTTATGTTGCTAACGTTAGTGTTTTTGCATCTGCTCCGTTGTTTACGTTTGGTGTAGCTGGCTGCTAAGTTCAGTTGTTAGTTAGCTATCCATCCACACACAGACACATTAGCGTTAGTTGGCAAACGACACATCTAACTAGCTAGTTCATAACATGAAATTGACTAACACAATTCATTGAATGAGTTGTGCGTAAAGTATCTTGTTACTCGTACGTCAGTTGGCTAGTGCTTACATTTTGTCCGTTGTTTAACCGTACGTTTTGTGTTGGTGGCCTACTCTGATGGTATGCACAGACAAGGTTTTAAACTAAGCTTCTAAATGTATGCTACTCTTTGGTATATACAATGCAGACTAGTGGCTTTAAAGGCTTGACACTGGAACATTAATGCCAGATGTCCACCAGATACACATGTTTTGCCGTATGTCTAGCCCTCATTTTCCTTATTTGATACATCTGCTTCGCAAGGCTGCAATATATATATGTATATATATAACTTTAACTAGGCAAGTCAGTTTAGAACATTCTTATTTTACAATGGCTGCCTAACCCGGATAACGCTGGGCCAATTGTGCGCCGCAATATGGTACTCCCGATCACGGCCGGTTGTGATACAGCTCGTGATCGAACCAGGGTCTCTAGTGACGCCCCAAGCACTGCCTTAGACCGCTTCACAACTCGGGGGCGTCACTTGGGAGTTTGCATGGAGAAGATAATTTTCTCCCTGTTTGACCAAAGCTTATACAGAACAGACAAGTTATTTTCCTATCGACCTACTGGTTTCATAGGTGGGCAGACCTACCAACAGCCTGACTCACACAATGGCGCATTATAACACTTAATCTAGTTTGTTCCTATTCTTCTGTCTCCTATCTTTAGCAACATCAATACATTTAACTGGTTGTTCCCATATAGATTACTGATTTCAAATCAGTAGCTGGTCCTGCATGATGGCATGCAAAATGATGCACAGAACAGTTCTGTTAGGGCGCAATATCCAAATGTAGTAATGATGAATTGTCCCAGTGTCATTCTTACCTGAGACACATTTCCAGTCGTTCAGCGGGAGTCTTCTCGTCTCTAACTACACAATAGTGATCATTTGGCCTCCGTATGGTTCCTCCCATGTGAACTTTTATGATTTCTTTTACCACTGCATGGTAATGCCGTTTCTCCATGTTTCCAACTTGGCCATATCTCCATGTTACAGTGCGTGTTTACTGAAAACAGACTGAAGACAGTTGACTACTTGTGCTAATTAGCTATCTGCGTCTCCTAACACCTGTGTGTAAATGGAAGACTGATGCCCCAAACATGTTCTCACTGAAATATATTGTCGGCTGCAACTGTTTTACCAATGTACAGTAAGTGTGTATTTTGCATTTGTGACATTTGATTTGATATGAAAAGTTGAGGGATTTGATTCTAGAACTGTACCGCAATTGAGAATCGATTCAGGATTAGATGGAGTATTTAGCTGTTTTGACTTCGAGCCAATTCGCCTTTAAACAGAACACGTAAGGTCCTTGGACTGTAAGGAGTAACGTAGGCTCCTTTACTCCATTATTGGGCTATCCCAAGTCATGAGGGTGCTACCAAATTTGGAACTTCATGAGTAATTGGCTTGAATGGTCTGACCATAGGCATTAACTAATTCATGCTCTTTTTATTGCCAGGCTCCAGGTGGCATTGCTACCCCTCAAGTGTATGCCCAGCTGTTGGTGCTCTATCTACTGCACAATGACATGCAAGTCAGGCTATGCCTTTCCAAAAGCCCTTCTAAAGTTAAGATTTTCTGCCCACTGAGACATGATTGGAATTAATTGTCAGATGACTTTTTCTCTTTTTACAGGAATAACGCAAGGTACTTGTGGAAGCGAATTCCTCAAGCCATTAAATCGGTGAGAAGGGTTTGAATTTCTCATACTTAGATAGCTGTAAATGTCTTGGTGTCATAAGCGTCTTTTTGTTCGTAGGTACGCACATTTCGGGTCAATTTTGCTGCCGCCTGATCGACCCTCATTAACCTCATTAACCGATCAACAAATAGATTTTCTCTCTCCAAACAGTCAAATGACTGACCAACCAAATATAATGCATGCACATTACATTTTAAGAGCTTAATGCAAACATGCAACAATAGCAAGCCTTCCTATTGTCTTAGTTAAAAGACTAAAGCCTATTATTGAACATGCAACTTCTGTAATGAAACAGTTAATAAACCCCAATTTTCAAACATTTTCCAAAATGCAATTAACGTGAAAACACTGTTCTAAACAGTGCACCAAATGCGAGTGGTTCCATATGTGACAGGTGAATCTCAAAGATAGAAAGAGGGTAATCTAATGGCAACAACTAGGATGGGTTGCTAATATGACTAGGATTGTGCCTTTGGCTTCTGGACGACGAAGGAAAGTTGATATGAAACCCAATAGAACAGGAGAATGGTGGTAATGACATTAAGTCTGTATTAAATAATTACCTCCCAAGTTTTGAAGCAAGGTAAGACATGCCTCATTATTTTAATCAAAGTAAAACTTTCAGATTTCAAACAATTATACTGCCTCAAGCTCACATTGAAAAGTGGTGGGTGACATGATGATAGCCTGCCTATTGTTGACTAGCCTATGCACTCGAATGGCGAATGGGAGGGACTCTTTAATTACGAGTTGAGTTTGAGAATTTAAAATAGTAGCTCTTAATCGTGGCCATAAACAGTTAACATGCAATTGCATTTAGAATTGTTATTTGTTGTGCAATGACTGGGCTTATAAAAGCACATGCTTCACTCCAGATTTTTAAAGAGCTGCACTGTCTGACAGGTGATAGGCCAGGCAGCCCTGGAGTGCTGCAGGAAGACCAGGTGTGTTGAATTTAGGCAATCACTGAACTGATCAATTAATTCAGTTGGTCAGGTGTGGTGCCTAGTGTTGGAACTAAAAATCCTGGTGCACTCCAGGATCAGGGTTGCCTACCCGTGATAGGCCATTCCACTCCTAAAACTAGGCTCTATGCTGTGCAGGTGGGATAATCTTCATGACAACTAATGAATATACACAAGTGCCAATTTAACTCCTAAATTAGGCAATTTAACCTATAGACTGATGAGCATATGACCAATCAAATGTATTTTCAGCGGCTAACCGATTTTAAACGATTATCCGTTAACATCCATAGTTGTTAGACAAAAATGTTAAAGCTACACTGGGAACCCCGTAACTATTGAATAGGTACTCATCATATAATTTCCCACGTTGAAAATGATGGTAGACCAGTGGGACCTGCCCTGCACGCTGAATTAATTCAACACATGAGAATGAGTGTATCCAATGTGTCACTATCAACAGGCCTCCTAGCCTGCATGTCATTCATTATAGTCTAGGCCCCAATGTATGGTAATGTCAGTGAAGTGGGTTGAAACATGTGCTGTGTGCAGGCAAACCTAGAACTGACGGCCGTATGGGCCGTGGGTCAGCGTATATGGCAGCGAGACTTCCCAGGGATCTACTCGGCCATCGCAGCTCACCAGTGGTCTGAGAACATCCTGCCAGTCATGGAGGCCCTGAGAGGTACTGTCATGGCCGTGCACTTTTCTGTTACCAATTGCACACACCTGACCTGAATGAAAACATCCTATATACATCTGTGGCTCAAAATGCATTGCTAACACAATGTGACTGATCGCATGGTTTTGTGACTGAGTTTCCAGGTTTTCAAATATAACATTAGTCCTGCAAGGGCTCTTAGAATATGCATGCTGTTTTGTTTTTGTATGTCTTCTGATGAGAAAAACATATTCTGGAGACTGTTACTGGGTGTTATTGAATACACTCCAGAGAGTAATGATTCACATTGAGTGAGTGATTGATTGACTGCAGATTTGTTTGAGGCTCACTGTATTGACCTATTGAGACAGACTGAACTCTTGCTTAGGCTTTGTCTCTCACCAATTTACTACACTGCTCAAAAAAATAAAGGCAACACTTAAACAACACAATGTAACTCCAAGTCAATCACACTTCTGTGAAATCAAACTATCCACTTAGGAAGCAACGCTGATTGACAATACATTTCACATGCTGTTGTGCAAATGGAATAGACAACAGGTGGAAATTATAGGCAACTAGCAAGACACCCCCAATAAAGGAGTGGTTCTGCAGGTGGTGACCACAGACCACTTCTCATTTCCTATGCTTCCTGGCTGATGTTTTGGTCACTTTTGAATGCTGGCGGTGCTTTCACTCTAGTGGTAGCATGAGACGGAGTCTACAACCCACACAAGTGGCTCAGGTAGTGCAGCTCATCCAGGATGGGACATCAATGCGAGCTGTGGCAAGAAGGTTTGCTGTGTCTGTCAGCGTAGTGTCCAGAGCATGGAGGCGCTACCAGGAGACAGGCCAGTACATCAGGAGACGTTGAGGAGGCCGTAGGAGGGCAACAACCCAGCAGCAGGACCGCTACCTCCGCCTTTGTGCAAGGAGGAGCAGGAGGAGCACTGCCAGAGCCCTGCAAATTACCTCCAGCAGGCCACAAATGTGCATGTGTCTGCTCAAACGGTCATAACAGACTCCATGAGGGTGGTATGAGGGCCCGACGTCCACAGGTGGAGGTTGTGCTTACAGCCCAACACCGTGCAGGACGTTTGGCATTTGCCAGAGAACACCAAGATTGGCAAATTCGCCACTGGCGCCCTGTGCTCTTCACAGATGAAAGCAGGTTCACACTGAGCACATGTGACAGACGTGACATAGTCTGGAGACGCCGTGGAGAACGTTCTGCTGCCTGCAACATCCTCCAGCATGACCGGTTTGGCGGTGGGTCAGTCATGGTGTGGGGTGGCATTTCTTTGGGGGGCCGCACAGCCCTCCATGTGCTCGCCAGATGTAGCCTGACTGCCATTAGGTACCGAGATTAGATCCTCAGACCCCTTGTGAGACCATATGCTGGTGCGGTTGGCCCTGGGTTCTTCCTAATGCAAGACAATGCTAGACCTCATGTGGCTGGAGTGTGTCAGCAGTTCCTGCAAGAGGAAGGGATTGATGCTATGGACTGGCCTGCCCGTTCCCCAGACCTGAATCCAATTGAGCACATCCACCAACGCCACGTTGCACCACAGACTGTCCAGGAGTTGGCGGATGCTTTAGTCCAGGTCTGGGAGGAGATCCCTCAGGAGACCATCCGCCATCTCATCAGGAGCATGCCCATCAGGAGCATTGTAGGGAGGTCATACAGGCACGTGGAGGCCACACATATATATATATATATATATATATATATATATATATATATATATATATATATATATATATATATATATATATATATATATATATATATATATAACTTTAACTAGGCAAGTCAGGTAGGCTTTGAAATACATCCACAGGTACACCTCCAATTGACTCAAATTATGTCAATTAGCTTATCAGAAGCTTCTAAAGCCATGACATCATTTTCTGGAATTTTCCAAGCTGTTTAAAGGCACAGTCAACTTAGTGTATGTAAGCTTCCGACTTCACAAGTAAAATTACTTGTGTCATGCACAAAGTAGATGTCCTAACCGACTTGCCAAAACTATAGTTAACAAGAAATTAGTGGAGTGGTTGAAAAACAAGTTTTAATGACTCCAACCTAAGTGTATGTCAACTTCCGACTTCAACTGGACATTGTAGTCTGCTGCCTATTGAGGGTTTTTGATAATCAAAAGGGGTGGCAGGTAGCCTAGTGGTTAGAGCGTTGGGCCAGTAAAGGAAATGTTACTGGAATGAATCCCTGAGCTGACAAGGTAAAAATCTGTCATTCTGCCCCTGAACAAGGCAGGCCGTTATTGTAAATAAGAATTTGCTCTTAACTCACTTGCCTAGTCAAATAAATAATAAATGGTAATACGGGGCAAACATAAGGGAGCTTAAAGTTGGAATCCTGAATTGTGCAACTGCCATGTCCATTTGCTCTATAAGAACAACAAAAAGTTACTGCAAACAAGTTTTTTTCTCCCATTATTGCACTCATGATAGAACAGCAGCATATGTATATTTACCATATGTGATGCTCCCCAGCTCCTCTTTGTCATGCGGACAGTGGAGCTGTTTTCCAGTACTGCGGATTCCATCTTTAAAAGGTTTTGTAATACCTAATTGAAAATGAATAGGCTTTATAAGAACACAAACAAATTGTCCCATTGATGCACAGCAGGATATGATACAGTTCACCTTGTTTAATCTAGCCCTTTAATTTCTTATGGGTACCTGGGACAGTAGCATCCCACTTGGCCAACATCCAGTGAAATTGCAGAGCGTGTAAAAAAATATATGTTATACATCAAAATAAAGCTTAACTTCTTGTTAATCCAGCCGCCGTGTCAGATTTCAAGAAGGCTTTATGGCGAAAGCTTTCAACCAGGCAAGTACGACAAAAAATAGTCAGAAATAGCGATATAAAAAATGCCTTACCTTTGATCTTCGTATGGTTGCACTCACAAGACTCCCAGTTACAAAATAAACGTTTGTTTTGTTCGATAAAGTCCCTTTTTATATCCAAAACCCTCCGTTTTGTTCAGTAATCCAATGGCTCAAAGGCAGTCACAACAGGCAGACGAAAAATCCAAATAGTATCCGTGAAGTTCGTAGAAACATGTCAAACGATGTTTATAATCAATCCCCAAGTTGTTTTTAGCCTAAATAATCGATAATATTTCAACCGGACAATGGTGTCGTCAATATAAAAGAAAAACAAGAAATGCGCTCTCTCGGTCGTGCGCAGGAAATGGGTCTTGCGACTTCCCAGGGTCCACTCACTCAAAGTGGTCTTACTCCCTCATTTTCAGAATACAAGCCTGAAACAATTTAGTGGAAGCCATAGGACGTGCAATTTGAGTCCAAAGTCAATGGATACTGTAATGGCATTCAATAGAAAACTACAAACATAAAGAAATCCCACTTCCTAGATGGATTTTTCTCAGGTTTTCGCCTGCCATATCAGTTTTGTTATACTCACAGATATTATTTTAACAGTTTTGGAAACTAGTGTTTTCTATCCAAATCTTTCTATCCAAGTTTACGTTGGGCACGCTTTTCATCCGGAGGTGAAAATAGTGCCCCCTACCCTAGTGAGGTTAAACCATAAGCAGCATCACACCATTTAGCCTACCACAATTGTTCAAAACAGATCTGTTTTCTTGATTCTCAAAATGACAGTAGTAAATATAGATGAGTATATTACAAAGGTATTGTCACAAGGTTATGAAATGGACAGATAAGATGGTGTCTTAAATTACACTAAAATATCCATCAGTAAGCTCCTGCCTCTGCAGATAAGAGTGTCATATGGAAACACGTATGACCTTCACTGCTCACACTCCCCACGTGTAACCACCTCTAACTTTTGGACCCTGGTAGACCCATACATGAAGTCACTCATGCGGCAAGGTTAAGAATAGCTCATCCCTGGTGCTCACTGTTCTTTATTTTGATCATTTTTCAACGTCACGGAATGTGCTACACATTCACAGGAGAGTTACTCAAGACAATTTCCACGATCTGGGGTTTAACCTATAGCTGACCGCTTGTGTAATATAACGGCACTCAATCCAAAGAAATGTCACTGGGAGGTATTTTATTTTGCTTGTTTTGTTGGGGCAGTTTATCGAGAAAGATGTTGGATTCAAAACACCATTCATTGGGCATATGTAGAAGGGGCAAAAAAGTATGTAGTGAGAAATATTTAATCTACTGAAGTGCTCTGATATGACCAGAGTCTATAACCAGCGAGAAAGGTGGTCAGCTTTATGAAGCCTATGTTGGCTTTGTCGTAATACTCCTGGAAAACCAGCTTGTCGTAAACAAAGTCAGGGGTGTGTTGACGTGACAAGGCATGTTGTTTACCCTTAAGGAAATCTCCCTCAGGTGCGACTGCTCTGGGACAGTCACATGGGGGGCTTTATCTCTGCTGAATGTTCTCCTGGCCCTGTCAAATTTCTGTCACTGTGGGAGGTGATCTCGCTCCTTGTGTAACATATGACACATGCAGCAGCCAGTGGGTGGGGGGTATTTTCTCAGAAAAGAGTCTGGCAAACAAGCAGGGAGGAATGTGTACCCTGGTTGGTGGGAGATATCGGGTGTCGCAGGCTGGTATAAAGGACAGGGCTGCTATTCCCCAGCCAGAACAGATGTCAGCACTTCAGCAGACTCTGAAGCAGCTACCAAAGAGAAAGGTTCAGCCCCCAGCCTCCATAGTTACTGGCTTGTTAAAGCCTATAGGAGAAGAAGCAGTCGTCCAAGACACTGAAGTTTGAGAAGGCTGTGTCGAAAAAGAGACTCAGCTTTTCTAGCCCAACATTAAGGAGAAGCCTATTTCAGCATGGATGTCCAGAGGACTGCCTCGGTGGTGCGTCCACCAAGCCCCATGGAGAGCCTGGAGAAGCAGCTGAGCTGCCCCATCTGCCTGGAGATGTTCACTAAGCCCGTGGTCATCCTGCCCTGCCAGCATAACCTGTGCCGTGGCTGTGCCAGCGACCTCTACGACTCACGCAATCCCTACCGCTTCTCGGGCGGCGTCTTCCGCTGCCCCACCTGCCGCTTCGAGGTGGTCCTGGACCGCCACGGCGTGCACGGTCTTCAACGCAACCTGCTGGTGGAGAACATCATCGACATCTACAAGCAACAGCAGGAGGGCGGTGGGGGTAGTGGCAGTGGAGACAGCACAGAGACTCCACTGAAGCCCAAGGACTCTAAGGAACCCATGTGCCAGGAGCACGAGGAGGAGAAGATCAACATCTACTGCGTTACCTGCCAGATGCCCACCTGCTCCATGTGCAAAGTGTTTGGCCAGCACAAGGACTGTGAGGTGTCGCCGCTTGCCAGTGTTTACCAGGTGCAGAAGGGCGAGCTTAGCAACGCCATCGACGCCCTGGTGGCGGGCAATGGGCGCCTTCAGGCCCTACTCAACCAAATGGAGGACGCCTGCCGGGCGGTGCAGGACAATGCACAGCGTGCCAAGCAAAGCTTGGGTGAGCGCTTCGACCTGCTCTACGCTGTGCTGGAGGAGCGTAAGGGCATGCTGCTGGAACAGATCGGCAAGGAGCAGGACGAGAAGGTGACAGCATTGCGGGCGCTGGCCCAGCGCTATGGCGAACGACTGCAGGCAGGCTCAGAGCTGACTGACACGGCGGTTCAGGCCCTGGAGCAGAGCGGTGCTGCCGAGTTCCTGCTGGCCTCCAAGGGCCTGATTACACAGACCAAGGACACTGCCAAGAGCTCCCTGGGCGAGGAGAGGCCTGAGCCAGGCTTCGAGAAGATGGACCACTTCACACTGTCCACAGAGCATGTGGAGGTCGTCCTGGCCAAGATGGACTTTGGAATGGTCGACGATGACGAGTTTGAGGATGCGGAAGGGGACGAAGAGGAGGAGGAGTGATGAAACTTGAAAATATATGAACAGAACAAATGAACAATTTACTACTTTTGAAGGCTCTTCAACCTGAATGTCCATTGCAGGGACTCTAGTTTCAATGTTTCAGAGATATTAAGATAATTTAGGAGTAAGGAAGGATGGAAGAAGTTAGTTGTGTCAGAATGTTTTCGTAAGGAGTGGATTGACTTTAATACACAATGGCTTACCCCAGTTTTGAGTGCAATATTTAGGATTTTGTACTCTTAAACTTTGCCATTTGGTAAACTATATAGTTTTTTTATACTTTTGTATTTCCATATCAGATTTATTCAGATCTATTTGTTATGTACTTTAGGTTGAATACACTCTGGTTGTTTACACTTGAAGACTTTATCAGGTGTAGAGATTGAGATGGGAATAAAGTTTTGATTTTTGATTTCTCATCTGCATCTAGAATGCCTGTGGTTGTATCAAACGGATAAATGCTTGAATTGATTGCGTGCCCTCAACTGGCAACAGAATATTTAGACAGATCTGTTTTCATCGCAACCTGAAATAAACAATGCTTCAAATGACTCAAGCAGATATTTCTTTGCTTTTATCAGATTCCGATTATTCAAGGTACAGAGAAACACACACATGCATACCCAGCAAATCAGTTTGAAGTAAAAACAATGGTTTTGAAAGATAACTATAATTTGGGTGTTGTCCTAATATGTTGTTGCTCTCACTTGGCATGTGCCAGCATATAAAAATAAAAGCCCTTGCGAAGTCCTCAGTGGCAAGCCTTTGCTGGTGAAGTTTGGGGGGGAGTGGGTGGCTATTTTTAAAAGTTAAGATGTTGAGAAATGACAGAGGCCCTGGAATAGAGTGTCAGTGAAGGTCAGGTGGGGGTCCTGTTTCTCCTCCATTAAGTACCATCCCCCTCATGTCATAGACCGGCTTGCTCAGCAACGACCAACTCCTTTCTGAAGAGCTGTAGTGGAGGCATTTGGAGGGGCCGGCCCACATGACTAGTCATCTTTGGATAGTACCCTGCCAGTCAGCTGGTTCAATGGCTCCTGCCATCTGTTCTTGTAGTCTCCAAATTCCTTTAGAATTAGTTGTAAAATTTTATCAGTGGTGCTAGCAACGGTCATCAAAATTGTTAAAAGGTTTTAAGAACAATTCTAATAAATGCAACAGACAATGGATGAAGACACTGCACTTTATATATTAACTGAATTAGAGCACAAACATTTTACTGGGGCGGACAAATATTTAGTTCAGGGATTTTGGTGGGAATTCCATTGTTACATTTATTGTCAAAATTCACTTTTTTCTTAGAATGCATTTGTATTCATTTTTCTAATGGTATCAGAAAATCTAAACATATTTTATTAAAATACAGAAAATGATGTGCCTAATTTGAATATATACATATTTTTTCACCCATCTACACAATAAGTCAAAACATTAGCAACATATTTTTTTTTCTAATTTAGATTTTTTAATGTGTATTTCTGCAATCTCATTTACAAAAGTATTCACACCCCTGAGTCACAACTTTGTAGAAGCACCTTTGGCAGCGATTACAGCTGTCTGTCTTTCAGGGTATGTTTCATTATTTTCACATTTTTCAAGCTTTGTCAAATTGTTTTTTCATTGCTAGACAATCATTTTCAGTTCTTGTCATAGATTTTAAAATAGATTTAAGTCAACTAACTCAGCTAGGATTTTGCCTGTACTTAGCTCCATTTGGTTTATATTTTTTTATCTTGAAAAACTCCAGTCCTTAATGATTACAAGCATACCCATGACATGATGCAGCCACCACTGTGCTTGAAAATATGGAGAGTGGTACTCGGTAATGTGTTGTATTGAATTTACCCCAAAACATTCTACTTTTTGTATTCAAGACCAAAAGTTAATTGCTTTGCCACGTTTTTTTGCAGTATTACTTTTAGTGCCTTGTTGCAAACAGGATGCATGTTTTGGAATATTTTTATTCTGTACAGGCTAACTTATTTTCACTGTCAATTAGGTTAGTATTGTGGAGTAACTACAAGGTTGATCCATCTTCAATTTTCTCCTATCTCAGCCATTAAACTCTGTAACTGTTTTAAAGTCACCATTGGCCTCATTGTGAAATCTCTAAGCGGTTTCCTTCCTCTCCGGCCACTAAGGACCCCTGTAACTTTGTAGGGACTGGGTGTATTGATACACCATCCAAAGTCAAATAACTTCACCATACTCAAAGGGATATTCATGTCAATGGGTGCCCTTTTCAAGGCATTGGAAAACCTCCCTGGTCTTTGTGGTTGAATCTGTGTTTGACTGAGGGGACCATACAATTATCTGTATGTGTGAGGTACGGAGATGAGGTAGTCATAAGAAAATGTTAAACACTATTATTAGTTCATGCAACTTATTATGTGTCTTATTATGTAAGCACGTTTGTACTTCTGAACGTTGAATACTTATTGACTCAAGAAAATTAAACTTTTAATTTTTTATTAATTAGTACAAATTTCTAAACTTAATTCCACTTTGACATTATGGGGTATTGTGTGTAGGCCGATGCCCACAGATCTACATTTAATCCATTTTAAAATCAGGCTCTAACACAACAAAATGTGGACAAAGTCTATGGGTGTGAATATTTTCTGAAGGCACTGTATCTTAACGTAAGGTAGCAGGCTTAATAGAAATGCCTGTAACTTGATCCCCTATATACTGGTCTTGACGAGAATGAAAAAAAAAAAAGGTCGGCAAAGGTTCTCTTCTGCACTGTTCAACCAATTCAGTAAATGTGGAGGATTTAAGATGGAGTTTTGCCTCGTATACGTCCAAAAGCGGAAGTCTTTGTCACAGGCTCTTTTTAATTTCCCCTAAAAACTGAAAAAATCTGGTTGTTGGGGACTCTGCAGAGGCTACACCTATCTATACAAAATCAAATTTCTAAACGTTTCAACTCTATTAAAAAAAATGAACACCCATAAAAAGTGATATTTCTTGTATGTGTCAAGACTATGCGTTAAGTCCCTGACAAAGCTTTAGCGTTCTTATAGATTCAACAGAAAGACAATCTATTCCTTTGAGTCCATTTCAGCCATTACCAGGGTGTAACATTACAAAAGTTTCCGTGGTCGTAACATTAATGGGAAGAAATGACCGGCACAAGTAAGAATAAAATGAACGCAATCAATCCAGTGAGATTGATTTTATACTCCTCAAGCACAGGAAATACAGTGCATTCGGAAAGTATCAAATGGTACCTAAAGTAACAAGATTCTCTCTTTGGCTTGAATGCCAAGCGTCACGTCTGGAGGGAACCTGGCACCTTCACTACGGTGAAGCATGGTGGTGGCAGCATCATGTGGTGGGGATGTTTTTCAGAGGCAGGGACTGGGAGACTAGTCAGGATTGACGGAAAGATGAACAGAGCACAGTACAGAGAGATCCTTGATGAAAACCTGCTCCAGAGCACTCAGAACCTCAGACTGGGGCGAAGGTTCACTGGACAATGACCCTAAGCACACAGCCAAGATAACGCAGTAGTGGCTTCAGGACAAGTCTCAATGTCCTTGTGTCCCAGCCAGAGCCTGGACTTGAACCCGATAACGGTGCAGCTACGCTCCCCATCCAACCTGACAGAACTTGAGAGAATATGCAAAGAAGAATGGGAGAAACTCCACAAATACAGGTGTGCCAAGCTTGTAGAACCATATCTAAGAATACTTGATACTGTAATCGCTGCCAAAGGTGCTTCAACAAA
The DNA here is from genome assembly GCF_013265735.2 of Oncorhynchus mykiss. NCBI lineage: Eukaryota > Metazoa > Chordata > Actinopteri > Salmoniformes > Salmonidae > Oncorhynchus > Oncorhynchus mykiss. Next base: position 5,181,666 of record NC_048586.1, on the reverse strand, counting down.
GTACTGAGTAAAGGGTCTGAATACTTATGTGATATTTCAGTTTAGAATTTTTTTCTACATTTCCCAAACATTTCTAAACTTGTTTTTGCTTTGTCATTATGGGGTATTTGTGTGTGTGTGTGTGTGTAGATTGATGAGGGGCATTTCTGTAACGTAACAAAATGTGGAAAAAGTTAAGGGGTCTGAATACTTTCCGAATGCACTGTAGATGGCTGAGAAAGACATCCTCAGGTGGGTTGGGCATTTTGTAGGTCTACTTAAAAAGGCAGGACCAGAAGTTTTAATTTATTACTTGAGCACACCAGTTGATAATGCTCTGGCTCTTAATTGTGCCATATACAGTAGGCTACATAATGTGGTTGGAAGGATATCGGTTGATTTTCCGGGCAAATGCCTGTAGTTAAAACTAAATGTGGCATTTGTTCAGAAAATTAAGTAACATTGATAACAGGGGGCTCTTTGGGGAGAAGAAAGGGGGAAAAACCCCAGACAGTCACTGCGTCTGTCCTCGCAGCTGTCTCCACTCGTCCCAGTTGTTATGTTACCACCGGTAACACTGTTGTAGCAAATGGGGGGTTGTTAGTACACACAGACTGTTGCTAGGCTATAAAGTGAGAAGGCGATAACTTTGGGCTTGTTCATTGAAGCTGTCGGGGCATCAATAAACATACAAATCCATCAAAGGTGTAAGCCAAAGTCTGGTTTGCCGTCAGCTGTGAGGCTAAATTGTTTTGCAATGTCGTCATAAGGAGCAGTTGACCCACTCTTGACTCGGGACCAAATCATACACTGACCTTTTTTGTGCTCTCCTTTTCCTTACATCTGCCTTACACTGTAGGCCTATTTGACTTGCTATTGCTCAGTCCAAGTATAAACATTGTTATTAGCACTGCTACATAAGTAGTACAATAATATAACTTTTTGACCATGGGGCTGGGCTCCATGTTGTGCAGTTTACATGAGGTGTTATTCAATTTTTTTTTTTGTATGTTTGAAAGACAAAATGGCCCTCTCTTAAATGCAGACATCTCACGTGTGTACCCATCTTTATTCCCACAGAGACCACTCGTCGGAGGGCGTATGGCCTGGTGGCCCAGGCATACACCTCCATCATGGCAGAAGACTTTGCCGCCTTTGTGGGCTACTCCGTGGAGGACGCCGTGAAGGGTAAGCAGAAGCAGTGCAGAACCTAATCTATACTCACTACCATCTGGCTACTGGATCAACAATACAGTCGTATACCATAGTTTTGTATATCCTTAATCTCTTCATGTGACTTTTCAAGTTTAGACCTAAAAATTGTGTGTCTAACTTTTCCCCTTTCATCTCTTTGCTTATTTTGCACTCCTTTTCTCCACCCAACCCTCCTCTCTCTTATCACTTTCTCCCTCCCACAGGGGTGGTGAGCCAGGGTTGGCAGGCAGACCCTGCCACCAGGATGGTAATGCCCCAGAAGCCAGGTAGGTGGAGCTGTTGCCCTTCTCTTTTCTCCCGTCAGTAGGCTATTTGTCATGCCTGAGCCTTTTTCCTCCGACTTTGTATGGAAACATTTTGCGGGACCTTGTAACAGCCCCTTTCTGTAATCAGTAGACCATCATGCTGAGAATCTGTGGCACATATGTTCATCTGACTTGATCCGTCAGCCCCTCAATTAATCCTCTCGCACCTCAATTTTTCTTACATTGAATCAGCATACAGAGCCTTTGAGCAGAAAATCTGTCAGACAGCACTTTCATAAGCCCAATCATTGCGCAACAATGCTAAATGCAATCTTGTGTTAAAAATATATTTTTGTCCCACGTCATACATACAGCTATTGTTTTTTATTTCTCAACTGGAAATTGAAGCACGCTTCCCATTTGCTTTTTAAATGCATAGGCAAATGAAGACAGGCTTCATCAGTGCGTCACACACCACTTTGCAATGAGCTAGAGGCAGTATGCATTTTGAAAATGTATAGCTTCTTAATTGTTTGAAACCTGAAAGTATCACTACATATGGAGGCATGTTTTACCTCGCTTCAAAGTAGCTTAGGCAAAATCCGACCATGTCAGTGGAGGCAATTAGCCTATTTTTATAAAGACTTCCATATGCCGTTGAAACCTGTTGCCCATTTCTGTCATGTTCATGTTGTTCGGCACCAGCGGAGAGCATTGACCATATCCTTGGTGAGTGCTCACTGCACATATTCACTCTATCATGGTCGGGTCAGTGCCACTTAAGTTTGTTTTTGGGCAATCATTTCCTCCTCCAGCTTAGATGAATATCATATTCTGTTTGTCTCAACTGTTATATGGACAACGTCGTTTTTATTGATCTGTTTGTCAGTGTCAGCAGAGTGGGCTACTCATTAGTTAAAAAAGATTCTGCTAAAGTCTGCAGTATTATAAAGTGTAGTAGAATTGAATGATACGTCTAAATAAAAAGCTTAATTTTTCCTACGCAAAGAAAGAAAAAACACATCTGATATAGCCTAGGCCTCTCTACTATATGCGCTTAGCCATGCATTGGACAATCTTTTTTTGCGAACAGTGATTTGAGTTATATTATTAGCCTAAATTATGACTATACACTCTACTCGTCAGATTCCGAAAAGTAGGCTATTTTACATAAGTCTGCAAATACAGTTGCATTTTTATGGTGAAAATTAGCTTCAAACTCACACACCGCCTAGGCTAATGATTGTACTTTTCGTTACTCGTCTTGTTGGCTGAGGAAAAGTAAATGTCAACAGTTATTCTATCTACAAAGTGCGCAGTAAGTAAGAGACACGTCATTGCATCCTCGACTTGCACGTTCTGTTAAGATTAAATCACTATAATCTGTGATTATGTGATTTTTGTTATTCCGATCACCGTTGGTGGATGCCTTAATCAGGTTACGCACCCAATGCATAGGCCTATGGTTCCCGTAAATTTCTAAAATGTCTGGTAAATGGAAATGCTGCTGGTCGAATGTCCTGCACCACATTTTCATAACGGAAACTCTGACACACACACAGATGGAGGATGCTACATGGTAGAAGACTTGGCTCTATGAGGAATCCCTCTTACTCACTCCCTCTCTCTTTCAACAGATCCTCCCCCTGTATCGCTGGTTCCAAATGAGCAGCAGCTGGCCAGGCTCACTGACTACGTGGCTTTTCTTGAGAACTGATACATTTTCTTCAGCTCTGTTTGTCTGCCATGAGGAGGACACCAGAACGCCCCTTTTCCCAAGCTTAGATGGACACACACACACACGCAGGACCTCAAACTGACCCCCCTTGTGCATGATTGTGGTCATGTCTTTTGTGGGGTAAAACTTATTTTGAATGGCTGGGCCTGGCTCCCCAGTGGGTGGGCCTGGCTCCCCAGTGGGTGGGCCTGGCTCCCCAGTGGGTGGGCCTGGCTCCCCAGTGGGTGGGCCTGGCTCCCCAGTGGGTGGGCCTATATTCCCTCCGAGGCCCACACATGGTTACGCCCCTGCTCAGTCGTGAAATCCATAGATTAGGACCTAATGAATTTATATGAACCTCAGTATAATCTTTGAAATTGTTGCATGTTGCATTTGATATTTTTGTTCAGTATACTCTTTGAGTACGCACCTTATCGCTACATGCATTTATAAGGTTTCTCAAAAGAGTGGAGTGAACCTGATCATAGTAAGACACCGAACTGCATTTTACCCAATACCAAATATATAAATATACCTATTTATGTGGACTCCCTGAGCACTTATAAGTTATCCCTCAATAGAAATTCTTCAGGTAAGAGATGACTCCAGGTTATTTAGAAAATGTAGGCCCTTCTCTCCAACAACACCCTTCCATCTATAGACTTTGCCTTTGAATTACTGTTTGTGTTTTGAGTCGTGAATAAATGCTATGGTTTGTTTCTAATTCTGAACTTGGTGGTTTTTGGGGGGGCAGTCCCTGCAAACCAGAAAAGTTGTGACTCTCTAGTGTCAGTTGTCTGTGAGAGCAACATGCCACAAGAAGGGTGGCCAAGACGTTCCTCCCTCCCCACATTGCAACGCAATGTGCTTCACAGAAGAAAATAAAAACAATTAAAATACATTTATTTAACTAGGTAAGTCAGTTAAGATCAAATTCTTATTTTCAATGACGGCCTAGGTGTACCTTGTCAGCTCGGGGATTTGAACTTGCAACCTTTACGGTTCCTAGTCCAACACTCTAACCACTAGGCTACCCTGCCGCCCCAATATTTACTACACAACCAACATAAGAGGATAAAAACAAAAGAATAACAACTGAACGACAAAACAGAATCCTAAGGAAAAGCAAAGCTAAAAAGCTGTGTTTTAAGATCTCTTTTAAATACAGTATGTACACAGTTTCACCCCCTCAGATTATCTGGCAGGCTATTCCAGAGGCTAGGGGCATAATACAGTGGCTTGTGAAAGTATTCACCCCCTTAGGAAAAATGCCAATTTTGTTGCCTTACAACCCGGAATTAAGAATCATTGAGCCTGTGTTGTAGTATACCCCTATGGTCCTGTTTATGGTGTGTCAGTCAGGCTGGTGGTAACTGGACCCGATCACTCACTATTCAGTGAATCCGTTACTCCCTGTCTGATATGCACTTCAACATCGCTCGTCATCCACATGGGGGCCAGCCATAAAGTTATATTGAGCAAGGAAGCATCACTGTATTTGAACTTGATGACATTGAGAAGGTCGACAAAGTGAGGGTCGTTTCTGAGCGGTTCGAGATAAAGTTGATTACCATGAATGTGTGAACTATTTAACATTTTACTAATGGCAAGTAATTACTTGCCTTATATGCTTGTACTGATAAAAAGGGGAGATGGACAAAGTAATTACTGTTACTCTTCCCACATAAAGCCTTTGGACACCATCAAATGAAAATAATCAACAACGATAAACTACTAATTCTTCACACATGGAATTAATGCAAATAATTCCCAGTTGTGAACATGCATTTTTTGGCTTCGAATTCAAAGATCCTTATTTCCTGCGTTGCTGTTATCCATGTTCTTCCTTTTTGTTTAGTTTGTTAATGGGCTAATATAGAGGTTTAGCTGTTGTGATCATGGGGAAGCCCAGTCCTATGACAATGTTATGCTCATGGTCATTACACTCGCTGAAAAGTATTTGCAATAGAGCTGCATTATCACCTTGACTCACAACAGTTAAAATAGTGTGGGGCTTATAACATTAATTATTTATGAAACTCAATATCAACAGGTGCAACCTGGACCTTTTTTATGACTTTAGAGTCAATGTTAGACTAACAGCTGCGTGGGGACAATATCAAGCCGAGTCTCTCTTTTTGATGGAAGGTCCAACTTGTTTTTTGGGCTGCTTACAATGGGCACAGCTGTTGTTTGCAACACTGTAAATAAACAGTAATGAATTTGGAGATCTGTGTACACAGGCGCACACCATTCCCCGATGCCCTGTGAATGTAGCCTGTGGCCTAGCCTATTTACATTGACCTCAGGTATGTTTACAGTAACAGCTGAAAGATTGACATCGAACAAAAGGAGTCTAGACTGACTTGTTCTAATGTGACTGGGTTGGATTTATACCAAGCACCTTTTCCAGGTGCTCAAAAGGCTTTACATTTTATGGGGGGGGACTCACCTCATCCCTTACCAATGCTTAGCACCCAGCTGGGGGATGCCACGGCAGCCATTTTATACCAGAAAGCTCAAAACACACTAACCTCCATTCAACTCACTATTCCCAGTGTATTCCTGGGGCGTCTTCGAAATCATAACCCTGTCAGATACTCCTTTGTGATATAATGTGATTGTGGATGGGCCAACCCAGGTTTACTGCACCATAACACATACTGGAAACCTGAAAAGAATGCAGATGTTGTGAGGCTGCTGAGGGAGAGGCTTTGAAGTGAGGACACAGAGGTCAAGAAATCACAGACCTGCAGACCATGTGATTTAACAGGGGGTGCTGCAGCATTCTCAGCACCCCTACTTCCCACGGCTATTGTGCAGACTCTGGAGTCTGATTTATTTTTCTGTACACAAATGTAGCAGTTTACGCCAAACATAACGTTTTGCATTGTTACCAAAAAGTTCAATTTTGGTTTCATCTGACCAGAGCACCTTCTTCCACATGTTTGGTGTGTCTCCCAGGTGGCTTGTGGCAAACTTTAAACGACACTTTTTATGGATATCTTTAAGAAATGGCTTTCTTCTTGCCACTCTTCCATAAAGGGCAGATTTGTGCAATATACGACTGATTGTTGTCCTATGGACAGAGTCTCCCACCTCAGCTGTAGATCTATGAAGTTCATCCAGAGTGATCATGGGCCTCTTGGCTGCATCTCTGATCAGTCTTCTCCTTGTGTGAGCTGAAAGTTTAGAGGGACGGCCAGGTCTTGGTAGATTTGCAGTGGTCTGATACTCCTTCCATTTCAATATTATCGCTTGCACAGTGCTCCTTGGGATGTTTAAAGCTTGGGAAATCTTTTTGTATCCAAATCCGGCTTTAAACTTCTTCACAACAGTATCTCGGACCTGCCTGGTGTGTTCCTTGTTCTTCATGATGCTCTCTGCGCTTTTAACGGACCTCTGAGACTATCACAGTGCAGGTGCATTTATACGGAGACTTGATTACACACAGGTGGATTGTATTTATCATCATTAGTCATTTAGGTCAACATTGGATCATTCAGAGATCCTCACTGAACTTCTGGAGAGAGTTTGCTGCACTGAAAGTAAAGGGGCTGAATAATTTTGCACGCCCAATTTTTCAGTTTTTGATTTGTTAAAAAAGTTTGAAATATGGAATAAATGTCGTTCCACTTCATGATTGTGTCCCACTTGTTGTTGATTCTTCACAAAAAAATACAGTTTTATATCTTTATGTTGAAGCCTGAAATGTGGCAAAAGGTCGCAAAGTTCAAGGGGGCCGAATACTTTCGCAAGGCACTGTGTATATATATATATATATATATATATATATGCACCAAGGACAATAAATAGATTAAGAAAAATAAGTGTTTTTATTTTACTTTATCTTTCATTTTAATTGTATTTTTATTTTTTCAAATGTACTATTATATTTTGACTTTTTATTTTTATTTTTTTAAGCCTGTCACATCTGTGAATGTGGAATGTGTTTTGTTGGTTGATTGAAAAACAAGAAAACTTAATAAAACTTTAAATTGAAAAAAATAAAGTTAAAATGTACGCTTACCATGCTACACCTTGGTCCAGTCCTTCAGCCAGCCGTGACAGAACTTCCCACCACCAACGGACCAAGCAGCATGGTAGGGTCGACTTCTGGACATGGGAGGACGTTCTGGACGGCAAGGGAGTCTACACATGGGAGGAGATCCTGGCGGGAAGGGATCGCCTTCCATGGGAACAGGTGGAGGCAGCTAGGAGAGCAGAGGCAGCCGGAGAGAGGAACCAGCGATATGTGGGAACATGGCTGGCAAGGAAGCCCGAGAGGCAGCCCCCTAAATAGTTTTTGGGGGGCACACGGGGAGTGTGGCGAAGTCAGGTAGGAGACCTGCGCCAACTCCCTGTGCTTACCGTGGAGAGAGATGGACCGTGAGGCGCACGGTGTCCCCGGTGCGCAGGCATAGCCCGGTGCGGTACATAGCAGCGCCTCGTATCGGCTGGGCTAGGTTGGGCATCGAGCCAGGTGCCATGAAGCCGGGTCAGCGCATCTGGTCTCCAGTGCGTGTCCTCGGGCCGGGGTACATGGCACCAGCCTTACGCATGGTGTCCCCGGTTCGCCAGCACAGCCCAGTGCGGGCTATTCCACCTCGCCGCACTGGCCTGGCTACGGGGAGCATTCAACCAGGTAAGGTTGGGCAGGCTCGGTGCTCGAGACCTCCTGTGCTCCTTCACGGTCCGGTCTATCCGGTGCCACCTCCACGCACCAGCCCTCGGACCAGGCTGTCTCTCCGTCTCCTTCCTACAGAGTCTCCCGTCTGTCCGGAGCTGCCAGAGTCTCCCGTCTGTCCGGAGCTATTTTTGGAATAATTGGATAAATAAGTTAAGATTTAGTATTTATTCGGATCATTAATTAGCTGCTGTTGAGGGATCGGCTACTCCTCCTGTGGTCCAAACACGAAATAACATAATATACATAAATATACATAGCACAACATTTATATTACAATTTTGCCATTTAGCAGATGCTCCCATCCTGAGCGACCCATGGCTAGTGCATTCATTTTAAGACAACCATATATCGCATACATAATACAATGCAAAACATACTGAACAAAGATATACGCAACATGCAATAATTTCAAAGATTTTACTGAGTTACAATTCATAAAAGGAAATCAGTCAATTGAAATAAATGTATTAGGCCCTAAACTCTATGGAGTTCTCATGACTGGGAATACAGATATATATATATCTGTTGGTCACAGATACCATAAAAAAAAAGGTATTTGTGGATCAGAAAACCAGTCGGAAAATGGTATGACCACCATTTGCCTCATGCAGCACGACACATCTCCTTCGTATAGAGTTAATCAGGCTGTTGATTGTGGCCTGTGGAATGTTGTCCCAGTCCTCTTCAATGGCTGTTTGAAGTTGCTGGAAATTGGCGGGAACTGGAACATACTGTTGTACACGTTGATCCAGAGCATCCCAAACATGTTCAATGGGTGACATGTCTGGTGAGTATGCAGGCCATGGAAGAACTGGGACATTTTCAGCTTCCAGGAATTGTGTACAGATCCTTATGACATGGGGCCGTGCATTATGCTGAAACATTAGGTGATGGCGGCGGATGACTGGCACAATAATGGGCGTCAGGATCTGGTCATGGTATCTTTGTGCATTCAAATTGTTGTCTGTAGCTTATGCCTGCCCATACCATAACACCCCCACCACCATGGGGCACTCTGTTCACAATGTTGACATCAGCAAACCGCTCGCCCACATGACCCCATTCACATGGTCTGCGGTTGTGAGGCTGGTTGGACGTACCGCCAGATTCTTCAAAATTACATTGGAGGCGGCTTATGTTAGAGAAATTGACATTAAATTCTCTGGCAACAGCTCCCTCAAAACATGTGACATTTGTGTTGTGTTTGTGTTGTGTTGTGTGACAAACTGCATATTTTAGAATGGTATTTTATTGTCCCCAGCACAAAGTGCATCTGTGTAATGATCATGCTGTTTAATCAGTTTCTTGATATGCCACACTTGTCGGGTGGATGGATTATCTTGACAACTGAGAAATGCTCACTAACAGGGATGTAAATAAATGTTTGCACCATATTTGAGAGAAATAAGCTTTTTGTGCATCTGAAACATTTCTGGGTTATTTTATTTCAGCTTATGAAACATGGGACCAATACTTTACATGTTGTGTTTATGTTTATGTTTTTGTCCAGTGTTGTGCTATGTATATTTATGTATATTATGTTGTTTACAAAACCATAAAAATATCTGTGTCTCTTCACAGTCACCGTTGTGCCATAAGGTGTTCTTTTATCTGTTGATTTAATCTGATTTTATTGCTAGCTTGAGTTACCTGGGCATTGCCGACGTGTATACTGTTGAGTTATCAGCGTACATGGACACACAGGCTTTATTCAAGGTCAGTGGAAGGTCTTAGTAAACACAAAAAACAACAATGGTCCAAGCCAGCTGGCTACCCTGGGGTACACACACTCATCAGAATTTGCATTCGAGAGGCTTCTAATTAAGGAAAACCCTCTGTTCTCAAACGCTTTCATGTTTGGGAGTAAAACCTGTTATTTTCAAGCATTTAGCAAGTCCCTCATACTCACTTTTCTGCTTTTACCGGGATTCTACCCAAGATTGTGCTGTAAACAAAGATGTTCATTTGGGGTAAGTAAAACAGAATAGAATCTGTTTCTACACTAATGTGGATGCTTCCATGATTACGGATAATCCTGAATGAGGGTAAAAGATCCTACCCCCGGGAGTTCGATCCCAGGCTGTGTCACAGCTGGCCGTGACTGGTAGACCCATGAGGCGACACACAATTGGCGTAGAGTCGTCCGGGTCAGGGGAGAATTAGGCCGACTGGGATTTCCTTGTCCCAATGCACTCTAGCTATTCCTTGTGGCAGGCCAGCACCTGAAAGCTCAAACGGTACAGTGTTTCCTCCTACACATGGGTGCAGCTGGCTTCTGGGTTAAGTGAGCAATGTAATAATTTTTGTAACTTGTTAAACCAAATCTCTTTCTCTGAGGAATTGTATTAGTATAAAATAATTTCCCCCTTTTTTTGCATACAATATAGCTCAGTATTTGAATGATTTATTTTCTGCATTTATTGTTGCGCACCTTTATCAACGCTGTCAATAATTTCAGACCCCATTGTAAGAGGAGCAAGACTCTGAAAGCACAGTTTTGTGTTTCCCCCAGGTCTGCCCGAGTGGAAGGTTTTGTTGAATTTTTTGTTAATCATAAAAAAGCCCCTGCACATCCAAAGTGAAACTGTTTCCATGTGGGATGGTGAGTCATAGGTTACGCTGAGACTGGGACCACAAAGAGTCCAAGAGGATGTGGGAGATTGGAAATGGAGAGATGATGAGAAAAAAGAAAGAATGTAAGAGAAAAGAAAGGCTAGGAGCGAGAGAGAGCGAGAGAGAAAGCAGTGGGTGGAAGAGGGGGAGAGATGGATGAGTGGCGAGAGGGAGGGGAGAACATCACTGATTGGATTGATGGAAGGGGAATGAGAAATGGAGAGAGAGGGAGTGGGAGTAGCAGGACTTCATTGGCCTCAGAGCTGCAACTGGGTCAGTTTTATGTGGCTGTAATCCGAGGGAGCTGTTGGTTCTGACTGGGGAAATTTGTGCACTGTGTGGAACAGGATCTTTAAACTGTTCCACTTTAACCAATGCAGATGTTGCACAAAGCAAACCTAAAATAAATAGTTTTTAGCCAAAACGGCTATGCCTTGTTAATTTTGTTTTACTAACATCTGTAGTCATTGTTTACAGGGTAACAGAGCACAATCTTGGGTAGAAGCCCGGTAGTAGCACAAAAAGTGAGTATGAGGGACTTGCTAAAGGGCGTTGAAATACCAGGTTATACTTCCAAACTCTTGAGAGTGATTTTCACTAAAGGGGCATTTTGTATATATAGTTTTTGTCATTACAACATACAGGTAACTGTCAAAATAATGTAAACAAAGTCTACTGAAAGCAGGTGATTCCACACAGGTTTGGTTTCTGAGTTGATTAAGCAAATTAACCTCCCATCATGCTTAAGGTCATGTATAAAAATGCTTGGCAGGCCATTATTTTGGCTACCATGGCTATGCCACAATGACTGTATATATGAATGGACAAATCCATTGATCACGTGACACCATTCATTCCTATGTGAAGACTCAATAGCACATTGAAGCCAATGAAGTTGGTTAAGATGGCGTCTCATGGAGACATAACATTCGCAGTTTGAGCTACTTCAGGAAGTGACACTGCAGGTTAGCTCAGTGCTGACACCTCTCATTGAGTAACTCAAGTTGAAGACCAACCAGGGGTATTGCAGGCTGCCATTAGAAACTAAATTATCCTCATAACTTCTTCTGTGTGCGATTAAAAATGTAATCGGTTCAAGGACATACAGTATTCACAGCACTTTTTCCACATTTTATTGTGTTACAGCCTGAATTTAAAATGGTTAACTTTTTACTCCATACATTTTCCCTGACACCTAAAAGTACTCCTTACATTTTGAATGCTTAGCAGGACAGGAAAATGGTCCAATTCATGGGTGAATCAAGAGAATATCCCTGGTCATCCCTACTGACTCACAAAACAGTGTGGGTGCATGTCCCTGGCTAGCCGTAAATTTTAAAAAAGAAGAAAATTGTGCCATCTGGTTTGCTTAATTTATGGAATTTGAAATCATATATACTTAAACTTTTGATACTTAAGTATTTTTTAGCAATTGCATTTACTTTTGATACTTAAGTATATTTAAAACCGAAATACTTTTAGAGTTTAACTCAAGTAGTATTTTACTTGGTGACTTTAACTTGAGTCATTTTCTATGAAGGTATCTTTACTGTTACTCAAGTATGACAATTGCATACTTTTTCCAGCACTGGACATTTGAATAGAGACGGAAGATGAGAAAATGCTGCGAGTTGCTGACTGAATTTCTACGGTTCATGGATATGAAGGGCCTGATCAGCTCTTCAAATTCAACATTTCTAACAGCATCCCCTTATCAGCATCCTATCTTAAATGAAAAAATGTGCTACTGTATTACATTTGGCTAAGTATCTTTATATGTTTAAGATGGGACAGTGACCTCTTCTCCATCCTCCTCTTGCTCCATTTGATCCCCCTTCATCACAAGGCTGCAAAAGACCTGGCAAGGTGTCTGACTCTCAAGTTGAGATGCATCTTGTCATATTCAGAAAGGTTTGCATTGATCTCCTTATCTGACTACCCAGTGTCATGGTTTATTGAATCCAACCCATTATACTATTGGTGAATTTGAAATAATGGTTGTTTATTTTGTTGTTTTTGTCTCAAATGAACCTGTCACACGCTGATCTGTTTCACCTGTCTTTGTGATTGTCTCCACCCCCCTCTTCCCCATTATCCCCTGTGTATTTATACCTGTGTTCTCTGTTTGTTTGTTGCCAGGTTCAGTTTGTGTTATTTGTCCAGTCAACCAGTGGTTTTGTCTCAGCTCCTGTTTTTCCCAGTCTCTCTTTTTCTTGCCCTCCTGGTTTTGACCCTTGCCTGTCCTAACTCTGAGCCCACCTGCCTGCCCACTCTTCCTGCCCCTGCTTCGTGGTCTTATGGAGGGAGTCCAAACGTTGGCTGAGCGCCATGACCGGGCATTGGACATTCTGCTGGAGCAATTCCGCGGGTTGTCTGGGGGCAGCCTGCCACGGTGGTAACCCCACCGCCCCTCAGTAACTCGCACGACCGGCCATTCCACCTTCCCAGGAGCCCCGTTTACCTCCCCCGGAACGCTTTAATGGGGAGCCAAGCACCTGTCGGGCGTTTTTTAGCTGTGTGCCCTCATTTTCAAGCTTTAGCCCTCCTCCTTCCCCTCGGATTGCGGATGTCTGGGAGTGCTCTCACCTGGGCTACTGCCATATGGGAACAACAGCCGGCCATGTGCGTGAGTCTGGAGGGGTTTGTGGGAAAGGTGAGGAAGGTTTTTGATGCCACATTCTCTGGGAGAGAAGCTGGAGTTACCCAGGAATCTTGACTCCCTCATTACTATGACCATCCGCATCGATGGGCGATTGTGGGAATGACGGATGGAGTGGAAATTCGATTTCGTTCGCTCGTCCAGCAATTCCACCTCGCCTCCGAGTCATCCCCGACGGTCCCGTTGCCAAGAGCGACCAAGGTTTCCTGACCTTCCTCAAGAGCTACCCATGAAGGCCGAGGCACTGTTTCCCAAGCCTATGCAACTAGGCAGAGCTGGGCTGTTGCCAGTGGAACGGCAACACAGGATCAACACAAGGAGCTGTCTGTATTGCGAGACATTTTGTGTCCTCTTGCCCGGTAAAAGACCAGGCTCACCGGTAGGAGCGAGTACTCTGGTGGGCCAAATGGAGAAGTTTTCTGCTTCCATTACTCGCACTCCTTTTCATGTCATTGCTGTGGGGAAACCAGTCCAAATCTCTCTGGGTCCTCATTGACTGGGGCCGATGAGAGCTTTTTGGACGCCACACTGGCTTCCAAGCTGAACATCCCCACTCAGTCCCTCTCCATTCCATTCGATGTTAGAGAGTTGGACGGGCGTTCTATAGGTTGGGTCACCCATAACAGCACTCCCATCAACCTACGTGTGTCAGGGAATCACAGCGAGACCATTCAATTCCTGCTCATCCAGTCCCGCCAGATTCATGTGGTCTTGGGATTATCGTGGCTCCAGCGACACAATCCCCGGGAGGTTTTCAGCAAGTCCCGGGCCACTTCACTTCCGCCGTACTGCCCCTATGACTGCGCGTTTGGACTTCTCCCTAGCACCACGCCAACCTGGGGACGTCTGTACTCTCTGTCGGGACCAAGGCTACATTATGGACTCCCTAGCTTCAGGATCTATCTATCTCTCCTCCTCTCCCGCTTGGAACAGGGTTCTTCTTCGTGGAGAAAGAGGACAAGACCCTGCGCCCGTGCATTGACAACCGGGGACAATGACATTACTGTGAAGAAACGTTATCCGCTACTACTCATTTCCTCTGCATTCGAGTCGCTCCAGGGGGCCACTGATTTCTCCAAGCTGGATCAACGAAACTCCTACAACCTGATGCTGATACGAGAGGGGGACGTGTGGAAGACCGCCTTCAACATGGTCAGTGGCCGCTATGAATATCTGGTCATGCCCTTTGGCCTCACCAACGCCTCTGCCGTGTTCCAGTCTCTGGTGAATGATGTTCTACACGACATGTTGAACCAGTTTGTCTTCGTCTACATTGATGACATCCTCGTCTTCTCCCGCTTCCCCCAAGAACACGTCCACGTCCGACAGGTTCTCCAGTGCCTTCTGTCATAAATAATCAATAATATTTCAACAGGACAAAAGCTTCGTCAATAGGAAAGTAGAAACAAGAAAGGTGCGTTCACGATCAGGGCGCATGGCTGATGAATGGAAATTTCCACTGATTGAAAGTGCTGTATCTCCCTCATTTTGCAGAGTAAAAGCCTGAAACAATGCCTAAAGACTGGTCACATGTTGAGGAAGCCATAGAGCTCGTGAACTGGGTCCTAAGTCTTTGTATTGGGGATAGGCTTTCAATGGAAAAACAGCCTTTCAAAATAATAGTATTTTCCTTGGGTTTTCACCTGCCATATCAGTTCTGTTATACTCACAGACATTATGTTAACAGCTTTGGAAACTTTAGAGTGTTTTCCATCCAAATCTAGTCATTATATGCATATCCTATCTTCTGGGACTGAGTTGCAGGCATTTTAACTTGGGCACGCTTTTCATCCAAAATTCCGAATGCTGCCCCCTACCCTAGTGATGTTAAGCTGCATCCCTGCGCCTCAATGCCACAGAGAGGAACTACAATGTGGGCTTTGGAGGAATGGAGGCACTAGCTAGAAGGGGCGGAACATCCATTCATTGTGTGGACAGACCACAAAAACCTAGAGTATCTCCGCACCACCAAGCACCTCAACTCCAGGCAAGTGAGATAACCGGGTGTTTGTGCCTGACGCTGTCCGCTCTGCAGTCCTGGAGTGGGCCCATTCCTCCAGGCTTGCCTTTCATCTGTCATCACAGCAACTGGTATGTGTTGAGTACGCCCGCAACACCCTTCCTTGCTCTGCCTCCGGTCTCTCGCCCTTTGAGTGTTCCATAGGATATCAGACTCCACTCTTCCCAGAGCAAGAGGAGGAAGTCAGCAATCCCTCTGCCCAGATGTTCATCCACCGCTGTCGCCGTACCTGGAAGAGAGCCTGGGCCGCTCTTTTGCAGACCACTTCCAGGTATAGGCGACAAGCGGATCGCCACCGGACTCCTGCTCCACGCTATCGGCTCTGGCAGAGGGTATGGCTCGCAGAGGGTATGGCTCGTCCCGTAAACTTTCCCCCAGTTTCATCGGCCCGTTCCCCTTCTGTAGGGGACATTAGCTCCACTGCTGTTCATCTTTTGTACCCCATACCCTCTGCATTCACCCTACTTTCCATGTGTCTATAATTAAGCCCGTGTCTCACAGCTCTTTGTCTTCTGTTTCCAGAACCAACTCTCCTCCCTGTGTCATGAATGCCCATCCAGCGTACACGGTGAGACACCTCCTGAACTAGTATCCAGGAACACCTTTCTGCCATTGTCCAAAGCAGTCTACATCCTTGCTGTCGGGACCAAAAGGAGCAGCATCCATAATTACTTCGTCATCCTGGACAAGCAAGCTCTGCCATGCAACTCTACAAGCACTCTTGGTGCCTTTGATGAGCTCTTCAAGACACACTTTGTGTTTGGGACCTCTTACAATCTGATGCTGCACAGGATGTACACTTTCATACCGACAACTGTGTACAAGACACATTTTGAGAGGTTAAGGAAAGTCCATGTGTTGCAGAGCTTAGAGATAGATACACTAAAGCAGAAATATTGAGTTCAAATATGATTTGTTTTATTTGTAATACTAGTCATGGGAGTACTAACTTGCTTATCACTAGCTCTCAAGTTGATTCATGGACATTGCCGTGGTAAAAAACTTCAGCTGAAATGTGGTCAAATAGGTTGTTGTTGTGTATTTGGTACTTTTTCAGGCTAAATGCATGGTGGTCTTTAAAAGTGCTTTCCTCACCATCTTAAATAAGCATTCCCCATTCAAAAAATGTAGAACTAAGAACAGATATAGCCCTTGGTTCACCCCAGACTTGACTGCCCTAATACATCCTGTGGTGTTCTGAATTAGCATCGAATAGCCCCCGATATATGCAACATTTCAGGGAAGTAAGGAACCAATTTACTCAGTCAGCTAAGGCTAGCTTTTTCAAACAAAAATTTGCATCCTGTAGCACTAATTCCCAAAAGTTTTGGGACACTGTAAAGTCCATGGAGAATAAGAGCACCTACACCCAGCTGCCCACTGCACTGAAGATAGGAAACACTGTCACCACCAATAAATCTACGATAATCAATAATTTCAATAAGCATTTTTCTATGACTGGCCATGCTTTCCACCTGGTTACTCCTACCCCGGCCAACATCGCAGCACCCCCTGCAACAACTTGCCCCCCCCCCCCCCCCCCCCCCCCCCTGATTCGCCTTCACCAAAATCCAGAAGATAGCTGATGTTCTGAAAGAGCTGCAAAATCTGTATCCCTACAAATCAGCTGTGCTAGACAATCTGGACCCTCTCTTTCTAAAATGATCCGCCGAAATTGTTGCAACCCCTATTACTAGCCTGTTCAACCTCTCTTTCGTATCGTCTGAGATCCCCAGAGATTGGAAAGCTGCCGCGGTCATCTCCCTCTTCAAAGGGGGATACACTGTAGAACCAAATGGTTACAGGCCTATATGTATCCTACCCTGCCTTTCTAAGGTCTTCGAAAGTCAAGTTAACAAACACATCACCAACCATTTCGAATCCCACCGTACCTTCTCCACTACGCAATCTGGTTTCCGAGCTGGTCATGGTTGCACCTCAGTCATGCTCAAGGTCCAAAACAATATCATAACCGCCATCGATAAAAGACAATACTGTGCAGCCATATTCATCGATATGGCCTAGGCTTTCACCACATTCTTATCGGCAAACTCAACAGCTTTGGTTTCTCAAATGACTGCCTCGCCTGGTTCACCAACTACTTCTCAGATAGGATTCAGTGTCAAATCGGAGGGCCTGTTGTCCGGACCTCTGGCAGTCTCTATGGGGGTGCCACAGGGTTCAATTCTCGAGCCGACTCTTTTCTCTGTATATACAGTGCCTTGCGAAAGTATTCGGCCCCCTTGAACTTTTCGACCTTTTGCCACATTTCAGGCTTCAAACATAAAAATATAAAACTGTATTTTTTTGTGAAGAATCAACAACAAGTGGGACACAATCATGAAGTGGAACGACATTTATTGGATATTTCAAACTTTTTTAACAAATCAAAAACTGAAAAATTGGGCGTGCAAAATTATTCAGCCCCCTTAAGTTAATACTTTGTAGCGCCACCTTTTGCTGCGATTACAGCTGTAAGTCGCTTGGGGTATGTCTCTATCAGTTTTGCACATCGAGAGACTGACATTTTTTTCCCATTCCTCCTTGCAAAACAGCTCGAGCTCAGTGAGGTTGGATGGAGAGCATTTGTGAACAGCAGTTTTCAGTTCTTTCCACAGATTCTCGATTGGATTCAGGTCTGGACTTTGACTTGGCCATTCTAACACCTGGATATGTTTATTTTTGAACCATTCCATTGTAGATTTTGCTTTATGTTTTGGATCATTGTCTTGTTGGAAGACAAATCTCCGTCCCAGTCTCAGGTCTTTTGCAGACTCCATCAGGTTTTCTTCCAGAATGGTCCTGTATTTGGCTCCATCCATCTTCCCATCAATTTTAACCATCTTCCCTGTCCCTGCTGAAGAAAAGCAGGCCCAAACCATGATGCTGCCACCACCATGTTTGACAGTGGGGATGGTGTGTTCAGCTGTGTTGCTTTTACGCCAAACATAACGTTTTGCATTGTTGCCAAAAAGTTCAATTTTGGTTTCATCTGACCAAAGCACCTTCTTCCACATGTTTGGTGTGTCTCCCAGGTGGCTTGTGGCAAACTTTAAACAACACTTTTTATGGATATCTTTAAGAAATGGCTTTCTTCTTGCCACTCTTCCATAAAGGCCAGATTTGTGCAATATACGACTGATTGTTGTCCTATGGACAGAGTCTCCCACCTCAGCTGTAGATCTCTGCAGTTCATCCAGAGTGATCATGGGCCTCTTGGCTGCATCTCTGATCAGTCTTCTCCTTGTATGAGCTGAAAGTTTAGAGGGACGGCCAGGTCTTGGTAGATTTGCAGTGGTCTGATACTCCTTCAATTTCAATATTATCGCTTGCACAGTGCTCCTTGGGATGTTTAAAGCTTGGGAAATCTTTTTGTATCCAAATCCGGCTTTAAACTTCTTCACAACAGTATCTCGGACCTGCCTGGTGTGTTCCTTGTTCTTCATGATGCTCTCTGCGCTTTTAACGGACCTCTGAGACTATCACAGTGCAGGTGCATTTATACGGAGACTTGATTACACACAGGTGGATTGTATTTATCATCATTAGTCATTTAGGTCAACATTGGATCATTCAGAGATCCTCACTGCACTTCTGGAGAGAGTTTGCTGCACTGAAAGTAAAGGGGCTGAATAATTTTGCACGCCCAATTTTTCAGTTTTTGATTTGTTAAAAAAGTTTGAAATATCCAATAAATGTCGTTCCACTTCATGATTGTGTCCCACTTGTTGTTGATTCTTCACAAAAAAATACAGTTTTATATCTTTATGTTTGAAGCCTGAAATGTGGCAAAAGGTCGCAAAGTTCAAGGGGGCCAAATACTTTCGCAAGGCACTGTATCATTGATGTCGCTCTTGCTGCTGGTGATTCTCTGATCCACCTCTACGCAGACGACACCATTATGTATACATCTGGCCCTTCTTTGGAGACTGTGCTAACAAACCTCCATGCTAGTAAAACTAAGAGCATGCTCTTCAACCAATTGCTGGCCGCACCCTCCCGCCCGACTAGCATCACTACTCTGGACGGTTCTGACTTAGAATATGTGGACAACTACAAATACCTGCCCAATATTTACGGATTTCTGTGAATGTGAGTGAAGTATTTTCCCCTACAATTTGTACAAATAATGATATTGAAAGCATCATTCTTTGTTGGAATATTGGTTGGGTGTATACCAGTCATTACAAGAGACTGTCTTTGAGAAGGCGTGGCATGAAGTATATGGGGTATTCAGTTGTTTGTTTCAGGGTGTCTGCTTCATGTAGAAAAATAATAGACCCTCTGCTGGACGCTCCTCAATTACCCCAACACAAATATTGCTGACCACAAGAAGTGAAGTAATACTGTGCAAAGGCTGTCACGTGACCTGAACTAGTCAGTTTTTCTTCCACAGGAAATTTGACCTTCTAGCTTTGTTCTTGCCGGGTTAATCAAAACAGTTCCTTGTTGCTTGAAACAAGCCAGGACTGACATACTCCTACATCTTGTTCTTGCACTGTCTGCGATTTTTGAATTATGACATTTTCTAGATGTTTGAGTAGATGGAAGACCAAGACACTGACCAGAATGTTTTATAGTCTTTTGGCTGTTATTCTGCACTCACATAAACATGATATCTATATAAGAAAGTAGTCCTCCCCTACTTCTGAAGCCATCGAATGTTTGTTTGTCACCTTTTAGAGTGCAGTGTTTCATTTCGCTCCAATTTCTGTGTAAGTGATCTTCTCACGTGATCAAACCAACCCGGACTTTTACTCCAATCCATTCATTCCAGCATCTCTTTGAGGTATTTGAGGTCTATGTTTGCATGGTCAGACAGTTTGTCTGGATACGCATTGTGGTGTTGTTGATATCGTCAAATGTTCTGTCTCTGTAATTGTCAGGGTGTCTTGGTGGTCGTTAAATGCTTCCATTGATCTGTATGCCATGATACTGTCTCACTCTCCTCTTCTGTTCTCTGCTCTCATAATCCACCCAATGTAATCTTGTAACTGTTGTTGAGACTGAAATCTCACTATACTAGCTCATCAAACTTAAATGGATTCCTAGTTTTTTTATTTTTTTATTTTACCTTTATTTAACTAGGCAAGTCAGTTAAGAACAAATTCTTATTTTCAATGACGGCCTAGGAACAGTAGGTTAACTGTCGGTTCAGGGGCAGAACGACAGATTTGTACCTTGTCAGCTTGGGGTTTTGAACTTGCAACCTTTCAGTTACTAGCCCAACACTCTAACCACTAGGCTACCCTGCCGCCCCATAGTAATAGGTGGATCGAAAGAAACATCCTCAGAAATGGATCTAGGTCTAATGCATTTAGAATGGACCATGAGATTGTAGGGTGCTAACTTTGCATTAAAGTACATCATTATGCATTTCGGAGAGACTTTAGTCACAGTGGGAAGGCAACATTCACCTTCATGATGAAACAATTTGAAGGCAATTACAGAATACATAAATCGTCACTTGGCCACATTGGCCGTGTTTTTTTTTTTTGTAAACCTGACTCATTTGCTTAAAGTGAGGAGCTTTTTAACAGGGGCTTTAGAAATGCTTGCCGCAAGGGCTACTCTCGAGTTGGAGTGTGCTTGAGTTAATTTAAGTTCAGAGGAGAGCAATTACATGCAACCACGGCCTGACAAAGATCCTCTCGGTTTAATTGAAAGGAATTTTCCAATATTTAAAGTCCCAATGCAGTTGTTTTTATCTCAATATCAAATCACAGATTTTTCTATATACAGTATATATATATTTATTATAGAATACAAATATACAATTGCAGAATTGTTAGTTTTTTTTCTCTCACAAAGAACAGCTCCAAACCCCCACCCCACACACCCCAATCCCACCCACTTTCCATCACAGTGAATAATGCTATACTTTTTTAAATTTATATAATGTGCTAGATGTTGGATCATGGTTTAAAAATAATCTTCATGTGATAAATGAGTGAATATATGGTCTATAAGTAGAAATACACATCTGCAGGCAAAAATATTTATTAAACAGACCGTAAAAGTTTATGATAATGAAAAGAAGAAAGAAGAAAAAGTAGTAGATGCGAGTGAAAGAAAGGGTTGCCAAAAGGAGCAGAACCTGACTGTTGATCCTCTCAAGTGAATTGTATATTTTCTAATTTAAGAAATAATATGTCTTTGAGACACACAGCCAGGGATGGAAGGGGATGCGGATTTCCAGATTCCAGTGATGAGCCAGAAGAGTTGTGAATGCAATAATATGAGAGTGTTTACACAATATTAGAGGGAGTCTTTTACAGCTCCAAAAATAGCAACATTGGGTTGTGGTTGAAGTTGAATAGGTTAGACCTGTGACAAGGTTTCAAAGATTGAAGTCCAGAAGATTATCAGTTTGGAGCAAGACCAGAACATGTGTGTCGTCTAAATCATGGTATATCTCTACTAATCTGGACTTGTTTATGGAGCACTTTATGGAGCACCTTAAACTGGATGGGTCTAAATCGAGCACAGGAAGAGGATGAGTTTACTCTTTTTATAACGCTTCCCCACCAATCCTCTGCAAGTTCTATGTTTAACTCAACTTCTCCCCACTTCTCCCTAGTTCTGTTAAGGGAGGTGATTTCGAAGCACATAAGACACAAGTACATGTATGAGATAAACCCTATCAAGCCTATGTTTTTCCAGATAGAAAAGGCAGAATCCAAAGCACAAGGGTGGAACGAATGGTTGTTTCAAATGCATTCTAGTAAAGAGGGGTCTTTAAATCCAAAATGGTTCTGTGTCCAGATTTTAACCTCTTATGGCTGCATCCCTTGTTCTCAATTTCCGCCTGAAGACATACCCTAATCTAACTGCCTGTAGCTCAGCCCCAGAGGCAAGGATATGCATATTCTTGCTATCGTTTGAATGGAAACATTCTGAAGTTTGTGGAAATGTTACTTGAATGTAGGAGAATATAACACAGTAGATCTGGTGGAAGAAAATAATGTTTTCTGTTTTTTATTGTTGTAGCATCATCTTTCACATGTACTAGAATAGCCACACAGTCAGATAGGATGCTGGAGATAATTTTGATGAATAACACAATAGGGCAACTGCAGGTGTGCAAAGTTCCAGACTGATAACTTCAGGAATGGGTGAGCTACATGACATGAAGTCACCCAGGTGTCCCACACAAGTTGACCAAATGTACTCAAGTGGCCGAATTGGTGAAATGACCTATAACTATATACAACAGTGCAAATAACTATATACAACATATCAAAAGCAATTCTAACACACACACAATTATTTATTTTTTTTAATGTTAGACTTTTTTTTTTTTTTAAACAGTACACCCTTTGGAAGTCCTCTACACAATATTTTGCTGCCTGTTCCATGTCCCATAGCAGTCTCTTTCTGATGTAAAGCAGAGGCAAACTGAACAAGTGGTGCAGTTTATGCGACACAGAACACAACGACGCCTCCATGCTGTGCCCTTTTGGCTCTGAGGCACAGTCATGCCTGCAGTAATGAACTGTGGCATATGAACACCACTGGAGGCAGGAGTAGGGGGGGCAGAGGTAGAGCGGGCAGCTTGGCACCGGGGGATCCCAGTCGGAGTCGCTATCACTGTGAAAGAAAACATAAAAAAAATATTTGTATTGTATGAGCCTTTTATCATGCCATAAAATAAACAGATATGTATTGTATAGAGCAGAGGAAACAGTCACTAAGGTGAAGTGCTGTTCCATTCAACTCCGGCCATTGTTGTGGGCCTGCCCTCCCCTGAACAGCACCCAATGGCTATTTCATATGGAAATGGAGAGGAGTATCAGGCGCAGAGGCCATGTGTGTGTTTGCTGTTCTACTCCATTCCATTTGAATAAAAAAATGGAAAATATTTATATTTGACATGGAATATATATACACACACACACACACACACACACACACACACACACACACACACACACAGACATACCAACACACACACACATTCAAACCACACATTTCATTGCAAATTGCAATATATATATATATATATATATATATTTTTTTTTGCAAATATATGTATATATATACACTGCTCAAAAAATAAAGGGAACACTAAAATAACACATCCTAGATCTGAATGAATGAAATATTCTTATTAAATATTTTTTTCTTTACATAGTTGAACGTGCTGACAACAAAATCACACGAAAATTATGAATGGAAATCAAATTTATCAACCGATGGAGGTCTGGATTTGGAGTCACACTCAAAATTAAAGTGGAAAACCACACTACAGGCTGATCCAACTTTGATGTAATGTCCTTAAAACAAGTCAAAATGAGGCCCAGTAGTGTGTGTGGCCTCCACGTGCATGTATGACCTCCCTACAATGCTCCTGATGGGCATGCTCCTGATGAGGTGGCGGATGGTCTCCTGAGGGATCTCCTCCCAGACCTGGACTAAAGCATCCGCCAACTCCTGGACAGTCTGTGGTGCAACGTGGCGTTGCTGGATGGAGCGAGACATGATGTCCCAGATGTGCTCAATTGTGGTGAAGTGGTGCGTGCATATGTATTCACCCCTTTGCTATGAAGCCCCTAAATAAGATCTGGTGCAACCAATTACCTTCAGAAGTAAACATAGTTAGTTAACCCTTTCATGCGCAAGTTCCAAATATCTCTAATGGTCGCCCCAGCGTGAGTTTTTTTATGCACGTGATGTTGGAATGTTCTCTCCATTCCAGAATGTGATTGTTACGCAACGGTACATTTAATCCGAACTGCCCTCAAACCAAGGCACGCAGCCTGTTGTTATTTATAAGCCGTTTTCTACTTGTCAATTTTAAATTATTTTCTAACAAGTTTTTTATTTTCTAAGAGAAGTTTGAATTGAGGTGTGTTCCGCCTCATTCATTCACATAAAAATAGTCATTTTTACTTTTGCGGACCAATAAAGTTTTTTTTAAATTTCTGACCCGGACAAAATTCCCCAAACACTTCCCAATTGTTTGTGCAGTTCAAGTCTGCAGACATTTGCTCATCTCCTGTCCTGCACACACGTGTTCCACATTTCCGTCTGTTGCCATCATCGCAGTCATAGTTGTTTTCGTTACCAATAATAACGTGTGTGTGCGTTTCTATCAAAGTAAGTTCCGTTTTACGTTATAATAGTTTCTGCATGTCGTGTTATGTTGTTTCTACTGTAGCACAATATTTTCGTGTATATTCCTTTTACCGCGGACACGCGAGGTAACGTTACTCATTTCATAACCTTTATGGTGTTATACTCAATGCTTAGGTAGCTAGCTACATTCTTCTATTAGCTCTGGAAAACAATGCTAATTGCGTCAGAGAAGTATTAGCATGTGTTATATTTTGAAGCTACCATGGCCTTATGACTCCAAAGTGGCACAGCTGTCTAAGGCACAGCGTCTCAGTGCTAGAGGTGTCACTACAGACACTACAATCCAGACTGCATTTCTATCAAAGTAAGTGCCTTATTATGTTATAATAGTTTCTGTATGTCGTGTTATACTGTTTCTACCGTAGCTCACTGTGTGTATGGAGCATAATATATTTGTGTATATTCCTTATAACCGCAGATACACGAGAGGTAACGTTACTCATGTAGCTAGTTACATTCAACTATTAGCGCTGTAAAACAATGCTAATTGCGTCAGAGAAGTATTGGCTTGTTGTATTTTGAAGCTACCCTGGAAAAATTGAAAAATATCTTCTTATACCACTAGGTCGTTTTCTGAGTGCATTCCACAAAGCTGTTTATCATGTCCGCCTTATCCACTGCCCCCATTTTGAGGTTATAGTCAAGAACGCAGTCTGGTTTGATATTTCTTTCTCCCGTCAAGTGGTCCACCTTCCCTATGGCCGACATGGTTGCTGTATGGACAGTGGAGAGGACATGGATGTCTCGTTTGTCCTGCCACTTTACTCTTAGCTGTTGACATTTCTTATTTTGTTTAACGGGTCATTTAGGATGGCAGTAGCATTGTTGATGAAATGCAGTCATCGCAGCAGAACTAGGAAGCAGACTTGGGAAAAGAGGGTGGCAAAGAAGGGAGTTGCAAACATAGGATCTGTGCTCTAGTATTCTCTTAGGGAGTTCTTCTTTACTATCCCCATGAGAAGGACTGTCACCAGGAAGGTATACAATTCACTAATTGTGGTTGTCCCCCTCACTCCTGGCTCTCTCTTCTCCTGTAGCTCCAAGGCATAGCGATTGGTCTCCTCTACTGTGTCTCCCACCAGCTCCTCTGTCAGAAACATCTTGAAGTACTCTGTGTCAGATGGAAATGGCAAGGGGCATTGCACTCCAGACTGAGATTCATCAAAGCAAACCGCAGGGCCAGGAGGGGTGAAATGGCTGGCGGCCTTCCAGCTACCACAGAACTCCTGTACTTCATCCACTGTCGGTCTGCCTCCATCACCACCAGCATCTTCAAAGGGAACTGGGACTTTGTCTGTGGACAAGGGGTCCTCAGATTCAGGGTTCTCACGGGCTGGGGGGAAGCTCCTCACTGTCACTGTCAGAATCTGATTCCTGACTTTCAGACTCATTGTCAGAATTTTTTTAATCTCCAGAATTTCCGCATTTGTGAATTGTCAACTTTTGAAAGACATTGCTAATGTTACAGCTTAGCTCACTAGCTACATACTAACAACACCACTGAATGGCTCAGAGTGGGAGTTTGAGGTTACGTGATTGACTGCCTGCACGCACCATTTGTATCAATAAATCACTATCAGAAAATGTCTTGTGTGGTAATTATTGATATGTTTACTGTTTTATTCACGTTTTTCAATTACCAGTGATAAATCATGCATTCCGATTCTTGCAGAGATTGTAATGGGTACGGACTATGTGTGTAAAATACTTATTTGAAGGTTGTACTGATTATGATGAGCTTAGCTCATTACAGCTATGTGTGGAGCCATGTTTGTTGACATACAATGCATTCTGGGTTTCACGTAATCGTCTGTCGGACCAAAGATGCTATAACAAAATTAGGTGAGTAAGGGTTCACTGATTTTTTGAGAACTTCAGAAAGTGAATGGTGAATGGTGGGATGTGAACATGGTAGACGACACACCCCTTCAACATTTTTGTTAATCATAAAAAAGAGCCTGCACATCCGAAGTGAAACTGTTTCCATGTGGGATGGTGAGTCATAGGTTACACTGAGACTGGGACCACAAAGAGTCCAAGAGGATGTGGGAGATTGGAAATGGAGAGATGATGAGAAAAAAGAAAGAATGTAAGAGAAAAGAAAGGCTAGAGTTAGGAGAGAGAGAGAGAGAGAGAGAGAGAGAGAGAGAGAGAGAGAGAGAGAGAGAGAGAGAGAGAGAGAGAGAGAGAGAGAGAGAGATAGAAAGCAGTGGGTGGAAGAGGGGGAGAGATGGATGAGTGGCGAGAGGCAGGGGAGAACATTACTGATTGGAATGATGGAAGGGGAATGAGAAATGGAGAGAGAGGGAGTGGGAGTAGCAGGACTTCATTGGTCTCAGAGTTGCAGCTGGGTCAGTTTTATATGGCTGTAATCCGAGGGAGCTGTTGGTTCTGACTGGGGAAATTTGTGCACTGTGTGGAACAGGATCTTTGAAGTGTTCCACTTTAACCAATGCAGATGTTGCACAAAGCAAAACTAAAATAAATAGTTTTTAGCCAAAACGGCTATGCCTTGTTAATTTTATTTTACTAACATCTGTAGTCATTGTTTACAGGGTAACAGAGCACAATCTTGGGTAGAAGCCCGGTAGTAGCACAAAAAGTGAGTATGAGGGACTTGCTAAAGGGCGTTGAAATAGCAGGTTATACTTCCAAACTCTTGAGAGTGATTTTCACTAAAGGGGCATTTTGTATATATTGTTTTTGTCATTACAACATACAGGTAACTGTCAAAATAATGTAAACAAAGTCTACTGAAAGCAGGTGATTCCACACAGATTTGGTTTCTGAGTTAATTAAGCAATTAACCTCCCATCATGCTTAAGGTCATGTATAAAAATGCTTGGCAGGCCATTATTTTGGCTACCATGGCTATGCCACAATGACTGTATATATGAATGGACAAATCCATTGATCACGTTTCACACCATTCATTCCTATGTGAAGACTCAATAGCACATTGAAGCCAATGAAGTCGGTTAAGATGGCGTCTCATGGAGACATAACATTCACAGTTTGAGCTACTTCAGGAATTGACATTGCAGGTTAGCTCAGTGCTGAACCCTCTCATTGCGTAACTCAAGTTGAACGTATTGCAGGCTGCCATTAGAAACTAAATTATCCTCATAACTTCTTCTGTGTGCGATTATAAATATATATCGGTTCAAGGGCATACAGTTTTCACAACACTTTAAAATGGATAACTTTTTACTCCATACATTTTCCCTGACACCTAAAAGTACTCCTTACATTTTGAATGCTTAGCAGGACAGGAAAATGGTCCAATTCATGGATGAATCAAGAGAACATCCCTGGTCATCCCTACTGACTCACGAAAACACAAATGCTTCATTTGTAAATGGTGTCTGAGTGTTGGTGCATGCCCCTGCCTAGCTGTGAAAAAAAATGTAAAAAAATTGTGCCATCTGGTTTTCTTAATTTAAGGAATTTGAAATCATATATACTTCAACTTTTGATACTTAAATATGTTTTAGCAATTGCATTTACTTTTGATACTTAAGTATATTTAAAACTAAATACTTTTAGACTTTTACTCAAGTAGTATTTTACTTGGTGACTTTAACTTGAGTCATTTTCTATGAAGGTATCTTTAATGTTACTCAAGTATGACAATTGCATACTTTTTCCAGCACTGGACATTTGAATAGAGACGGAAGATGAGAAAATGCTGCGAGTTGCTGACTGAATTTCTACGGTTCATGGATATGAAGGGCCTGATCAGCTCTTCAAATTCAACATTTCTAACAGCATCCCCTTATCAGCATCCTCTCCTGATTGAAAAAATGGAGTTTGATTGCTTTGGCAGTTTCATAACTATTGTGCTACTGTATTACATTTTGCTAAGTATCTTTCTGTGTTTAGGATGGGACAGTGACCTCTTCTCTATCCTCCTCTTGCTCCATTTGATCCCCCCCTTCATCACTAGGCTGCAACAGACCTGGCAAGGTGTCTGACTCTCAAGATGAGAAGCATCTTGTCATATTCAGAAAGGTTTGCATTGATCTCCTTATCTGAGTACCCAGTGTCATGGTTAATTGAATCCAACCCACTAAACTATTGGTGAATTGGAAATAATGGTTGTTTCTTTTTGTCACGGTGAGTGAATGAGGACCCAAAAGCGAATTAACTTAACAGAGCTTCTTTAATAACCAAACATAGGTAGGTTCAGACAGACCGGCAGATTCCGACAGGACAGGACAAGGTTACAGCAAACATGACGATAGTCTGGTTCAGGCATGAAACACAACAAACAAGAATCCGACAAGGACAGGAACAAAAACAGAGAGAGATATAGGGGCCTAATCAGAGGGAAAAAGGGAACAGGTGGGAAACGGGATGAATGGGTAGTTAGGAGGAGACAAGGAACAGCTGGGGGAAAGCGGGGGAGAAAAGGTAACCTAATACGACCAGCAGAGGGAGACAGGGTGAAAGGAAAGGACAGAAAGACACAACATGACAATACATGACAGTACCCCCCCACTCACCGAGCGCCTCCTGGCGCACTCGAGGAGGAAACCTGGCGGCAACGGAGGAAATCCTCGATCAGCGCACGGTCCAGCACGTCCCGAGAGGGAACCCAACTCCTCTCCTCAGGACCGTACCCCTCCCAATCTACGAGGTACTGGTGACCACGGCCCCGAGGACGCATGTCCAAAATCCTGCGGACCCTGTAGATGGGTGCGCCCTCGACAAGGATGGGGGGGGGGGGGGAGACGAGCGGGGGCGCGAAGAACGGGCTTGATACAGGAGACATGGAAGACCGGGTGGACGCGACGAAGGTATCGCGGAAGAAGAAGTCGAACTGCCACAGGATTAATGACCCGAGAAATACGGAACGGACCAATGAACCGCGGGGTCAACTTGCGAGAAGCCGTCTTAAGGGGAAGGTTCTGAGTGGAGAGCCAAACTCTCTGACCGCGACAATATCTAGGACTCTTAGTTCTACGCTTATTAGCAGCCCTCACAGTCTGCGTCCTATAACGGCAAAGTGCAGACCTGACCCTCTTCCAGGTGCGCTCGCAACGTTGGACAAAAGCCTGAGCGGAGGGGACGCTGGACTCGGCGAACTGAGATGAGAACAACGGAGGCTGGTACCCGAGGCTACTCTGAAAAGGAGATAGCCCGGTCGCAGACGAAGGAAGCGAGTTGTGGGCGTATTCTGCCCAGGGGAGCTGTTCTGACCAAGACGCAGGGTTGCGAAAAGAAAGACTGCGTAAGATGCGACCAATAGTCTGATTGGCCCGTTCTGCTTGACCGTTAGACTGGGGGTGAAAGCCGGAAGAGAGACTGACGGAAGCCCCAATCAAACGGCAAAACTCCCTCCAAAATTGAGACGTGAATTGCGGACCTCTGTCCGAAACGACGTCTGACGGAAGGCCATGAATTCTGAAAACATTCTCGATGATGATTTGTGCCGTCTCTTTAGCAGAAGGAAGCTTAGCAAGGGGAATGAAATGAGCCGCCTTAGAGAACCTATCGACAACCGTAAGAATAACAGTCTTCCCCGCTGACGAAGGCAGTCCGGTGACAAAATCTAAGGCGATGTGAGACCACGGTCGAGAGGGAATAGGAAGCGGCCTGAGACGGCCGGCAGGAGGAGAGTTACCGGACTCAGTCTGCGCGCAGACCGAACAAGCAGCCACGAAACGACGCGTGTCATGCTCCCGGGTGGGCCACCAGAAACGCTGGCGAATTGAAGCAAGCGTACCCCGAACGCCAGGGTGGCCGGCTAACTTGGCAGAGTGAGCCCACTGAAGAACGGCCAGACGAGTAGGAACGGGAACGAAAAGAAGGTTCCTAGGACAAGCGCGCGGCGACGGAGTTTGAGTGAGTGCTTGCTTTACCTGCCTCTCAATTCCCCAGACAGTCAACCCGACAACACGCCCCTCAGGGAGAATCCCCTCGGGGTCAGTGGAGGCTACTGAAGAACTGAAGAGACGAGACAAAGCATCAGGCTTGGTGTTCTTAGAGCCCGGACGATAAGAAATCACGAACTCGAAACGAGCGAAAAACAGCGCCCAACGCGCCTGACGCGCATTAAGTCGTTTGGCAGAACGGATGTACTCAAGGTTCCTATGGTCAGTCCAAACGACAAAAGGAACGGTCGCCCCCTCCAACCACTGTCGCCATTCGCCTAGGGCTAACCGGATGGCGAGCAGTTCGCGGTTACCCACATCATAGTTACGTTCCGACGGCGACAGGCGATGAGAAAAATACGCGCATGGGTGGACCTTGTCGTCAGAGAGGGAGCGCTGAGAAAGGATGGCTCCCACTCCCACCTCTGACGCGTCAACCTCGACAACGAACTGTCTAGAGACGTCAGGTGTAACAAGGATAGGAGCGGATGTAAAACGATTCTTGAGGAGATCAAAAGCTCCCTGGGCGGAAACGGACCACTTAAAGCACGTCTTGACAGAAGTAAGGGCTGTGAGAGGAGCTGCCACCTGACCGAAATTACGGATGAAACGACGATAGAAGTTCGCGAAGCCGAGAAAGCGCTGCAGCTCGACGCGTGACTTAGGGACGGGCCAATCAATGACAGCTTGGACCTTAGCGGGATCCATCTTAATGCCTTCAGCGGAAATAACAGAACCGAGAAATGTGACGGAGGAGGCATGAAAAGTGCACTTCTCAGCCTTCACAAAAAGACAATTCTCTAAAAGGCGCTGGAGGACACGTCGAACGTGCTGAACATGAATCTGGAGTGACGGTGAAAAAATCAGGATATCGTCAAGGTAAACGAAAACAAAGATGTTCAGCATGTCTCTCAGGACATCATTGACTAATGCCTGAAAGACAGCTGGAGCGTTAGCGAGGCCGAAAGGAAGAACCCGGTATTCAAAGTGCCCTAACGGAGTGTTAAACGCCGTCTTCCACTCGTCCCCCTCCCTGATGCGCACGAGATGGTAAGCGTTACGAAGGTCCAACTTAGTGAAAAACCTGGCTCCCTGCAGGATCTCGAAGGCTGAAGACATAAGAGGAAGCGGATAACGATTCTTCACTGTTATGTCATTCAGCCCTCGATAATCTATGCAGGGGCGCAGAGACCCGTCCTTCTTCTTGACAAAAAAAACCCCCGCTCCGGCGGGAGAGGAGGAGGGGACTATGGTACCGGCGTCAAGAGCTACAGACAAATAATCTTCGAGAGCCTTACGTTCGGGAGCCGACAGAGAGTATAGTCTACCCCGGGGGGGGGTGGTTCCCGGAAGGAGATCAATACTACAATCATACGACCGGTGTGGAGGAAGAGAGGTGGCCCTGGACCGACTGAACACCGTGCGCAGATCGTGATATTCCTCCGGCACCCCTGTCAAATCACCAGGCTCCTCCTGTGAAGAAGAGACAGAGGAAACAGGAGGGATAGCAGACATTAAACATTTCACATGACAAGAGACGTTCCAGGAGAGGATAGAATTACTAGACCAATTAATGGAAGGATTATGACAAACTAGCCAGGGATGGCCCAAAACAACAGGTGTAAAAGGTGAACGAAAAATTAAAAAAGAAATGGTTTCACTATGATTACCAGAAACAGTGAGGGTTAAAGGTAGCGTCTCACGCTGAATCCTGGGGAGAGGACTACCATCCAGGGCGAACAAGGCCGTGGGCTCCTTTAACTGTCTGAGAGGAATGTCATGTTCCCGAGCCCAGGTCTCGTCCATAAAACAGCCCTCCGCCCCAGAGTCTATTAAGGCACTGCAGGAAGCTGACGAACCGGTCCAGCGTAGATGGACCGACAAGGTAGTGCAGGATCTTGAAGGAGAGACAGGAGTAGTAGCGCTCACCAGTAGCCCTCCGCTTACTGACGAGCTCTGGCCTTTTACTGGACATGAAGTGACAAAATGACCAGCGGAACCGCAATAGAGACAGAGGCGGTTGGTGATTCTCCGTTCCCTCTCCTCAGTCGAGATGCGGATACCTCCCAGCTGCATGGGCTCAGCACCCGAGCCGGCAGAGGAAGATGGTAGTGATGCGGAGAGGGAGGCGACGGAGAGCGCGAGCTCCTTTCCACGAGCTCGGTGACGAAGATCAACCCGTCGCTCAATGCGAATAGCGAGTTCAATCAAGGAATCCACGCTGGAAGGAACCTCCCGGGAGAGAATCTCATCCTTTACCTCTGCGCGGAAACCCTCCAGAAGACGAGCGAGCAAGGCCGGCTCGTTCCAGCCACTGGAGACAGCAAGAGTGCGAAACTCAATAGAGTAGTCTGTTATGGATCGATTGCCTTGACATAGGGAAGACAGGGCCCTGGAAGCCTCCTCCCCAAAAACAGATCGATCAAAAACCCGTATCATCTCCTCCTTAAAGTCTTGATACTGGTTAGTACACTCAGCCCTTGCCTCCCAGATTGCCGTGCCCCACTCACGAGCCCGTCCAATAAGGAGAGATATGACGTAGGCGACACGAGCAGTGCTCCTGGAGTAAGTGTTGGGCTGGAGAGAAAACACAATATCACACTGGGTGAGGAACGAGCGGCATTCAGTGGGCTCCCCAGAGTAACACGGCGGGTTATTGATTCTGGGCTCCGGAGATTCGAAAGCCCTGGAAGTGGCCGGTGGATCGAGGCGGAGATGGTGAACCTGTTCTGTGAGGTTGGAGACTTGGGTGGCCAGGGTCTCAACGGCATGTCGAGCAGCAGACAATTCCTGCTTGTGTCTGCCTAGCATCGCTCCCTGGATCTCGACGGCTGAGTGGAGAGGATCCGAAGTCGCTGGGTCCATTCTTGGTCGGATTCTTCTGTTACGGTGCGTGAATGAGGACCCAAAAGCGAATCAACTTAAACAGAGCTTCTTTAATTACCAAACATAGGTAGGCTCAGATGGACCGGCAGATTCCGACAGGACAGGACAAGGTTACAGCAAACATGACGACAGTCTGGTTCAGGCATGAATGACACAAACAAACAAGAATCCGACAAGGACAGGAGCAGAAACAGAGAGAGATATTGGGACCTAATCAGAGGGAAAAAAGGGAACAGGTGGGGAACGGGGTGAATGGGTAGTTAGAGGAGACAAGGGACAGCTGGGGGAAAGCGGGGGAGAAAAGGTAACCTAACACGACCAGCAGAGGGAGACAGGGTGAAGGGAAAGGACAGAGACAAGACAACATGACAGTACATGACAGAACTCACCAGTGAAAAGGTTCAAATGTATTTAAAAAAGCATAATTTTGCAGCCAATAGAGGGGCCACTAAAATGCTTTGCCTCGAGGTGGCCCCCCATCCAAATCTCAGTTAGGGCCACCAAAAGGTTAGAGACCGGTCCTGAGTGTGACGAGACCTTCCATGCCTGGATAGAGGTACTGTATGTTTTCAAAACACTTCACTTGAAGTTCCCCGAGGAGCAAATTTATTGGCATATGTTCATTACGATTAGAAGGAAGACCATTCCATTTAGTTGTAATATTACAGCTAGTGTTGTATGTACTGTCTGTTAACGCCAATTCATACAACTACAATCTGTACACTATAAGAAATAGAGTCAGAGAAATGACCTGACAATGGCACGTGATTTAAGTTGTTCCTTGAAATTATAATCAAATGTTATCCTACTAAACCACATCCTGTAAATGTCGAGTGGAGAGGACAACCAACAAAAAAGTAAACAATCAAGCAAATGCATGACACATTATTGTCAATGGTCCTGAAACCTGTCCTCCCACTCACATAATATACTAACTCGCCTACTCATACTGTACAAGGTTACCATGGATACAGTGGAAACATTGCCGGTCTGCATCAAGAGCCCAGTTCATTGCTTTAGCCAGACCTGGGTCCTTCAGGAAATTTCTGTGATGAAAAAAGTGACCGCTCCCCGACTTACCTCACCAAATAGTGGAAAAAAGGAAAAGAAAATCAACATAGAAGTGTTGGCTGTTTTTCAAATGATCCTGCTCCAGTATAACTCCAGGGATGTGTAAAATTTAGGGCACACCCTAGCAAAATGTTTTGCAACGGAAACAATTGTTTCTTATTGGAAAAGCACATAGTACTTTCCCGTTTCACTCCATTGCAGAGAGTTATCTTCCTTTACGTGCCTACTAATCACAATCCAGTATAATATGATCTGCCCCTTTGTGCTTCTCTACTTCTATGTCTCTACAGTCAGTGTAGTAATAAGCTGGAACTGAGACAGAACTGACCAGTACAGAGGCTATTCATCTGAGGGTCACAGCTCATCGCCTGCTCTGTCACTTAGTCCTGGACACTGGGCAAGTCTGTCAGTTCCAAACAGCTGGAGGTGGCTGAGGTAATGCTATGCTGCCGGTAGAGAATTCCAGCAAAATACCGGAAAAATACAGGAAGAAAATAGGTTTCAGTTGAGGAATGACAGGTTCATTCCAGGTAGAGACTGCAAGGTTCAACCTAAAAAAAGATGATTGTAACAGTAGTATACTACGACTATAGAATATATGTTACCATCACTATTGCTACGTTTTTAGTTGTGGTTGTTAATGGTGTTAGTGGTGCAGTAACACTGGTGGTACCATAGGAAGTGGTAATGATCAGAAAATTTGTTTTCGCGGCTGTTGTGGGGTACACTTAATCTTTGTCTGGGAAACTGGCCCATAAAGTTTACAGAGTGAACCTTCTAACTGCATTCTATCACAGTGTTAGACAGTGAGCGTTAAGTGCTAGAACCAAGTTAATGTTCTGTAATCATGTCTGGAATACAGAGAAGTGTAGGGCACAACATCACCCAATAAACTCAACAAGCCCTGTACAGTGCATGTACATACATACCGTACAGTACAAATACATGTACATACACATTATGTTTGGAAAACTGTCATAATGCTATAAGACGATATGCTGATATTGTGATTATCGATATTGTAGCGATACGATATGCTGGTTCATTTTGTTGGAGTACTCTGACCACCATGATAAAACAAGTCACTCATTCATCCACAGGTATACGTGCTACAGTTACCTCTGTTGTCTGAAGCAGTGTAGTATAATGCTGCATGATATGGTCAAAATATCATACTGTATCACAATATTTTTCAATTCTTTGACCATACTTTATGTTTTTTTTAATAATACAAGTTCTAAATATTCTTCATGAGTGTTGTATTACCTTAGGGTGGCAACACATATATTATGAGTTAAATCCAACTTATTTTCAGCGTAAATTTTCTAAATTTATAAATTTCTGCATTTCCTGCACTTTTGTTAGGATTTCCACACTGTGCCAGGGCTGCATGATACGGGCAAAAAATCTAGGCCTAGAGAATTGGTGAACTGTTGGAATCATGGAAATAGAATGATTATGACAAGGAATATCATCACGGTCACTGTCATGTCGTTGACTATCATTAAATGTGAAGACTGTATATTAACAAATCAATTCTCTATGTGTAATTTAATTACGCAATTCAACTATTTATTTACTAAATAACTAATGAAAGAAAAAGTCCCTCGCGGACGAAACCGATATGACGGCTTGGTAGACAAAGGAAACTGGGTGGGGACTGCTCAAGAGCGGGAGACTCATAGCTGATAACTACGCTCATAGAAATTGTTAATACTTTGAATATGAACAACCTCTCATTCAAAAATAAATTGCAATTTACATATTTACGAGTGTATGTCTTGTTGTCTCTCTCTGTGGTCGCCGGTCCATCTGCCCGTCATGTCTCTGTGTTCTCTGACTTAATGTACATTTTGTAGGAATTTGGTTTTATACTCTGTTGAAGAAGGGTGCGTTCCATGACGCCGACCAAGTCTACGCTCACGTGGGCGTGGCCACTGACTAGTTAAAACTTTGCATCTTAACAAGTATCTTGTTTAGAAGGCCAACATCACATTACATCTTCTCACAAATAGTTTCGTATTCAATCATATATTTTACACAACATTTAGATGTAAACCCCATAATTGAGAAGAGGACACAACCAAAGACGCAGTATATATTGTTCCACTGTTTTCCCTGGTGTCACACAATCAAACCAATTCGACAGGATTGTTATTTAAATACCCACAGACCATTCACACATTCTAAAAAATTGAAATATTGTTTAATTTTTCAAACTTTTGATTGTCCAAATGTCTCTCTGTGTTCCACAGTTTACATTCCAAACTCAAACACTACAGAGCATAGAGGCAGCATATTTTACAACCGCCATAAAACAGCCGACTTCCCTGTCTCCCCCTCTACGAGAGAGAGCATGCTGTAGAGCGGAGCCACTGTAACCTGATCCTTCAGATCGTCACAGAAGAGTTATGACAGTCCCCCTCTGGTGGGTTCAATCTTGTAATTATCCTGCAAATTGCAAACCAACATAAAAATAATGACTATGGGATGTCCTGGTTGTGGATCATTGTTGCAGTCCCCCTCTGGGGGTTGAGCCTACCAAGCTCTCTGAAAGCGGAGCAGTCCGCCACAAGGATGGGCAGTGGATGTCCGGTTAGTGATTGCCGTTGCGGTCCCACTCTAGTGGTTTACCTTGGTAGGTTTCCTGGAAGCTGCAAAGTACCACAGGAATGGCCAGGGGATGTCCTGGTTGGTGATCACCGTTGTGGTCCCCCTCTGGTGGTTTACCTTGGTAGGCTCTCTGAAAGCGTAGCAGTCAAAACACAAAGGATGGGCAGTGGATGTCCGGTTGGTGATCACCGTTGCAGACCCCCTCTGGTGGTCGACCCAGGTAGGATTTCTTCAAATAGAGCAAGCCGCCACAAGGATGGGCAGCAGATGTCCGGATGTTAACAACGCACACACACTCACAAAATACATAATTAGATTTATTCTCAAATAAGAGGTGTTGTGGCGCTAAGTGATGGTTGTATGGGGACTTTGTTTATGGCTCTATTGCTTCCTAAGTGGCAAAGGAAATGAAATGGAATAAAAGCATAAACAAAAGATAGCGTCCCACATTAACGTCCCACCTGGCCAACATCCAGTGAGATTGCAGAGAGCCAAATTCAAATACAGAAATACTCATTATAAAAATTCAGAAAACAAAACATATTTTACATAGGTTTAAAGATTAACTTCTTGTGAATCCAACCACGGTCTCAGATTTAAAAAATGCTTTACGGCGAAAGCATACTCTACGATTATTTAAGAATATAGCCAGGCAGACAAATTACAAACAGTAACCAGCCAAGTAGAAGAGTTACACAAGTCAGAAATAGAGATGAAAATTAATCCCTTACCTTTGATGATCTTCATGTGGTTGCACTCAGAAGACATTCATTTACTCAATAAATGTTCGTTTTGTACGATAAAGGCTCTTTATATGCAAAAAACCTCTGTTTTGTTCGGGCGTTTTCTTCAGTAATCCACAGGCTCAAACGCAGTCAAAACAGGCAGACAAAAAAATCTAAATTGTATCTGTTAAGTTCATAGAAACATGTCAAACAATGTTTATATTCAATCTTCACGTTGTTTTTAGCCTAAATGATCTATAATATTTCAACCGGACAATAACGTTGTCAATATAAAAGGTAAACAAGAAAGGCACTCTCTGGTCTCGCGCATGAAAAAGCTCTGTGACATGGCAGGGTCCACTCATTCAGACTGCTCTTAATAATTTTTCAGAATACAAGCCTAAAACAATTTCTAAAGACTGTTGACATCTAGTGGAAGGCATAGGAACTGCAATTTGAGTCCTAAGTCAATTGATACTGTAATGGCATTGAATATAAAACTACAAAACCAAAAAATAACCTACTTCCCGAATGGATTTTTCTCAGGTTTTGGCCTTCCAAATCAGTTGTGTTATACTCACAGACACTATTGTAACAGTTTTGGAGTGTTTTCTATCCTAATCTACCAGTTATATGCATATCATATCTTCTGGGTTCGAGTAGCAGGCAGTTTAATTTGGGCATGCTTTTCAACCAACATTTCAAATGCTGCCCCCTACCCTAGAGAAGTTAATCATCTAATTGGACTGTATTCTACATACGATCAAGGTCTTGGCAAAATGATCCTATCGTGGCATTGTTTAATGTCCTATCTAGGGTGTTCCTAATTTGCAGTGTGTTGCTTAGGCCAATATCCTAAGTTGATAACTTCATGATAAGTCTACAGCTGCAAGGCACCAGCTTTTGTGCAGTCTACAGGGATGACCTATTGACCTCTGTGGAGATACTGGTGAGTACTGTAGCCGTAGAGTCAAAGGCCTCAAAGTACATTTTCAACTTTACTAAGGCTGGTATTTTGCTCGGACCCTTAAGTGATCCAAGCATGAATCCTCATTAAAAGTTCTGTTGTAGGTGTGCGTTTATGCTTACATAAGCGCACATGCAAAGGGAAAGAAAACCAAGTATCCTGGTAGGCTGCAACCTGTTCAGAATGAGTCTGACGTCATCAGATCATTTCCAGGTCAATGCCTGGAGGTCGCTAAGAGTTTATGTCGACCTCAAGCCATATGTTAAGGGGACCTGTAGTAGTTTTACTACACGTCAATGTGTCTTACACCATTGTAGCTTTGGTAGGTATGAAGGAGTCTATTTCATAGCTATGTTAACCTCACGAAGGAAGTACTCTCTAAGCACTGAACCAGTCGTAAGCATTGTGATCATGGTTCATGACTTCTAATAACTGTTCTCCTGAATGGGGGGTTCTATTTATTAGTGGCATGTGTGTTGACCATCAGAATAATGTTCAAAACGCTCAGTGGCTGTCAAGGCCTGTCATTCACCACAGCGTCTGCGTGTGGCAATCTCTTCAGTACCTGCGAACTGAGACTGGGATATCTGTCTGTGATATTGCAAAGTGTTTCACCAGTGGGAATTATCGGGTCAGTTGCGAGACTGACGCCATTAGTCTCATTGTAAGGGGTGACAGTCCCCCACCCAAAGCGGAAGTAGAGTATACTCTGTGCATCAATGTTTTTCTTGCTGTGACGGCTGCAGTGCTTGCGGAAGTGTCCGAAGGGCACGAGAAGTTCATCTCAATTACAGTATTGCACAACTTCAAGGAGGAGGTTGCTCATTCACAGAGACAGCTGTCTCAAAACCATGAAAAGAATGGTCAATCAGGTTAGCTGATGAAATGTGTCGAGATATCGTAATATCTCCTTGGATCGGAATCTGCACCAAGAGGTTACGAAACGTCTTTTTCCCATGGGGTGCTTTTGATACCCCTAGTGAATGACTGCATTGCAGCTAGCATTAGGGGAAGACAGTGTGGTCAGTGGAGAAGGCACTGTGACCATTCATGGTTGGTTTTCCTATCCATCAGTGTGAGTAACCGATCCATCAAGTCTGCTCCGAGTAGCAGGGGTTTAGATTCGAGGCTGGTAACATACACAGGGTAAACGAGCGATACGTCCTGGAAGTGTAGTTTCAGCATGATTCTCAATGTGAGAGGCGACATAGTCTGAGTGAAACCTCGAAGTGTAGTTTCACATCGTTCCACTTCAAAGCCATTTTGAGATCATTGAGCAATGTTTGAGAGATGAGCGATATTGTCGTGCCCGAATCAATTAGCGCATGACAAGTTAAGCATTCTTCCAGGACTGTTTCCAGGTATGGCCGCTTAGAGTTGCGTTTAGTGAACATAT
Source organism: Oncorhynchus mykiss (assembly GCF_013265735.2). Lineage (NCBI taxonomy): Eukaryota > Metazoa > Chordata > Actinopteri > Salmoniformes > Salmonidae > Oncorhynchus > Oncorhynchus mykiss. The sequence continues at coordinate 5,141,856 of NC_048586.1, read as the reverse complement.
TCCCCACAAAGTGGAGTGGTTGTTCGTAACGACGTGTTGTACCAGTTCTGTTCAAGGTGAAACAGATCGACGTTCAGGATTTTGAGTGGGCTTGGCTTTAGCGAAGCTTTTGACCTTTTTCTTCGCAACCTTTGTATCAGTGTCTATAGTCAAAAGCCTGTGGGCTTGTTTCTTGATCGAGCAGGCCCTGTATAGGGTCTCGAATGAGAGAGGGAGGAATTTGATTTTTAACGTCCTTGCTAAGGGTGTTAATTACTGTGGACCTGGTGTATAGCAATTCCCTGTCCAGTCCTTGTGACTAATCTTTTACCCTTTTCTCAGTTTTTTCTCTCTTTAGCTCTTCACGTGGAGGAACTTCTAGAGAACATTGGTATCCGTTTTTATCGTCCTTTAACCCTTCGTTACTCTTGTGCTTTGACACTTTGCATGTGTTGGGTACAGGAACGTGGCGAACAGGTAGTTTATAGCGGTAGTCATTTTGATGGCGCTTTACAGTTGTTGCAATCTCTCTGAGTTGTAAGATAGGCAAGCCAACGTGGGCTGTAGGGCCCAAGTAGGTAATGAAGATGGGATACATGTTCGACATGCTGTAGCTCGTGACCGTTCTGGAATTCCACCAGATTGTACCTAAGGGTGGTATTCTGCTGCAGAGACTGGATCATTCCGGCTATTGTGATAGGGAGATTGATGGTGAGGCATATATCTGTACATGAGGAAAATACTTTGTGTTTTCATGGGGCAAAAAATCAGGATATCACCAGGTTGCTTCCCGACGGCTATGTGTCTGTCACCGGGGACTTACACTATCATGGTTCAAGTGGGGTTGAATTACATCGTGAAGGGCAGCTCAGAACAGCTGAAGATAGATTTTAAAGAACTGATTGGGTCACTACTTGACACCAACAAATGTCCCATAATATCTGGCCATCTGCCCTCCCTAAATCGTGGATTTGAACAGTTCAGCAGACTTTTAGCATTCCATAACTGGCTACGAGACTATTGCAGCTCTGTTGGTGTAACACTTATTGACAATTTTGATATCTTCAGGAAGAAAAGCTCCTATTATAAGGAGGATGGGATCCCCCCAGTCATTTGGGTTCCTGGATCTTTTCACAGCATTATAAGGCTGTGTTGAGACAATGACTTATATAACTCTACCATAGTGTCACTGAGTTGTCATTATGCTTCAGCAAATGTACATTATCCCAGGGCTGTTGGAAGACACAATGTAAGTAACCTACTACCCTAATTGCCTCTCCTGATCCTACTAGTAGTGCCTGCAACCTGCAGTGATCATATGCCAATGAACCAGAGTTATACTGTTAGCACTGAGGTGGTGTGCCCTAGCAGGAAGTCCACTGTGTGCAGCTCACCCTGCACAAATATAGATAACCTGAGCATGTTTACGTCTGCTAATCTTACCAGTAAAGCAAGAAAAACAATCAAGTATTGCAGAGAAGTGTTAGAAATAGCCCATGTTAACATATGTAGTTTAAGAAACAAGGTTCATGAAATAAATAATTTGCTAGTTAAAGATGACATTCATATTCTGACAATCTCTGAAACTCACTTAGATAAAACCTTGGATGATACAGAGGTAGAAATACATGGTTATAAGATCTACAGAATAGACAGACATGCCAAAGGTGGAGGTGAGGCTGTTTATATGCAGAACCATATTCCTGTAAAGACTAGAGAGGATCTCATGTTAAATACTGTTGAAGTAATATGTCTACAGGTTCATCTGCCTCACCTAAAGCTCATTCTGGTGGGAAGCTGCTATAGACCACCACGTCCTAACATTCAGTATCTGAATAACATGTGTGAAATGCTTGATAATGTATGTGATATCAATAGAGAGGTATATTGTCTGGGTGATTTAAATATTGACTGGCTTTCATCAGGCTGCCTAATCAAGAGAGAGCTTCAAACTGTAACTAGTGCCTGCAACCTGGTTCAGTTTATCAATCAACCTACCAGGGTAGTTACAAACAGCACAGGAATGAAATCGTCAACATGTATTGATCACATATTTACTAATGCTGCAGAAATGTGTTTGAAAGCCGCATCCAAATCTATTGGATGTAGTGATGACAATATAGTAGCCATATCTAGGAAAACCATAGTTCCAAAGGCTGGGCCTAATATAGTGTATAAGAGGTCATACAATACATTTTGTAGCAATTCCTATGTTGTTGATATAAAGGATATTTGTTGATCCGTGATGTGTAATGACGAAGAACCTGACGCTACACTTGACACATTTATGAAATTTTTCCAGTTACTAATAAGCATGCACCCATTAAGACAATTATTGTAAAAATGGTTAAATCCCCATGGATTGATGAGGAATTAAAAAAATTGCATTGTTGAGACGGATGAGGCAAAATAAATGGCAAATAGGTCTGGCTGTACAACCAATTGGCAAACGTACTGCAAATTTAGAAAACATGTGACTAAACTGAATAAAAAGAAGAAGAAACTACAGTATGAAACAAAGATAAATGACATAAAGAATAAAAAGCCATGGAGCACCTTAAATAGAATTTTGTGCAAAAAAGCAAACTCAATCATTCATTGAATCAGATGGCTCATTCGTAAGCAAATCCCACTGATATTGCCAACTATTTTAATTATTATTTTCATTGGCAAGATTAGCATACTTAGGCATGACATGCCAGCAACAAACGCTGACACTACCCATCCAAGTATATTTGATCAAATTATGAAATACAAGCTTTATTATTTTGAATTCCGTTAAGTAAGTGTGGAAGAGGTGAAACAATACAAGCCACCGGGGTCTGACAACTTGGATGGAAAATTACTGAGGATAGTAGCGGACGATATTGCCACTCCTATTTTCCATTTCTTCAATTTGAGCCTACTAGAAAGTGTGTCTCCTCAGGCCTGGAGCAAAATATATTCCCCTACCGAAGGGTAGTAAAGCCCCTTTTATTGGCTCAAATAGCCAACCAATCAGCCTGTTACCAACCCTTAGGAAACTTTTGGAAACAATTGTGTTTGACCAGATACAATGCCATTTTACAGTAAAAACAATTGACTACAGACTTTCAGCACATTTATAGTGAAAGACATTCAACAAGCACAGCACTTACACAAATTACTGATGATTGCTGAGAGAAATTAATGATAAAAAGGTTGTGGGGGTTGTTTTGTTAGACTTCAGTGCGGTTTTGACATTAACGATCATAGTCTGTTGCTGGAAAAACATTTGTGTTATGGCTTTACACCCTTGCTATATTGTGGACAAAGAGTTACCTGTCTAACATAATACAGAGGGTGTTCTTTAATAGAGGCCTCTCCAACAAAATCCAGGTAAAATCGAATTCCCCTGTCTTACTATCCGTCATGTTTGGGTGTTGCTTGTTTTCGTAATATTTGTCGATACATTTCTCCTAGTCTTAAGATTTGTTTTGTGTTGTTATCCAGATTGAAGGTTATCACCCACCAGATTGTGTAGTGCTAATATTTAGTCTAATTTACTGATATTGAATATTACATTTCAATCTTGAGGTGCTCTACATAACTACATTCAGTCCACCATCTTCAGTCCGCCACGGTGGTCTGATTTAAGTTTCCCTACATTAAAGTCCCCGGCCACTAGGAGTGCCACCTGTGGATGAGCGTTTTCCTGTTTGCGTTTGAATACAGCTCATTGAGTGTGGTTTTAGTGCCTGCCTCGGTCTGTGGTGGTATGTACACAGTTACGAAAAATACAGATGAAAACTCTCTCGGGAGATAGTGTGATTTGCAGCTTATCATGAAATACTCAACATCAGGTGAGCAAAACCTTGAGACTTCCATAGATATCGTGCACCAGCTGTTGTTTACATAAATGCATAGGCCCCCGCCCGTGTCTTACCAGAGGCTGCTGTTCTGTCCTGCGTATAGAGTGTATAACCCGCCAGCTGTATGTTCTTAATGTCGTCTTTCAGCCACGACCTTGTGAAACATAAGATATTACAGTTTTTAATGTCCCGTTGGTAGGATATACTTGCTTTCAGTTCGTCCCATTTTTTTTCCAACGATTGAACGTTAGCTAGCAGAACAGAAGGCACGGGCAGATTAGCCACTCGTTGCCTGATCCTCACAAGGCATCCTGATGTCTTTCTGCAAAACCTACATTTCCTTTCCAGCAAATCACAGGGATCTGGGCCTGGTCAGGCGTCCGTACTATATCCCTCGTGTCCGACTCATTGAAGAAGAACTCCTAGTCCAATTTGATCCCAGTTCTGATCCCAGTTCTGATGTCCAGAAGCTCTTTTCAGTTATAAGTGACGGTAGCGGCAACATTATGTAGAAAAAAGTTAAGAACAACGCGAAAAGACAAAAAAAATAGCATGGTTGGTTAAGAGCTGACACGGAGAGCTAACATTAATAATATGCATGTCAATCTCTCCTGGCTCAAAGTGGAGGAAAGATTGACTTCATCACTACTTGTATTTGTGAGAGGTGTTGACATGTTGAATGCACCGAGCTGTCTGTTTGAACTACTGGCACACAGCTCAGACACCCATGCATACCCCACAAGACATGCCACCAGAGGTCTCTTCGCAGTGCCCAAGTCCAGAACAGACTTTAGGGGTTGCACAGTACTACATAGAGCTATGACTACATGGAACTCTATTCCACATCAAGTAACTCATGCAAGCAGTAAAATTGATTTAAAAAAACAGATACAAATACATCCTATGGAACAGTGGGGACACTTTGTGAAGCAACACAAACATAGGCACAAACACATGCAAACAAACACACGATAACATACACACAAATGTACACATGGATTTTGTGTTGTAGATATGTGTAACGGTTTTCTTGAGTTGAAGGAGAGGCGGACCAAAACGCAGCGTGGTGATTATTCATGATTCTTTAATGAAGAAACTATACATGAATAGACTAACAAAAACAAGAAACGTGCAAACCTAAACCAGCCCTATCTGGTGCAGAGACAGGAACAATCACCCACAAAACCCAACAACAAACAGGCTACCTAAATATGGTTCCCAATCAGAGACAATGACTAACACCTGCCTCTGATTGAGAACCATATCAGGCCAAACATAGAAATAGACAAACGAGACATGTAACGTAGAATTCCCACTCAGATCACACCCTGACCAAACAAAACATAGAAACATACAAAGCAAACTATGGCCAGGGTGTGACAGTACCCCCCCCCCCCCCCCCCCCCCCCCCCAAAGGTGCGGACTCCGGCCGCAAAACCTGAACCTATTGGGGAGGGTCTGGGTGGGCATCTGTCCGTGGTGGCGGTACTGGTGCTGGACGTGGCCCCCACTTCACCAGGGTCTTAGTCCACCACCTTGTCCGCTTCCGTGGCCTCCTAACCACGGCGACCCTACTAAATGACCCCACTGGACTGAGGGGCAGCAGCTCGGGACAGAGGGGCGGCAGCTCGGGACAGAGGGGCTCTGGCGCCTCGGGGCTGAGGGGCTCTGGCGCTGAGGGGCTCTGGTGCCTCTGGGCTGAGGGGCTCTGGCGCCTCTGGGCTGAGGGGCTCTGGCGCCTCAGACTCCGGCAGCAGCGCCGGACAGGCGGGAGACTCCGGCAGCAGCGCCAGACAGGCGGGAGACTCCGGCAGCAGCGCTGGACAGACGGGAGCAGCTGTAGGGGTGAGACGGAGAGACAGCCTGGTGCGGGGGGCTGCCACCGGAGGGCTGGTGCGTGGAGGTGGTACCGGATAGACCGGACCGTGCAGGCGCACTGGAGCTCTTGAGCACCGAGCCTGCCCAACCTTACCTGGTTGAATGCTCCCGGTCGCCCTACCAGTGCCGCGAGGTGGAATAGCCCGCACTGGGCTATGCACTGGGCTATGCAAGGCTGGTGCCATGTAAGCCGGCCCAAGGAGACACACTGGAGACCAGCTGACCAAACAAAACATAGAAACATACAAAGCAAACTATGGTCAGGGTGTGACAATATGTGGTAGTAGAGTAGGGGCCTGAGGGCACCCACTTAATAGGTTGTGAAATCTGTTGTGAATGTATTGTAATGTTTTAAAAAATGTGTAACTGCCTTAATTTAGCTGGACCCCAGGAAGATTAGCTGTTGCCTTTGCAGCAGCTAATGGGCATCCATAATAAATACAAATACCTTGATCTAGCACCTGGGTTTTTAATTGGTTTCTATATGAAACTCCATTACAGAAATTAAAGCGAGGGGCTATTGGCAGCGCACAAGTAGACTACAAATTCATGCTGGGGGGGGGCATGCCCTGAGCTCCTAAAGACAGAACTACTGGAGCTTTGCTGGTGCGAAATTGGAGCAGGCAAGAAGGCCGAGGCTCCAGCCTTTGGGAATCTCGCTCCACGCTCTTGTCAAATTGGGCACGCTCCTCGATCTGCTCAAGCTCCCTGTAGCTAACATATTCATGCTTCGCCTATTTCTCTCTGATTTACAGTAGTGTACAGACAGTCAAATAGACAAATAGTGTAATTATAGAATGCTTGTGGAAACCAGCATGTCACCAACATCTTGTTGCATCTATCTACCTCCAGAAGGCAAAGTCAGTACAGGTGCATCAAAGCTGGGACCAAGAGACTGAAAAACTGCTTCTATTTAAAGGCCATGTTCAATAGCCATCATTAGCACAGAGAGGCTGCTGCCTACATACACAGACTTGAAATCATTGCCCACTTTAACAAATGGAACACTAGTCACTTTAATAATGTCACTTTAATAATGTTTACATATCTTGCATTACTCATCGCATATGTATATACTGTTTTCTATACTATCTACTGTATCTTAGTCTATGCCGCTCTGACATTGCTCATCCATATATTTATTTTTTCTTAATTCCATTCCTTTACTTAGATTTGTGTGTATTTGGTATTTGTTGTGAACTTGTTAGATATTACTTGTTAGATATTACTGCACTGTCGGAGCTAGAAGCACAAGCATTTCGCTACACCCACAATAACATCTGCTAAACATGTGTAGGTGACCAATACAATTTGATTTGATCTGACAATGCAGACTGCAGAGTAAACGGCAAGAAAGTGCTCCAACTGCTCTCCTTGAGTGACAGGGGGCAAGGCTTGGTTTGGGAAGCAGCATGCAGCAGCAGGAGCGGGAAAAGATGACTCAAGTAGCAAACGGAGTGAACTATAAACACTGACATTACATGTGCCGGAGTTGCTTATCACATTTAACAAACCAAATATTGAAATACCGTTATAGAAGGTCAAGTAAAATCCCAAACCGGTCTGTGCATCAATAGCAGTATATAGTAAAATACAGTACACTGCCCATCTCTAGTGGTCTAAATCAAATCAAATCAAATCAAATGTATTTATATAGCCCTTCGTACATCAGCTGATATCTCAAAGTGCTGTACAGAAACCCAGCCTAAAACCCCAAACAGCAAGCAATGCAGGTGTAGAAGCATGGTGGCTAGGAAAAACTCCCTAGAAAGGCCAAAACCTAGGAAGAAACCTAGAGAGGAACCAGTCTATGTGGGGTGGCCAGTCCTCTTCTGGCTGTGCCGGGTGGAGATTATAACAGAACATGGCCAAGATGTTCAAATGTTCATAAATGACCAGCATGGTCCAATAATAATAAGGCAGAACAGTTGAAACTGGAGCAGCAGCACGGCCAGGTGGACTGGGGACAGCAAGGAGTCATCATGTCAGGTAGTCCTGAGGCATGGTCCTAGGGCACAGAGAGAGAAAGAAAGAGAGAATTAGAGAGAGAGCACACTTAAATTCACACAGGACACCAAATAGGACAGGAGAAGTACTCCAGATATAACAAACTGACCCTAGCCCCCCGACACATAAACTACTGCAGCATAAATACTGGAGGCTGAGACAAGAGGGGTCAGGAGACACTGTAGCCCCATCCGAGGACACCCCCGGACAGGGCCAAACAGGAAGGATATAACCCCACCCACTTTGCCAAAGGACAGCCCACACACCACTAGAGGGATATCTTCAACCACCAACTTACCATCCTGAGACAAGGCCGAGTATGGCCCACAAAGATCTCCGCCACGGCACAACCCAAGGGGGGGGGGCGCCAACCCAGACAGGAAGATCACATCAGTGACTCAACCCACTCAGGGTCTACAGTGTTGGCGGTAAAGAGTCTCATGGAGATTAGCTGAGAGAACACTAATTTATATCAGATTAAACGGTACTGTCGAGCTGGATGATTTTGACAGGATTTGAGGCCCTGTGAAACAAACTACTGAAAACTCATCCAGCACATGCAAACCAGCTCCCTATTTTGGTGGGGAATAGCTCTGTAGTAGGGAGGAAGAGGAGTGGAAAATATTTTCAGGGCTTGTGAAGGTTTTCAATCCCCATCACCCCCCATGCTCTATCTCCATTGATCACCTAACGTGACGTTTCTCAGTCCTAGTCCTGGGGACCCCAAAGGGTGCACATTTTGGTTTTTGCCTTAGCATTATTACGTTACACCTGATTCAAATGAACAACTCATCATCAAATGTCATTATTTAAATCAGGTGTGTAGTGCTAAGGCCCCTGTTGGGGGTTCCCCAGGAACTGAATTGGGAAACTCTGACCTAACCCAATCTCATGTATTTCAAGGCTGAAGCGTCTGTGTTAGTCGGCACCCAGTGGAAGTCTAAAGGAGAGGTGGTGAGTCATTTATAAGGTGCTTTGAGTGTGTAATTTATGATGTGCTGTATCTGTAACATATTTACTTAACTGCATCCTGCTGAGCTTATCTGATTCTGTCCAACACATGAAAGAAGCAATGGCACACCTTCAGCTTTGAATGCTTTGTTTTGATTAAATTTTCATTACATGATTCTTTTAGTAAACATACATTCGTTTTTGGTATTAGGCCTACACCGCCATGTGTCCAGTCATGTGAACTTAAAAGGTTTTTCAATTATGGCCAACCGGACATATTCTTGTCATCTTTTGCAGACTTTTGTTGAATATCTTTACTTTCCATAACTCTTTCAATGTGTCATCAAATACAGTCGGTATTAGGTAGGTTCCTATTCACAACCGATGCAATATCTATGTCCCTGCATCAGAAAAAAATTATATAGATGATGAATTCTGAGTGAATAAAGAAATAATCACAAAACAAATCTAACTGTGCTTGCTGGTCATGTAAGAATCGGAAACTTATAAGACTACAAAGACTATGGTTCCTCTCTGATCAAGGGCATTTCCACCCACATGAATAAATAATATTGTCTTGATGATCTACGAAGAGCCTTGAGGCAATATGACCTTGCACTTATCCAAGTTAACATTTAAAGACAGAGCCGCTGGAAAATGTGTGACGAGACAACATTTGCCCTAGTACTTTTCAATCTGGTCTGCCGCCACTGCACCACTTTCAAAGCAGCAGCACAGAACAAGTTTACCAGACATATTCATTAGTTCACGTATTGCATTGTGAAAGAAAGCATGCATTTCTTATTGGACAAGTTATTATAGTACCTCCCCCAATTTCAGCCCTGTTTCCCCAGTTTTGTCTAATGAATGCAACCCTGATCCTGGGATTTCACGCGGTAACTCCCACACTGGATGAAACAGATGGATTCACTTGTCAGTCACAGTTATCTCCTAGCTACAGCCTACAAAACCTCATCAACAATGCCTATCAAGAACTATGTTTGGTTGCACCAACATCTCGTTGTTTGACTCTGCACCTGGTTTCTTTCTTCGCTCACACTCCTCTACTGCATGCCTGTTGAGAGAGCGACACAAATGTTAATGGGAAACAAGGTATGTGTAAATAAAAGCAGTTAATAAAAGCAGCTTAGTCATCCTCTAAAACTAGCTAGAATGAGCCAATCTATAGCTAGCTAACAAAACTACTAACATTGGCTAGCTAGTTAGGTTGATGCAATCATGCAGCCAGCAGCTAACATTAATAATTAAGAATCACTGAATAAATGTCTTTGGCGTGTTGCTGCTACCCAAGGCCAAGGGATTTGGAAGTTCCTGGAAAGGTTAGTTAGCCAGTTTGTTAGTCCAGTAATGTTGACACATTATTATTTTATTTCCACTACTGGTGATTATGCGTAAATGTTTGGGATGAAAATTCCGCCACAGAGCCATCTACACAGACAATATTAACACATTTGTGTAACTGTAAGATGGATGGCTAATGCAGAAAGAGATAATTTATTAATTTTATCCCTACAATAACTTTCACAAATACAGAGACAAGCAGCCATCATGGAGTCTTTTTCGACTAGCTAGTGCATTTTGACACCTACTGATATGAACTGGTAATGAAGGTTTGGTTAGAATAGAGTGTAATATAATGAGTGACACTCAATAAAATCTACTTCATGAAAAGGGGGGGGGGGGTATTATTGTCAATGAACATTGAATAACATGTAGTTGATTTAACGATTGAGTATATGGATTTTACAGGCAATCAGTTCCTACATTGAGCGCCAGGGAACCAACTTCTGGTGGGCCAGATGGAGACCGGAACAACACAAAGTTTAATTTCTTTATTTTATTCTGTTTATTTATTTTTTATTCTTTATTGAAGAAACACACATGTACAGTTGTGTCAATGTGGGCATAATTGGGACAGTTTACCATAAGTACAAGATAAATATTAACAAGCAAATGAGAAGAAAAAAATCAATAATAACAAAGGTTGAGGAATAAAATAACATTTCTTGACACTTTTGTTCTGATTCCGTAGTACACTGAGATCTTTGGGATCAAGGACTTTATTTAGTCATTGCTCTCCTGCTATCTCTGGTGTGGGGCCACTGTGCTGTAGATCACATCATCTGGTTCTGCTGCATTTATTCGTGTTTTGTTCTTGGTGACCACAGTGCTGTATGTCGCTGCATCATCAGGAAATGGGTGCTGTTCAAGTCACTGTGGCTTTCAGGGTTTAGGGCCTGTTGTGCTGGTCCTCTAGTGTGACTCACAGTGCTGTAGGAAATGTCCTGCTCAGGGTCAGCCGGCTGTACTAACCCTAACAACACAAGGTTAGAGGTTTTATAACTTACACATATAAAACATTTTGTTACAAGTCTACTGACTATCAACAGTGTTAAATGTAACCCTGCCTTGTAATAAAGTCTACTGTGTATAGTGCTAAATGTAACCCTGCCTTGTTACAAAGTGTACTATGTATAGTGTTAAATGTAACCCTGCCATACACTGTAATCAGATGAACAAATAATAGGTTTTATGACATACAATTTAAATACTTTTCCACATTCAAAACCTAGCATCTTTTTTATTTTTCAACGTCCACTACTTAACATTGTGTATGTATAGAGTGAAATTTCTATTTAAAGGTCCAATGCAGTCATTTTTATCTCAATATCAAATCATTTCTGGGTAACAATTAAGGACGTTCCTTACTGTGATTGTTTTCAATTAAATGGTCAATAAAAACATGAATGGCTTCTTAACAAAGAGCAATTTCTCATGCAATAATTTTTCTAGGACTGTCTGGGAGTGGTCTGTGGGGAGGGGAAAACATAAAACTAGCTGTTAGTGGCAAGAGGTTTGGAACCATAGAGATCCTAATCCTATGTTTGGAACTCTCTTTCTTATTGTTGTGTTAACTGGTGATGTCACCAGGTAGGTCAAAACTACATCTCACCAAAACAGGTTGAAATTTTAGGCGGTCTTTTCAAACAGCTCTTACACTAAAAGGGCATTATCAGAATTTATTATTTCAACTTCCTATTTTGTAAATATATATAAAAAATACGGAAAGTAATGTTTTTGATTGCACTGAGCCTTTAAAGACAGTGTAACCATTCTTTGCATCATGCTCAGCCCTGCAATAGTAGTTCACTATACTACCGAGTATGTTTTCCATTGAAGTTGTTTTCTCTGGCTCTTTCAATATCTGATTCAGGAATGGTTTGATCCACCTTAGGCCAGGAGTATTTCCAATTCACATGACCTGACTAGAAAAACCCCAGCCGTATGATCATAGCACAGATGAAAAGGGAAGAGATGTTTGCCGATTATGCGTTTTTCACAGTCGGCATTCCATTTCATCCCAAAGGTGTTTGATGGGGTTGAGGTCAGGGGCTGTGTGCAGGCAAGTCAAGGTCTTCCACACCATTCTAAACAAACCATTTCTGTATGGACCTCACTTTGTGCACGGGAGTATTGTCATGCTGAAACACGAAAGGGCCTGCACTTTCCACAAAGTTGGAAGCACAGTATCGTCTAAAATGTAATTGCATGCTGTAGCTGTTAAGGCTCTCGTTTGTGGAATGACCGGACCAAGGTGCAGCGTGGTAGGCGTACATCATTATTTTTATTGATGACACCAAGAGCAAAATAACAACGACAAAAACGAAAGCGCACAGTTGTGTAAGGCAAAAATAAACTATACAGAAAAAAAGATCCCACAAAACCCAAAAGGAAAATGACAACCTATCCCCAATCAGAGACAACGATAGACAGCTGCCTCTGATTGGGAACCATACTCAGCCAAAAACACAAAGAAACAAACAAACCAAACATAGAGAATAATAAGGATCTCTAAGGTCAAGGCGTGACAGTAGCATTAATATTTTCCTTTTTCCAAACTTTACATTTGGCACTATGCATTGGGGCAGGTAGCGTTCTCCTGGCATCCGCCAAACCCAGATTAGTCTGTTGGACTGCCAGATGGTGAAGTGTGATTCATCACTCCAGAGAAAGCGTTTCCACTGCTCCAGAGTCCAATGGCGGCAAGCTTTACACCACTCCAGCCGATGCTTTGCATTGCACATGGTTGCTCGGCCATGGAAACTCATTTTTTGAAGCTCCCGATAAACTGTTCTTGTGCTGACATTGCTTCCAAAGGCAGTTTGGAACTTGGTAGGGAGTGTTGCAACCGAGGATAGATGATTTTTACGCGCTACACGCTTCAGCACTCGGCGGTCCCGTTCTCTGAGCTTTTGTGGCCTACCACTTTGAGGCTCAGTCATTGTTGCTCCTAGAACCTGAGCCATTGTTGCTCCTAGAAGTTTCCACTTCACAATAACAGCACTTACATATGACTGGGGCAGCTCTAGCAGGGCAGAAATCTGACAAACTGACTTGTTGGAAACGTGGCATCCTATAATGGAAATTGAAAGTCACTGAGCTCTTCAGTAAGGCCATTCTACTGTCAATGTTTGTCTATAGAGATTACATGTCTGTGTGCTCGATTTTGTACACCGTCCGGAATGGGTGTGGCTGAAATAGCCGAACCCACTAATTTGAAGGGGTGTCCACATACTTTTGTGTATATATAGTGTATATCTCATAATACACATTGTACTATGAATATCCTATGAGCTAACATGTTTTTTTAGTATTGTTATACTAACAACAATTCTTCCAATATTGTCCCTCTGATGAGAGGAGATACGAATTTATCAGATTATCTGTGTCTGGTCATGTCTTCAATTTGATTCAAATCAAGTCTGAGTATGCTTGTAAACCCTTGGGTGACTCAATCTGGAAGGAATGCTAAGTAGGTCTCGTTCCCTTACAGAACCTAGGCTTTGGGGTAAAAACACAGACCTATGATGTGGGTTTATAGCTTTGGGATGCGCCTGGATCAGCATTTCTGATTATTAGGGTCAGAACATGTACGCGGAATGGATTCAGCTGAAAATAAGCATTGTATATGCGTTGAAAGGACCCTACACCCCCTTTATTAACAAATTATTCAACACCAGCCAACATCCATTGTCATTAAATCTTCTGTCTACTATTATTCATAGGCTGTACAGTTTGTGAATCTTTTCAAAATAAACAAAGGCTCTAAAATAATTCCACGTTTTAGGTAATATTTCAGGTGGTCTGATGATAAGAATACCATTTGAGTGGAAACATTTGAGCTTCTCTCAGGAGACACTGCAGAATGTAATGAGTAATGATTTCCTCCTATCAGAATGTGTTTTTAAACTCTTTCCCTGGCTCTAGAGATTCAGCAGGATTCTTCCCCAGATGACAAGATACGATACCTTAGTTGAAGCTCAAGGTTCTTCAATGATAAAACTTGCTATGGTTGATACAATTCCCTCTCTTTCTCTCTCTCGCTGAGCTCTACTCAACAGGTGAATGAATACCTGTAATTTTGCTCACCCCCGATTTTGGGGCAGTACACTGTTTCAAAAACCTAAGTGAATACCTAACCTGCTATGGTGAAACTCTCAGGATGAATAAAATGAAGAACAGACAAAACATCTGTTCTTCATTTTATTCAGCCTGAGATTACGTTTTTGAAACCCCCCAAAATCGGGGGTGAGCAAAATGACAAAAATGTTACCTTATTTTGACACAATTGCAACAAGTGTCACGGTTACATATCATTCCAGGTGTATGGTTGCATTGTATTTATGCATATATTATTACTATTACAAAGTTGTACGTTCACAAAGGAATATAGCATTCCTTTTCTCTGTATGAAGTTTCTAGTCAGAATCTTCTTTCACTTGACTTTTAACAGTACAGTGGCCCTCACTGCCTCGTTTGCCTCAGATCTCCAAGCCCTCCCCACATCTTACTGTTTTACTTGGCAGAGTTATGGCAGTGGCCAGTCCTGGGAGATTTGCCGACTTGCACACTCAGCATCGGGGAAGTCCAGGAGGAGAATGGCGGCTGACCGACTGTTTTTGGTTGTGCCACAGGATGCCTGCCCTCAAGGGGATCGATGAGAGAAAGAAACAGTTTGGAGTCTAGAGAGAGTTTCCACTGTGACTCAGCCCTGCAGATAAATTAAGTGTATTTACAGCTAGGCTGCTCAATGTGAAACCCATTAAGGGTCCAGGCTTTTATGGCTCCTTTGGAAAGACGGCGAGCCAGAGGAATGAATCACCACCGACCGTTGTAGCTTTGGCATGTGTGGTGCTGCTGAGCATAGTGGTGGAGAGCTATCTCCTCCTTTCTTTATTTCTCTCTTTCCCACTCCCACTCAACCACAGACATTACTACCAAGGCAGAAGATCTCTTCCCACACTCTCCGTTTAACCTCGACACATTCATCATCTGGAGCATGGACTGACACTGACATACCACAAGTGCACGAGGACTTTTACCTTGATGCTGCACGGTATTGCTTAATGGCCTTTTGACGCAAGTTCCTTCAGTGCAACGACATTGCTTCTTTCCACTTCTGCGCCCTAGAGGAGTGTTATGTGGATGCTCCAGCCTCAATCAAAAAGTTGAGGAAAGACACTGTTTGATCAAACCTTAGGTTTGCACAAGTCACGTAACCTTAGAGATCTGCTTCAGTACTGTAAGTTCTTGGCCTATAACTGAAATATCATTGACCCTCCCTCTAACAATGTCTACACAGTCTCATGACACTCTATGACTCATCAGGCTGAGCAGAGGGGAACAGACCACTGTGTTGGCATAGCCAGCATACTGCAGAGCCAACAGAGTCAGTTTGATGAGATCTCTCTTATACTCAGTCTAAATGGTTTCAATAAAGAATCTGTCACGGTGAACAAAAGGAAAACGACACGTGCAGACAGAACTTGAGCACTGAGCATACTTATATTTAGGTGCCATAATTTTTCCTGGTCAGGTCACATGGTCAGGAAAAACTTGGAACCATACTTATACATAAAATAATTCCCTTGCTTCAACTGAATGACCAATGTCATTTCTTTGGTTCAATTTGTGAGAAAGCCCTGTCCTTTCCTAGTCTCAGTCATGTGACATCACACGCTGAGCCACAAGCCTTCAAACACAACATAGTAATGAGGCAAATACAAGTGGTTCACAAACCCAGAAATGTTGTTCCACTGATCCGCGCTCTCTTTACTTGACTTGAGTCTGTTCATGCCAGGTTTGTATCATTACAGGACTTGCCTAGCTACTGCCTCTGTTGATTAACCAATAGGTTGGTAACTACTTAGTAGCCTAGTGTCATTTGTCCCCTACCAAAGTTAATCACAGCCTTTACCAAATTACCAAAATGTGGAGCTCTGTGACAGCATGAATACACAAACTCATCACACCTACATGGTTTTAGACATAATTTTTTAAACTAAATGTATGGTTTTAGACAGGGTTCTTTGTGACCCCTGTCACTTTTATTGTTAAATGGAAACCAATACCATGATTTGTGTGGTAAATGGAGTTAATTAATTCGGCAGATGGTGGTATCATAGTGGCAAGGAAAGGGACGTTTTCTTTGGCCCATGCTGAATGCCCTGCAGTACGCCACTTAGTCACTCTTCGTGCCCAACGGAAACTCTGACACAGTTGGTGCCAGTCTGGCCTGGCCCTCGTTTCTGTTGTACATGGATGGCTGACAACTTAGAAGTTTGCACTGCCAGAGTTCTTCTCTCCCAGGATGAACCACACCTCTTGGAGAATCATGGAGAAGCTACCTAACTCGGCTGTGGTAGCAGAGGAGAAGGTGTTAAAATCCACACGCCGCTTATCAAGTTCACATAACCGCACTGGGAGCCATGTTAATGTTAAGCTGTGTGAGCCCCTCTTAGATATGTGATACGAGGTGACACTTGGAATGTGTGCTGGTTATTTATCACAGCTTAAAGTGTTAATCAATGCAAACAGTGGATTGCAGGTTAATGGGTTGTAATTGTGACGGGGATGGATATGTTGTGATCGTTTTACAAACAAAGAGCATGCCGAGCAAGCGCGAAAAACAGAATGGAGCTTGTATCCAGTATGTGTATATGTGTCAGAGTGCATAACGTTTTTTTGTGAGTGTTCGTGTATTTGTGCAAGTCTGATTCCATGCCATTAGAATTACACAAGTACAGCCCAATACATTTAAACTCAGTTTTTCACAATTCCTGACATTTAATCCTAGTAAATATTCCCTGTTTTAGGTCAGTTAGGATCGCCACTTGATTTTAAGAATGGGAAATTTCAGAATAATAGTAGAGAGAATGATTTATTTCAGCTCTAATTTCAATTAGTATTAGGTAGCATTACCTTTAAATTACCTTTAAATTGTTTAACTTGGGTCAAATGTTTTGGGTAGCCTTCCACAAGCTTCCCACAATAAGTTTGGTTGAATTTTGGCCCATTCATCCTGAGCTGGTGTAACTGAGTCAGGATTGTGGGCCTCCTTGCTCACACACGCTTTTTTAGTTCTGCCCACACATTTTCTATGGGATTGAGGTCAGGGCTTTGTGATGGCCACTCCAAAACCTTGACTTTGTTGTCCTTAAGCCATTTTGACACAACTTTGGAAGTATGCTAGGGGCCATTGTCCATTTGGAAGACCCATTTGCGACCAAGCTTTAACTTGTCTGATGTCTTGAGATGTTGCTTCAATATATCCACATACTTTTCCTCCTCATGATGCCATCTATTTTGTGAAGTCCACCAGTCCCTCCTGCAGCAAAGCACCCCCACAACATGATGCTTCCACCCCCGTGCTTCACGGTTGGGATGGTGTTCTTCGGCTTGCAAGCATCCCCCTTTTTCCTCCAAACATAACAATTGTCATTATGGCCCAACAGTTCTATTTTACTTGTGTCGTGCACAAAGTAGATGTCATAACCGACTTGCAAAACTATAGCTTGTTAACAAAAAATGTGTGGAGTAGTTGAAAAACAAGTTTTAATGACTCAGGACATCAGCGCAGAGGAAGGAAGTTCCGGACTGTGGACCGTCGTAGGAGGTTCCGGACTGTGGACCGCCGTAGGAGGTTCTGGATTGTGGACCGTCGTAGGAGGTTCGGGACTGTGGACCATCGTAGGAGGTTCCGGACTGTGGACCGTCGTAGGAGGTTCCGGACTGTGGACCGTCGTATGAGGTTCCGGACTGCGAATCGTCGCCGGAAGCTCTGGGCTGGGAACCGTCGCCGGAAGCTCTGGACTGGGGACCGTCGCCGGGAGCTCCGGACTGGGGACCGTCACCGGGAGCTCTGGACTGGGGACCGTCGCCGGAAACTCTGGACTGGGGACCGTCGCCGGAATCTCTGGACTGGGGACCGTTGCCGGAAACTCTGGACTGGGGACCGTTGCCGGAAACTCTGGACTGGGGACCGTTGCCGGAAACTCTGGACTGGGGACCGTTGCCGGAAACTCTGGACTGGGGACCGTCGCAGGGAGCTCTGGACTGGTGCGTGGAACCGGCACAGGTGGCACCGGACTGGTGATACGCACTTCAGGGCGGGTGCGAGGAGCAGGCACAGGACGTATCAGACTGGGGAGGCGCACTGGAGGCCTTGTGCGTGGAGCCGGCACAGGTGGTACCAGACTGGTGTCACACACTTCAGGGCAAGTGCGAGGAGCGGGCACAGGATGTACCGGACTGGGAAGGCTCACTGGAGGCCTAGTGCGTGGAGCTGGCACAGGTGGTACAGGACTGGTGAAACACACCTCAAGGCGAGTGTGCAGAGCTGGCCCAGGACGTACAGGGCTGGGGAAGCTTACTGGAGACCTGGTGTGGAGCCGGCACAGATTTTACCAGACTGAGAGCACGCTCCTCAGGATGAGTACGGAGAGCTGACCCAGGTGGCATCAGACTGATAACACGCTCCTTAATGCGAATATCGTGCCTCAGTCACCAACACAACAACTCTCTCATTTCTCTCCCTCCCAATTTCTCCATCAACCCACTGACGGTCTCTGACTCTCTCCGTTCACTCTCCTCCAATTTCTCCATCTTCTCCCAGATTGGCTCCGGTTCACTCGTCTCCGTATGCCCCCTCCAAAAAAACATTTTTTGGGCTGTCTTTTGGGCTTTCTTTGTGGCCGCGAACACCGGTGTCGTCGCTGTCCTCCCTCTCTCCTTGCGTCTGCTGCCAGGATTTCCTCCCAAGTCCAGGATCCCTTCCCATCCATGATCTCGTCCCAAGTCCAGGATACCTTCTCCTCCTGGGCATGCTGGTTGGTCCTGGTGTGGTGGGATCTTCTGTCACGATCGTCGTAAGAACATTCGAACCAAAGCATAGCGTGAAATCGGTTCGTCATTTTTTATTAGAAGTGAACCGCACAACAAAACAATAAAGAGCAATCAACACGTGAAGCTATGGAGTGCTCACAGGCAACTACACATAAACAAGATCCCACAAAACACAGTGGGGAAATGGCTGCCTAAATATGATCCCCAATCAGAGACAACGATAAACAGCTGCCTCTGATTGTGAACCATACCTGGCCAACATAGAAATAAAACAACCTAGATTACCCATCCTAGCCACACCCCGACCTAACCAAAATAGAGATTTAAAAAGACTCTCTATGTTCAGGGTGTGACAATATCTCTCGGGGATGTGCTTATTGGGGCAGTATAGTTAGGCCCTGTCCAGAATAAACCCTAACCCCTCATCCCTAGTCACTTATGTACGTATAACTACTTGAGAGGTGTAAGGAGTAGAGTGAATGCACTTTGAAGTAAATCTCTGCTCTGTTAAAAGTACACTGAAGAAAAGCTATTTTATTGATCATAGTGAATTAGGAGTATAATTAAAACAGGTTACAATTTCCCACCAACATTAGACAACTATACAGACAGCCCTTCAATTGCTGAAATAAATAAATCAAATCAATTATGAGAATAATCAGATTAACCAATACCTGACACAGACATTGTGGTGTAGTGGGAAGATCGGAATACCTTGAACCGGGTGGTTTTGATGTTCAAATCCCAGGTGAGGATGTTGAATAATAATTACTGTATACATGCACAATGTAAACATGTGTGTCAAATATATAGTGTGTGAGGGTATCCCTAACCTTGCCAACAGACAAAGAGATGTCACTGGTTCACCAATCAGGGTCTTGACTGGCTTAGCAACAGTTACAATGTGTAATGAACCACTTCTTGGGGGGGGGGGGGGGGTGTCTTTGGGACCATTAGGCGATGTCCTGACAACTGATACACAGAAATGTTCCCATAAAATGTGTGAACATTCGTATTTTATCTTCTGTGTATGTTTGGTGAAATAATCTCCTAACCCTCAGAAGACTGGACACTTGAATGTTCTTGCAACATTCCCATGAAATGTGTCTAGAACGTTAATATTGACAATATGTTCTGAGAACATGGCAACTATGTTCTGTGTATGTTTGGTGGGGTGTCGATGGAATATTCTCCCAACCCACAGAAAATTGGACACATGACTGTTCTTGCAACGTTCCCATGAACATTAACATCGTTCTAGAACATTAATATCTTAAATTCTGAGAACATGGTAACCGTGTTCTGGATAAGATGTATTTGACATTAAGGGGATGATCTCTAGGAAGCATTCCTTGCACATCTTGGAAACATTCCAAAGATAGCGTTATTAAATGACCTACTGTAATGAAATTCCCTCTTAAGGGAATGTTTTCTAAAGTTATGGAAATGCTTCCCAAAAAATGTATTCACTCACTGTCCCACAAAATCATCCTGTTGTCCCACATTCGGGTAGTCTAAATGTGGTCATCCTAGTCAAAAATCGTAATCAAACATGGGCTTGTCTTGAGTCTTGCATGGCCCAATCAAAAAAGTGGTTGTCTTTTGATACAGCAAATACTCCCAAAGGGGTTCAAGGAACGTTCAGTCAAAAAGTTGGGACGCTGTTGCTTGTTGATACGAGTTAGCATGGCGATCAACATTAAAAAGATTGCGGTAGTTAAATGCTTTTCTCTCCCTCCCTGATCCAAATGTCTCATTTGCATATGACTTTAGGAACGTAGTTGTGAAGGGTACAGTCCTGTCTTGGCCATCAAAACTACTGCAGAGGCAGGACATCTGGAGATACTGTGCTGGAGAAGGGGGCCAGTGACCCCCTAACAGTACTAAGTCCAAATCCATAATTCACCTCTTCCTCCACAGTCCCCGGAACAGTTTGAGCTCCTTGGACGTGACTTGTGAATGTTCAGGGTATTCTTTATAGCCAGCATGAAAGTGCAAGACAAAATGTGCAGACTTACAGTGTTTCAAAGGTGAGAGGCTCACTGTAAACTATTTGGACAAGGCCACCATTATCCCTGACTATGACATGAAAGGGTCAGTGTCGCTTTCATACACACAAAGGGATACTTCGGGATTTTGGCAGTTTTTATCTACTTTCCAGGAGTCAGATGAAGTCGTGGATACCAATTTTATGTCTCTGCGTGAGGATTACTAACTAGCATTTGCCCAGTGACTGGAAGTCTATGGGTATCTGCTCATTGCGCTAATGCTAGTTAGCATTAGCTTGCGAAACTACCTCTAACTTCCTTCATACTGGACACAGAGACATAAAAAGTATGGTGTACCAGTCCTACTTAGCGAGACAGGTCAAGACAAGTTGATGTTGTAATGAAGATCAATAATAGACCACAGATAAATACTTTCTCGTTACAATGAACGTGCATTTGATCACTTAGAAGATGAATGCATCAACTTAATGAGTACAGTAGTAAGCCAATCATACCACGGCAATTCTATTTTCAACAGTGAAATATAATACTTAAATGGTGCTAGTAGTCCCATCTCAACTTCTTTTCTGGTTAGATGATCAATCCCTAAACTCAAGTGACTTCTGTAAGTGCTTTGCTTGACCTTTTCCTACTCCTCTCACAAATTATACAAAATGACCCTATGTTGTGTCAGTATCAGATGCACACACACATACTGTCAGTACAGGATCTCTCACTCTGTTAAAGATGCACTCTCAAACTTTTGTATAATTTCAGACAGTCGTTTTGAAAGGGGTGCTCACGAGCCAAAACTAGCCCCCTTTATTTGTTTACTAAGTCATCCAATTGTGTACTACACCATTCATTTGGTGTGATATGAATGTAACAATTTGTATGATATCATACACATTTTGCAAATTGTGTGATATGTTACAAATCCAAATCATGCAATATGCTAGAATTTGTTGGGGCTTAAGATCTTCCTTTTTCACTTTTGGCCTTTGTCTCTTTCTTGGTCACTCTGACATTTCACAGGCCCCGAAGGAACAGTCAGTACTTTACAAGGGCTTTGCTCTCAAACTGAGTCATGTACCAGATTTCCTTCAGCCTTACAGCCCAGAATTTCCTCTTTTACACAGTCCTGTCCATTTCATTCCCATGTTCACAAATAGAGTTTCATTGGTTTAATTCCTTCCCTCTGCATTTTCTCCAGTCTTTTGCTCTTTGATTCTATGTTTTGATGTTAGATACACAGCGTGTTGCATAGTTGGTGATTCAAGAGATCAAAAAGAAGAAATTCAATGCTCGAGTTTATTAGAAAGTCTAATTCATTTTTATTTCCCCCGTTCCCAGATGAAACACAAAGTTTAGTAAAACAAAACAAAAAACAGCTTGACAAGTACATTCCATATTCAAAAACTGGAACATGTGTTTGAGGCAGTGGTTCCAGAAGTGCATTGACGTTACATGATGAATTCCTTTTGACGCTGAGAAATTGGTTTAACTCATTATATACACACTGCCAGGTAGGACTTGTGTTAGCATCAGCGTGAACTCTGCAACTAGGAGAGTATTTGGCATGGTGAGGGAAAGTAAATTGGGGGATATATCAAATCAAATGTTATTCATCACATGCTTTGTAAACAACATGTGTAGATTAACAGTGAAATGCTTACTTACTTCTATAGTGAAGTAAAATAAACCTATGATGACCCTTTCAAAGTCATTGTGGACCTGTGTGTGTGTGTGTGTGTGTGTGTGTGTGTGTGTGTGTGTGTGTGTGTGTGTGTGTGTGTGTGTGTGTGTAAATAACGATTTATTGATGATCTCTGTCCCAAGATGGTCATACACATACATTTTAATTATAAAACCTTATTCTCATGAGTTTATTATTTTATGTTAATAAACATATGGTGTAACTGTTGCAGAATTTTTTACATTACAAACACTGGATGTACTCTGCAACTCCTTCAGAGAACTAAAAAACACTATGTAGCACCAGTAGGAAAAATCATGCAGCAAATTGTGTTGCTTTCATTTTGTGAAAAAGACTTCAAGATTGTTTTTGATCAAATCCTGTTCATGGAATCCAGTGCAGCCACCTTTCCTTTGGTATAGCTTTTCTTTGGCCATTTGAATTGGTTTTCTTCCGAATCTCAGAAGAGGAATACGTTGACAATGAATCAATGTCCTCCTATGTTCGTATTGCGGCAATGACTCCTTGGTTGACAGGTGCTGTCGGTGAAAAGCAGGAAAGAACACAAACATGATTTTAAAACAACACCAATTCTCCCTGCATTTTGGAGTTTCCCTTATTTGATCTTGTTCTGAGGGCAGGTCTACCTCGAGGGCAGAATCAAATGTGATTGGTTAACGTTAGTCATGAAATGTAACTGGTTAAGTTTAGGAACGTGATCCCAATTGGCTAAGGTTAGGGTTAGGTGTTGGGTTAAGTTTATAAAATAAATGTTATGGGTAAAGGTTAGGGGTTGTGGTAAGATTCGAAAGAGCAACTTTGCATATAGAAACCTTTGTTACGCCCCCATTCTACCACCAACCTACCACCTAGCGAGCCTTTTCTTCTCTTTCCTTTCATTCTCACTCGTCGCTGTGAGTGCCGCTCGGGGTTTGCGCGGCTTTCATCCAACCAATCCCATGCCTTTTGCCCTCGAGGCAGAG
Source organism: Oncorhynchus mykiss (assembly GCF_013265735.2). Classification (NCBI taxonomy): domain Eukaryota; kingdom Metazoa; phylum Chordata; class Actinopteri; order Salmoniformes; family Salmonidae; genus Oncorhynchus; species Oncorhynchus mykiss. Next base: position 5,118,338 of record NC_048586.1, on the reverse strand, counting down.
CTGCCCTCAGGACAAGATTGAAGGAAAACTCCACTGAGCATTTATTTACACATACAGAATATTTGCAATAGCATGTCTGTCCCTGAGAAATGAGTTTTAGGTGGATTGACAGATGGAACATGGAACAGGTTTTCAGCAAGGCTATTCTACTGCCAATGTTTGTCTAGGGAGATTACATGGCTATGTGCTCGATTTTATACACCTGTCAGCAACGGGTATGGCTGAAATAGCCAAATCTACTAATTTGAAGTGGTGTCCACATACTTTTTTATATATAGTGTATATCTAACTACAAGGAGGTGAGTTGACAGCCGACGGTTATATTACTAGATAAATACACAGAGTATACGAAACATTATGAACACTTTCCTAAAATGGTGTTGCATTTTGGGTGGTGGACCAGTCTTGATACACACGTGAAACTGTTGAGTGTGAAAAACCCAGCAGCGTTGCAGTTCTTGACACAAACAGTTGCACCTGGCACCTACTACCACACCCGGTTCAACGGCACTTAAATCTTTTGTCTTGCCCATTCACCCTCTGAATGGCACACACACACAATCCATGTCTCACTTGTTTCAAGGCTTAAAAATCCTTCTTTAACCTGTCTCCTTCCCTTCATCTATACTGATTGAAGTGGATTTAACAAGTTCTTAATGTTTTGTATACTCAGTGTATACAGACCAATGACTAAATAGATGGACATATCGACAGTTCGACAGACACCAGCAACTAAATATAATTATTGTACAAATAGACAGACTAGATGAATGAATGGAAAAATAGATGGACAGGCAATAGCAGAGACAGACAAAGACACACACAGATATGATGACTAGCTAGACCCACCTGCTTTTCCACAGGTCTTCTCACACTCCTCTTGAGTTTCGAAGCGATTCTGGTTGCCGCCACAGCCTCCGTACCAGAAGCGTGTGCAGCTCTTGCCGAGTGCATCGTAGTGCCACTTGAGAACAAACTTTGCGCATGCGCCTTCCTCTTTGGGGAGCTGACAGATTTCCACTCCTGTCAAGGCCGCTGTGAGGGAGGCGAGAATAGGCAGGCCAATGAATATGTGTCCGACATGGTTCGAAAACCAGGGTTAAGCCGTTTAGCCAAAGCCTATGCATTGTGCACATAGGAAAGCAAGGACACCGCAGAACACTCTGCTCTGAAAAGGTACACTGTTAGGATATAATACAATGGTGTAGCTAAGGACATGTTTTTGCAGGTGTAGTGTGTACAGAACATGCTTCATGCAGTGGGAATGAACATCGAATGACATCCAACGTCAATAAACATGTTGTCAGTTTTTGTTTGTGGAGACATGTTGGAATTCATTTCAGGATAACACAAAACAGGGACATCTGTTATCCATTGACATGACATCTGTTTATGTTGAATATTTGTCCACGTGTTTTTGGGGATGCCTGTATGATCCAATAGTTGATCCAATGGATATTAATTGCAACATAATAGAGGTGAATATGACATACAACTTGAGAGAAAGCCACCACAAGCCATTCCTTCTTCAAACTCAAGATCTCGAATATAGTTTACAGTACCACAGATCATAATAAGAACTCTCTGCTGCCCATTTAGGCCAAGACCTAGGAAAACTAAGTCTGACAATGAACCACTTAATCAGGCTCATTTTTGCAAAGTTCTCTAGTCCAAAACACAATGAACCATGCAAAGAATAGCCCTCTTCATTAATTTGCTCCACGCTTATGACTTGGCCCAGTCTCAGGGAAGACTAAAGTATAACTTTCCCTTTCTCCATGCTTGGCTTTTCACTCATTCCATACTTCATTCAGAGGCAATGGAGGGTTTATAGCCAGACACAAAGGGAATCTTTGTTTCCAAAGTGAACACAGACCGAGGAAATTGTGTTACGCAATGTATATAACCTGCTACAGTAGAGATTATATATCACTGTTTTCAACGGATCTGGGCAAAAGGACTGAATTTAAATCATGTTTCAGTTGAGAGTCAGAGTTGTCTGCCTGAAACCTAGACATGTTGGTTAGGAGGAAATGCTTTCATGTTTATGTCAGCTGAACCGCAAAGCATTTGGATGACGCACTCAACAGCGATCAAAGCCGGTCATATGTTCTACAGAGGTAGTTGGAATGGATCAGGCTGTAATGTATTAAGATGAGAGACCACAACTAAATGTGAGGCATGTTTTTTCCACCATAGTCTGAGAATAGTGGTCCTTTGTAGCTCAGTTGGTAGAGCCTGGTGCTTGTAATGCCAGGGCAGTGGGTTCGATTCCTGGGACTACCCATGTGTAAATTGTATGCACTAACGACTAAGTTGCATTTGATAAAAGTATCTACTAAATGGCATATGTACAACACAATAGGAATATTGAGTTGTACCCACTTTTGGCCTCAGAACAGCCTCAATTCATCGGGGCATGGACTCTACAAGGTGTCAAAAGCATTCCAAAGGGATGCTGGCCCATGTTGACTCCAATTCTTCCAACAGTTGTGTCAAGTTGGCTAGTTGTGGATCTCTACTCCGAATAGCTCGTTCCATCTCATTCCACAGATGCTCAATTGGATTGAGATCTGGTGACTGGGAAGGCCACTGCAGTAATCTGAAGTCACTGTCATTTTCGTGGAACCATTCCTGGACAATCCTAGCGTTGTGGAATGGGGCATTATCCTGCTGAAAAAAAATATATTTGTAGATGGATACACTGCTGCCGTGAAAGGATGCACCTGGCAGTGATGTTCAGATATCCTATGGCATTCAAACGTTGCTCCACTTTTATCAAGGGGCCCAATGTGTGCCATGGAAACATACCCAACACCCTCACACCACCAGCCTGCAATGTTGACATGCGGAATGATGGATGCATGTACTCATGTGGTTTTCTCCATAGCCTAGTCCTCCCATCAGCATGAAACAGCAGGAACCGGGATTCATCAGACCAGGCAATGTTTTTACACACCTCCATGTCCAGTGTTTTCGATCCACTGCAACTGCAATTCCTTGTTTTTTGCTGAAAAAAGTGGAACTATGTAAGGTCGTGGGCTGCCATACCGCTTTTGTGTAAAGATATTATTTTATGGGTCTTTGGGCACCAATGTTGTACTGGACTGTCAGTTGACTAACTGTAGCCAGTCTGTTGCTTTTTCAGCCTATTTTTTCCTCTTTCTTCAATGACCCTCTTTGACTACTGGCCTGCCATTAGCTGGGTGTCCTTTGGGTGGAGGACCATTCTTGATAGCAGATGGGAAACTGTTGAGCGTGAACATTGGCAGCTCAAAAATGTCCACCAGAACTGTTGCCAGGTAATGTATTTTTAATTTCTCTACTATAAGCCACCTCCAACATCATTTAAAGAGAATTTGGCAGTACGTCCAACTGGCCTCACAACCGCAGACCATGTGTAACCACGCCAGTCCAGGACCTCCACATCCAGCTTTTTCACCTGTAGAATGTTTGAGACCAGCCACCTGGACAGCTGATGAAACTGTGGCTTTGCACAGCCAAAGAATTTCTGCACAAACTGTCAGAAACCATCATCTGCATGCTCATAGTCCTCACTAGGGTCTTGACCTGACTGCAGTTCGGCGTTGTAACCATCTTCAGTGGGCATATGCTCATCTTCGATGGCTATGCTGGAGAAGTGTGCTCTTCACAGATGAATCCCGGTTTCAACTGTACCGAGCAGATGGCAGATGTGGGCGAGTGATGTGGGCGAGTGATGTGGGCGAGTGATTTGTGCCCCATGGTGGTGTTGGCATTATGGTATTGGCAGTCATAAGCTACGGACAATGAACACAATTGCATTTTTTCAATTGCAATTTGAATGCACAGAGATACCGTGACGAGATCCTGAGAACCATTGTCGTACCATTCATCCACTGCCATCACCTTATGTTTCAGCATGATAATGCACAGCCCCATGTCGTAAGGATCTGTACACAATTCCTGGAAGCTGAAAATCTCCCAGTTCTTCCATGGCCTGCATACTCACCAGACATGTCACCCATTGAGCATGTGTGGGATGCTCTGGATCCACGTTTATGACAGTGTGTTCCAGTTCCCGCCAATATCCAGTTCGCACATCCATTTAATAGGAGTGGGACAACATTCCACAGACCACACTCAACAGCTTGATCAACTCTATGCGAAGAAGATGTGTTGTGTGCTGCATGGTTTTCTGATCCACTCCCCTACCTGTTTTTTTTAAGGTATCTGTGACCAACAGAAGCATATCTGTATTCCCAGTCATGTGAAATCCATAGATTAGGGCCTAATTCATTTTTTTTTTAAATTGACTGATTTCCATATTTGAACTCTAACTCAGTCAAATCTATGGAATTGTTGCATTTCTATATATTTTTTTCAGTGTATATTAATGGCTTTACTTACCGGGAGCTGAAAGGATCTCAGTCTGAAGCTGTTCCACTTGTTGCTGAGGTTCTGGTGATGTAGAATAAGAAAAAAAAGAGTTTCTGAAGTCAACCTTTTACCAACTGATCTACAACAACCCATAACACTTTAATTGAACTATATGTCATGGAGCTGTTTTTACAGTGTGATAGCATGATATAATAGATGTTGTGTACAGTCATGATAGGTGACTGGTGTATGTCACATGAAATAACACTCAAGTAACAATATACAAAAGTACCATGGTTAGCTTATCAGCTAGCTAACCAGGTAACATAATATGCATTTGCTTTCAAAAGCATGACATGAGCTATCAGGACTGCTTAAAACAGCTGTTATTAGGCAAAAGACAATCAACAATTGGCTACTTAGTTAGTTTGTCAAATTAGACCAGTCAGGTGCAAAGAGCCTCTACAAGCTTTCAGAAAACCTGGCAACAAGGACCACTCACCTGACCTCATGCAGCGTTTCAAGCACTGGGCTTCAGTCTCGAACCTATTGCCATTGCCTTCACAACCACCATACCAGAACTGGGTACAGATCCCATTCTTTCTGTCAAAGAACCACTTAGCCTGATGGTTTTTGCACGCCAATCCAGGGTCAAAGTCAAGAGAGCATGGGTCTGTGAGCTCGTTAGCTAGAACATGCAAAAACAAGACCAGTCACAAGAGGGGTAAGAGAGAGGAGAGAGGTATTAGTATGGTTATGATGAACATCACCCATCTAAAAGCATATTTGAGTTACTGTGAGCCAGTTGTCAGCCATCACTAAACAGTAAGTAATTCATAAGTAATGAAATTGTTAATGGCTAGAAGTGTTTGAAAAGTGAAAGCAGAACATTTGTTAGGAAATTAAATGTATCTCATTGCTGGTAAATGAAACTCGTGAAAATCAATTAGTGGGACTATTGCACATTACAGTGGTTGAACATCTGCAATTAATATTGTGAGTAGTTTTGAACAGTAAATTGTTCATTGTGAGTCGAGTGGAAAAGGTAGAAGTTGTACAGTAGCATAGGTTTCTATTGGTGAATTGTTGAGATGAAAGAATAATAGCCATAATCAATAAACTGCTCTTCCATTAACGATGTTGCTATCAGAGTTAATACATGTTAATGTTAGTAGATTTTAGTCATTTATTAGGTCTGTGGCTGTGTGATCTCCGTGATATGCTGCGAAACCACCATCTGTACCTAATCCTGTTGAGCCAACTCCACAAGTACCTCTCGGGTAATGCTGAGAAAGTACATGAATTGATCCACAGTCTTGGACTCAAGCGAACCTGTCAAAACCACGCTACGATAAAGTCCTTTCTGCTTTGCACATTACTTAGTACTAGTATAGCATGTTCCTATTGACAATCAGCACAACAGTTTTCAGCTGTGCTAACATAATTGCAAAAGGGTTTTCTAATGATAAATTAGCCTTTTAAAATTATAAACTTGGATTGGCTAACATAACGTGCCATTGGAACACAGGAGTGATGGTTGCTGATAATGGGCTCCATGTACCCCAATGTAGATATTATACAAATAATCATCAGTTTCCAGCTACAATAGTCATTTACAACATTGACAATGTCTACACTGTATTTCCGATCAGTTTGATGTTATTTTAATGGACAATTTCTTTTCTTTCAAAAACAAGGTCATTTCTAAGTGACCCCAAACTTTTGAATGGTAGTGTATTTATATAATATATACAGTATATATCATATGACATGTACATAGATCATTAATATATACAGTATGTCTATAAATAAAACATCAGCAGTCACTATGACAACTATTGTAGATGACCTCCTCGCCTCTTAGCTATTACTACCTTATATTTATACCATAAGGGAGCGCTTGCAGTGGCCTCACACCAAGGCTCAACATGTGAGCAATAAATCTTCATCAATGAAGTTATTTTCCACAAGACATGTTAGACTTTGTAGGTTTTGCACTGAAAAATAGACTGCAGATATTGCAAGTTTACAGCTCTGATGGTCCTGCAACCTACTTATTTTAAGACCGTTTTCAGTCTCTCACAGTAAAAGCTACAGGCACTAAAATAATACTGAAGATATTGTCTGTCAGTGAACAGTTCTGTTGTTTATTAAGTAATATTCTCCTCTGGACTTCTTGGCTCCACACTGAGTATACAAAATATTAGGAACACCTGCTCTTTCCATGATATAGACTGACCAGGTGAAATCTATGATCCCTTATCGATGTCACCTGTCAAGAACTACAACGCTCCTAGGTTTTTCATGCTCAACAGTTTTCCATGTGTATCGAGAATGGTCCACTACCCAAAGGACATCCAACCAACTTGGCATAACTGTGGAAAACATTGGAATCAACATGGGCCAGCATCCCTGTGGAACGCTTTCGACACCTTGTAGAGTCCATGCCCCGATGAATGGAGGCTGTTCGGAAGGCAAAAGGGGGTGCAACTCAATATTAGGAATGTGTTCCTAATGTTTTGTACATTCCGTGTATATTAAAAGCCCATTTGTTATTTTCTTTAAGGCCCACTCTGTGATATTTACAGACATATTTCATATTTTAAACTAATCATATATGAGTGGGCTTTTAACTTGAAAATAATGGAGCATCATGTGTGATAAAGCTTAATGTGCTTTGAAGAGTGATGCTGCTCCATACTGTTGGATTAATTGTAGTAACAACAATGCTGCCAATGAAAATCCAAACACAATGAATTCTCATTAGAGACCATTAGATAGAAACAAAGTGGAAAGCTTCTCAAAATTAGAGGCTGGCTCTTTTAGAGTTTGAATTGCAAGTTCCCATGGGACAAATCAATTATCCTCAACGCCTAATAAATCAGCTAACTGTTTAAAGAAATCCTGGTTTAAATTACGCCAACCATCTTTCTCGCTCGCTCGCACACACACAAATACACACACACACATGACAAGTGTCACTCACCAATCTCTGGTTTGTCCAGTGGTGTAGTGGCTATGATACCAGTCACCTCCATGGGAGCAGCGATATTATGCTCTGCTGCTGCTTCTGTCCAATCAGACATTACATAATAATGGTCAGTGGATTCATTTAAAACAATATTTATGGATGTTGTGTGGCTTTGTCTGCCAACAGGTGACTTGTTTTGTTTTGTCCTACATTACAAAAAGGTACAAATTCCAATGAAATATATGAACGCCAAAAAGATATTGACGAAACAGGAAAAGCCCCTTTAATCATTGCTTGGATGTCCCACAACAATAAACCAATAGTCATTTAATTATCATAATAACAATCATTTTGAAATCTTATTTTTCAGAATAATAAAGGCCTACTGTACAGTATACACATAACAATCAATCGCTCTGGCGAAACTGTGATCATTGACTATGGATTTCAGGTTGACATCACCATTGCAGAGTAAAACAGGTAACCTAAGCACACCAGACAATCCCTGTGGTGTGTTCATGGACTTACTGGTGGTAATAATGCCTTTGTGTGTGGCCGCAACGTGGCCCTGGGCGGTGCGTGTGGTCACCACGGCGTGGTAGGTCTGGGCGCTCTCCAGGCCGCCTACAGTGAGCTCCGTGCCTGTCACATTCCTCCTCAGCACCAGTGTGTGGTCGCGCAGGCGCGTCACCACCACCTCGAAGTAGGCTATGAGCTTGGGGTCCGGGCTGGCCCAGCGCAGGGTCAGGCCACTGGAAGTGGTGTTGGCTACGTGCAACTCCTCTTGGTCTAGTGGTCAAACCGGGTGGTATTAACACACACGCAAAAATTACACACAAGCAGACAATAAAATCACAGTCAATAAACAAAAGACACATTGACAATTGATTAGTCTTTGAACCACCACAGGTGACTTACCTTTGTGCTTTCTTGGATGGACTGCCTGGTGATTTTCGTGGTGTTTTTGATGTTTCCTACACATAGAGTGGATAATTGACACAGAATATATAACATTCTACCAGTGGAGGCTCCTCAAAGGAGCAAGGGGAGGACCATGCTACTCAGTGAATTTCTAAAAAATGTAATATAATGAAACCTTAAAAAGTTATCCTTTTAAGATAAAACTATACAAAATATATGTTGCCAAATACCTGATTAAAAGACACTGTTTTGAAATTAATGTCTACAGTAGTCCTCTCTAGGTTTCTTCCTAGGTTTTTGGCTTTTCTAGGGAGTTTTTCCTAGCCACCGTGCTTCTACACATGCATTGCTTGCTGTTTGGGGTTTTAGGCTGGGTTTCTGTACAGCACTTTGAGATATCAGCTGATGTACGAAGGGCTATACAAATACATTTGATTTGCTTTGATTTGAGTAGTCTCAACAGCACCCTCTAGGGTAGCACCATGTTGTACCCGGAGGACAGCTATTTTCCATCCTCTTCTGGCTACATTGACTTCAATACAAAACATATATTGCTCATGCTGCTCACCCCCTTCCACAGACCTATGGTAATTAGGACGACTTCCAGACGACGTCCTCCAACCAATCAAAGCCTTTGCAGTATGAACTGACATGTTGTCCATCAGAGAGTGAACTTAGTACTATGTATGTGTGGTTTAGAAGCTTGGTGAGTTGGTGACATTGTTGGACAGATTGAGATTGAGAGTTGATTTTGGGGGGGATATTATTCAATTCAAATTAGGAGATGGAGGAGGTAGATTATATATTGTTTTCTTGGTTTTAAAACTATTTTTTTAAAACTTTAGTAGCAAGCAGGTAGTTAGCTAGCTAGCTACCAGAGTGTCGTTTTCTCTGCCAGAATGGCTAGCTAACGCTAATGAAAATGAAGTGGATTTCTTATTGAAGAACCCCTTTCGTGCCCAGATCCGTTTCAAGCTTCTGGAATAAACCTGCATCGATCATGTAATGGATGAAGGTTTGCATCTTCAAACTGCGCAACACAACAAGAAGGTAAGAAGAAACAGGGATACAGCATTTTGGGGCATGTAAGAGTTGGCCATTGTAAACAATGGCTCGTTACGGGATGAAGCAAGGGGGCACAATAAGAGGGAAAGTTCCGCTAACAAGGGCAACGATAAGGAGCTTGCAAAGATAATTTCACATTACAGTGCTTTACTTGGTGAACATACAGACGTTTCTACAGTCTTCTCTGGATTTTCAAAATCAATTCAGAATGATTTGAAATCTTCCCAATAATCAACTATTGAAAGTGGCAAATGGATGAGACCACAGACATCACCTGTCACTCACAGTTAGTTATCATTAAGTATGTGGATGATCAGGGCTTCATCCAGTTTGTTGGGCTACTTTCAAGTGTCAAGTGGGTGAAATGTGCAGTCTGTGTTTGACTTTGTTAATTCTTAAATGTCTGTGTTTAACTTCATGGTGAATCGTGTTGCCCAAACCTATGATGGCACTACTGCAATGGAATTAATCTTCTATTTGTATTTACTTCTAAGTTCTGTTCCCTGATTAAGAGGGTATGACCACTCCACTACCAGTGTCAACTCTTTGTTATGAACAGAAGTCATGTCTCATATTCCCTCTCATCCACTAGCACATTGAATGTTTCCTTTCCAAGCCCTGTGAGTAGCCCTGTCATTTTTCTCTCATTACTGTACATAGAGTCAATCACATAGACAAACACATTCACATTATTACACATCAATGCGAGACACTTCGGAGGATCATGTCTGTCTCTTGGTGCACCTGTCTGTCTGTCTGTATGTTTGTCTAATAAACATTTTAAAATATAGAATTTGTTCACCTAATCCTTGTATCCAGCATTTCCACACCTTGGGCAAATTCATGATTCCTGACATCATACACATCAATGATTTTACTCCTTGCTTGGACAAACTCATTCTTAGCTCTTTTGTCTGTGTTGTGTTATTGTTGTTTGTCTTCTCAGTCAAATCCTGTCCTGCCCTCAGTGGAAGAGTTGAGCTCTTCTCCAACACCGTAAAATCCATGATGAGCCTGTCCTGCACTGAAGCCTCAACACCTCAACCCCATGTCCTGCACTGAAGTCATGCCTCTGAACACCAACTCATGCCTCATACCCTCATTAAATCACCTCTGTGATCCCTTCCCAACACTGTAATGAGCCTTCTCATTCCCTTTCCCCATTATATTTTACTACAAATGTCTTTATTAAATTAGACGATTTTTGAAACACGCTTTGTTGTCTCCGTGTGGTCCGCGCCTATGCCGTGGGTCTCCAGCCCATAAACTATAGTGATTTACATGACAATCATGATGAGCAATGTCATAATATGATACAAATGTATCATGTAACATGATCTGAATACTCACTCTTGGCTGTGGTGTGATTTGGGGAAGGGGAACTTGGGGAATGGCTGGTCACTCTGGTACCAATGACAGTTTTTGGAGACTTCAGGGGACATGTAGAAAGCGTTCTCAACTGCAGACACAAGAGGAAAAGGACAATCTTCACCTATAGTGTCAACCTGACTAAAAGGCCCTTACCACGTGTTTGTAAGTGGTTTCCACAATGTCAACCTGAACGACTGTCAATGTGTTAACAAGTATGTGCATTCAAACGAATTATTGAATTAGCTTTTTCTATGAAAAACCTGTTATCAGTGAATAAAAGGTGGACATAAAAGGTGGACATTAAGAGGTACTCAAAATACGGCAACAGTGTGAAATAAAGCACTTACTGCTGAGATACTTGGGCAGCAGTCGGCCAAAGTTCTGAATGTGCTTGTCGTAGAAGTGTGAGGTGCTGGTCAGCCTCTTGAAGAAGACGTCGGAGGGCTCACTGGCCATGCGCATCATCACGCGGGCGTCCCCAGCACTAAGTTTCTCGCCAACGCCCAGGATGACCAAGAAATAGCCCTTGCACTTGGCATCGGTGGCCACGGCAACCAGCCGCTCCTCATCCTCCTCCACTGGGCCTGTCACGAACAATGTCAGCACCTTGAGGTCACGCTGGTGGGGCGCCCTTTCAAACACCTGCTCCACCGTGTGCTCGATGGCTGCCGCCAGCGCCCGCCCACCCTCCAGTTGGGGCGTTTTGTCCAGGAGGAAGTTGCGGATGTCTTGGGCCGAGCGGTGGTCGGTCAGACCCACGTCCACGCGGATCGGAGAGCCGCTGCTGTTGCGCAGGAACTCGTAGGGTGCCTGCTGGATCACAGCCACACGGGCGTGGTGGATGGATGCCATAGGGTCTGACGAGACTTCAAGTTGCTCTACAATGTGAGCAACATAGCGTTTAATCTCGGTGAAGACAGTGGGGTAGGTGGTCTCGGAGCTGTCCATGACGAAGGCCATGTCAATGTCCACGTCAGTGGTGGAGGACCTCCTGTCTCTCGACTGCTGAGGGGGGACGTAGTCACACATTTGGTCTGGAGCACAGGAGTCTGGAGAATAAATTAACACAGAAATTGTCTCAAGCATTTTGACTTGTTATGGTTTTCATTATGTCTTACTGGATTTGTTTGGAACGCTATTTTCGTTTTGTATGTAACTGTCAATGGCACCAAGAGGCAATGTGCATCCAATAAGCTTACAATAGAATAACTATGATCAGAAAGAAAGTGTGGACAAATCAGTTACACCATCATAAATAAATAAAAAATGTAGAACACAAGAACGCACAATGTCTTGGGTGTTGAATATAAATATAAATAACAATTCAATGCAGCATTTGTGTGAAGTCAATCTCTGAAGATATGAGAAAAGCTCTTACCCAGGCAGATGTGGCAGCTCATGACCTTTTGGATAGCCGAGTTGTACTGTGCACTTCCGGGATTAGGCAGTACGATCACCTGACCCAGTGCTGACCCAGTGTTGTTCATCTGACACACAGGGAGGAAGCAATGACAATTCAAAAACATGGCCAGGTCAGCTGACAATAAGACAGCTCTGTAAATTCATTTTTAAGTGTTGTACACTGCTTTCAGGTACCAGAGCAATAGCTACATTCCAATATCTATACTTCCATATTGCATGCCAACACTTTCTTCTAAATATTATGGTAGTGTAGATAATGGAGCAAAGCCAAAATTATTCCCTACTTTGTGTTATGGTATCAGAGCAAAACTTTACTCTATGGAAGAGGGGTTTATTTCGGCATCCTTTACATTACCTTCAGGGCTCTGGTAAGCTGGCCATCCTCTTTGTTGACCAGAAACACCGAGGCGATGCCGGAGTCATAGAGACGGAGGGCCGCGGCGCTGACTGCCCGCTGATCCTTCACTGGCCCGTTGACAAAGAATATGGCCACCTTCCTCATGAGGAAGCCGCTGCGCACCCTCTTGAAGGTGTTCTGCGCCAGGAAGTTCATGGCCGTCTCCAGGCTGCGCTGTTTGCGCGTCTGTAATGCCTGCAAGCCTTCCACGCGCTGCACCAGGGAGCGGCGTTTCAGCGCATCGGCAAAGCGGATCTCGGTGGTCACCTCGTTGTTGTAGAGGGTGAGGGCCACGCGGGCACCGCGTGGGCAATTGCTCTCGGAGATGGTGATGTTGCCGACCAGGCGGAGCACGGCGTCACGCATGTTGTTGAAGGCGGGCCGACCCACGCCGTCTGAGGCGTCCAGGGCGAAGGCTAGCTCAGTGGGGTAGAGAGGGCACTCCTGTTGACCATAGCAGCAAGCTGAGAATAAATGAAAAAGAAAAACAATTTTAGGGGCATTCGTACTCATATGTCAATAAATGTTGACGTTTTAGGGCTAGGGAGGGAGGTCGGTTATGCAGTGTGTATCTGAGGTGGTTTTACACGACATACGGTTGTGGGTGCCCCTTACCTCCCCTTCTAGTGCCAATTAATACATTAAATATTGTATATTACATGGTGAACAGTGTAAACATTTTGTACTTACGACAGTTGTCTCTGATTTTCTTCACAAGGTCACATTGCTAAGGAGAAAACAGACAATTTCAAACCAATGTTAAGACATTGTACAGTACATATTCCACACATGTAAACTTTGGTCAATTTTCCTATACAAAATGTCTTCTGTCTGATAAATGGATTCCTACCACAACGCCAGGTCCTCTCGGTCCTTTCTGGCCCTGTGGGAAGACAAACAGCAGAGTTGAACAGATGGACACAGCTGGAAGGAGACAAAGCACTAGGCTACTTTCTCAGGCCTGGCACCGCTCCAGATAACAACACCATTATTTGTGTCCATTATATAAACAGTGAACAGTTTGTAATGACGTTATATACAATACCTCCAAAGACTGTGAATGTTACAAAATTACGTATGGAGATTTTATAATGTGACATTATGTGGGAGGTCAAGATATTTAATTTTATGGGTAAATATTGATAGCCTCTTCCTAGAGCTGAATTAAACTGCTAGCAATGTCTTAGACTATAAAGTCATGACTATGAATATCTATACAGTTATGGATTATTATGCAGGGCCAAGGAGAAAATATAAGGTTTATAAAGTGTTGTGAACACATGCGGCTGGTTTCCTGGATCCAGATTAAGCCGGGACTAAAACGCATTATAAGTGGAGAATCTCAATTGGACGTGCTTTTTAGTCCAGGACCATGATTAAATATGGGTCTGAGAAAGGGACCCACTGTAAAAGTCAGTACTTACATAAGGCCCGGGGTATCCAACCTCTCCCTTTTGACCCGGAGTACCGATTTCACCTGAAACACCCTAGAAAAAGCAAAACAACAGCAGCATTAAAAGTCAGATTGATTTCATCCCAAATGTATGCATCAATTTACCCATACTGTATGGTACACTCTACCTTGATATTTTTACATTTCTATTTGGCAATTTAGCAGACACTCTTAGCCAGAGTTACTTACAGTCAGTGCATTCAACTCAGTTAGGTGAAACAAACACATACCACAGTGGTTGTTTTAGTAATATTATCAGTTAAGAAACACCCATTGCACACAGCACCCCTCATCCCAGTCTCCCATCCCAGCAAAAGCACTCACCCTCTGGCCACGGTTTCCTATGGGTCCTGGTCCGCCATTGTTTCCTCCATCACCTGCCGCCCCCTGCATGGTGACAGAAACATCAGTGTGGGAACTGTCACATGGAACAATAAGACAGACACCTATCTGAATTTGACCAATATGAAAATTGGTGATTTTGAAAATGTTATATTTCCACCTGAGATCATTTGAATGATGCGCTTTTCTTCATTTCAGCAATCCTTGAATTGAACTGAGTAAGCTGTGACGGTGATGATGTACTTGACATTACCTTTGGTCCTGGGAATCCTGGGAAGCCCTCATCACCCTGTAAGGAAGACATTTGTCAGTTCATTTGAACATGGGTTGGTAATGGCAATTTAACATCATGCAAGCTCGTTATAACATCGAACATTGATGTATTGGTTGAATTTGTTGGATATTAGTGATTGCATTAATTATGTAGGTGCAGATTGGACCAGTACAGATGAATATGAGGGACAAACAGACACATTGTATTTTGTCAAATGTATGATAATTTACCTTTCTTCCTTTGGGCCCTGCGATACCAAATCCATCTCGACCATCTTCGCCCTGTAAGAAGAGAATACTGAGCTTACCGCAAAGCGAATGACCCAATCTTAGTTAACAGTACCATGTGTGCTAAACAATGAACAATGTCACTATGTACAGCTGACCGGGGTTCAAATAGTATTAAAAATCGTTCAAATACTTAAGCTGTGCTTGATTGAGCTTGCCTGGCACAAAGGAACGGTCCAATGGTATGGTTCCAAAAGTTCAAACCCCACCCATCTGGCACTCCAGGCAGACACAAGCAAACACTCAATCTATTTGAAAGCTGTGAAATACTATTTGAACCCAGGTCTAATGTACAGACTGAGATAATAGTTGAGAAGTAGAACTGTATGCACTGATCTAAAATGATCATTCCAGTACCAGGACACTATGCACTAGTACCATGTACTAAGTCACTGCATTGGGACATGATCATGTATGAGGCTAATGAAATGAGACAGAACGTACGAGCACTTCGGCAAAATGATACCAGTTAAGAGATTAAAGACACATGCTCCAGGTTCTAAGAAGTGAGAGGAGTTCAGAGACAGACATAAATCGTGCCGCTCTTTGAACTGGCCGTGATGATAATGTCCAGATTGCCATCAGAAAGCCCAAGAGACTGGAGCATGTCTAAAGTTGACTCCTTGCACATTCCCTCTCATGGATTTAACACTGGACCGTGACCAGGTTAACAAAACCAAAGCATGGATTTCTGTCTTACCTAGTCCATAGACTGCTTACAGGGTAAATAAACCAATATATATACATTTGTAATTTGGGTGAACTATCCCTTTAACATTGATGGACACTCCCTACAACCAATGTTTATTCCTTACTTACACTATGCTCAAATCTGTAGTGGGGAGTGTGCAAGTGCACACTTCAGGAGAAGAGTAGAGAATCTGTGTCTCACACTGTCACAAGCCTGGGCTCATATTAACAAAATGTCATAGGGCTACAATAGAAACAATTAATCTCAGAAATGTATCCACTAAATAGGATAAGAAGGGGAAAAGATGATTCGAACTCCAATAACATACTGTAAATTATGATGTATTGCACGTGTGTAGTCTACGATCTGATTAATAGTCAGTCTGTTTGTTAATCTTCCCTAGGTGTCAATTGCGTTTAGCTGACAGAATGTGATGTAATGACTTACAGGCTCACCACGAGGTCCCAGAGGTCCCACGATGCCTTTTGGTCCGGGCTCTCCTGGCTCACCCTATAATGCAGATATACAAGGAATGAGAAGCAGAGAGAGGGAAAGAGAGAGAAAGAGAGAGAGAGAGCACACTTCAAAAAAACATTCCTTCTGAGTCGCGCAGAGATTTCCTCCAGATTTAATTGCATTCACCCCCTTTACTTGAAGTAAATGTGACACAGGGCCTGGAAGTTTTGTTAGGGATCATTCTGTGTTGACTCTAATAGGCCGTGTATGTGTGTCCAGTAACGGGAGAGTGGGAGGCTTAGGCCATTGTGAATATACTGTAACCTAAACAAGGCTGGGATGACTGTGAGGCATAGGCTAGACTAGAGCGTTGCCAATGATGATCAGTTCTGTACCTTGCGACCCAGAGCTCCTCTCCTGCCCTTGTCTCCGGGGGTTCCCTGGGCTCCTCCTGGACCCTGGAATAAAACAAACAAATCAGAGAAAATCTTCTCACCATTGACACCATGGCACTGTCAGGTTACAGAGATGCTGAAGCAACGCGTGTTGTCGTATGTCATGATTACAAAGCAGATTCACTCCTACAGAACCTACATGTGAAATGTGCTCTAACAGTGTCAGCATTTTTTTCCTGTATGTCAGCTGGGAAGCACATGCATTCATTTTGTCTGCGTTTCCTACAGAACATGTGTTACTTCTTTCCAACCGCATATTGCTTGTGTTTACTGTGATTCCCAATTAGATGCCTTTTCATCAAGTTATATGGCGCTGTGCAGTACATCTCAAAGTCCAAACTTAAATGTCAACAAACAAAAAAACGTCTTATATCAAAGAGGACACGAAACCCTATGGTAATTCATCACTCTGTGGCACAAACAATTAGGTTAAAGATGAATGATTAGATAGATCCACTATAACTAGGACCAAAGTTTTAGGGGTTTATATTGGCACTGTTCCTTTGAGAAGCCTACATGTGTTCAATCTTTTGTTATTGAGAATTTTTACATTCGGAATTTCCACTTTAAAATGTCAGACTTAATTTGCCCTAACGACAAATGTTTCAACCCCTACAAAAAAAAGTCCATTAATTATAATCCACATAATAATTCACATTTCCTGTTGCTAAAGGATTATTTTTCTGCTGTAGCAAACTGTCTCAAATTAAGATCCTACATCTATCTGTATGTCTTGATACAAAGAAGAGACTGAGGTCTTAACATGCTGCAGAACCTTCAATATCAGAAGTGTGCCACATTTAAAATGGCGCTGGTAGTGCACTTACCCTTGGTCCAGGGTTCCCGTCCTCACCTCTGGTTCCAGGTGCACCGATTGGTCCAGCTTGGCCCTGAATAGGACAAAGCATCACAAACACACGTCTACATCAGAGACGGGTCTCCTGTAGAATCAAAGTGACCAATAGATTTGGTGGATAAAAAATTGTGTTTAGTTACAGAGTGAGTGTGATTTGAATCTGAAGTTCAACTGCCTGTTGGACTTAGTTCAGCCCCTTAGCTTCAGTATAAACATGGCTACTATGAAAGCCCATGTAATGACTGATACCAATAAAAGTGTAATGACAGTAATGGATTTTTTGGCAAGGGACGATAAACATGCACAACGCAAACTACACAATGTTCTGTCAACAAGTCTAGAAACACAGTGTATGGAGGCACTTACTCTGGATCCTCCAATACCAGGCTCTCCCTGCACACCATCGCCTCCGGGTTTGCCAGGGTTTCCCTATGACACAGGAGAAACCCATGTCTCGGTTAAATACGATATGCGATTAGACCTCAGTAAACATGATCAGTTTATTGAGATTAGATGAAGTGAGTTTACTGTAGATAAATGAGTAGTGTATTTAAAGGACAGTCACTAGCTATATATGCTAAGTTTGATCATAGAAAGTAATGGAGAGGGGGATGCTATGTCTGCTAATTATGGTGGCCCCACACTATAGTACATGTATGTGTATTATGCTGGTGTCGGGTTCACCTAGGGGTCATGATAAGGGTTGTACCAAAATGTTTGATGTATTAGAATAATTGATTATACTTATGTTGTATTAAGGGTTATAAAACCCCTCTCTCCTTACATTTATAGGGTCCTAGACTACAGATTAACAATACATATGCATCGAGGTTTTAATATTTTTCCACAGTTATTTTCTAATTCTCTCTCTCTCTGCCTCATTATAAAGAGGTCCCTCTGAGAAATGTGTGACTGTGAAGAAGGAGCTCTGCAGAGGAGTGAAGGAGATAAGACTAGTCAAACATTCCACAATAAATCAACTTTGGGGAGTGGACGTTTACTGCTAAGTTTTTAGATAGCACTAAAAGCCATTGTTTATATAGCTTGGTAGGCAGGGTTTTGTTCTCAGGAGTAAAATGGTAGTGACCACCAGGCTAGACTGAGGGTTTAATAAAACAACTGGAGACCTTTTGTTTGATGCAGAACTAACTCTTAAACATGCGTGCTATGTTCCTGATTGTCAACTTCTGTCTGAAATTGCATTAATAAAGGTTTTTGAATGATTTAATTAAAGATCTTGTCATAATGCTAATTTCACCAATGAGCCAATAATGATTGACAAGGACGAAAGGAACGAACCCTAACAGTGGCCATGATTTAAGTCTGATGACTGCATGGGAAGTGCTGTCAATGTGCAGATGGCAATGGGTAATTGGGTGTGGAAGGGCTGGTTACCCTGATATCAGGCACAGTAATGTAGCCTGGTTATGCAACATTAGGCCTGCTAATGCAAGGCATCAAGACTGGGTATGTTCAGAGGTAAGGTTCAGGGTTCACTTACAGCTTGTCCAGGTGGGCCTCTTCTACCATCAGAACCCTAATACAATCCAAACAGGGAATAAATACATTATACAGATACAGTTATTACTGAGTTCCCTCATAATGTGGTGGGGCATAGATAAGTGAACTATTCGGTATAAAGAAATATTAAGCCAAATATCAGATAACACCGTTTTTAGTAATAGAGAAGAAGAGTAGTCATACCGTCCTGCCTGGTTCACCGGGGCCTCCCTTCTTACCATCCTCCCCTGGCTCTCCCTAGGATTCAAGACAAAGTACATCAATGACAATAACAGGAAGTGACACCAGTGAAAGAAACAGAGTGATGGCTTAAACAGGAAAGGAGGTGTGAAGATGCTCACTCCTACTCACTGTGCAATTGCAAATCAGCACTCAAAACATTAAGAATAGAAGGTTACTTTATGGTTAATTTCCTATACAAACACTGTAATCCCCACAGGCAGTTAACACACTAGCTTGGTGAGAGGAAGACATTACCACTGGGCCGGCATCGCCTGGGTCTCCTTTAGGTCCAGCCACATTGTTATCTTGACCTGTGGTTCCCTAGCAAACAGAAAGCAAATGGAATCAGATTCAGAATCAGTTTGGCTGTTAATGATGTAGTACAAAATACTTTGTTGACAAATTTGGTTGGTTTCTCTGTTATATCTACCATATGAATCCCAATGATTGGGATTCCTGCTATCATTATAAGGTAACACCAACTGAAGACTGAACCAGTATCAGTTTTCCCATCCCTGGCCCTGAACTAAATCATTCTGTAATGAAAACAAGCACTGATCTGTTGAGCAAGGCACTTAAACCTAATTGCTCCTGTAAATCGCTTAAATGACTGAAATGTAAAATGTAATCTGGAATAAGGCTGTACTGTATTTCAGATGTTAACAGATGCTTACAGGATCTCCTCTGATTCCTGTATCCCCGATGTCTCCTGCATGTCCTTTAGTTCCTTTGGGTCCCTGAACACAGAAACAAACATTTGTGAGTGGTAAGCACATCAGAATAATTAAAATGAATGAATGCATGGAAAAGTAGCCAGAAAATGATGTTTATGAGGTTGCAATGACCACATGAGGACTCACCCTTCTCCCAGGGTGCCCTCTGTCTCCTGGGGGTCCAGCGACTCCACTCTTGCCCTGGTGGAAAGCAATACATCAGTCAGCCACACATTCAAGAGTGGTCTAAAAGTCAATCGTAAGTCATTATATTCGCCTTTACTACTGTGGGTCTGTCTTGTAAGCGTAAGCATTCAAAGCTAGATTTACTGTACATTTTGCTTTGTAAAGTTGTGAATTAAAGGGAGGATTTCAAAAGCACTTCTGACATGAGGCCAATATGTCAAAAGCTGTAACTGTTCACGTAAAGTTCTGTATGACCTTCTAACTTTAGGATACATTTTCAGCAAATGCCATAGAAAAACAAATCTTATTGTAAAATAAATTGTGTTTTTCTTACCTCTTCTCCGTTTATGCCATCCAGGCCAATCTCTCCATATTCCCCCTGACAGAAGACAAGGGTTATTGAGGGTAATGCTCATCACTAACATTTAAACAAGCTATTATGTGATCAATATATTATCTATTATCATTTGAAGTAAAGTATTGATTTTTATATTTTTTTTAAACTCACCTTTTCTCCAGAGTATCCACGACCACCCTGATCAATTGAGAAAAAGGAGATACATTCTTACATATTTTATGCAAAAATATATTACATTCTGTTTTGATTTCACATCAGCTAGCCTTTTGATTGATACAGTAGTGCTAAGTGGGTACTTACCTTGATGCCCCTCTGTCCAGGACAGCCCTGGAAACCTTGTGTTCCATTGACACCAGGAGGACCTCTGTCTCCCTGTCACAGGATGAGAAGAGAGAGAGATGTCCTGTTACACAACATTTACACTATATTGAATAGCATTGAGGTTGATGATGGTTGCCGTTCATCACCCTAAGGTGCTACACATTGGTGGTGAAATGTGTAGCAATGTGTTACAGCACTTTGAGCACCGGAAAGGCTCTATATACTAGAAATCCAACTATTATTATTTTTAAACTTCAGAGCAGGTGCATAGTGTGGCCTGAGGGTACAGTCTTACTAAAGAAGACAGGAAGAAAGCTGAACAGATATTTGTGAGGTTAAAGTTGTTTCAGATATGAAAATAAATCTGACTTACGGGTCCCCCCTCATCTCCGGGATGTCCTGCTCCGCCTGCTCCACCTGGGCTGCCCTGCAAGATAAGAAGCGTATTATGCATAAATCTGCACTGTATAACTAACTCATCACAATAGTCTTTCACAAGGCATTTATATTTCCCAAGACATTTTTACACACTTAAGTACACTCTTAGAAAGAAAGGTACATTTAAAACCAATAAGGGTTCTTCTGCTGTCCCCATTGGAGAACCCTTTGAATACCTATTTTTGGTTCCAGGTAGAACCCTTTTGGGTTGAATGTAGAACCCTTTCCACAGAGGGTTCTACATGGAACTCAAAAGAGTTCAACCTGGAACCAAAAATAGTTATCCTATGGGGTCAGCTGAAGAACCCTTTTGGAACCCTTTTTCCTAAGATTGTGTCTTAGTGTACCGTAGTTAAGTTCAAGTAATAATAACAAAGCACATTAGTAACCTTGGATCCTCCAAGCCCGACTGCTCCTCGGTCTCCCCTTGTGCCGGTGCATTTACATGGCACTGCACAGCACTCCCTCTCAGCAATGTTGTCCTGTAAATTGGAATAAATATAAAGTTGGAATTTAAGATGGGACAAAACATTTTCTGTGTACAGCCAAAATTGGTTGATTATCCACTCAATCCAAAACTGCATATCTGTGACTTGACTACGACTTCAAGTATCTTCCTAATGTTCAACGTGGTCATACTGTACAGTAGATTAGTCCTTAGACTTTCTCCAGGTTCATTCCTAAAAGCATGTGTGTGGCACAGTTGGGTTACATGGCTGAGTTGGACTGTATGGTACAGGTACAAGTACGAGAACATGTACCGTTTCTGTAGTGAGTGACAGTGACAGCACTCACCAGTTCCTCCAGAAGCTCGTAGTCCAGGTCCATGACATTGACTCGGAGAGGTCTGGTGTACCTGAAGCCTCGGCCAAACTCCAGCAGCACAGCCTCCTCAAACCTGGGTACCCGCTCCAGACCCACCAGGATGAAGCTGTTCACACCTAACATGGCACAAAACACATGTTTAATAATCTTTGTCCAGGATCTTTCTCAGTAGTTTCAACAGCCATAGCAATCCAATAATCCAGCCATAAGACGTATCCTCACCTGAAATCTTAAGTTCTTCAACTCCTCTCTTCATTTCGTTATACTGGCCATCCAGACCGTCAGTCAGATGGATCACAACCTATGCGTGGTTGGGGGGTATGCAATCATATAATTTAATTTTACTAATAATGAATGGCATTTATTTCAATAAGTTTGCTTCACTCTCAAGTCGAACTAAACCAAAAAAGATAAATGACAGACTTCAATCTACTCTACTCATACCTTTCCCTGTGTGTGAAGATATTCATTACATTTATTTAAAAAAGAGACAGGCAGACACACCTTGACTGCGTCTGCGGCTCGGCTTTTGAACCTCGAACCGTATGCGGAAATGGTCTTGGTATTGAGGACATAGGGGCCGCGATTGCGCAGGGCCCGGAATGCCTCAAACAGCATGTCGGCGTTGTCGGTGAACTCCAGGTGGACAGGTTCCGAGGCGCTATCCATGGCCAGGATGCCCACCTGGATCGAGGGGATCTGTCCCGATGAGCAACTGATGCCCGTCATCTTGGTGATCCTCTGGAGGATGGCACCCATCTTGGACTCCAGGATCCTCTGGGCCTGGAAGATGTTCTGCGAGGACACGTCGAAGCCCACCAACACCTCCAGACTGCAGGCTGAAAGAGAGAGAGAGAGAGAGAGAGAGAGAAGATACGGGGAGGTTGATTGGTGGTTGGTGTTTGGAGCTTCTCTGTAGTATGTTTTGTAATGTAGATGTTTACCAGATGTTTACAATCTATATGCGGTCTGCTATTACCTGAGTCATTCTAAAGCATAGCAATTTTTTTTAAATCAATGTTCTATATGAAAGTAAAGGATGTAAGTAAAACAAGCATGAGTAATTGACATAGATCTGCCAAGATATGTCCTCCTAACACCAACACTAGGGGAAAGATAGGGTCAAATATCTGTGATCCTCACCTTTTGAGGGTTCCTGGCTCACGCCAGTGCACAGCTTGATTCCCTTCACCTCGTCGTCCAATGTTTCCAAGATCTGCTCGTTGAGCTCAGAGAGCTCCATGAACGTGCTCGCCCTGGCCACCGTGGAGGCCTCGCTTGCCAGGTTGTTCAACTCGTCCTCAATGTCGCCCACGCCAACGGCGTAGATACGGACACCGGTGGCCTTCAACCCCAGAGCGGCAGTCTTGCCATCGTCGGATGACTTTCCGCCAGTGACGATCATCAGGATCTGGGGGATGCCCTCTTCCTTCCTGCTGCCTTTATCTTTGATGAAGTGGTTCTCCTGCACGTGGCGAATGGCAGCACCCGTGTTGATCCTGCGGCCACCCTTGTACTCTGTGCGACTAAGGGCGCTGATGATGTCATCCTTGGTCTTGTAGGTGTTGAGGTAGAAGACGTCGGTGACGTCGGTGGCATAGTGGGCCAGGCCAATCCGCAGGTTGTCACGCTCGGTGAAGAAGAGGTCTACAAGGTTCAGGATAAACTCCATCACTTCCTTGAAGTTGTCCTTGCCAAGGTTGATGGAGCCATCCACCAAGAACACGATGTCAGCAGCCTTGGCTTTCGGGAGTCCTGAAGCTGAGAGAAAACAGAGAGAGAGAGTGACGGAGAGGGATAGAGTAAAAGAGAGGTGCCATGTTGAATCCTATTCACAGTATTTATTTGGCTATTATTCAATATTTATCAGTACATTTATTATACAGAATAAGGCGAGAATGCATTCTTTGTGGTTTCACTTACTTGGGAGATCAGTTTCTGTAGGGGCCTCCTCGGGGATTGTCCCATTGAGCCTGGCAATGAACCTCTCCTTAATGGTAGGCAAGCCGGGGAAAGTAGGTACCTGAAGAACATCGGCAGAGCTGGTGGCAATCTGGTTGAGCTGCCTGGAGTCTGCTCCGCCAGCCCCAATGCCAATGCAGTTGACCCGAGAGCCTTTGAGCAGAGGGCCATACACAGACACGTCAGTGGGGGACCTTCCGCCGGTGAGGACCACTAGATGCTGGGAGGCCTCCGCAAGTCGGACACCCGCTGAGGATTTCAGCTCATTCCTGATCACATACTCGATGGCTTTGGCTAGATCGGACGATCTGCCACCCTGCTGGCGTAGTCTTTTGATGGCAGAGAGCACAGCTGGCTTGTTGTTGTGGGAATTGAGAGAGAAATCCGTCTTGACCTTGTCAGAGTATTGGACGACAGCGACCCGAACCTGGTCAGGTTGCACATCCAGCTGCTGAACGATGTTTAGGATGAAGTCACGGATGTGGGCGATGCCACTGGACCCTGTGGTGTCCGAGCCGTCTATGAGGAAGATGATGTCCTTCCTCCCCATGTTGAGGTTAGCTGAGAAGTAGAATAGAAAAAAAGGTCAAGCAAGTGGGGTTTTACTTTTTATGTTGGCAAAAACGTATTTAAAAATGTAAACAAAGGGGATTGTAACAGTTACCATACAAAACATAAAAAACAGGTTTCCATCCAACCTTTTTATTCAGGGAAAAGTACATGTTGGATAAAACATGTCACAACAGGCCTGATGGAAACAGCTATTTTGTCGGTAGACTTTCCAAATGTCGACAAAACAAAATACGCTAGTCAGGGTGGGATCTTTCTGTCTGTAAAATGTATTATTTGAGAAAAGGAGGTGGAAGTTGACCTTTACGCGCAAGTATTGATATAACCATCATACCAAAAGTAAACTTGGAGTCACGCGATTATATATGTTGTGTAGTCCTTCCACTATGACTCGGGAAAGCATGTTGTTTATTAAGCTACAGATTAAATAAATTATGATGAACTTCACATGGTGGTGAAAGTACACAGTGATGAGCTTGATGCTCCTTTCCAATAAATATTGAGAGTCTTATTCTGGTGACATGATGATCGAGTCTTGGCTGCCATTTGAAAAATATACCCGCACTGGCTATACCCGCACTGTATCTGGGAGCTGTTGGCTAGAGCGCACGTGCCAAGACCAAAGTGGGCACATTCACTATATAATGCATTTTGTTTTGTTACAAAACAATACAGCCTAGGATCGAACCAGGGTCTGTAGTGACGCCTCTAGCACTGAGATGCAATGCCTTAGACTGCTGCACCACACTCGGGTGTGAACATTTTCATATTGTTTTATGCAGATTTTAGAAAATTCAAATCTGTCACCAATTGGATGGAAACTTAGCTACATTCAAAAATATATTTGATGGATCAGCACTATTTAGAAACTGCATTGGGTTAAATAATGTAGAATCTCTTACCAATATCCAAAACAGGAGGAACAAAACTACTGGAGATGTCAGTGGTGGTCATGGTGTTGACTGAAGCAATAAGCTGCTGCTCCACTGTTGGAAGCTGCCCAAAGTTGTTAATGGAGTAGGCAAACTCTGGCTTCAGGGAGATCTGCCTCAGTTCGCTGGGGTTGGCATTCTTTGCCCCAATGGCAAGAGGGGCAACCAGGTTGGTCTTCAGCTGGTTGGCTGGTCCAGAGACGTCGTCGTTGGACTTTCCCCCCGTGACTAGAATGAGGAACTGAGGCACACCCTCCTCGATGCGGCTACCGGCTGATCTCTGATAGATGTTCTTGGAGACCCAATCGAGGGCACGGCCAGTGTTTAGACGGTTTCCACCCCTGCTCTGAATCTTCCTCGTGGCTTGGCGGACCTCGTCTTTGGTGGAGTGCTCGTTCAAGAGGAACTCCATTTTGGCATCGTCGCTGTACTGCACCACTGACACCCTCACCCGATCCAGACCCACGTCCAGCTTTTCCACGACCCTCCCGATCATGTCACGGATGGCGGGGAATTCGCTGCGCACAGCTGTTGTGCCGTCAATGAGGAAAACCACATCCCTCTTTTCTCCGCCAGTGGGTACTATGTCTGTGGGAGAAGACAAGCACATCAAATGTGTTTGTTAGCAACACAAATTGAGCTGCATTAGGGCATAGATATAAACCAAATTCGTTATGGTGATATTTTATGTTCTAATTGTACTTCATAATAACTATGGTTTCACCTTGCATCGATCCTTTTGACTACGGATCTGTTTGTATGAGTCAAAAGATATGATCTAGTTTTAATCTATCATTATTATTATTAATACATTATTAGTGGTAACATTTGAGAAACAGTTTTAATTGATATTCAACTAGACTACAGTATCACGGGTGGTGATGCCGATGACTGAAACCCGTTAACAGTGAATCCGAATGAAAAACAGCTAGCTCTGTAGTGCTGTTTTGACAAACTCCCCAGTAAAATAACCTGTTGTTTTCCATTTTAACCCACTGGTAGCTAACATCAATCAAAGCTGTAAACACTCTACCACATGAGCACATTTAGCAGAATTGTTGTTTTGGGTCTCTGGAGACTGTATTGCCTTCAAGAAATAGTATTGTACCAGCACTTTGTTTGGTTGAACTTGTGTGTTAGCTAAGAGATAATTATTTTTGTGCCCCTGCCGATACCTCATGAGCCTGTTCTAAACGGACAGTTATCCTGTTCAGAACAAAGTGGCGCCACGTGCAGTAATTAGTGGATTAGGGTTTCCCATGCAAAAATGTAAAACCTCTCAGCTGACCACCTTGAAGCAATTATTCACCAATATTTGCTATACCGGGATAGAAGTCAATAGTATGTATTATGAAGTTATGAGTGGTGGTAAAAAAAAAAAAAGAATCACCAAATGGTGCAATTTCTGTACTACTCCATGCATGAATTCCACTGTGGCGTTGGCCTCCTCTGTCCGACATGGAAAAACAATACAGCAAAAGACATAAGTAATGCTAAAGTCAGTGTAGGTCCATTTAAACCAGTTAAAATGTAGCATGGTTGGTGACATCATTTTGGGGTGTAGTACCCCTACTATCCCCTGGAGGGCAGCTAAATTGTATTCATTCGAAGCACAAGACCCAGGCATTTCCAATAATACCTTATACACTCAGATGTAAAGTGTTTGTTTAATTGCTAAAAAATCTAATATACAATATATATGTAATTGGGCACTCGTCAATTCAGTCAAATCAAATTGTATTGGTCACATGCACCGAACACAACCCCTAATACAACACCTGTGGACTTTACAGTGATATGCGTACTCATGAGGTGTTAAATAGGCCTCTTCTCAAGAAAGTTTGAAAACTTGGCAAAAAAAATGTTTGATTATGTACAATCCATCTAGCCTATTCATAGAAGCTAACTCCCTTTAGCGATTATTCATGAAGACATCTTCTGACCGCATCGCTTGCAGTACGGTTTTGGAAACATAAGGAACGTATCTTTCATATCATCGAGAAATAATCTTAAAAAAAAAAAAACTAAATTACACTTTTATAGGTTTAGTGTTCCCACACTGCCATGTTACAGCGTTTGTTTACGGAAGACAGATGGAAGACAGAGACAACCACCTGTGCTAATTAGTTATCTAGCATGCTCAAACACCTGTGTGTAAGTGTAACTGGGGAGGAAGTGTATTTTTTCGGATGGAGAGAGACAGCCGTATGGATCTGTGCAAAGCTGCTAAAGTAAGTGTATCTTTTTATTTTAAAGATTATTTCTCACTGATATGAAAGATACATATGTTTTAAAAACTATCGCAAGTGATGATTATTGATGTTTCTAAATGAGAGTCAGGATTGTTGCTCACATGGTCCCACCGGTAAGAGGTGCTTATAGCTGAGAACCCTTGGGATAAGGCAGATTGCTTTGGGTTCATGAGAGCAACAATCAATCATGATGCTTTTATGACAATTTGACACATACGCGACCTGATAATTAGCCAACCACTGGCCACTACCGTGAAGTGTTGTCCAAATATTCCATAAAATGTGCAAAAATATTGTGAATGAAATTCAGTCAG
Source organism: Oncorhynchus mykiss (assembly GCF_013265735.2). Taxonomy (NCBI): domain Eukaryota; kingdom Metazoa; phylum Chordata; class Actinopteri; order Salmoniformes; family Salmonidae; genus Oncorhynchus; species Oncorhynchus mykiss. Next base: position 5,090,404 of record NC_048586.1, on the reverse strand, counting down.
ACATTAATCCTATAAAACACATTAATGACAGCAAGAGAGGGCATTACCATCCGGAGTTGGGAAAACAGGGCGTAGCCTGGCAATGTCGTCATCGGACATCTCTGTGAGCGTGGAGATCAGTTTGTCCTGGACTGTGTACAGGCCAGGGAGGTCATCCACAGTGTATGCAAAGTTGGGAACATAGGAAACAACCTGAAGCTCCTGAGAGTTTACATCTCTGGTCCCGATGCTGAAGGGCAAAACGCCTGACTTCTTCAGTGAGGTCGCAGGTCGACGGATATCATCTGTGGACCTTCCACCAGAAACGACAATCAGGAACTGTGGGACACCCTCCTCCTTCCTGCCGCCACGTCGAACATTCAGCACTTCACTGCTGACAAACTCCACTGCCTGACCCAGGTTACGTTCCCGGCCGCCTCGCTGCCTCAGTCCCTTGACAGCATTCATAACACCCTCCTTGGTTGTGTGGGAGTTTAGGTAGATATCTGCATTGGGGGAGTCACCATACTGCACCACACCAATCCTGATCTTGTTCTCGCCCACGTTGAGGTTCTTCACGATTGAGCTGATGAACTCCTGGATGATGGGGAACTCCCTTCCGACGCCATCTGAGCCATCAACAAGGAAGACGATATCCTTCTTGGGACCCTGAGACTCAGCTAAAAGGAAGGGAGAACAAACATTTTTAATAAACCACTGCTCCGTTTGTAGTAGGTGGGCTAATACATTTCAAAGGTATTTTTTAAAACAATGTTCAATATCCTTTTGCAAACAATGATTGAACACTTCAGCTGAAGGACTTTGCTTCTAAGTGTCTTACCTCCCGAGCTAACGAATATGGTAGGATCAGGATACCTGGCTTTGACAAGTCTTGACAAAGCAGAAAAGAGCTCTGTCTGGATGTTTTGGAGGTTCCGCATGGCACGGACAGAAAATGTTTTGTTAGGGGAATTTGAGATTGACTGCATCTCCCTGTTGTCAGCATTTCTAAGGCCAATACTGACAGTGACCACACCAATACGCTTTAGCGCAATCGCTGAGAGTTCAACACTATCACTAGACTTCCCACCACTAATCAAAATTAGTATTTGTGGAACACCCTCCATGTGCCTGCTGCCAGAGGAAGAGGTAAAGACATTGTCCCTGACATACTGAAGAGCTGCTCCAGTGTTAAGGGGTCTCCCTCCTTTAAGTGTGATGCCTCTGATTGCATGTATAACCTTGTTTTTGGATGCATAAGTGTTGAAATAGAAATTGACCATGGCATCCTTGCTGTACTGGACCACAGAAATTCGGTCTTTGTTCTCATTCACATTGAGCTTCTCAACAGCTCTCAGTATAAAGTCTTGTATAACTGGGAACTAATTTATAATGTTATCAGATCCATCAAATAAGAAGACAACATCCTTCTTGGTGGTTTCTTCAGGTTGAGCTAGAAATTACAATAAATATAGGCTGTGTTTTGCATAACGACTCATGTTTTATTTTCAAATTAACTAATTGACTAACTTTCGATTATTCCATAGTTCTTTGGATGTCACCAAATTGTCTTTCCAACATGAAAAGAATAGACAAGTGACACTTAGAAAAATAAGGTTACTTACCAATACGAGTGGTATGCTTTAAAGTGAACAGTACATCTAATAAGATGTCTGGAAGCTCTCCAAAGTCAGTGATTGGAAAAACAAAATTATGAGCAGTGGTGGGAAGACCAACTGAGTCTGTGCCAATACTAAAGCTCAAAATGCCAAGATCTTTAAGTGTTGAAGCCGGCTGCCTAGCACTATCGCTGGAGGGTCCTCCTGTGAGCAGTATCAGTACTTGTGGAACACCTTCAAGGTGGCGGCTTCCAGAGATGGTGCTAAAGACATTGTCCTTAACATACTGTAGAGCTGTCTCAGTGTTGCGTGATTTTCCTCCCTTATGTCTTAATGATCGTATCTTGCTGATGACAGTGTCCTTGGATGAAAAGGAACTCAAGTAGAAGTACACTACAGCGTCACTGCTGAACTGGATCACTGCTACTCTGTCTCTGTCTTTGGCAACGTCAAGATTTTCCACAACTCTTCGTACAAAGTCTCGCATAGCAGGAAACCCACTCCGACTGCTGTCTGAGCCGTCGATGAGGAACACAACATCACGTCGTCCAATCCGCGATTCCACTAGGGAGAATAGTACATGTGGATTTAACAAGATGCAACTCGTCATATCAGTACTAAAGGGGGACAGGGGGTTGACATGCTATAACCATTTGGCATAGCAAAAAAAGAACCAGTGAAACAAATGAATAATTTTTTTTTCCAGCATAGAGTGGTGAGAGTCAAGCGAGGATTGACACTTTAAAAGATGTGATGCACGAATCTTAAAATACGCAGCATTTTGTTTTAAAATGCAGCAAAAAGTCAAGCAAATAAGAAAGGAGCACAGATGAATTACCATCACATGCTATATATTGCAGGCGAACAGAGCACATTGTCCTCTGTGTTGAGGACAGTGGCAAATTAAGTCTCTAAATACACCACCAAGATTCTACAATCTTGTCTTGTCTTAGGGAAAAGTGATATCATCAAAAGAAAATAAACAATTTGAGCCTGATTTTCCTAAGGAGAAGAAAATTACACATTGTTCTTACGTTGGAGAACAATGCCAATCAAAGGCGGGGCAATTACATTATTCACATGGGATTCACGAGTTTCAATAAGTTATTATCGGAAAAGTGTTTCTGACATCCCTTACCCAGAATGCCAGAACATTTCAAAGTTGTGATTCTCATTGAGGATAAAAGCTGATTATCCAATCTATAAAGATCAAAGTTTTCTGAAAATGTAAATGCCAAAGAAGGATCGAAAGAAAGAGTTTGCAGCTCTTCGATTTCTGTAGCTGTTGAAACGACGGTGATGACCATGATACCCTGTTGTTTCAGAGCATGAGCAGCATTGCTAATTGGGTCTCTGGATCATGCTCCACTTAAAATGACTAAAACCTGTGGAACACCAAGCAAGCGTCTACTTCCAGCTGAAGCAGTGAAAACATTGTCCTTGATGTACTGTTGTATAAGTGTTCAGATAGAAGTGGACCTCTAGATCTCTGCTGTACTGGACCACCAAAACTTGATCTTTGGTTTCCTCCACATTGAGATTGTCCACAACTTTTTGTACAAAATCACGCATTTCTAGGAATACACTCCTGGTGCCATCAGAACCATCCAGAAGGAATACAATGCCTCTTTTTGGTACTTTACTTCAAGTGGGGAACAGATATTCAATGAATGTAAATATAACTTACGAAGGAATGATGTTTTTATAAGATAATACATTAATATACTATATCGCTGGTAAGCAACTGCAGCTGATTGAAGCGAATGCATTCCAGAGAGTTGAAGTAAATTCAATTGCTGCAAAAAAGAGACCCTTAGTAAGACTATGCTGAAAGAATTTGAAGAGAACAATTAAATAAAGAATGAAAAAGTTTTCTAGGAAAAAAGGTGGTAATAATACCAAGCATAAGCATGAATGCAAAGTGGAAGGATTCACTCTGAATATTCAAGAAAAATCTTTGAAAGAAAAATGTAGAAGCAAAAATGAATGAGAGAGCAATATGAAAGAAGGGTTAATCAAGATGTTGTAGGATTTGACAAATGAGGTGAGGATGCTATTAAACAATCCATGGTCACCCATTTTCATTGATGACACTTTAATGAATGAGCAGCTTCAACACTTCTAAAACTGTTCAAATATTTCAACACATTATTGTGTAGAATGTAGCAAACATCTTGCTAGGAAAGAGTAGATGACTATACCAGTAGATCTAACAGATTTTAACATCACAGAGAAATCAATTGGTTAAATAGACTGAGAGAACAAAATAAAGTTTTACCTATCAAACCAGGACTGGAAACCTGAGCAATTGATGATGAAAGCTCCAGATGCATTGCTGACAGATCTGAAAAGTCTCGTGCCACAAGGATGAGCTGTGGATCAGACGTAATTGACTGCATTTCTCTAGTGTCGGCCTGTCTAATGGCAATGCCAACACTCTGAATTCCTTGACCTTTCATATCAAAGGCAGCTTGGCTAACAGCGTCATTTGACTGTCCACCACTCAGCAAAATCAATATCTGAGGGACACCTTCATAACGTCTGCTTCCAGAGGTGTCTTTAAAGATGTGGTCTTTAACGAACTGGAGTGCTGCCCCTGTGTTGAGGGGTCTACCACCTTTGTGCCTCAGATGTCTTATGCTGTCAAGAATGTCCTCCTTTTTGGTATATGTGTTCAGATAGAAATGTACCTCTTGATTTCTACTATACTGAACCACAGAAATGCGGTCTTTGTTTCCTCCCACATTGAGATTCTCCACTACTTTGAGTACAAAATCACGCATGGCTGGGAATCCATTCCTTGTGCCATCAGAACCATCCAGAAGAAATACAACATCTCTATGTCCCATCATAGTTTCTCCTAGTAAAACATGAATAAAGAAGTTATTTCTAAAGATTACATTTGTGCCTAATGAAGCAAACCTTGATATACGAGATAATAAAATATGTATGAATAGCAATTATGATCTTAAACTAAAGATTTTAAAAACAAAAAATAGCAGTGTAAGGTATTAATAGTTTAATATATGCAGCAAGTGAATTTTGACCATTTTAAACAGATTCCCTAGATTAATATTTCAGAAAAAGACATTTGGTATATTTTCCAGAACAATTAATATTGCAACTATGAATTTGGCTTCATGTTCATTCATTTAATGAATCTTACCCATAAGACTAACATTGAAAGTTTCAACTCTTGTGAGTAGATGCTCTTGGATGTTTGGAAGATCACTGAACTCAGACACTGAAAGAGCATAACTTGGATCAAAGGAAATGCGTTGTAACTCATTAATGTCTGAGGCTCGAGATCCAACACTGAATATCATAACTCCTATTTTTTTCAGAGCAGAGGCTGGTGTATGAACATTATCATTGGACCTCCCGCCACTCAGCAGTATCAGCATCTGAGGGACACCCTCTTGGCTTCTGCTTCCTGAGGAGGCAGTAAAGACGTTGTCCCTTACATACTGGAGGGCTGCCCCAGTGTTGAGGGGTCTACCTCCTCTGTGCCTCAGACCTCTGACGATGTCAAGAATGTCGCCCTTCGTGGTGTATGTGTTCAGATAGAAATGAACTTCTTGATCTCTACCGTACTGGACCACAGAAACGCGGTCTTTGTCTCCTCCCACATTGAGTTTCTCTACTACTCTCTGAACAAAATCACGCATTGCTGGGAATCCATTCCTTGTGCCATCAGAACCATCCAGAAGGAATACCACATCCTTTCTGGCGGTGTCATGATCAACTGAGAAAATAAATAGATTATGTCAATCAAACTGATCAAATGTGGTGTTTTTGGCCAAATTATACAGTCGTTTCTAAGACTCTGCGGCCATTTTGCTAACACATCCTGACTCTTAATTCACAGTGATAACACATACCTAAAACTGTTGGTGATTCTGGAGTAACATCAATAACCACTGCCTCCACCGAGGACAGAAGTTGCTGCTGGATGCTCGGAAGGTCAGTAAAGTCTGAGACAGACAGAGCGTAACTGGGATCATGTGATATCCTCTGCAATTCTCTGCTATCAGAGCTCCTTGTTCCAATTCCAAAGACCAAAACCCCAAGCTCCTTCAGAGCAGAGGCTGGCGTGTCAACATTGTCAACGGACCTTCCACCACTCAACAGAATCAGTAGCTGTGGAACGCCTTCCAAGCGTCTGCTTCCGGAGGAGGCAGTAAAGACATTGTCCCTCACGTACTGGAGAGCTGCTCCAGTGTTGAGAGGTCTCCCGCCTTTGTGTCTCAGACCTCTTACAGTGTTGAGAATCTCTCCCTTTGTTGTGTATGTGTTCAGATAGAATTGGGCGGCTGGATCTCTACTGTACTGGACCACCGCAACGCGATCTTTGTTCTCATCCACACTGAGTGTCTCCACCACTCTTTGAACAAAGTCACGCATGGCTGGGAATCCACTCCTAGTGCCATCAGATCCATCCAGCAAGAACACAACATCCCTCCTGGGAGCCTGACTCTTAACTAGGGAATGTGAAGGTTCAGATAAAGAGTCATATTACATGTGGCATAGGTAAGGGAAAACAGGACAAAGCTGCCTCTGTCACATGAAAGTCATCCCTTTCACTTATCACAAACAACTATTCAAAGAAAGTGACAATTTGTGCATTGCCCTGAGTTATATCATAGGGAACATTGGTACAGATGTATGAAAAGAAACCACATGAAAGGCCTCAGGGGAATCTACACAAGTGTTCTAAGCTATCAACTACTCTATCCTAATGTAAAAGAGGAAATGGAACAGATCAAAACCATATGTTTCTTACCTATTATTGTTGGCATTAGTGTTGGTGTCATGGTTGTGTCCTGTATAACGGCAGTGTTCATGGCAGAAAGAAGCTGCTGTTGGATGTTGGGGAGGTCAGTGAATTCAGACACGGAGAGAGCATAACTGGGGTCATAGGATATCTTCTGTAACTCTCTGCTATCAGAGCTCCTTGTTCCAATTCCAAACACCAAGACACCAAGCTCCTTGAGAGCAGAAGTGGGTTTATCTACATTGTCAAAGGACCTTCCACCATTTAGCAGTATCAGAATCTGTGGAACACTTTCAAGGCGCCTACTTCCAGAGGAGGCAGCAAAGACGTAGTCCCTGACATACTGGAGAGCTGCTCCAGTGTTGAGGGGTCTCCCTCCTTTGTGCTTCAGCCCTCTTACGGTGTCAACAACCTCTTCTTTTCTTGTGTAAGTGTTCAGATAGAAGTGGACCTCTGGTTCTCTGCTATACTGTACCACAGAGACTCGATCTCTGTTCTCCCCTACAGTGAGTTTCTCCACTACTCTTTGAACAAAGTCACGCATTTCTGTGAAGCCATTCCTAGTGCCATCAGAACCATCCAGCAAGAATACTACATCCTTTCTGGTGATGCTTAGGTCCACTAAGAGTATCAGAAACAAAACAGAAAACGTATGTCAACATTGCTTCATCAAACCTGAAATATGTGTTTGTTGCTTTAGTTTTCCAAGATAATGCATCCGGTCTTACCTATGACTGTTGGGGAAATGGGTGTGGCGCCAACGTGTACAGTAATGAGTGAGGAGAAAAACTTATCCTGGACGCTGGGGAGATCAGAGAATTCAGAAACAGACTGGGAATAACTGGGGTCAGAGGCAATCCTTTGAACCTCTTTGCTAGAATTTCTGTTTCCAATGCCAAAGATCAAGACCCCACTCTCTTTGAGGGCAGAAACTGGTATATCAACATTATCATTGGACCTCCCACCACTCAGCAGTATCAGCATCTGAGGGACACCCTCTTGGCTTCTGCTTCCTGAGGAGGCAGTAAAGACGTTGTCCCTTACATACTGGAGGGCTGCCCCAGTGTTGAGGGGTCTACCTCCTCTGTGCCTCATACCTCTGACGATGTCAAGAATGTCGCCCTTCGTGGTGTATGTGTTCAGATAGAAAAGAACTTCTTGATCTCTACCGTACTGGACCACAGAAACGCGGTCTTTGTCTCCTCCCACATTGAGTTTCTCTACTACTCTCTGAACAAAATCACGAATTGCTGGGAATCCATTCCTTGTGCCATCAGAACCATCCAGAAGGAATACCACATCCTTTCTGGCGGTGTCATGATCAACTGAGAAAATAAATAGATTATGTCAATCAAACTGATCAAATGTGGTGTTTTTGGCCAAATTATACAGTCGTTTCTAAGACTCTGCGGCCATTTTGCTAACACATCCTGACTCTTAATTCACAGTGATAACACATACCTAAAACTGTTGGTGATTCTGGAGTAACATCAATAACCACTGCCTCCACCGAGGACAGAAGTTGCTGCTGGATGCTCGGAAGGTCAGTAAAGTCTGAGACAGACAGAGCGTAACTGGGATCATGTGATATCCTCTGCAATTCTCTGCTATCAGAGCTCCTTGTTCCAATTCCAAAGACCAAAACCCCAAGCTCCTTCAGAGCAGAGGCTGGCGTGTCAACATTGTCAACGGACCTTCCACCACTCAACAGAATCAGTAGCTGTGGAACGCCTTCCAAGCGTCTGCTTCCGGAGGAGGCAGTAAAGACATTGTCCCTCACGTACTGGAGAGCTGCTCCAGTGTTGAGAGGTCTCCCGCCTTTGTGTCTCAGACCTCTTACAGTGTTGAGAATCTCTCCCTTTGTTGTGTATGTGTTCAGATAGAATTGGGCGGCTGGATCTCTGCTGTACTGGACCACTGCAACGCGATCTTTGTTCTCATCCACACTGAGTGTCTCCACCACTCTTTGAACAAAGTCACGCATGGCTGGGAATCCACTCCTAGTGCCATCAGATCCATCCAGCAAGAACACAACATCCCTCCTGGGAGCCTGACTCTCAACTAGGGAATGTGAAGGTTCAGATAAAGAGTCATATTACATGTGGCATAGGTAAGGGAAAACAGGACAAAGCTGCTTCTGTCACATGAAAGTCATCCCTTTCACTTATCACAAACAACTATTCAAAGAAAGTGACAATTTGTGCATTGCCCTGAGTTATATCATAGGGAACATTGGTACAGATGTATGAAAATAAATCACATGAAAGGCCTCAGGGGAATCTACACAAGTGTTCTAAGCTATCAACTACTCTATCCTAATGTAAAAGAGGATATGGAACAGATCAAAACCATATTTTTCTTACCTAGTATTGTTGGTATTAGTGTTGGTGTCATGGTTGTGTCCTGTATAACGGCAGTGTTCAAGGCAGAAAGAAGCTGCTGTTGGATGTTGGGGAGGTCAGTGAATTCAGACACGGAGAGAGCATAACTGGGGTCATAGGATATTTTCTGTAACTCTCCGCTATCAGAGCTCCTTGTTCCAATTCCAAACACCAAGACACCAAGCTCCTTGAGAGCAGAAGCGGGTTTATCTACATTGTCAAAGGACCTTCCACCATTTAGCAGTATCAGAATCTGTGGAACACTTTCAAGGCGCCTACTTCCAGAGGAGGCAGCAAAGACGTAGTCCCTGACATACTGGAGAGCTGCTCCAGTGTTGAGGGGTCTCCCTCCTTTGTGCTTCAGCCCTCTTACGGTGTCAACAACCTCTTCTTTTCTTGTGTAAGTGTTCAGATAGAAGTGGACCTCTGGTTCTCTGCTATACTGTACCACAGAGACTCGATCTCTGTTCTCCCCTACAGTGAGTTTCTCCACTACTCTTTGAACAAAGTCACGCATTTCTGTGAAGCCATTCCTAGTGCCATCAGAACCATCCAGCAAGAATACTACATCCTTTCTGGTGATGCTTAGGTCCACTAAGAGTATCAGAAACAAAACAGAAAACGTATGTCAACATTGCTTCATCAAACCTGAAATATGTGTTTGTTGCTTTAGTTTTCCAAGATAATGCATCCGGTCTTACCTATGACTGTTGGGGAAATGGGTGTGGCGCCAACGTGTACAGTAATGAGTGAGGAGAAAAACTTATCCTGGACGCTGGGGAGATCAGAGAATTCAGAAACAGACTGGGAATAACTGGGGTCAGAGGCAATCCTTTGAACCTCTTTGCTAGAATTTCTGTTTCCAATGCCAAAGATCAAGACCCCACTCTCTTTGAGGGCAGAAACTGGTATATCAACATTATCATTGGACCTCCCACCACTCAGCAGTATCAGCATCTGAGGGACACCCTCTTGGCTTCTGCTTCCTGAGGAGGCAGTAAAGACGTTGTCCCTTACATACTGGAGGGCTGCCCCAGTGTTGAGGGGTCTACCTCCTCTGTGCCTCAGACCTCTGACGATGTCAAGAATGTCGCCCTTCGTGGTGTATGTGTTCAGATAGAAATGAACTTCTTGATCTCTACCGTACTGGACCACAGAAACGCGGTCTTTGTCTCCTCCCACATTGAGTTTCTCTACTACTCTCTGAACAAAATCACGAATTGCTGGGAATCCATTCCTTGTGCCATCAGAACCATCCAGAAGGAATACCACATCCTTTCTGGCGGTGTCATGATCAACTGAGAAAATAAATAGATTATGTCAATCAAACTGATCAAATGTGGTGTTTTTGGCCAAATTATACAGTCGTTTCTAAGACTCTGCGGCCATTTTGCTAACACATCCTGACTCTTAATTCACAGTGATAACACATACCTAAAACTGTTGGTGATTCTGGAGTAACATCAATAACCACTGCCTCCACCGAGGACAGAAGTTGCTGCTGGATGCTCGGAAGGTCAGTAAAGTCTGAGACAGACAGAGCGTAACTGGGATCATGTGATATCCTCTGCAATTCTCTGCTATCAGAGCTCCTTGTTCCAATTCCAAAGACCAAAACCCCAAGCTCCTTCAGAGCAGAGGCTGGCGTGTCAACATTGTCAACGGACCTTCCACCACTCAACAGAATCAGTAGCTGTGGAACGCCTTCCAAGCGTCTGCTTCCGGAGGAGGCAGTAAAGACATTGTCCCTCACGTACTGGAGAGCTGCTCCAGTGTTGAGAGGTCTCCCGCCTTTGTGTCTCAGACCTCTTACAGTGTTGAGAATCTCTCCCTTTGTTGTGTATGTGTTCAGATAGAATTGGGCGGCTGGATCTCTGCTGTACTGGACCACTGCAACGCGATCTTTGTTCTCATCCACACTGAGTGTCTCCACCACTCTTTGAACAAAGTCACGCATGGCTGGGAATCCACTCCTAGTGCCATCAGATCCATCCAGCAAGAACACAACATCCCTCCTGGGAGCCTGACTCTCAACTAGGGAATGTGAAGGTTCAGATAAAGAGTCATATTACATGTGGCATAGGTAAGGGAAAACAGGACAAAGCTGCTTCTGTCACATGAAAGTCATCCCTTTCACTTATCACAAACAACTATTCAAAGAAAGTGACAATTTGTGCATTGCCCTGAGTTATATCATAGGGAACATTGGTACAGATGTATGAAAATAAATCACATGAAAGGCCTCAGGGGAATCTACACAAGTGTTCTAAGCTATCAACTACTCTATCCTAATGTAAAAGAGGATATGGAACAGATCAAAACCATATTTTTCTTACCTAGTATTGTTGGTATTAGTGTTGGTGTCATGGTTGTGTCCTGTATAACGGCAGTGTTCAAGGCAGAAAGAAGCTGCTGTTGGATGTTGGGGAGGTCAGTGAATTCAGACACGGAGAGAGCATAACTGGGGTCATAGGATATTTTCTGTAACTCTCCGCTATCAGAGCTCCTTGTTCCAATTCCAAACACCAAGACACCAAGCTCCTTGAGAGCAGAAGCGGGTTTATCTACATTGTCAAAGGACCTTCCACCATTTAGCAGTATCAGAATCTGTGGAACACTTTCAAGGCGCCTACTTCCAGAGGAGGCAGCAAAGACGTAGTCCCTGACATACTGGAGAGCTGCTCCAGTGTTGAGGGGTCTCCCTCCTTTGTGCTTCAGCCCTCTTACGGTGTCAACAACCTCTTCTTTTCTTGTGTAAGTGTTCAGATAGAAGTGGACCTCTGGTTCTCTGCTATACTGTACCACAGAGACTCGATCTCTGTTCTCCCCTACAGTGAGTTTCTCCACTACTCTTTGAACAAAGTCACGCATTTCTGTGAAGCCATTCCTAGTGCCATCAGAACCATCCAGCAAGAATACTACATCCTTTCTGGTGATGCTTAGGTCCACTAAGAGTATCAGAAACAAAACAGAAAACGTATGTCAACATTGCTTCATCAAACCTGAAATATGTGTTTGTTGCTTTAGTTTTCCAAGATAATGCATCCGGTCTTACCTATGACTGTTGGGGAAATGGGTGTGGCGCCAACGTGTACAGTAATGAGTGAGGAGAAAAACTTATCCTGGACGCTGGGGAGATCAGAGAATTCAGAAACAGACTGGGAATAACTGGGGTCAGAGGCAATCCTTTGAACCTCTTTGCTAGAATTTCTGTTTCCAATGCCAAAGATCAAGACCCCACTCTCTTTGAGGGCAGAAACTGGTATATCAACATTATCATTGGACCTCCCACCACTCAGCAGTATCAGCATCTGAGGGACACCCTCTTGGCTTCTGCTTCCTGAGGAGGCAGTAAAGACGTTGTCCCTTACATACTGGAGGGCTGCCCCAGTGTTGAGGGGTCTACCTCCTCTGTGCCTCAGACCTCTGACGATGTCAAGAATGTCGCCCTTCGTGGTGTATGTGTTCAGATAGAAATGAACTTCTTGATCTCTACCGTACTGGACCACAGAAACGCGGTCTTTGTCTCCTCCCACATTGAGCTTCTCTACTACCCTCTGAACAAAATCACGCATTGCTGGGAATCCATTCCTTGTGCCATCAGAACCATCCAGAAGGAATACCACATCCTTTCTGGCGGTGTCATGATCAACTGAGAAAATAAATAGATTATGTCAATCAAACTGATCAAATGTGGTGTTTTTGGCCAAATTATACAGTCGTTTCTAAGACTCTGCGGCCATTTTGCTAACACATCCTGACTCTTAATTCACAGTGATAACACATACCTAAAACTGTTGGTGATTCTGGAGTAACATCAATAACCACTGCCTCCACCGAGGACAGAAGTTGCTGCTGGATGCTCGGAAGGTCAGTAAAGTCTGAGACAGACAGAGCGTAACTGGGATCATGTGATATCCTCTGCAATTCTCTGCTATCAGAGCTCCTTGTTCCAATTCCAAAGACCAAAACCCCAAGCTCCTTCAGAGCAGAGGCTGGCGTGTCAACATTGTCAACGGACCTTCCACCACTCAACAGAATCAGTAGCTGTGGAACGCCTTCCAAGCGTCTGCTTCCGGAGGAGGCAGTAAAGACATTGTCCCTCACGTACTGGAGAGCTGCTCCAGTGTTGAGAGGTCTCCCGCCTTTGTGTCTCAGACCTCTTACAGTGTTGAGAATCTCTCCCTTTGTTGTGTATGTGTTCAGATAGAATTGGGCGGCTGGATCTCTGCTGTACTGGACCACCGCAACGCGATCTTTGTTCTCATCCACACTGAGTGTCTCCACCACTCTTTGAACAAAGTCACGCATGGCTGGGAATCCACTCCTAGTGCCATCAGATCCATCCAGCAAGAACACAACATCCCTCCTGGGAGCCTGACTCTCAACTAGGGAATGTGAAGGTTCAGATAAAGAGTCATATTACATGTGGCATAGGTAAGGGAAAACAGGACAAAGCTGCTTCTGTCACATGAAAGTCATCCCTTTCACTTATCACAAACAACTATTCAAAGAAAGTGACAATTTGTGCATTGCCCTGAGTTATATCATAGGGAACATTGGTACAGATGTATGAAAGAAATCACATGAAAGGCCTCAGGGGAATCTACACAAGTGTTCTAAGCTATCAACTACTCTATCCTAATGTAAAAGAGGATATGGAACAGATCAAAACCATATTTTTCTTACCTAGTATTGTTGGTATTAGTGTTGGTGTCATGGTTGTGTCCTGTATGACGGCAGTGTTCAAGGCAGAAAGAAGCTGCTGTTGGATGTTGGGGAGGTCAGTGAATTCAGACACGGAGAGAGCATAACTGGGGTCATAGGATATTTTCTGTAACTCTCCGCTATCAGAGCTCCTTGTTCCAATTCCAAACACCAAGACACCAAGCTCCTTGAGAGCAGAAGCGGATTTATCTACATTGTCAAAGGACCTTCCACCATTTAGCAGTATCAGAATCTGTGGAACACTTTCAAGGCGCCTACTTCCAGAGGAGGCAGCAAAGACGTAGTCCCTGACATACTGGAGAGCTGCTCCAGTGTTGAGGGGTCTCCCTCCTTTGTGCTTCAGCCCTCTTACGGTGTCAACAACCTCTTCTTTTCTTGTGTAAGTGTTCAGATAGAAGTGGACCTCTGGTTCTCTGCTATACTGTACCACAGAGACTCGATCTCTGTTCTCCCCTACAGTGAGTTTCTCCACTACTCTTTGAACAAAGTCACGCATTTCTGTGAAGCCATTCCTAGTGCCATCAGAACCATCCAGCAAGAATACTACATCCTTTCTGGTGATGCTTAGGTCCACTAAGAGTATCAGAAACAAAACAGAAAACGTATGTCAACATTGCTTCATCAAACCTGAAATATGTGTTTGTTGCTTTAGTTTTCCAAGATAATGCATCCGGTCTTACCTATGACTGTTGGGGAAATGGGTGTGGCGCCAACGTGTACAGTAATGAGTGAGGAGAAAAACTTATCCTGGACGCTGGGGAGATCAGAGAATTCAGAAACAGACTGGGAATAACTGGGGTCAGAGGCAATCCTTTGAACCTCTTTGCTAGAATTTCTGTTTCCAATGCCAAAGATCAAGACCCCACTCTCTTTGAGGGCAGAAACTGGTATATCAACATTATCATTGGACCTCCCACCACTCAGCAGTATCAGCATCTGAGGGACACCCTCTTGGCTTCTGCTTCCTGAGGAGGCAGTAAAGACGTTGTCCCTTACATACTGGAGGGCTGCCCCAGTGTTGAGGGGTCTACCTCCTCTGTGCCTCAGACCTCTGACGATGTCAAGAATGTCGCCCTTCATGGTGTATGTGTTCAGATAGAAATTAACTTCTTGATCTCTACCGTACTGGACCACAGAAACGCGGTCTTTGTCTCCTCCCACATTGAGCTTCTCTACTACCCTCTGAACAAAATCACGCATTGCTGGGAATCCATTCCTTGTGCCATCAGAACCATCCAGAAGGAATACCACATCCTTTCTGGCGGTGTCATGATCAACTGAGAAAATAAATAGATTATGTCAATCAAACTGATCAAATGTGGTGTTTTTGGCCAAATTATACAGTCGTTTCTAAGACTCTGCGGCCATTTTGCTAACACATCCTGACTCTTAATTCACAGTGATAACACATACCTAAAACTGTTGGTGATTCTGGAGTAACATCAATAACCACTGCCTCCACCGAGGACAGAAGTTGCTGCTGGATGCTCGGAAGGTCAGTAAAGTCTGAGACAGACAGAGCGTAACTGGGATCATGTGATATCCTCTGCAATTCTCTGCTATCAGAGCTCCTTGTTCCAATTCCAAAGACCAAAACCCCAAGCTCCTTCAGAGCAGAGGCTGGCGTGTCAACATTGTCAACGGACCTTCCACCACTCAACAGAATCAGTAGCTGTGGAACGCCTTCCAAGCGTCTGCTTCCGGAGGAGGCAGTAAAGACATTGTCCCTCACGTACTGGAGAGCTGCTCCAGTGTTGAGAGGTCTCCCGCCTTTGTGTCTCAGACCTCTTACAGTGTTGAGAATATCTCCCTTTGTTGTGTATGTGTTCAGATAGAATTGGGCGGCTGGATCTCTACTGTACTGGACCACAGCAACGCAATCTTTGTTCTCATCCACACTGAGTGTCTCCACCACTCTTTGAACAAAGTCACGCATGGCTGGGAATCCACTCCTAGTGCCATCAGATCCATCCAGCAAGAACACAACATCCCTCCTGGGAGCCTGACTCTCAACTAGGGAATGTGAAGGTTCAGATAAAGAGTCATATTACATGTGGCATAGGTAAGGGAAAACAGGACAAAGCTGCTTCTGTCACATGAAAGTCATCCCTTTCACTTATCACAAACAACTATTCAAAGAAAGTGACAATTTGTGCATTGCCCTGAGTTATATCATAGGGAACATTGGTACAGATGTATGAAAAGAAACCACTTGAAAGGCCTCAGGGGACTCTACACAAGTGTTCTAAGCTATCAACCACTCTATCCTAATGTAAAAGAAGAAATGGAACAGGTCAAAACCATATGTTTCTTACCTAGTATTGTTGGTATTAGTGTTGGTGTCATGGTTGTGTCCTGTATAATGGCAGTGTTCATGGCAGAAAGAAGCTGCTGTTGGATGTTGGGGAGGTCAGTGAATTCAGACACGGAGAGAGCATAACTGGGGTCATAGGATATCTTCTGTAACTCTCTGCTATCAGAGCTCCTTGTTCCAATTCCAAACACCAAGACACCAAGCTCCTTGAGAGCAGAAGCGGGTTTATCTACATTGTCAAAGGACCTTCCACCATTTAGCAGTATCAGAATCTGTGGAACACTTTCAAGGCGCCTACTTCCAGAGGAGGCAGCAAAGACGTAGTCCCTGACATACTGGAGAGCTGCTCCAGTGTTGAGGGGTCTCCCTCCTTTGTGCTTCAGCCCTCTTACGGTGTCAACAACCTCTTCTTTTCTTGTGTAAGTGTTCAGATAGAAGTGGACCTCTGGTTCTCTGCTATACTGTACCACAGAGACTCGATCTCTGTTCTCCCCTACAGTGAGTTTCTCCACTACTCTTTGAACAAAGTCACGCATTTCTGTGAAGCCATTCCTAGTGCCATCAGAACCATCCAGCAAGAATACTACATCCTTTCTGGCGATGCTTAGGTCCACTAAGAGTATCAGAAACAAAACAGAAAACGTATGTCAACATTGCTTCATCAAACCTGAAATATGTGTTTGTTGCTTTAGTTTTCCAAGATAATGCATCCGGTCTTACCTATGACTGTTGGGGAAATGGGTGTGGCGCCAACGTGTACAGTAATGAGTGAGGAGAAAAACTTATCCTGGACGCTGGGGAGATCAGAGAATTCAGAAACAGACTGGGAATAACTGGGGTCAGAGGCAATCCTTTGAACCTCTTTGCTAGAATTTCTGTTTCCAATGCCAAAGATCAAGACCCCACTCTCTTTGAGGGCAGAAACTGGTATATCAACATTATCATTGGACCTCCCACCACTCAGCAGTATCAGCATCTGAGGGACACCCTCTTGGCTTCTGCTTCCTGAGGAGGCAGTAAAGACGTTGTCCCTTACATACTGGAGGGCTGCCCCAGTGTTGAGGGGTCTACCTCCTCTGTGCCTCAGACCTCTGACGGTGTCAAGAATGTCGCCCTGCGTGGTGTATGTATTCAGATAGAAATGAACTTCTTGATCTCTACCGTACTGGACCACAGAAACGCGGTCTTTGTCTCCTCCCACATTGAGTTTCTCTACTACTCTCTGAACAAAATCACGAATTGCTGGGAATCCATTCCTTGTGCCATCAGAACCATCCAGAAGGAATACCACATCCTTTCTGGCGGTGTCATGATCAACTGAGAAAATAAATAGATTATGTCAATCAAACTGATCAAATGTGGTGTTTTTGGCCAAATTATACAGTCGTTTCTAAGACTCTGCGGCCATTTTGCTAACACATCCTGACTCTTAATTCACAGTGATAACACATACCTAAAACTGTTGGTGATTCTGGAGTAACATCAATAACCACTGCCTCCACCGAGGACAGAAGTTGCTGCTGGATGCTCGGAAGGTCAGTAAAGTCTGAGACAGACAGAGCGTAACTGGGATCATGTGATATCCTCTGCAATTCTCTGCTATCAGAGCTCCTTGTTCCAATTCCAAAGACCAAAACCCCAAGCTCCTTCAGAGCAGAGGCTGGCGTGTCAACATTGTCAACGGACCTTCCACCACTCAACAGAATCAGTAGCTGTGGAACGCCTTCCAAGCGTCTGCTTCCGGAGGAGGCAGTAAAGACATTGTCCCTCACGTACTGGAGAGCTGCTCCAGTGTTGAGAGGTCTCCCGCCTTTGTGTCTCAGACCTCTTACAGTGTTGAGAATATCTCCCTTTGTTGTGTATGTGTTCAGATAGAATTGGGCGGCTGGATCTCTACTGTACTGGACCACAGCAACGCGATCTTTGTTCTCATCCACACTGAGTGTCTCCACCACTCTTTGAACAAAGTCACGCATGGCTGGGAATCCACTCCTAGTGCCATCAGATCCATCCAGCAAGAACACAACATCCCTCCTGGGAGCCTGACTCTCAACTAGGGAATGTGAAGGTTCAGATAAAGAGTCATATTACATGTGGCATAGGTAAGGGAAAACAGGACAAAGCTGCTTCTGTCACATGAAAGTCATCCCTTTCACTTATCACAAACAACTATTCAAAGAAAGTGACAATTTGTGCATTGCCCTGAGTTATATCATAGGGAACATTGGTACAGATGTATGAAAAGAAACCACTTGAAAGGCCTCAGGGGACTCTACACAAGTGTTCTAAGCTATCAACCACTCTATCCTAATGTAAAAGAAGAAATGGAACAGGTCAAAACCATATGTTTCTTACCTAGTATTGTTGGTATTAGTGTTGGTGTCATGGTTGTGTCCTGTATAATGGCAGTGTTCATGGCAGAAAGAAGCTGCTGTTGGATGTTGGGGAGGTCAGTGAATTCAGACACGGAGAGAGCATAA
This sequence comes from Oncorhynchus mykiss, assembly GCF_013265735.2. NCBI lineage: Eukaryota > Metazoa > Chordata > Actinopteri > Salmoniformes > Salmonidae > Oncorhynchus > Oncorhynchus mykiss. The sequence goes on along the minus strand of NC_048586.1, from coordinate 5,072,129 downwards.
CTGGGGTCATAGGATATCTTCTGTAACTCTCTGCTATCAGAGCTCCTTGTTCCAATTCCAAACACCAAGACACCAAGCTCCTTGAGAGCAGAAGCGGGTTTATCTACATTGTCAAAGGACCTTCCACCATTTAGCAGTATCAGAATCTGTGGAACACTTTCAAGGCGCCTACTTCCAGAGGAGGCAGCAAAGACGTAGTCCCTGACATACTGGAGAGCTGCTCCAGTGTTGAGGGGTCTCCCTCCTTTGTGCTTCAGCCCTCTTACGGTGTCAACAACCTCTTCTTTTCTTGTGTAAGTGTTCAGATAGAAGTGGACCTCTGGTTCTCTGCTATACTGTACCACAGAGACTCGATCTCTGTTCTCCCCTACAGTGAGTTTCTCCACTACTCTTTGAACAAAGTCACGCATTTCTGTGAAGCCATTCCTAGTGCCATCAGAACCATCCAGCAAGAATACTACATCCTTTCTGGCGATGCTTAGGTCCACTAAGAGTATCAGAAACAAAACAGAAAACGTATGTCAACATTGCTTCATCAAACCTGAAATATGTGTTTGTTGCTTTAGTTTTCCAAGATAATGCATCCGGTCTTACCTATGACTGTTGGGGAAATGGGTGTGGCGCCAACGTGTACAGTAATGAGTGAGGAGAAAAACTTATCCTGGACGCTGGGGAGATCAGAGAATTCAGAAACAGACTGGGAATAACTGGGGTCAGAGGCAATCCTTTGAACCTCTTTGCTAGAATTTCTGTTTCCAATGCCAAAGATCAAGACCCCACTCTCTTTGAGGGCAGAAACTGGTATATCAACATTATCATTGGACCTCCCACCACTCAGCAGTATCAGCATCTGAGGGACACCCTCTTGGCTTCTGCTTCCTGAGGAGGCAGTAAAGACGTTGTCCCTTACATACTGGAGGGCTGCCCCAGTGTTGAGGGGTCTACCTCCTCTGTGCCTCAGACCTCTGACGGTGTCAAGAATGTCGCCCTGCGTGGTGTATGTATTCAGATAGAAATGAACTTCTTGATCTCTACCGTACTGGACCACAGAAACGCGGTCTTTGTCTCCTCCCACATTGAGTTTCTCTACTACTCTCTGAACAAAATCACGAATTGCTGGGAATCCATTCCTTGTGCCATCAGAACCATCCAGAAGGAATACCACATCCTTTCTGGCGGTGTCATGATCAACTGAGAAAATAAATAGATTATGTCAATCAAACTGATCAAATGTGGTGTTTTTGGCCAAATTATACAGTCGTTTCTAAGACTCTGCGGCCATTTTGCTAACACATCCTGACTCTTAATTCACAGTGATAACACATACCTAAAACTGTTGGTGATTCTGGAGTAACATCAATAACCACTGCCTCCACCGAGGACAGAAGTTGCTGCTGGATGCTCGGAAGGTCAGTAAAGTCTGAGACAGACAGAGCGTAACTGGGATCATGTGATATCCTCTGCAATTCTCTGCTATCAGAGCTCCTTGTTCCAATTCCAAAGACCAAAACCCCAAGCTCCTTCAGAGCAGAGGCTGGCGTGTCAACATTGTCAACGGACCTTCCACCACTCAACAGAATCAGTAGCTGTGGAACGCCTTCCAAGCGTCTGCTTCCGGAGGAGGCAGTAAAGACATTGTCCCTCACGTACTGGAGAGCTGCTCCAGTGTTGAGAGGTCTCCCGCCTTTGTGTCTCAGACCTCTTACAGTGTTGAGAATATCTCCCTTTGTTGTGTATGTGTTCAGATAGAATTGGGCGGCTGGATCTCTACTGTACTGGACCACAGCAACGCGATCTTTGTTCTCATCCACACTGAGTGTCTCCACCACTCTTTGAACAAAGTCACGCATGGCTGGGAATCCACTCCTAGTGCCATCAGATCCATCCAGCAAGAACACAACATCCCTCCTGGGAGCCTGACTCTCAACTAGGGAATGTGAAGGTTCAGATAAAGAGTCATATTACATGTGGCATAGGTAAGGGAAAACAGGACAAAGCTGCTTCTGTCACATGAAAGTCATCCCTTTCACTTATCACAAACAACTATTCAAAGAAAGTGACAATTTGTGCATTGCCCTGAGTTATATCATAGGGAACATTGGTACAGATGTATGAAAAGAAACCACTTGAAAGGCCTCAGGGGACTCTACACAAGTGTTCTAAGCTGTCAACTACTCTATCCTAATGTAAAAGAAGAAATGGAACAGGTCAAAACCATATGTTTCTTACCTAGTATTGTTGGTATTAGTGTTGGTGTCATGGTTGTGTCCTGTATAATGGCAGTGTTCATGGCAGAAAGAAGCTGCTGTTGGATGTTGGGGAGGTCAGTGAATTCAGACACGGAGAGAGCATAACTGGGGTCATAGGATATCTTCTGTAACTCTCTGCTATCAGAGCTCCTTGTTCCAATTCCAAACACCAAGACACCAAGCTCCTTGAGAGCAGAAGCGGGTTTATCTACATTGTCAAAGGACCTTCCACCATTTAGCAGTATCAGAATCTGTGGAACACTTTCAAGGCGCCTACTTCCAGAGGAGGCAGCAAAGACGTAGTCCCTGACATACTGGAGAGCTGCTCCAGTGTTGAGGGGTCTCCCTCCTTTGTGCTTCAGCCCTCTTACGGTGTCAACAACCTCTTCTTTTCTTGTGTAAGTGTTCAGATAGAAGTGGACCTCTGGTTCTCTGCTATACTGTACCACAGAGACTCGATCTCTGTTCTCCCCTACAGTGAGTTTCTCCACTACTCTTTGAACAAAGTCACGCATTTCTGTGAAGCCATTCCTAGTGCCATCAGAACCATCCAGCAAGAATACTACATCCTTTCTGGCGATGCTTAGGTCCACTAAGAGTATCAGAAACAAAACAGAAAACGTATGTCAACATTGCTTCATCAAACCTGAAATATGTGTTTGTTGCTTTAGTTTTCCAAGATAATGCATCCGGTCTTACCTATGACTGTTGGGGAAATGGGTGTGGCGCCAACGTGTACAGTAATGAGTGAGGAGAAAAACTTATCCTGGACGCTGGGGAGATCAGAGAATTCAGAAACAGACTGGGAATAACTGGGGTCAGAGGCAATCCTTTGAACCTCTTTGCTAGAATTTCTGTTTCCAATGCCAAAGATCAAGACCCCACTCTCTTTGAGGGCAGAAACTGGTATATCAACATTATCATTGGACCTCCCACCACTCAGCAGTATCAGCATCTGAGGGACACCCTCTTGGCTTCTGCTTCCTGAGGAGGCAGTAAAGACGTTGTCCCTTACATACTGGAGGGCTGCCCCAGTGTTGAGGGGTCTACCTCCTCTGTGCCTCAGACCTCTGACGATGTCAAGAATGTCGCCCTGCGTGGTGTATGTGTTCAGATAGAAATGAACTTCTTGATCTCTACCATACTGGACCACAGAAACGCGGTCTTTGTCTCCTCCCACATTGAGTTTCTCTACTACTCTCTGAACAAAATCACGAATTGCTGGGAATCCATTCCTTGTGCCATCAGAACCATCCAGAAGGAATACCACATCCTTTCTGGCGGTGTCATGATCAACTGAGAAAATAAATAGATTATGTCAATCAAACTGATCAAATGTGGTGTTTTTGGCCAAATTATACAGTCGTTTCTAAGACTCTGCGGCCATTTTGCTAACACATCCTGACTCTTAATTCACAGTGATAACACATACCTAAAACTGTTGGTGATTCTGGAGTAACATCAATAACCACTGCCTCCACCGAGGACAGAAGTTGCTGCTGGATGCTCGGAAGGTCAGTAAAGTCTGAGACAGACAGAGCGTAACTGGGATCATGTGATATCCTCTGCAATTCTCTGCTATCAGAGCTCCTTGTTCCAATTCCAAAGACCAAAACCCCAAGCTCCTTCAGAGCAGAGGCTGGCGTGTCAACATTGTCAACGGACCTTCCACCACTCAACAGAATCAGTAGCTGTGGAACGCCTTCCAAGCGTCTGCTTCCGGAGGAGGCAGTAAAGACATTGTCCCTCACGTACTGGAGAGCTGCTCCAGTGTTGAGAGGTCTCCCGCCTTTGTGTCTCAGACCTCTTACAGTGTTGAGAATCTCTCCCTTTGTTGTGTATGTGTTCAGATAGAATTGGGCGGCTGGATCTCTACTGTACTGGACCACCGCAACGCGATCTTTGTTCTCATCCACACTGAGTGTCTCCACCAGTCTTTGAACAAAGTCACGCATGGCTGGGAAAACTCTCCTAGTGCCATCAGATCCATCCAGTAAGAACACAACATCCCTTTTGAGAGCCCGACTCTTAACTAGGGAATATGAGGTTAAAAAAAGAGAGTAATGTTGAATGTTGTATACACAGGGAAAAAACAGGACACTTTTGCTTCTGTCACATGCATGCCACTCCTTTCCCTAATCTGAAACAGCTATTCAAAGTAAGAGGTTATATGTGAGTGGAGAGCTATTGCGAAAATTGCAACATATTTATAAAGTGAAAAGAACATGAAAGACCTTATGGGCATGTACCAAAAATGTAAAAGCTGTCAACTACTCCATGCTAATGTAAAAGAGGAAATGGAAATTATCAAGACCTTTTCCTTACCAAGTATTGTTGGTACTGTTGGTGTCATGGTTGTTTCCTGTATAATGGCAGTGTTCATGGCAGAAAGAAGCTGCTGTTGGATGTTGGGGAGGTCAGTAAATTCAGACACGGAGAGAGCATAACTGGGGTCATAGGATATCTTCTGTAATTCTCTGCTGTCAGAGCTCCTTGTTCCAATTACAAAAACTAACACCCCGAGCTCCTTGAGAGCAGAGGCTGGTGCATCCACATTGTCTCTTGACCGTCCACTACTGAGGAGAATTAGCATTTGTTTCACACCGTCCAATTGTCTACTCCCAGAGGATCTTGTGAATACATTTTCTTTCACAAACTTAAGAGCTGCTCCAGTATTAAGGGGTCTTCCCCCTTTGTGTGAGAGTGCCCTCACAGAATTCAACATGTCATTCTTTCTCAGAAATGAATTCAAATAAAAGTTTGCCACTGCACCGTCACTAAACTGAACCACAGCCACTCTGTCATTCTTTTGTTCCACATTGAGATTTTCAATGATTTTGTGGAGGAACTCCTGAATAGCTGGGAATCCTGTTCTGGTGTTATCTGATCCATCCAGAAGAAACACGATATCTCTCCTACTTCCATCACTTTCCACTGTCCAATACACAATAAAAAAATTAATATATGTAAAAACATATGACCTGTTATGTCAATAAACTATCTGGTTCTTTATTAATAATTCTAGTCGGGAATCAACATTTCCAGTATAAAAGTTTAATATTTTCTTACCAACTCTAGTTACCTCCTGTGGTCTTACTTGAGCAAGATTTGTCTCCAAACTTTGCTGGATGTTTTGAAGGTTTGCAAAATCATGGACTGAATAAGAATAATTTGGAAGAGATGATATTGATTGCATTTCTTCCAAATCGGTCATCCTTGATCCAATAGCAAATGTTACAACCCCCAAAGTCTTGAGGGCCCTGGAAGGACCTCGAGGCGAATCTCTAGATCTGCCACCAGTCAGAAGCACTAGGATCTGTTCAGCACCCTCATGACGTCGACTTGCAGCATTATTAGTAAAGACATTGTCCTTCACAAACTGGAGGGCCGTGCCAGTATATAGTGGCCTCCCACCCTTTGGCCTCAGATTTCTGACTGCTGAAAGCACATCATCTCTTGTCTTGTACGCATTCAGGTTAAAGTTCACTGCTGCACTGTTGCTGTACTGCAGAACAGCAACTTGATCTTTTCCCTTGTCTACATCAAACTTTTCCACCACTTTCGCAACAAACTCTCGTATATCTGTAAATCTACTCCTTACATCATCAGATCCATCAAGGAGGAAAACAATGTCTCTTTTCACACTGGAGCCTTGAACTAGGATGAAAATTGAACTAAATCAGCTAATTGTGCATGGTACATTATACACATTTCAAGCTACAGTATAAGCTACACATTTTGAAAATGATTGAAAAATATAACTTCTCTTTTATACATATTTTCAATTAAATTGTTTATTATTGTATTCTTTTTCACTCACCTAAGCCCGGTCTTACTGTGTCTTTATGAGAGACAACTGCTGAGAGCAACTGTTGTCTAACAAGAGAAAGGTCAGAAAACTCTCTTAGCAAATATGCATGATTAGGACTGTATGCAATGCTCTGCATCTCCGCTCCATTTGCATATTTGACCGCAACAGTCAAAAGCACTATTCCTTCTGCCTTCAGACTCTCAGATGGAACCAGAACATCATCTTGTGATTTTCCCCCACTTATCAGTATCAGTATCTGAGGGATGCCCTCTTGGCGTCTACTTCCTGAGGAGGTATTAAAGACATTGTTTTTAACATAATCAAGAGCTTCCCCAGTGTTGCGGGACCTTCCTCCTTCAAGATTGATATTGCGTACTTCTGCCATGATATCAATCTTCGATGAGTACGTGTTCAATAGGAAATGAGTGGTAGGTTTGTTACTGTACTGGATCATAGCAACTTGTGCTTTGTCTGGCCCGATGTCAAGATGTTCAACAAATTGGCCAAGGAAATCACAGATTGATTGGACACCTTTTTGCATCTCATCAGATCCATCAAGTAGAAATACAACATCAACCCCATCCACCCTCTGGATATCAGATGTCACCAAAGTGGAATTGTCTGAAATGAGCAAAAATAATAATTGCACAACCAACAGGTCCATATATACTGCACATCTGTACTGAAATCACAATTTTGTATTCAATTGTATGACAACGCTGCCCTCTAATAGTAAGATTTGGAATAGATTCTCAGTGAATGACTGTGAATTTGTGATTTTAAAAGGCATTAAGTGATATAAACTTTTATCTTAATAATCTTACCAATGACAGTTGACATTTCAGGTGTTTCCTGAACACCATTTATTACAGCTGTCACTGAAGAGTGTATGCTGTCAAGGTTGTTAAAATTGGAAACAGAAAAAGAGTCTCCTGGTTTAAAAGATATCATTTGTAACTCCAACGTATCAGCATTCCTTGTTCCAATGCTAAATGTTCTTACTCCATCCCCTCTCAATGACTGTGCTGGTCCCATTATATCATCACTAGATCTCCCACCACTGAAGACAAATAGATATTGAGGCACACCCTCAGCACGTCTGCCTCCAGCTGAAGCTGTAAATACGGTGTCTCTCACAAATTTCAGGGCTGTGCCAGTGTTGAGAGGTCTTCCAACTGTGTGCCTCATGGATCTTATTGAATTAAGCACATCATTTTTAGAAGAGTATGAATTCAGATAGAAATTGGGTGTGGCGTTCCCACTGTACTGAACAAGGGCCACCCGGTCGCCATTTTCCTCCACATTAAGAATCTCCACTACTTTCTCTGCAAAGCGACGAATCCCCTCAAAACCAGTTTTAGAGTTGTCAGATCCATCAATGAGAAATACAACATCCTTTTTGTCAGATTCTGAAATGAAGGTAAAGAAAAGTTGCAAAGGGAAAGGCACTTTTTTTCAGAGAGGGCACAGAAAGCAACTGCAGTGATATCAAGGTCGTTGCTAGCATAAAACCATTGTCCAACTGAAATTTCAATAATCTTATTCTCTAAAGATGAAATATCTTGGACGCAAGTATATGGTTTCTTCAAAAGACATGCAATAACATAGATAAGATAATTTACCAAAATGCAGAAAACACGTGACACTACAGCAAAATACAAATGGCCACAGCTCACCAAAATGCATGGTAGGAGCACCTGGCTCTGGTTGATGGGATGCTTCTGTTAACAATGACAGCAATTCTTTCTGAATTGTGGGGTCTTCAAAATCAGTAATGGAAAGAGCATAATTGGGTTCATGAGATATTGTTTGCAATTCAAGTGTGTCTGCATCTCCTGTGCCAATACCGATTGAAATGACTCCCATTTCTTTGAGCTTTGTGACAGGAGTTCTGATATCATCTGTAGATCTTCCACCACTCAGCAGTATTAGTATCTGTGGAACACCTTGCAGGCTTCTACTTCCACTGGAGGCAGTAAAGACATTATCCCTCACATACTGGAGAGCTGCTCCAGTATTTAGAGGGCTTCCTCCTTTGTGCCTCAGACCTCTAACAGCATCAATAACATAATCTTTTGTTGAATGCATACCCAAGTTGAAATTAACCTCTGCTGTGTCACTGTACTGAACCACAGACACGTGATCTTTGTTCCCATCTACATTGAGTTTCTCCACTACTCTCTGCATAAAGTCTTGAATATCTGGGAATATTCTTCGGGAATCATCAGAACCATCAAGTAAAAATACAATGTCCCTCCTGTCGTCCGTTGTTGCATCTATAACCATTCATAAAATGGGTTAATGGTAAAGAATAACTTATAAAATATATATATAAAGAATTCAACAAACACCTCTGTGTTTTGTGAAATGAAATACATCAATTAAGTGCTAACTCAAATGACCAACTACAGCATAACTGTTGCATTGGTTGCATTCTTACCTATTAGTGTTGTTGGCAAGTTAGGAGTAGTCATTGCAACTTTCTGAACAGCAGAGAACACTTGCTGTTGAATGTTTGGAAGATCATTGTAATTTGGAGCATAGAAAGCATAGCTGGGTTCATCTGAAATAGTTTGAAGCTCAAGCGTATCAGCATTCCTCATTCCCACCACTATTGCCATCACATCAATTGCTTTCAAGTTTTTCACTGCATTTCTGACATCATCATTGGACCTTCCCCCACTCAATAAAACCAGAATCTGAGGGATGCCCTCTTGGCGTCTACTTCCAGAGGAGGCAGTAAAGATGTTATCCCTGACATACTGGAGAGCTGCCCCAGTGTTGAGGGTGATCCCTCCTTTGTGCCTCAGTTGTCTTACAGCGTCAACAATGTCTTGCTTTGTTGTGTAAGTGTTCAGATAGAAGTGGGCCTCTGGTTCTTTGCTATACTGCACCACAGAGACTCGATCTCTAGTCTCCTGCACCGTGAGTTTCTCCACTACTCTTTGAACAAAGTCACGTATTGCCTCAAATCCATTTAGAGTTTCATCAGAGCCATCCAGTAAAAATACAACATCAAGTTGTTTGGATTCAGTGTTATCTAGAAATGCACATGAATTAAATGAAATTCTCAGGTAAAATGATCAAGAAAGATCATGTATATTTGTGACTAGCAAATGATACCAACATATTTCAAAAGGCATGCATAAAGCAGTATCATGAATGTGCTGAATTTTCAGCAAGAATGTAGTAACCTGAAATGTAACAGATTAAAGTGCATAATGAAGAGAGGTAGAAAAATTACTCCTTACCTACTACAGTTGGTTGATACACTCTTGGCTGACGAGGGACCCTTTTAACAAATGACAAAAGCTGCTGTTGAATGCTTTCAAGGTCATCAAACCGAGGGACAGAAAGGGCATAGGAGGGAATATGTGCTATCATTTGGAGCTCTAGAATGTCTGAATTCCTCGTACCAATACTGAATGGTACAATTCTGTCCTGTTTCAAAGCAGCAGCAGCACCTCCAACATCATCTTGAGATTTGCCACCACTTAGCAGTATCAGTATCTGAGGGATGCCTTCTTGACTTCTGCTTCCCGAGGAGGCAGTAAAGACATTGTCCTTTACGTACTGGAGGGCTGCCCCGGTGTTGAGGGGTCTACCCCCTTTGTGCTGTAGGCTTCGAATAGAACCTAGAACACTTTGTTTTTCTGGATATGTGTTCAGTAAAAAATGGGCCTCTGGATTTCTGCTGTACTGAACCACAGAAACTCGATCTTTGTTCTCTCCAACATTGAGGTTCTCCACCAATCTTTGAACAAATCCACACATGGCTGGAAATCCACTCCTACTATCATCAGACCCATCCAATAGGAACACTATGTCTCTCTGTGCAGCATCTAATTCAACTAAGAAAACATTGAAGGACCTATTTAATAATAACACCAATAAATATATGCATTAATGCATTCACAGGGGCAGCATATCAATAGAATGTTGTAAAGTAGACCAAAACATTGCAAAATGGTCTGAAATATTCTCCATAATATATTTGAACTACGATGACTATCACATCATTACATAGCTCTATGCAACATGCAAAGAAATATTAAGTGAAAGTAAAGTGAGTTCAAATGGTCTCAAATGTCAAAACATTTAAGAAAGTTTGTAGATAAAGAGCTTGAGTTTTAAGGAAAAAAATTGAGATGTGAAATCAAACACTCCTTCCATGAAGAAAGGGGAAGATTGTATGCATAAGTCAGATGAGAATCTAAACTAGCTTAAAATAACTAGACAATGATGTACTGTATCATTGGCTCAAAAAAGAGCTTAAGCTGAAAGGACCAGAAAAGCATAGTTTCCTGATTTTAAACAATCAAGAATAGAATTACATTTCTGGAATGTGGAACAAGAAAGAGAGGATTTGGCATTTTTATGCCAATAGAAATGTATTTGATGCAAGTAGAACAGTAACCATCCCAGCACCATCTCTGGTGTTTTGTTCATAAAAGTAGGATTTTATAGCGTAACCATTCAAAGATGCTGGCCTCTATTCAAAGCAGACAATTTGAGGGAATGTAAAACTGATCCATAAACTTTCTTCAAAGAATGGCGCAGTTACATAAGTAATCAAACCAGTCAAGACCAATATTTGATAGAAGAAAAATTAATGACATCTGGGAAAGTCAACTTAATTGTTGACTCAGAGTCATGGTGGTTCTTACCGACAATAGTGGGGGGCTCAATTCCCATTTTTGACTGGACAAAGGCAAGGATCTCTGGCTGTATGGACAAAAGTTCACCAAAGACTGGTAGGTTGAAAATAAATCTGGAAGAGTAGGCAATGCTCTGCAGCTCCTCTTGCCTGACATTTTTCATCCCAATGGCAAACGAAAGAACCCCAAGGCGTTTGAGATCAGATGCAGCAGCTGTGACGTCATCACTGGACTCTCCACCAATTAACAAAAACAAAATCTGAGGAACCCCTTCCAGATGTCGACTCCCGGACGAAGCAGTGAAAACATTGTCCCTAACATACTGAAGAGCTGCCCCGGTGTTGCGGAGTCTTCCTCCTTTATGCCTTAGGCTTCTAACAGCGTAGATGACAGCCCTTTTTGTTTTGTGAGCTTTCAGGTGAAAGTACTCCGCAGCGTCGTCACTGTATTGCACAACAGCAACTCGAACATTGTCCCCATCGATGTCAAGTTCATTTGCCATTCTTCGTATAAACTCTCTAATGGCAGGCAATCCATTTCTGGAGTCGTCTGAACCATCAAGGAGAAACACTATGTCCCTTTTGCTGCTCACTGTATCCACTAGGTGGTGAAGATAGATAAAAATGGGATACATTGACTAACAATTATATTATAGAAAAGGAATGTAAGATGTAAAAAACAACCAAACATTGTTAAGAATGTTTGAAGCTGAATATGTACACAAGACAGTGAAAAAATATAAATGACAGAATAAATTAATCCAAGATTATGCTTGTGGTTAGTTGTCTGTATATATTTGCATGCATATCTGCAAGGGTGAATGAGATGCTGGAACACTGTAGGCAGGTTTTGTGAGTGCGGTTCTGAGATAGTATCATCACAAGCAGAACAACATGGAACCATCTTTTCAACAAAAAATGTGAAGTTTAGCATAGTTTATCCATACATGGTTGAGGTAAGAGAGGAATAGAGTGAATAGAGTGAAATAGGGGGAAATGATTTTGTTTTAACAGAATAAAAAGTCAATAAATGCTCTGAATCAAAGGTTTTCTCAACCATGCAACTAAATACTAGAACTTTTCTACCAAAATGCACAATGTATCGACATTGTAGGAAATACTCTACTGAGACTATGTTGACCAAAGTCTTAGGCATCCATGTATCTATCATGCTTCAATTTCAGCATTGTTCCAAATAAAAAGAATACGGTATGTTTCTTGTATTTAGCATACTCATATCCAAGTTGTAGTTCTTACCTACTAAATCAGGAATTCCATGAGTCACAGGAGCCACAGCTTCTTCTGTGTCTTTTGACAGTCTTTTAAGAAGAGCAACAAACTGTGGATGGATTGAGGGCAACTCAGACAACTCAGAGACCTGGAATGTGAAACCAGGTTGGAAGGAAATTGTTTCCAACTCACGGAAATTGGCGTCCCCAACTCCGACCCCTATTGACACAATTTCCAGATCTTTAAGAGCTACAGCAGGGCCCGTAACATCATCTCTGGATTTCTTGCTAGTCAAAAGGATCAGGACCTGAGGTACACCTTCCAGTCGTCTACTGCCAGAGGAGGCAGTAAAGATGTTATGTCTCACAAACTGGAGAGCTGCCCCAGTGTTTAGGCTCCTTCCACCCTTGTGCCTCATATTACTTATGGCGTGAATAACGGCATCCTTTGTTTTGTGCGAGTTCAGATAGAAATGGGCCTCTGGTTTGTCAGAGTACTGAACCAGAGAAACTCTTTCTCTGTTTTCCTCCACAGAGAGTTTATCCACTACACTTTGAACAAAGTCTCGCAATGCTGGGAATCCACTCCTTGTGCCATCAGAACTATCCAGCAGGAATACAATATCTCTTTTCACAGCATCAGCATGAACTGAGGCTGAGACACAACAATAAGGCACATTTAGAAGAAACAAACAGCACAGCACAAAGAGCATCATCAAGAGCAAAGACAATGACAGGCGTGTCACACAACATAGAACATGAGAAAAGCTTTTGCTTACCTTCCTCCAAGACGACCTTCAGATTTTCCTTGGAAAGGCTCACATAGCTATTGAGCTTTTGTTGGACCGTACTGAGCTGGCTGAATTCCTTCACGTTGAAAGCAAAGGATGGGTTGTGAGAAATAGCCTCGATTTGCTTAGGGTCTGCATCCTTGACACCAACGCCAAACGGTACCACTCCATCGGTCTTTAAAGCACCAGCAGACTCCTTCACGCTATCCTTAGACTTGCCCCCGGTCAAAACAATCAAAAACTGGGGTACATTTTGAGCCGCCCGACTACCATGAACTGGGGACAGGATGGTGTCCTTCATGAATTTCAAAGCCATTCCGGTGTTCAGACTCCGTCCACCAGACAGTCTTAGATCATTAACAGCCCTTAAAACTTCAGCCTTATCCTTATATGTATTCAGATAGAAATTGGGAGCTGGCCTCTCACTATGCTGGACAACTGAAATCCGCACTCTATCTTGTCCAATATCAAGAGGCTCAATGACTTTGATGATAAAGTCCCGGATGTAGGGGAAATCTGCTCGGACATTATCAGAGCCGTCAATCAGGAATGCAACATCCCTCTCGCCTCCAACGACTGCTGCAAGAAAAGAGGAAAGGGAACACCACCTTCAGTTCTCTCAGTCAATAGCATTATTATGCAGTTTGTTCTATTTAAAATGTTTTAATACTTAATATCCACTGTTTAACCCAACATGTAGCAACAAAGCTAAAATACAACATAAAGCTCACCAGGTTCCTCGGTTATTTCTGTTTCTGTGATGTCTGTATCTCCAACCACAGTAGTCAAAGGAGTCATGATCTGTTCAACAACACTTGGCAGGTCAGCAAATCTGCTTTCATGGTAAGCCAAGTTTGGAACAAAAGCGACCGTCTTCAAGTAGTCCTCATCTGCCTGGCCAGCACTGACTGTGAAGGTCAGTACACCCGCCACGGCCACTTTGTCTGCTATCCTTTTAACCTCATCCTGGGATGGGCCTCCAGTGATCAGGAGAAGCACCTGTTGGACACCTTGCCTCTTACGTGACCCAGTCGAGGCCTGGAACATGTTGGTAAGTGCGTAATCCATTGCCGCTCCCGTGTTCAAAGCAGACCCTCCCATTAGCCTGAGCTCACCCAGGCTAGCCAGCACATCTTGCTTTGTGTTGTGCGTGTTCAGATAGAATTCAATCTTTGGGTTCTCTGCGAATTGCATGAGACCGATGCGCACCCTGTCGGGCCGCACGTCCAGCTGGTTTACCACACCGGCAATGAAATCCCGCACGTACGGAAAGTTGGCACCCCCAATGTAGCTAGAGCCATCCACCATAAAGACGATGTCTCTGACTACTCGCTGGGTCTGCACTGTTGTAATTTCAACCACTGAGGAAAACAGAGGAGGGAAAAAACATCATTACATCTATTCTAATGTTCAAGTCACAAATATTAGATGTCAATGATTTTTAAATGCCTTATGGAGTCTTGGGATAAGAAAATATCACCTTACATGTTAGGGGTAAATTACATTTAAGTAGCTAGTATCAAGCATAGTGACGATAGGATAGGAGCATTACCTGGCTCTGTCGGTCCCTCAATCACCACAGTCCCCGATAGAGTGGAGAGGGGAGAGACAATCAACCTGGGGTTGCGGATCAATGCGCGGAAGTCCTTCAGCATGAACACCAAGCTCTCATCAAAGGCAATCTGCTTCAGCTCCTGCTCATCGGCCGTCTTAGAGCCGGCAGCCAGGGTCAGAACCCCCATGCGCTGCAGTGCCTCAGCAGCCTGCCCCACACTGTCGCTGGACTTCTTACTGGTCAACAACAGAACCAGCTGGGGCACGCCCTGCTTAATACGACTCCCCTTGTCAGCCCTCAGTGTATTGGTCCTCACAAAGTCCAGGGCCGCCCCGATGTTCACCACTTGTCCTGGTCTTGGCTTGAGTCTGCCCAGGGCTGCACTCAGGTCTTCCTTGGATCCATATGCGTTCAGCTCAATCTCATCCCTGGCAGTGTTGCTGAACTGGGTCACACCCACTTGCACTTGATCCGGTCCGATCGGCATGGTGTCAACAAACCTTTTGATAAACTCACGAAGAGAGTTGATCAATGTGGCACCCATAGTGCTGTCAACGAGAAAAATGATATCCCTTTTTCCCACTTCGAAGGCTGAAAGAGAAAATACAGTAACGTGTTAGAATAATCTATGTAAAAGCTAGCTATTATTAGCTATAAAAAGCTACTAAAGCTGTGATACTCTCGGATTAATTGCATCTGTGCTTAGCCTCTTACAAATGTACTTAATTAATAATTAATGCCATATTTAACATGACTGAATGCATTCACAAAGCATTCCATGTTTAATAAAGGCACTAACAAATGACTTCTTTTTAGGACAGTTATTCATATTAGTAAAGTTGTAACATCTGAAGAAGTATGAAATGGCATCTGAATTGCTGCAAATTATACAAATACAACTGTGTGGCATTCTGGGAATTAAAGAATGGTGCTAATTTGGAGGTGTTGAAAATTAATGGCATTTTATGATACTTGTTTAGGAGAAGGGGGTAACTGTAATTTACT
This sequence comes from Oncorhynchus mykiss, assembly GCF_013265735.2. Taxonomy (NCBI): domain Eukaryota; kingdom Metazoa; phylum Chordata; class Actinopteri; order Salmoniformes; family Salmonidae; genus Oncorhynchus; species Oncorhynchus mykiss. The sequence goes on along the minus strand of NC_048586.1, from coordinate 5,056,832 downwards.
TTAAAAAATGAATAGCTTCTACTTTAAAATAGGGCCCACCAATGAAATGAAAACCTGATGCAATAAAATTAAGTTTCTGCTTCACAGGAAGAGATGAAAAGATTAATAGTAAATCTAGAAAACCGTATACACAGACATCTACATATAAGTAAGACAGCAAGATAACAAAACTATACCAAACCTACTATATCATGTTGCTTTTTTGTATGTCAGCAAATTTCATGTCAGCAAATTTAATAAAATATTTTCAGTATTCAGTTCATTTTGTTAGTTTTGTAATGCAGGTATGTTGTTAACAAGCTGGTTAATGTTAGAAATCAGGTCAAGATGCTATCTTGTCTTTCTATTGTTATAACTGTCCTCACAATGCATAGTCCTCACAACATATTTGTGAAATGTTAACCATTTCAATACTAATACACTGCTCAAAAAAATAAAGGGAACACTTAAACAACACAATGTAACTCCAAGTCAATCACACTTCTGTGAAATCAAACTGTCCACTTAGGAAGCAACACTGATTGACAATACATTTCACATGCTGTTGTGCAAATGGAATAGACAACAGGTGGAAATTATAGGCAACTAGCAAGACACCCCCAATAAAGGAGTGGTTATGCAGGTGATAACCACAGACCACTTCTCAGTTCCTATGCTTCCTGGCTGATGTTTTGGTCACTTTTGAATGCTGGCGGTGCTTTCACTCTAGTGGTAGCATGAGACGGAGTCTACAACCCACACAAGGGGCTCAGGTAGTGCAGCTCATTTGCCACTGGCGCCCTGTGCTCTTCACAGATGAAAGCAGGTTCACACTGAGCACATGTGACAGACGTGACAGTCTGGAGACGCCGTGGAGAACGTTCTGCTGCCTCCAACATCCTCCAGCATGACCGGTTTGGCGGTGGGTCAGTCATGGTGTGGCATTTCTTTGGGGGGCCGCACAGCCCTCCATGTGCTCGCCAGAGGTAGCCTGACTGCCATTAGGTACCGAGATGAGATCCTCAGACCCCTTGTGAGACCATATGCTGGTGCGGTTGGCCCTGGGTTCCTCCTAATGCAAGACAATGCTAGACCTCATGTGGCTGGAGTGTGTCAGCAGTTTCTGCAAGAGGAAGGCATTGATGCTATGGACTGGCCCGCCCGTTCCCCAGACCTGAATCCAATTGAGCACATTTGGGACATTATGTCTCGCTCCATCCACCAACGCCACGTTGCACCACAGACTGTCCAGGAGTTGGCGGATGCTTTAGTCCAGGTCTGGGAGGAGATCCCCCAGGAGACCGTCTGCCACCTCATCAGGAGCATGCCCAGGCGTTGTAGGGAGGTCATACAGGCACGTGGAGGCCACACACACTACTGAGCCTCATTTTGACTTGTTTTAAGGACATTACATCAAAGTTGGATCAGCCTGTAGTGTGGTTTTCCACTTTAATGTTGAGTGTGACTCCAAATCCAGACCTCCATGGGTTGATACATTTGATTTCCATTGATAATTTTTGTGTGATTTTGTTGTCAGCACATTCAACTATGTAAAAAAAAAAGTATTTAATAAGAATATTTCATTCATTCAGATCTAGGATGTGTTATTTTAGTGTTCCCTTTATTTTTTTGATCAGTGTATTATCTTGAACTATTAGATTGAGATCAACACTCAACCCCCAAATTTCAAGCACGTGCTGTCTTACAATTAGATTAAGTACAATGATTTATTAACGCCTTACTTGAAGAGGGTATACACCTGTATTCATAACGACCAAAACATTCATAACACATCTATGCAAGATGTGTTTTTAAAAGAAAAGTCAATTTCCATTACAGTACAAAAATATTTTTCCATCCAAATAGATAAATCAATAATGAGAACCAAAGTGTGTCAGGTAGCCTAAAACCAGTAAGTAGAATGTTGATGGTTCAAATACAATGGCTAATAGGAGATCTTGTGGAAGTGAGCCAGGTGTTTGTAGATGTTATATGTGTGCCACATTTAGGACTATTCTCTTGGTTCCATTTTGCCAGGATAGCTCAATCAAGCACAACAAAAATATTTGATACATTTACAGATCCATTATTCAACTTCATGTAGGACCTGACAGACTTCAGATAGAAATGTGAGTTAATCTGTCATTCTCATTGAAAGCAAAGCTGATAAGCAGTAGATCCGTTCCATGTGCAATATTTTAAACTATTTTTGTCATTTTACTGTCGGTTTTATACACCAGCTTCAAACAGCTGAAAATATATTTCACAGCGGTTAAGATATGACAATGATTCCTTACACTATATACACTATACTATATTGCTTGTTTTGGCACAAACTGAAATCAAGCACATTTTAGCAACCAGGAAATGGCAGGGCTATGTCTACATATTACACCTTTAAATTACTATTTGTTGTGTTGCCATTTGTGGCCTTGAGCAAAGCAATATCAACGGGCAGCCTAATGCTCTGAGGCTGACCCTGTGCTGCTCTCAGCCTGTTGTGTGTGTGGTGCCAGGGAGTTGGGCACTGCGTCGGTAAGTTGAACAAACTAAAGAGCTATTCAAAGGGACTTTCATTTTTTAAATGTCTCTTGAACAATGATGAATGTGTAATTAAGGTGTTATAAAAGTATACCCCCTTCAAATTAGGTGTCAGCGATGTATTATTCTTACCTCAAGCATGGAAGCAGCTAGAAGACACACTTAATCATTTGTTTCATGAATCCCCACCCAATCCTACCTTGCATTGAAGTTACCTACCTTCTGTGAATTCATTCTGAATGACAATGGTGCGCTGGGCCACTGCATTAACATATGGGAGCAACTGGTCACCCATGCTTGCCACTGCCCTGAAATCGGGGGCCGACAGAACAAAGCTCTTGTCTGTTGCGATAGTCTCCAGCTCGGCTGTAGCCTCGCCACCGACCACCACGCCAAACGTGATAACGCTTGCTGCCTTAAGAGCCCTGTCACCCGCACTGAAATCGTCATTGGACGGCCCGGCACTGATCACCACCAGAGCTTGGGGCACCCCCTCCTCTGCCCTGCCCCCTGATGCTGGACTCAACAGGCTCCCAGCGACATTCTCCAAGGCGGCTCCAAGGTTAGCCTCATCGCCGCCTGTGAACTGAAGGGCCTTCACAGCGTCCAGGACAGCGGCTTTGGTGTCATAGCTATTTAGAAAGAACTGAATCTCTAGGTCCGCGCTGTACAGAGCCACAGCCACCCGAATTGTGTCCCTGCCCACATCGAGGCCCTCAATGACTTTCATAGCCAAATCGCGCACGCGGGGGAAGTTGGCCGCTCCAACGTTCTCAGATCCGTCAATTAAGAGTACAAGGTCAGCTGACTCTTGTGCTTAAAAGGGAGAGAGAGAGAGAGAGAGAGAGAAACAAAACAGAAACAAAATGCAACGTGAAAGCGTTAAAACAGAGAAACAGAGAGAGAAAGAGAAAGTGCTGGCGCATCATTGCATGTGACATTCATGATGAACACAATCAATCATTAAAAAAACATCACAAAAGCACATTATACTGCATGTAGGCTGAACCAAGGAGTGATTAGATCTGGAGCTCAAAGGATGATGGATGCAAATTATTCTGAGCATGACCCTGTAGCTTGCTAAAATACCCCACAAATGTATTTTTCTGCTAAATGTGTTATTTATGATTATCTAAAAAAAACTGAAGAGCGGTGTGAAAATGAACTACACCAACAGAACATTACCAATTTAGCACTGTACTCATAATATACTCATAGGGTTTTTTTTAAACATATGTATAACACAATGTATAATGTGCATTGTAAAATGTCCGTTTCTCCTTTTATCTGTCTTATATCAGTTTGGGTTCTATGATAATGCACCTAAACATAACCTCCTGCCAACTCCATTGAGTTCAGCCACCCCATGCAGACTCATGTTACAGACCTCAGAGATAATAAGTACCAGTCATGACCCTGTGGCCCATCCTTGATGCTTAAGAGCCCTTACCACTAATCAAGAGAATAAATAACTATTCTATAACATTTGTTTCATACATTGTGCTAAGCTGTTATCTTTTAAATCTCTCGATCTAGGCTCTGCTGCAAAGTCAAGGATGAGTCCAGGGCAGGTTCATCACTGTTTCAGTTGTAGAATAGTAAGCACATATTTGACAGTTACTGATAAAACATAGACTAAACACAAACAAACATTAACAAGACACACAAGCAGTGGGTGGGTGGTTAGACATTGTTAAAAGCTGTGCCGTGTTTCGGGAGGCCGTATTGGAACAGCTTGTCACCGCTATTGATTCGCTTTTTCAAAGATCTAAGCTATAAGGCGCTGATACTTGGAGATTTGTTTAAAATCAGACAAAAGCATTTGTGATTTTTGTAGGGCAAATATAATGGATTGAAGGTGTTTTGCATATCTTTCTTTATTTGATTATAGAGAAAAAATAGATTATATAATTGAATATCCTGTTACTGTGTCATGTAAATAGATGAGAATCCTTCTGTAGCAGTCTGTCACGAACGTTGAATTGTTTGAATATCCTGCTTGTAACTGTTACATAGTCAATGTAGTTGTAACAAACTAAACTGGCACACGAAGAGCGATATGTCTTTACCATATCAAATAAGCAATGGATATTCCCATTGACTGAGATGGCATGTTCTCAGTTCATGCGCAAGCTTTATAAATTTGGTCAATCTGGCTTGGAAGAGACATAGCAGCCATCAGAAGCCCTCTTCTGAGAAGCATTCAGTGTCAATCACATGCAAACCTGGGTGGTGATCTTAAAGTGTTACGGGCAAATAAAATATGATGAGAAACAGTGATGTTAATGGGTGCCGGACAGTGGATGATAAATGAGGGTTATCGTGTTAAATACCCCTTAATTGTGTTAATAGAGGACTCGATCCAGACATGGCCACACATGTGTAGCTACTTTCTTCTCTTATGATAATGTGGGCATTAGTATGGTAGAGACACAGGCCCCCTGTTATTACCTGTCACGTCTCGAGGCACTTCTTTGGCTTCGACAGCCATCGGGGAGCCCCCGGCCTGAGTGACTGCACCGCACAAGCCCACCACTAAGTCCTGGATAATACCCTTCAGGGCCTGGAAAGAGTCTACGCTGAATATGTGTATGTCCTGTGGCACACTAGCCATCTCCCTGAGCTCCCAGTCCACGGCGTCCTGCACCCCCACCGCAAACATGCTCACCCCTGCTAGCCGCAGCACCTGCGCCGGCTCAGCCACGTCATCCTGGGAGCGCCCGTCTGTCAGGATCACCACCGCCTGGGCCACACCCTCGCCAGCGCGGCTACCAGCCGCTGCGTTCAGGTGGGCCCGGATGAGAAAGTCCAAGCCCAGACCCGTCCGGGTGCCACCCCCCCGGTACGCCATGGCCCGGATATGGGCCAGGGCCCCCAGCGGAGATGGGTATGTGTTCAATTGGAACTCAGTTTTGGGCGAGCCGCTGTACTGGACGAGGGCGAACTGAAATCTTCCACCGCCACCCTCGTGCAGTGCTTTAACCACGCTGTACAGAAACTGTCGGATGTGCTCAAAGTTCTCTTGTCCCATGCTCCAGGACGAATCCACAAGAAAGTATATATCGGCAGCCAGGCCTTGTGCGCAATCTTCAAAAGAAGAAACCTGGTTTTGAGGACTCTCACCGTGCCGAGACAGAGGCAAGTCCAGTGGTATGGCTGTAACCTGTTAATGTACCGAACAACAATACCGCTGGAAACTAGGCCAATTAACTTGTGCTAAAATATTACACCTTAGTTCACCTCACCTGCCAAAATGCTACCATAAACTAGGCAGAACTGTGAGGCCAGGGCTCCAACATGACACTGGACTTGCGTTCTAAGGCAACAGTGATTCCTGAGTAGACCCCTTTTTTCATTCATGCCATGAAAATCCCTCTGAGTTCCTGCAGGGAACTAAACACTTTTGACTTGTTCCCAAACGTTTATTGTTTCAAGGAAGGCGGAAAATCAACCCATAAATATCAATACAACTCCAGCTTAACAGCAATATTAGCATTGTCATTCCTACTTTTCGTTAAATGTCTGAAATGTTTTGATAATTTAATTATTTGTACTGAAACCAACAAGGATGATCCGGTAAAAAATACCCCCCAAAAATACAAAAATAAGTATGCCTTCCAGGTGCTACTAAGAGTAATGGATATCTGAAGTGTGAAATAAAAAACGATACTGAGCATGGCTAAGAAAACATAATTTTTGAAAAGGGCTTAAGAGTGGCCCACATGGGCCTGCAAGTTGAATTGAAGACAAAAACAGTGAGTCAAGCTTACCTTCCTGACCCTGGGCATCAAGTTTGGGCAGCAGTCCTGCGAACAGGACACCCAGAAGAGCGCACAGCGGTAACAGCCGGTGTTTCCTCATCTTCTACCTAGCACCAAAAAGAACACCTGCAAATGAAATAGAACAGAAAATGTTTATGCTCTTTTCAGCATCACAACAGGTAACAGTATCTATGGCAGGTATAAAAAATGTAAAAAAAATCATTTCTATGACATCACACTAGGGAAAGCAATGAAAGACTTGAATGTTGCAATTTTGCGAAGTAGTGCTAAATGTGTCCGTTTCCCTTTAACATTTCCATCATCAAAACTTTATAACATCAGTATTAATTCATGAAATACAATGCAACATAATCATCCATCATCATTGTGAAATTGGCATATATTTCAAAATGAAAGGACTTATAAAGGCAAATGACTGAGTTAGTTTAATTCTGACAGGGACATTATAAAGCTCCTTGAATACTCTAAATTAAGTTGTGACCTTTAGGTCTGGCATAGACCACTATCTCACACACAAACTCTGACACACACATACCATCCCAAATCAGTTTGAGCAAAGAATTAAGGCTTGTCTGCAATGTCCTTGCCATATTAACTTTTGGAAGAAGAACTCAGGGCAATTGAAGCAAACTAAGTGTAAAGTAGTATTTCAGATTAAATCCATTTCGCCTGCAAATCCAATCTTCCAGAATTCTGGAGTTGCTCCAAATATCTGTTTTCCTTCTTGTTTTCGTTCTCCACCCTTTCCCACTGTCATCACATGGTTTGAAGTTAAATTCCTAATGTCAACAGCATGTTTAGAGTTATTTTTACTCTTTAACACACCATTGGAGAAAAAAATACCTCATACTACCATCACATGGAGCTATATGCAGAAATATGTGATCCACTGCTACCACAATGTCAGCTAGGGCTTGCCAAGACTCTAACATTGGCTTTTTCAATGGCTTTCTCCCTTAACCACATCAACAACAGGCACTTGCCAGCGAATACCTCCAGTTCAGGGTTCAAATCAACAGCGACAGCTTATGTCTTTCTCAGAGTGCTGTCATTGGTGTTTACTTTCTCTCTGTCCAAATAAGTAGCAGCATGGGCGATATTGAGCTCGAACTGGAGCTTGAACTTTGACTTGCAGAGCCTAGAATGACATGATTGAAACCACCTTCAAAAAGCCAGTCCACATTAGTATTGATCTACTGTTGTGTTCATAGGAGAGTTGTTGGACTGGAAAGTCCAGATTCACTTAGAGGTTTGTGTTTAACTAGGCAGAACTGTGAGGACAGGGCTCAAAAATGACACTGGACTTGCGTTCTAAGGCAACAGTGATTCCTGAGTAGACCCCTTTTTTCATTCATGCCATGAAAATCCCTCTGAGCTCCTGCAGGGACCAGACCTCAGAGATAATAAGTACCAGTCATGACCCTGTGGCCCATCCTTGATGCTTAAGAGCCCTTACCACTAATCAAGAGAATAAATAACTATTCTATAACATTTGTTTCATACATTGTGCTAAGCTGTTGTCTTTTAAATCTCTCGATCTAGGCTCTGCTGCAAAGTCAAGGATGAGTCCAGGGCAGGTTCATCACTGTTTCAGTTGTAGAATAGTAAGCACATATTTGACAGTTACTGATAAAACATAGACTAAACACAAACAAACATTAACAAGACACACAAGCAGTGGGTGGGTGGTTAGACATTGTTAAAAGCTGTGCCGTGTTTCGGGAGGCCGTATTGGAACAGCTTGTCACCGCTATTGATTCGCTTTTTCAAAGATCTAAGCTATAAGGCGCTGATACTTGGAGATTTGTTTAAAATCAGACAAAAGCATTTGTGATTTTTGTAGGGCACATATAATGGACTGAAGGTGTTTTGCATATCTGTCTTTATTTGATTATAGAGAAAAAATAGATTATATAATTGAATATCCTGTTACTTTGTCATGTAAATAGATGATAATCCTTCTGTAGCAGTCTGTCACGAACGTTGAATTGTTTGAATATCCGGCTTGTAACTGTTACATAGTCAATGTTGTTGTAACAAACTAAACTGGCACACGAAGAGCGATATGTCTTTACCATATCAAATAAGCAATGGATATTCCCATTGACTGAGATGGTATGTTCTCAGTTCATGCGCAAGCTTTATAAATTTGGTCAATCTGGCTTGGAAGAGACATAGCAACCATCAGAAGCCCTCTTCTGAGAAGCATTCAGTGTCAATCACATGCAAACCTGGGTGGTGATCTTAAAGTGTTACGGGCAAATAAAATATATATATTTTTTTTTTTACCTTTATTTGTGTGTTGAGAATATGATGAGAAACAGTGATGTTAATGGGTGCCGGACAGTGGATGATAAATGAGGGTTATCGTGTTAAATACCCCTTAATTGTGTTAATAGAGGACTCGATCCAGACATGGCCACACATGTGTAGCTACTTTCTTCTCTTATGATAATGTGGGCATTAGTATGGTAGAGACACAGGCCCCCTGTTATTACCTGTCACGTCTCGAGGCACTTCTTTGGCTTCGACAGCCCCCGGCCTGAGTGACTGAATGTCTGAAATGTTTTGACAATTTTATTATTTGTGCTGAAACCAACAAGGATGATCCGGTAAAAAGTACCCCCCAAAAATACAAAAATAAGTAGGCCTTCCAGGTGCTACTAAGATTGATGTTAACGGAATTGGTGTCCCTAAACCTGGACGGTTGTTGCTAACCTGCGCTAATGTGACTAGAATGAGGTTGTAAACAACAGCTAACTTTCTGAGACAGACATTTCTTATATAGGCAGAGATCTTACATTCTTGTTAATCTAACTGCAGTGTCCAATTTACAGTAGCTATTACAGTGAAAAATATCACGCTATTGTTTGAGGAGAGTGCACAACAACAAAACACTTTAATCATGGAAACTGGTTTGATACATTCACCTCTGAAAGTAAATTATGTACTTACATTGAGTAATCTTGCTCTCATTTGTCATCCTAAGGTTCCCAGAGATAAAATATAGCATAGCTACATAAAACCAATTTTATATTCAAATGTAGGAACTGGGTTCTACAGTTTGAACCCGTGCTGTCTCTGGCCACACACCCACCCTGCCCGGCCCGGCCCGGCCATCAAGACATGTGAAGGTCAGTGTCTTTTCTGTAGGGAAGCTAATTATCCATCATGTATGACATTCCTGTGAGTGTGTAAACTTAACATTTTATTACCATAGCATTTATGCATGTTCTCTATAGTTATGTACTTGAAAATGTATCAATTGACCAATTTGGCACATTTGGGAAAACTCCCGGCAGACTTGATATAACATATTGTGTAAGGATGTAATTATTCACTGGATCAGTCTGAAACTTTGCACATTTGCTGCTGCCACCTGGCGGCCAAAATCTAAATCACACCTAGACTCCTATCTGAACGTATGGCCTTTCTCTTTCATGATGAAGAAAAAAACATTTTTTGTTTGTTTGTATTATCTTCTACCAGATCTAATGTCTTATATTCTCTAACATTAATTTCACATTTCCACAAACTTCAAAGTGTTTATTTTCAAATGGTATCAATAATATCCAGTTAGATTTGGGTATGTCATTTTAGGCAGAAATTGAAAAAAAGGGTCCAATCCTTAAGTGGATACGTAATGTCGAGGGAAATGAAAAAGTCACACTGACCGAAACGTTCAACCAAATATTCATAGGAAAAAGTGTGTGCAATTATCCCTCTAGCTCAATGGGAATGCCATGCAGAAGGAATATCAGTCCACGCAGAGAAGCACGAGATTGACCTGAACATCACTTAACTTTCTAGAGTTTTCCCCATTAGTTAACACCGATCAACATTTCCTTTTACTGTGGGAATTGTGATCAAGTCAATGCAATATTTGTCAATTTAGATGCAACATACTGAAACAAAACAAATTATCAAGATTTAGTATGCAAAATGAACTATGCAAGAGATTTTGTTGTAGGAGGAACGCATCGTAGTAGCATTGACAGGAACACTCAGGCCCGTACTCTACAGACGGGTGTTCCATAACCAATCAGATCTGCAGGCCTATATGCAAATAGAATAGAATTGCCATATATGGATCTGTGCCATTCACGTTGAACTTGATTGTGTTTACAGCATGAGCGGTCGTGAGTAGATGCACTTATTTTGAGATCAAAGCGAGAGCTACATGTAGCGACGTGTGCACATTTGTTCATATCCTTTGCTACAGTGCCTTGCAAAAGTATTCATCCCCCTTGGCGTTCCTATTTTGTTACATTACAACCTGTAATTTAAATATATTTTTATTTGGATTTCATGTAATGGACATATACAAAATAGTCCAAATTGGTGAAGTGAAATTAAAAAAATGTATTGTTTCAAGAAATTCTCCAAAATTAAAAACGGAAAAGTGGTGCGTGCATATGTATTCACCCACTTTGCTATGAAGCCCCTAATTAAGATCTGGTGCAACCAATTACCTTCAGAAGTCAAATAATTTGTCAATGTCCACCTGTGTGCAATCCAAGTGTCACATTTATTAAAAACCTGTTCTTAAAGGCCCCAGAGTCTGCAACACCACTAAGCAAGGGGCACCACTATGTAAGCCGCACCATGAAGACCAAGGATCTCTCCAAACAGGTCAGGGACAAAGTTGTGGAGAGTAAAGATCAGGGTTGGGTTGTAAAAAAATATCCAAAACTTCGAACATCCCACGGAGCACCATTAAATCCGTTATAAAAAAAATGAAAGAATATGGCACCACAACAAACCTGCCAAGAGAGGGCCGCCCACCAAAACTCGTGGACCAGGCAAGGAGGGCATTAATCAGAGAGGCAACAAAGATACCAAAGATGAACCTGAAGGAGCTGCAAAGTTCCACAGCGGAGATTGGACTATCTGTCCATAGGTCAACTTTAAGCAGTACACTTCTCAGAGCTAGGTTTTACCGGAAGAGTGGCCAGAAAAAAAGTAATTGCTTAAAGAAAGAAATAAGCAAACACATTTGGTGTTTGCCAAAAGGCATGTGGGAGACTCCCCAAACATATGGAAGATGGTACTCTGGTCAGATGACACTAAAATTAAGCGTTTTGGCATGGTGGTGGCAGCATCATGCTGTGGGGATGTTTTTCCATCAGCAGGGACTGGGAAACTGATCAGAATTTAAGAAATGATGGATGGCGCTAAATACAGGGAAATTCTTGAGGGAAACCTGTTTCAGTCTTCCAGAGATTTTAGACTGGGACAAAGGTTCACCTTCCAGCAGGACAATAAGCATACTGCTAAAGCAACACTTGAGTGGTTAAGGGGTCAAATCCCAGGCCCCAATCCAATTGAGAATATGTATTATGACTTAAATATTGCCTTGATGATTGGGCAAAAATCCCAGTGGCTAGATGTGCCAAGCTTATAGAGACATAACCCAAGATACTAGCAGCTGTAATTGCTGCAAAAGGTGGCTCTACAACATATTGACTTTGGGGGGGAGGTGAATAGTTATGCAGGTTTTGTTGTCTTATTTCTTGTTTGTTTCACCAAAAAATATATTTTGCATCTTCAAAGTGGTAGGTATGTTAAGTAACTCAAATTATACAAAGCCCCCAAAAATCGATTGTAATTCCAGGTTGTAAGGCAACAAAATAGGAACATTCCAAGGGGTGTGAATAAAACATTATGGGATGACCCTCCTGAGTGGCGCAGTGGTCAAGGCATTACATCACAGTGCCAGCTGTGCTACTAGAGATTCTGGGTTTGAGTCCAGGTTATGTCGCAGCCAGCCGTGACAGGGAGGCCCATGGGGCAGTGCACAATTGGCCCAGCAACGTCCGGGTTAGGGAGGGTTTGGTCGGCAGGGATATCCTTGTCTCATCGTGCACTAGCGACTCCTGTGGCGGGCCGGGCGCAGTGCACGCTGACACGGTCGCCAGGTGTATGGTGTTTCCTCCAACACATTGGTATGGCTGGCTTCTGGGTTGGATGGGCATTGTGTCAAGAAGTAGTGTGGCTTGGTTGGGTTGTGTTTCGGAGGACGCATGGCTCTCGACCTTCGCCTCTCCCGAGTCCGTACGGGAGTTGCAGCGAAGAGACAAGACTGTAACTACTACCAATTGGATACCATGAAATTGGGGAGAAAAAAGGGGGGAAAAATAAATAAAATCATGGGATGAACTTTCTCCATTGTTTTTGATGCTAAGCCACTCTGGTAGGCTATGTTATGATCACATAGCCACAGTAGCCTACTTGACCCCTGTTAAAACTGCAACTTTAACTGGTACAGCCTCAGTGTTCACAGTAAGACTAGCCTAGTTAAGTAAAGGTTAAATATAAAATAAATTAAAGAAAGAAATTTGGTTCCAGGTAGAACTCCTTTGGGTTCCATGTCGAACCCTCTGTGAAAAGGGTTCTACATGGAACTAAACAGGGTTCTACCTGGAACCAAAAAGGGTATTCATGCACACTTGGCTTCTCCTTGTGTTTGCCAGTGATAAGTCATCCAGCCACCATTCTGGCAGACCTGGGTTGAAATACTATTTGACATCTTTCAAATACTTTGAGCATTTGCTCTAGCCTGTCTACAGTGCCAGATGGGCGGTGTTTACCATTTTGTAACTATTATATTGGTCCCTTAAGCCAAACAAGTTCAATCAAGCACAGACAGAGTATCTGAAATGATTTCAAACAATATTTGAACTCAGGTCTGCATTCTAGTAGCCCATCATGAAAATGCCATGGCTGAAGGACATATGCCAAATTGGCTGAGCTCAGGAATTATTGGATCTCTGAGAATGTGTTTACAAACACAGTAATCATATGCCTTGTAGGCTGCTGACCAACCCGAGATTCACACACACGCACACATCCCCCAAGCAGTGGATAACTTGTCAGAGCACTTCCATTCACACCAAGGGTCTCATTTTAGCACCATTCACACAGAGCTGGTGTTGTCGATCCATTATTGTTGGCAGGGTAGCCTAGTGGTTAGAACGTTGGACTAGTAACCGGAAGGTTGCAAGTTCAAATCCCCTGAGCTGACATGGTACAAATCTGTTGTTCTGCCCCTGAACAGGCAGTTGACCCACTGTTCCTAGGCCGTCATTGAAAATAAGAATTTGTTCTTAACTGACTTGCCTAGTTAAATAAAGGTAAAATATATATATATTTTTTTAAAAGCAGAGTTCCTTTTTAATAGAAGGCCTGCATAGATACTGCATGGTGGGGAACCTTAGCAAACTCAAGAGGTATTCTAAACTCTGGAACTTCTATCGATAATGTCACGTTCATGCTGCGGACATTTAGGGACAGAAAGAGCTATATACAGCACCATGCTGACTTTGCTGTTTTCTGCATGACACCCAACCTCAGCCCCCTTTCACTGTAAAATCCAACCAGAAACCAATATTTACAATCCCAACTGGCAACTGAGCTGTTTTGTAATTACGGAAATTCTCGCCTAGACAAATAAAGATTGTCACCAAACAAAAGGGCCCCAAAAATGCTATCGCTTCGGGCTGGCATAGATGGCCCATGACTGGAAAGGTATCCAACATTAACATAATGATGAAGGTGATCGCAGTCATATGCCCTTAGTTGAGTTCTTTTTACAGTCCTAAGTGCCCTCAGACAGCGCTCTGGCAGCAACTGCAGCCAACTCACATCGGACGGCAGCTGAATGATCCACAGATTACAGATTACAGAAGGAAAAGTGTGCGTGAGGATATTAAGAACAATTGAAATGTATTGGTATATAGGGCAGTTACACAATGGGGCAAAATTCAGGAGTTGGGGAATTCATACTTTTCTTTAAGTGTGAAAATTAAGACATTTAAGGAAATAATCATGCATTTTAGAAGGTCAAACACTCTCACCCCAATCAGATGTGATTTCTGGTTAAGTCTGAGCAAGTCATTACTGATCCCACTAATCATGGACCGATGCCATCCTGACCAGCTGCCATTTTTCCCCCTTTTCTTATTTGGTGTGGTCAGTAACAGCTTCGATTTCAATGTCCACAGACGTTGATATTTGGTGCTGACCTAATCGAATCTGAACCAATCATATGACATATTATGGATGGTTAATTTTTGACGCCATTAATTCTGCGTTAAAAAAGAAACGACACAAAGGGTTACGCTTAGGTATTAATTCCAAGTGGTTAAGTCCAAACTACCATCAGGTATTGTCAGTATTCTCGCAGGTTACTTGAGCATTGAGGACTACTGTAGCACAGTGGTCTCAGCAGTGCTCTCTGGCTCTGAGCATCACAAGTTCACTCCCAGTGCTGGGCAATTGCTTTTCCTTTTTGTGGTGAGCGCAGAGAAAGGCATATCACAGTTCTCGGGACTATAGAGTACATCACAGTACTGTACATTACGGTGAGGAAAAATGTATTGTATTACAATACAATAGAATAATGTATTGAACCCTACTTCACTCTACTCCAGGCTTTCTCAAACTTTTTTTGTGCCAGGGACCAGCAAGGCATGACCTTCATCCTCTATGGACCGCTTTGGTAAAAAATAACTGACAATCACGTTTTCTTTAAAAAAAACAACTTTTACTCCTACTTTCTACTTTATGTATTAGACTGTCTATCTATCTGTCGGTCTGTCTGTTGAACTCATGGTCGGTCTGTCAGTGTAAAAAAACTATAACAACAACTGAATCTTTATGAACAAATAATCTTTAATTCTTTCAATATATATATTATAAAAAAATGGAATTGTACATGATTGACTCACACAATCAATGAGATGGGTGTGCCTGTCTCTCGGACACCATCAGGTCAAATCTCGGAAAGAAGGAAAGGGACACTCTCAAGGTGTTTTCAGCAGCCAGTAGCCAGTCTGCTGCAATATTTAGACTATGTTGCAGCAAGAGAGGAGAAGCTGGTCTCACATAGAGTAAGTAGGTAGATTGGAAAGATATTAACAACTTCACTGCCATCTTGCGGTGTTGCGGGTAATCTCGAATGCTGAACAGCCAGAATGTGGAAAGCTTGTCTCATTAAAACATGTTCACAGACCATGGTCATAGTGGTCATTCTCAAGAACCAGCCTGGTCTCATAGACTAAACGTAACATATTAAATATAAATCTGCATCACTCAAATTAGTATGATACAGTATGTTACATTTGGTATGGTTACATAAGACAGATGGTTACTTAAGGCAAAAACAAAAGTAGGGTGGTTGGTCAAGGTGGAGGGGTTGGATTAAAACAAACGTCTAGCAACCCAAAGGTTGCAAATTTGAATCTCATCACCGACATCTTTAGCATATTAGCTAATTAGCAACCTTAACTACTTTTTAGCTATTTTGCAACAACTTAGAATGTTAGCTAACCCTCCCCATAACCATAACCATTTTAGCAAACCTTTCCTCTAACCCTAACACTTTTAGATAACCCTTATCTTAACCCTTTAACCTAAATCCTAAACTAAACCCTAACCCCAAGTCTAGCTAATATTAGCCAACTATCTGATGTTCACTACCTAGCTAGAATTTGTAACATATCATACATTTTGTAATTATGGAATGTATTTTACGTTTTGCAAATCCGTAACACATAATATGAATTGTACTTTGTAACATATCAGACGGAATGGGTAATCCACAAATTAAATTAATACATATCATATGAAACATAACATATCATACTAAATGGTTGTCTCAGATTAACATACAAAATAATGAAAAATGCACTGAGACCAGGTTGCAAGAACAAGATGAAAGTATCTTCTGTGCTAGTGAATGAATTACAGTTGAAGTCGGAAGTTTACATACACTTAGGTTGGAGTCATTAAAACTCGTTTGTCAACAACTCCACAAATTTCTTGTCAACAAACAAAGTTCGGCAAATCGGATAGGACATCTACTTTGTGCATGACACAAGTAATTTTTCCAACAATTGTTTACAGACAGATTATTTCACTTAATTCACTGTATCACAATTCCAGTGGGTCAGAAGTTTACATACACTAAGTTGACTGTGCCTTTAAACAGCTTGGAAAATTCCAGACAATTATGTCATGGCTTTAGAAGATTCTGATAGGCTAATTGACATAATTTGAGTCATTTGTAGGTTTACCTGTGGATGTATTTCAAGACCTACCTTCAAACTCAGTGCCTCTTTGCTTGACATCACAGGAAAATCTAAAGAAATCAGCCAAGACCTCAGAGAAAAAGGTAGACCTCCAGAAGTCTGGTTCATCATTGGGAGCAATTTCCAAACACCCGAAGGTACCACGTTCATCAGTACAAACAATACGCAAGTATAGACACCGTGGGACCACACATCCGTCATACCGCTCAGGAAGGTGACTACGGTTTGCAACTGCACATGGGTACAAAGATTGTACTTTTTTGAGAAATTTCCTCTGGTCTGATGAAACAAAAATAGAACTGTTTGTCCATAATGACCATCGTTATGTTTGGAGGAAAAAGGGGGAAGTTTGCAAGCCGAAGAACACCATCCCAACTGTGAAGCAGCATCATGTTGTGAGGGTGCTTTGCTGCAGGTGCACTTCACAAAATAGATGGCATCATGACAAAGGAAAATGACGTGTATATATTAAAGCAACATCTCAAGACATCAGTCAGGAAGTTAAAGCTTGGTTGCAAATGGGTCTTCCAAATGGACAATGACCCCAAGCATACTTCCAAAGTTGTGGGAAAATGGCTTAAGGACAACACAGTCAAGGTATTGTGGGAGGAACTGAAAAAGTGTATGCGAGCAAGGAGGCCTACAAACCTGACTCAGTTACACCAGCTCTGTCAGGAGGAATGGGCCAAAATCCACCCAACTTATTGTGGGAAGCTTGTGGAAGGCTACCCAAAATGTTTGACCCATGTTAAACAATTTAAAGGTAATGCTACCAAATACTAATTGAGTATATGTAAACTTCTGACCCATTGGGAATGTGATGAAAAAAATAAAACCTGAAATAAATCCTTCTCTCTACTATTATTCTGACATGTCACATTCTTAAAATAAAGTGGTGATCCTAACTGACTTAAGACAGGGAATTTTTACTAGGATTAGGAATTGTGTCAGGAATTGTGAAACTGAGTTTAAATGTATTTGGCTAAGGTGTATGTAAACTTCCGACTTCAACTGTACACATCCACTGCTTTCCTCAGGTGTGGGGCAGATTGTGATAGAAAGTAATCCTCGAATTTGAGGAAAGGTTTGTCTCAGATGTGACCCAGTCAATTTACGCATGTGATCCATGTCCACATCACCCTCGTCAGCCAGAGTTGAGAATAGGGGGAACATGCCTCTATCTACAAGGTCTCTCCAGACACCACAATTTATGCTTGAAATTGCCAATTTGATAGTTTTTGGGGAAAATGTCTGCATAGATAGGTTGTGTTGGTTGAAATGGTCGAAATTGTCAAGTATATCAGAGAAGTATGCCAGTTTCGGAAATCATTCATCATCTTGCATGCAGGTGCAGAGCTAGATCTTATTTATTTTGGGTTAGAAATGCCTGGATTTCACGCCTCAGTACATAAACCCTGTTGATCAATTTCCACCTGGAAAACCTGTGCACATCTGCATGTAAAAGCAGGTGACAGTGATCTAATCAAATGTATTAGTCACATGCGCCCAAATACAACAGGTGGAATGTGGACTGCTTACTTACGAGCCCCTAATCAACAATGCAGTTTTAAAAAATAGAGATAAGAATAAGAAATAAAGTAACAAGTAATTAAAGAGTAGAAGTAAAATAACAGCGAGACTATATACAGGGGGGGTAACGGTACAGAGTCAATGTGTGGGGACACCAGAAACTAGTGTCATGCCTACTCCAATTCCCTTTCTCCAGCTTTTGAGGCAGCTGGTCTTACTAACCTCCGGTCCTGGCAACCCACATAACGCACACCTGGCAACCATCATTACGCACACCTGCTACACATTGTTATGCACACCTGGACTTCATCATTACCTTGATTACTCTCCCTTTATTGAGAAATCAGTAGCCTCTGTTTTCAGGCAGTATTGGTTTTGTTCACGTTCAGTACTCTTCTCCTGTTTTCTTTAGCTGCTTATTTTCTGTATTAAACTCCCCTTACGCACCTGCTTCCTAGTGTACATATACGTTACTGCCATAGCATGCTACCAGGAACAAAAGCGCATTCATCAGATAATGTGTGTGCAGAACCTGAATGACTAAATAGAATGCCATACTAAATCAGAGGGATTAATATAAATGGTGCAATATCAGCTGATGCCAATACTCAAGTTTCCTGTCTTGATTTAATTAAGCATTTCATTGCTGAAACATGGAGGAATTTATACCTACAAGCACGAAGCATAAAGAGGAGGAAATTCTGAAGAGAGCAAATAAAGAACCTGAAACTCAAAGTAGGTAATGCGAAGACAGACTTACAGTGGAGCTACTTTTGTTACACAGGAATTGTTATCCTCTAGTTTAGCACCTATCTCTTTCAAAAGGTTAAAATCAGGGTGAGCTAAAGGCTGAAATGCACTTTAAAGAAACACAAAGTAAATCTGGGCCAAAGTACTGGAAAACACTGTTTCCATTCTGGCTCTCACTGTTCATGGAAAAAAAGTTGCCGTCTTAATTTCTGGACCCAGTTTCCATCCAATCCCACAAAATCTGATCCACAATTCCATTTAAATGAATTGTAATTGTAAAATAGGCTAAAATACTCCCTTTCACAGAGACCTAAAGCCTAGGTCAGCAGAGTTTTGAATCTAAGCCATCCACAATACCCGGCAATAAGGAAAGCATAAACACTACCCTCTCATAAAAAAATGCAACACTGAGCGTTGAGGGAAGGATCTGGATGACTTGTTTACACTCAACTTTGCCTACTGTTTATCCAGACCCCACTGCACAGTTGACAGTGTAGTCTAACACTCAGTGTTGATAATGTCAATGCTGGTGAACTGGTCAGGTCCTCAAATGAAATCCCATTTTGTGGTATCATACACACATTTAGCAGATGTTATTGTGGGTGTTGTGAAAAACTTGTGTTCCTAGCTCCAACAGTGCAGTAATATCTAACAATGCACAATACATATGAATCTAAAAAAGTAAACAAATGGAATTAAGAAATATTAGGATGACCAATGTCGGAGTCCGGAGTATGTGTGTGTATGTATGTATATATATATATATATATATATATATATATATATATATACACTGCTCAAAAAAAATAAAGGGAACACTTAAACAACACAATGTAACTCCAAGTCAATCACACTTCTGTGAAATCAAACTGTCCACTTAGGAAGCAACACTGATTGACAAATTTCACATGCTGTTGTGCAAATGGAATAGACAACAGGTGGAAATTATAGGCATTTAGCAAGACACCCCCAATAAAGGAGTGGTTTTGCAGGTGATAACCACAGACCACTTCTCAGTTCCTATGCTTCCTGGCTGATGTTTTGGTCACTTTTGAATGCTCGCGGTGCTTTCACTCTAGTGGTAGCATGAGACGAAGTCTACAACCCACACAAGTGGCTCAGGTAGTGCAGCTCATCCAGGATGGAACATCGAGCTGTGGCAAGAAGGTTTGTTGTGTCTGTTAGCGTAGTGTCCATAGCATGGAGGCGCTACCAGGAGACAGGCCAGTACATCAGGAGACATGGATGAGGCCGTAGGAGGGCAACAACCCAGCAGCAGGACCGCTACCTCCGTCTTTGTGCAAGGAGGAGCAGGAGGAGCACTGCCAGAGCCCTGCAAAATGACCTCCAGCAGCCCACAAATGTACATGTGTCTGCTCAAACAGTCAGAAACAGACTCCATGAGGGTGGTATGAGGGCCTGACATCCACAGGTGGGGGTTGTGCTTACAGCCCAACACCGTGCAGGACGTTTGGCATTTGCCAGAGAACACGAAGATTGGCAAATTCGCCACTGGAGCCCTGTGCTCTTCACAGATGAAAGCAGGTTCACACTGAGCACGTGACAGACGTGACAGAGTCTGGAGATGCCGTGGAGAATGTTCTGCTGCCTGCAACATCCTCCAGCATGACCGGTTTGGCGGTGGGTCAGTCGTGGTGTGGGGTGGCATTTCTTTGGGGGGGCCGCACAGCCCTCCATGTGCTCGCCAGAGGTAGCCTGACTGCCATTAGGTACCGAGATGAGATCCTCAGATCCCTTGTGAGACCATATGCTGGTGAGGTTGGCCCTGGATTCCTCCTAATGCAAGACAATGCTAGACCTCATGTGGCTGGAGTGTGTCAATAGTTCCTGCAAGAGGAAGGCATTGATGCTATGGACTGACCCGCCCGTTCCCCAGACCTGAATCCAATTGAGCACATCTGGGACATCACGTCTCGCTCCATCCACCAACGCCACGTTGCACCACAGACTGTCCAGGAGTTGGCGGATGCTTTAGTCCAGGTCCGGGAGGAGATCCCTCAGGAGACCATCTGCCACCTCATCAGGAGCATGCCCAGGCGTTGTAGGGAGGTCATACAGGCACGTGGAGGCCACACACACTACTGAGCTTCATTTAGACTTGTTTTAAGGACATTACATCAAAGTTGGATCAACCTGTAGTGTGGTTTTCCACTTTAATTTTGAGTGTGACTCCAAATCCAGACCTCCATGGGTTGATACATTTGATTTCCATTGATAATTTTTGTGTAATTTTGTTGTCAGCACATTCAACTATGTAAAGAAAAAAGTATTTAATAAGAATATTTCATTCATTCAGATCTAGGATGTGTTATTTTAGTGTTCCCTTTATTTTTTGAGCAGTGTATATATACACAGTATTTATACAGTACCAGTAAAGTAATTGGACACACCTTCTCATTCAAGGGTTTTAAAAGAATAATTTAAACTATGAAATAACACATAGAAACATCTAGTAAATAAAAAAGTGTAAAACAAATTTAAAAATATTTAATATTTTAGATATTTCAAAGTAGTGTCATGACGTGGCCCTTTTTGTGTATAGCTCGTGGCTTCCCCCCCTCTCTCTCTCCTACACCCAGGTTCTGTTATCTCAGATCATACATTTATTTCTGGAGGAGACTCTCTCCCCCTGGCCATG
The DNA here is from genome assembly GCF_013265735.2 of Oncorhynchus mykiss. Taxonomy (NCBI): domain Eukaryota; kingdom Metazoa; phylum Chordata; class Actinopteri; order Salmoniformes; family Salmonidae; genus Oncorhynchus; species Oncorhynchus mykiss. The sequence continues at coordinate 5,035,500 of NC_048586.1, read as the reverse complement.
CAGAAAGAGACACAAAGAGAGAACAAAGGATTTCACATGGTGAACTCCTAAATCCACAAAATAGGGATTTGATAGAAAATGTCCACTTGTGAGAAGGTGGGAATGGTCCGTGGACACTTAAGGGACAGGTATGATGAGTGTGTTTCATTTGGTGACCTCAGAGAGGACAGGAAACACACATGACTAAACCTCTGAATATGTACATTTCTCAATTATGGTGTTTGCATCTAATTATTGTATAAAATGAATGAGTAAAGATGAAACTATTTGTGAAATGATGTAATGTGATGTTAAACCTTTAATGTGAGAGAATTGTATTCCCTTTAAAGTTTGACTAAATCACTGGCCCGCCGCCATGAGCACAGACATGATCTGGCGTCATGGAACATCCCTTTTCTACTGTTACGAATAAAAACCCCTCCTGAGGAAATCCTCTTCAGACCACGTGTACCTCGATGGACACTGAGGGAACACCTCAGTATTAGCTAAGGTTGTAATGGTTGTCGAATTCCTAACCATACCATACGTGGAGCATTGGCTACATGGCTGGAAATGGTTAAACTCTGAGACTATCGATCCGTACCGAATAAGAACAAATCATAAATAATAATTACTAGTCTGCAGCTAGAAATTATGTCAACCTGGGATGCGAAGACCGACAACCACCGAAACATCTATTCTATGAGAACGGTACTCTGAAGTATTCATTCTAACCACCCAAGACTTCAGGGAAGCAGAGAGAGAGACGCTCTGATGAACGGACTCTCCGCAGACTGACGATTCCAACAGAGATCACAACGACACACTGGGCGTAAATATATATTGATTGCAAATACTCCCGAATGAGTGAGCGTTCATGTGCAAAGGATTAGCATTTCAATTAATATACAGTTGAAGTCGGAAAATTACATACACCTTAGCCAAATACATTTAAATCAGTTTTTCACAATTCCTTTCATCACATTCCCAGTGGGTCAGAAGTTTGCATACACTCAATTAGTATTTGGTAGCATTGCCTATAAATTATTTAACTTGGGTCAAACGTTTCGGGTAGCATTCCACAATCTTCCCACAAGTTGGGTGAATTTTGGCCCATTCCTCCTGACAGTGCTGGTGTAACTGAATCATGTTTGTAGGCCTACTTGCTCACACACACTTCTTCAGTTCTGCCCACAAATGTTCTATAGGATAGAGGTCAGGGCTTTGTGATGCCCACTCCAATACCTTGACTTTGTTGTCCTTAAGCCATTTTGCCACAACTTTGGAAGTATGCTAATTGACGATTTGGAAGACCCATTTGCGACCAAGCTTTAACTTCCTGACTGATGTCTTGAGATGTTAAATCAATATATCCACGTAATTTTACTTCCTCACCTATTTTGTGAAGTGCAGCAAAGAAACCCCACAACATGATGCTGACATCCCCGTGCTTCATGGTTGGGATGGTGTTCTTCGGCTTGCAAGCCTCCCCCTTTTCCTCCAAACATAACGATGGTCATCATGGCCTAACAGTTACATTTTTGTTTCATCAGACCAGAGGACATTTCTCCAAAAAGTACAATCTTTGTCCCCATTGTGCAGTTGCAAACCATAGATTGGCTTTTTTATGCCGGTTTTGGAGCAGTGGCTTCTTCCTGGCTGAGCGGCCTTTCAGGTTATGTCGATATAGGACTTGTTTTACTGTGAATATAGATACTTTTGTACCTGTTTCCTCCAGCATCTTCACAAGGTCCTTTGCTGTTGTTCTGGGATTGATTTGCAATTTTCGCACCAAAGTACATTCATCTCTAGGAGACATAATCAAATCAAATCAAATGTATTTATATAGCCCTTCTTATTTTACTGCTTGCGTCAGTTACTTGAAGTGGAATAGAGTTATTTTTAGTCATGGCTCTATGTAATACTGTGTGCATCCCATAGTCGTTCTGGACTTGGGGACTGTGAAGAGACCTCTTGCGGCATGTCTTGTGGAGTACGCATGCGTGTCTGAGCTGTGTGCCAGTAGTTTAGACAGACATCTCATTGCATTCAACATGTCAATACCTCTCGTAAATAAAAGTAGTGATGAAGTCATCGCTTTATTATATACAGACTTCTCCCCATCTTAGCTACTACTGCATCAATATGTTTTGACCATGACAGTTTACAATGTAGGGTTACTATAAACAGTTTATTCATCTCAACTTGCTCAATTTCCACATGATTTATTACAAGATGTAGTTGAGGTTTAGGTTTTAGTGAGTGTTTTGGTCCAAATACAATGCTTTTAGTTTTAGAAATATTTAGTGCTAACTTATTCCTTGCCACCCACTCTGAAACTAACTGCAGCTCTTTGTTGAGTGTTGCAGTCATTTCAGTCACTGTAGTAGCTGACGTGTATAGTGTTGAGTCATCCACATACATAGACACTCTGGCTTTACTCAAAGTCAGTGGCATGTCGTTAGTAAAAATTGAAAAAAGCAAGGGGTTTAAACAGCTACCCTGGGGAATTCCTGATTCTAACTGGATTATATTTGAGATGCTTCCATTAAAGAACACCCTCTGTATTCTGTTAGGCAAGTAACTCTTTATCCACATTATAGCAGGGGGTGTAATATACCTCAAGAATACGTAATATAGAATAGCATATAATAGTAGTATAGAATAGCATACAGTGCACTCAGAAAGTATTCAAACCCCTTGACTCTTTCCACAATTTTATTCTAAAATATATATATATTTGTAATCCTTCATCAGGCTACACACAATACCCAGTAATGAAAAAGTGAAAACAGGTTTAGACATTTTTGCTAATTTATTACAATGAAAAAAACTGTAATTTCACATTTACATAAGTATTCAGAGCCTTTATGCAATACTTTATTGAAGCACCTACTTAATACATTTTAGTATAAGGCTGTAAAGTAACAAAGAATGGAATTAAGGGTTAAGGGGTCTCAATACTTTCCGAATGCACTGTACATAGTCAGCAGCCTCTAAGGTGCAAGGTTCAGTACCGGGTAGTAGCCAGTGAGTAACAGTGAGTAAAGTTTAGGGCAGGGTACTGGGCGGAGGCCGGTTAGTGGTGAGTATTTAACAGTCTGATGGCCTTGAGATAGAGGCTGTTTTTCATTTCAAAGGAATTCGCTGTAGTGATGGGTAACAGAAAAGATGAGTGCTTTGTGATTGATGCTTTTTGCTATACATGCGATCTCACAGAAGTCTAATTTGTTATTGTCCGGTACTAGTGATCAGTAGGTACAGTATTCAACTACAATACATACTACAACTACAGTGTGTTCTGAGGCCTCCAGTCTAAGCAGACAAAGTTGTCTAGACAAGGTCAAACACTTCCAACTTCAAATAAAAATACTGAGAAAAAGGCTTATAAGCTGTGCTCTCCATTCATGTGCTGAAGTCTTTTTTTCAGGGTCACTCGAAAGCCACTTCTGTGCCGAGAAGTGTCTCTGCCGAGAAGTGTCTCTGCCGAGGCAGCTAAGCTGACCAACATGTCATCACTATGGCTTTCACTCTGCCTAGCTGCACAAAGAAAAACATGGAGCACACTCATTTCCATATTGCACAGGTCATCATGAGCCAGAAACACAACAAGCTGAATATAGAGATAAAACAGTGTGGGATAGAAAAAAAGCACAATTATTGCCTTCATTCACAAACCAGTTCCCAAACATGTCTCTGATTCATTCTGCCACGAAACCCATTTTTAGTTCAAAACTGATGTTTAGTGCCTCTACAACTTTTGGCTCATACTTTATCTTCATAACCACTTAACTGACATAATCAGATTGCTCAAATTAGCTTTCAATTTGAGATAAGTGCACCGTATTGTGGAGAGCAAAAAGTGACCTTTCATGTTTTTCAGGATGAGTCAAACACACCTATTTTTCAGTGGCAATTGACTAGACTATAACTGACTAAATAGACCCAGAAAAAACTATAACTAAACAAAAATGATTTTATTTAATTTTATTAAAAAAAGAGTTGAGACTAAATTATCTCTGTGACTAAAATCTGACCATTAAATGAACTGGACAATCATTTTTGGAGAGATTGAGAGCTTTACAGTGATAAGCACAATTAATATTAGCAGCACAGATGCGCTGTGCAGTTCTGTTCAGCAGAGGGAAGGATCCGACACACAGCCTAGCCTACATCAGCTGGTGAACTGTAGGGGAGCAAGCGATGAGTGTGGGCAGACAGGCTCCGTTTCAGCTCTGCCTCTGATTATACACATCGTGCACGCAACTCTCTTGCTTCCCCATAGCTATCCAGTCATCACCAGTCTTCTAGTAAAATGTGCCTGCTTATTAAGAAACACAAGCTGCTTTACAAAATAAAAAAAACATTAAAGATGCACCATGCAGAAATCACTCCAACATTTCCTTGTTGATAGTTTAGTAGTTTGCCTAATTTCAGTTTATGTGACAAAACAAGCAGTCATTGTACCATCTAATCCGCTGTGGAATATATTTACCACAAGCAAAAATATTGTCTATTCAACCGTTTGAAGCTGGTGTACAAAATCGAAAGTATAAGACGCAAAAAACTAAACTTCTGATCGGGAAGAATAAAAATCGCACACACAGATCTACTGCTTCATAGACTTGCTTTCAACATGAACGAAAGATCAATAACTCACATTTCTATGGGAATCTGGCCTGGTCACCCAAAAAGTTACATACTAGTAATGTAGCTTTAAGTTTAATAGTAAAACAACCGTCTAGCTATGTTTTTCTCCCCTTTTTGAATTTGTAATCTCGCTCAACCCTCGCACTTTCCCCGTTGTATTTTGTAGACAGGTTCTGTAGCCAACGTACTAGCCTAGTCTCCATCTGTCCTCAGAGAAAATGTCTTCAATCTAACTATAGATTTTGGTCGCATTTTACATTCATAAAGCATATCACGGGCCGTACTAAAACTAGGCTACTTACGGACCAGCCCATTAGGCTACACCTTGTTCAGTCATGTTACCTCATTAGCTAGCTATAGCTAACAACCTGGGGCTCGTTCAGCAGGATAGAAATATGTAGATAGAAATATGTTATGTAGAACAAACATGCCTTTCTGACATGTTGAATAAGGAATAGTGTCGACTCTATTCATGGCATTTCTAAAATTAAAGGCCATTTAGTTGACTAAAAGGGCAGACATTTTCAAAACGGTAACACTATTGTGGAATTCAAAAGGACCATTTCCCATTTTTACAGTCTTTGGTATGATTCCGCTGTGGATCGAACTCCCAAACTTACAATCTCAGGGCAGACACACCACAATGCCACTGAGTTGGTTCTATACTAAACTGTGACATGGCCTTTAATTGTTTCCAATTACAGGATTATAAGTTTTCATACCTTTGTTCATGAAACAGGTTGAAAGTAAAACATTCTGTCTGCTAGGCACAGTTCTAACTGAAACACAGCTTGAGAGGATTTTCCACAGCAATTGTGAACTATTCCACCCTAATGGCTGCTATATTCTCCCAGTTACAGCTGTAGTTAGTCCGAATTTGCTCCTTATATGGGCATTGCAAAGTAGCGTTTGTAGCCATTTGTTTACATGCTCATGTAACTGGTAGGATGTGAACCCCCCAGTCTCCTGCTCCATAACCAAACGTCTTAACAATTAGACCCCAAAAATATTCCGTCTTTGGCCGAGGGTGGCTTAAGTCGCAGGCAGGGCTACCTCATCAATAGAACATTTAAACTCCCCTCCGCTACACTCATCCCAGAAATGTTACATTTCACTCTGTACTAATTTGAATATACTCTGTGATTCATGGCAAGAAGTACTGTATATGGCAGAAATACATTACTTTTAAAATCAAACAATGATAGGAATTACTTTTTGTAGATTAAAAGTTTGCAAAATAGTGGCTCAGGTTGCAGCATTTTAGTAAAATAGCTGACAAGGCCCTCATGGGCCAATCTGTGGTGGCTCCACATATCTGCCTCTGTGCCAAATATGGTGTGTTAATCTGAAAATATGTCTTCTGAACTGCAAATTATAACACCGTCTGTGGCCATTTCATAAGATGACTGCCAAGACCCTCATGGGCCAAATCTCTGGGGGTTCCATATGTAATTTTTTCCAGGCTATATAAATCTACCTATGTGACAAATTTTGTGTGTTTATCTCAAAAAAAGCCTTCAGAACTCTAAAATTGTATTACCAACCGTGGCCGTTTATGGTGTATTAATCTCAAAATATTCCTTCTGAACTTCAAATTACAACACAGTCTGTGGCCATTTCGTAAGATAATTGCCAAGGCCCACATGGGCCAAATCTCTGGGGGCTCCATGTCTAAATCTTTTCGGGGTCCATAAATCTACCTAATGGTGAAATTTGGATACCTGAATACCAAAATATAGTAGCTGTGTCCGAATACCCATACTAATATACTGTATACTAAATACTAAATGAGTATACACCACATACTATCATCTTAGTATAATGTAAACAAACAGTATCCTTTCAGTTGAGTGTTCTAGCGCTTTGCCTGTCTACCGGAAGTAGATGATGTTGCTAGGCAAAATCTTGCTAGCTTGTTAGCATAGCTAATAAATTACGAACTAGACATCTTACAACTTCATTAACAATGTCCATTGAGAACACACAATGAATATACAACTTGGCTATGCTAAGAATGACGTGAATAATCAAGTCAATAAACGTTGGGTAGTTAGTTAGATAGCATATACAGTAGTTACAATACTGTCAAGTTTTATATATTAATAGCCAACTAACGTTAGGTATCTAGCTATATTACCGGAACATACCAGCAATTGCTGTAATGATATGCTATGTAGCCAGCGTAGCTAACAATTGTCAGCCAACACAACATGTAACGTAACTTATTTGAAGTCATTACTTTATTATATTGCTTACATTTGTCATAATTAGTTAAAGCAATGAATTTGTATCCTTTCTCATTGGACTTCGGCTGCATATTTTCCACCACATTCTTCAATCTGAAAATGTTGTGTAGTCATTTTCTGAGGATATGCATTATCGGCCCTAAAAGCACAGCAATAGGGTCCACTGCTTGTTTACTTTGGTGAATGTAGTACGACATCCGGGATCTTTTGGCATACTAACCATATCCATACTATGACCAACAAGCATACCACATACTCAATATACAGCATAAATAGTGCAGTTAGTATGGGTATTTGAACACACAGCTCTAGTTACAATTTAGAAAAATTGCGGCAACACCCCCTCTGGGGCCAAATCTGGGTTGGCTCCATATCTAAATCTTTTCAGGGTACATACATCTACATTTACAATGTTGTGCTTTTCACAAAAAAATATGATTGTTTCAGATTTTTGGAGCTAAGCGGCCCACGGGGCTCTATTACACTAAATGGCCATGATCTGTGCAATACAGGGCCTTGCTCCCACATGCTGCTTGTCTCCCACAAATCATGATGCAAGGTCAATGTAACGTGGGGTTCACACATTAACACTACACCAGCAGCTATCCAAATGTGATCTTACTGTATAGAACCTATAACTCTAGGACAGAGCCCCATGCTTAATCAGGCCTCTTGGCTACAATGAGTTCTGAGGTGTACTCTGCTGGCACAACAGAAAATAAAAACAAGAAAAGTTTCAGGTAGAAATTGAGGGTCTAGAATGGACATTGCTACTTTCCAAATTAAATGTCTTCTCTGCATTCTATTTCTCAACATTAACCTCAAACTGTGCCAACTAAGAACACCTGAAGTTTGTCCCCTGTGAATGAGCCAATCAAAGGGGCACACTGGCCAAAAGGCCTCTCCAACCATCTGGCAGGATATGACATACAGTATGTGCTGCAGATGAAGTATCAATTAAAGTTAAAAGAGGACAGGCGCCAGGCATGCAGGCAGGCGAGTTTCACACAGATGGTCCCTGTTAGCCTGTCTGACACCTAGCAGATGTGTATCCTAATGCTTCAGGCTCGCTGACTTTGACCCCTTACCCCAGCCACTGCTATTGAACAAACTAAGTTTGTACGAGAAATCGAACAAAGTATGATAGAAATAAACAGTCCCATCATGTTCAAGTAGGTGATAATCACCAAGAAACTCCATGTTCTTTGCACATTATCAAAATCTGGACTCGTATTCCCAAACACGTGAGTAGGAAAGCTAATCTAGAACAAGTTATGTTTTATAGAGATCATAATAGATTAACACGCCTACTCAGAGATTCTTTGTGAATACAGGCATTGGCAAATGGTTTCTCAAGACTTTGTGATGACTGCAAAGTTTACATTACAACGACACTCCCTTCCACAAGACACAAAAGCGCAGCACATGATCTAGCAACTAAGTATAGTTTCAAAGAGTTCCAAAGCATTGATGGAACAACTAATTAGCCACACATGGATCTAGACATTAACCATTCGGATGAGTAATGGCATCAGTTGTAGTGAATCATGAAGTCATGAAACTCGGAGAAAATGCTCACTCTGAAATAAATTACCCTTGAGGACAAACTCTTTCATATGTGCCTTAAAAATGGCTCCAAACCCCCCCAAATGTCTGTGCTGCAGCGTGGAAAAAAAACTAAGACCTTGTTGGAGAGCACAGAGGAGCAATAAAGTACAGCTAGCCTGATTTACAAAGCAACTCCTTCAAAAATATTTTCCTATTGCTGCTCTGCCAGTGTTTAATGATAAGAGCTTCTCCAAAAGCCTGGCTGTGGGAGTACAACTGTGTAGGGAGTACATTTTCGGGAGTGAAATGGAAAAGATTAAGCACTTACAAAAACATACTCATGACTAACTTCACTGACTTCACTTTTGAAATACAGCAATACGTTTTTTCTTCGTGCCTCTGCTGAAATACATTTTCAACAATATGTTGCTTCTTAAATCATAGAAATGGTTGCATCAAACAGTCCTAGTGCAGTAGCGCATAACACAACTATTTATGACTATTTTCAGTGTAACTCAATTCTGCATTCACTTGCGGGAAGGAATAAAATGTATTTTCGGACCATATCCCTCAGCAAGTCATAAAACACTGTGATGAAGGCAGAGCTGAATTCCAGTGTCTACACTTGGACAGCCATGGATGTGAGGGTAAAGATTAATGATGTACACCTGGTTTTCCCCGACTCTAGATTTCATATGGAAGGACCAAACTCCCCCAGGTTTCTCAGTCCATCTGGCTGGTAGTGTGGAAAATGCTCTTTCTTCACACTTTCCACTATCCCATTCGTTACAGAGGGTGTGGTTTGGAGCTGGAGCTGAAAACATCTCTACACTCAACCGCCACCGATCGGTGGTGTTGAATCGCCAGTGTAGGGACACAATCTATTCCAGTAATAGATTGTGAAACGTATTCCAGACGTTTCCATGTCAAGCCAGTTCTATCAGTCTGGAATACAGTGTATTTATTTATACTAACAGCTATTGGAGGACACTTATGTTACGCTAAATGGACAAATGCTAAAATAATATGCATATTAAAAAAAGCAAACAATGAACAAGTGACTCTGGGACACTTTGACATGAGCTTCTTGGAGAACACATTTAATTCAGTGCTGCTATTGTGATATGCCTGTTTACACAGGGCTCCAATAAAGCCTTAAATGAACACTACATTGGAATTAGGTCAAACACTTCTCAAATACACCACACGTCCGTGGAGGAGAGCGTGACTGCCCAACTTTGTGGAATGCAGTCCCTTATATGTTCACAACTCTGGTCTGGTAAATGATCTGGACTTGGATTTCATCTTGATGCAGGTATTTCAGGGTTTTTCCAATGTGAGCAACAAAAAAAACAAGTTTGAAACAAGCACCCAATGTCGAGTTGCAGAGATTATGCATTTTAGCGGTTCTGGACCAGTTCCGACTGACATTTTGGTGAACAAAGCAATCTGTGAACGTTGTAGGGTCCTGAGCCTTATAGTGCCAGAAAGATCCATCTGGCTGCTCTCCACTACTACTCTCTCTGCGGAGCAGACTTGAAGTGTCAGGTTTTAGACCACACATTTGCATTGGGAGTGCCATACAAATAATTGTTTTGCTCTTCCTGTGAGTGATGGAGCCCAGCTTGGGAGACAGCATATGAAATGTGTCAGTCTAGCAAATCCTGTGATATTCACATCTGGTTCTAGCGCTCTCAACATGAAAAAATACTCAATAATTTTAAACAAGTTAACTTCTCCATGTTCACAGATGGACAAAGCTTCAGCTTAAAGCTGACGTTCTAACGAGTCTGCACACATTTGAAATGTGTCTCTGCTCCACTCAGTGGGCGTTTGGAAGAAAAATATCTGTCAGTTATATGAAATGGTGCCAATATTGTACTGTCACTAAGTATGATCATATTTATTTTTACAGCTATAAGAAAGGTGGAATCTTATAGTAAATTGTTTATAATTGGAATGTTAATATATTTAGAAAGCATTTCAGTCATTTCGAGAACAATTGCTCCACTTTTGATGAATAGAAAAAAAAATCTAATGATTTTTAAATTTTCATAATATTTGTACTATAAACTTGAGCTTGTGTACTCAAAAGTGACTACACCTCTAATTTAAATATGTTTTTTTAAATACCAGAAAGGTGAATTCCAGACTTTTCTAAAACTATTCATCATTACCAGTTATTGCAGTTATTGTTTATGGCCAGCTCATGAACAATAATTTGTTTGGAATGCTTTCTAAATATAGTAACATTCCAATTATATTTAGGCAGAAATCTACATTTTGCCCTATCATTAAAGGGAAACTCCACCACTTTTCAACCTAATTTTCATTATATATAGCACAACACCAATGTCAACATATGTGAAAATGGTGAATTTCAAAGTTTTGTAGAACAAATATATAAAGTTAAAAAGTTCTACCCAATGAGATTCACGGTGATGTGGAGAACAAGAAAATACCCCCCCCTTGGGCTGTAAAGATTGAAAATTCACAGTTTTTACTTTTAATTCTACCCTTTGATGTCTCAAAAAATGTTATGACCTTATCTTTTCGACTATAGATCATAGAAAAGTTATGTTTCCACATATGCAGACACTGGTTTGGTGCAGGAGATGATGAATATGAGGTTGAGAAGTGACGGAATTGCCCTTTAAGCACTCCTCATTTGCCCCACTGTAACTGCAGCTCACGTCTAAACCTTCCACTCTTCAACCACTCTAAGTGTAGCTATCACTCTGCCTTCAAATACATGGTGTCTGATATTTATGAGAGATAAACTCAACATGTCAGACAAAACCTATTATTATGCAAGATGTGCTTGCATGCTCACATGTTATAATGAGGCAACCTACCATGGCCAGTTTCAGGCAAACATAAGTTCAAAATTATCACTTACCCTGAGCTGAAATAGCTGTATTCCACAGCCTTTGGTAAAAACAAAAATCTGCAAAATGACAAAGGCCTTTAGGTCATTATCCTCCTGGTATTTCCTCTCTGTGCAGCTGGCTTGTCCAGCTCCCCCGAAGGAAGGCGGATGAGCGTGGTGGAGATGGGCTGATAGACCGCAGAGGAGCCTTGGTTATCGGCACACACTGAAACTCAGCACTTCAAAAACAGACTGACACCCTCCCGATCACTCTGCAGAGGAACTGTGGCACTGACTCTAAGGTTGAGATGGAACAAACTCCCAACCTACTGGAGCACTGCCACCCCTCTTTTCCTCCTCCCACTTTCTCCAAAGAGGGAAAAAATGAAAATATTGAGGAGGGGTAGGGGAGAGAAAAAGGAGTCTTAAACAAGAACCAGATGCACAGCCCTGTTTGATCTAGATGTGATGTCACAAACCTAGAGCAGGATTCTCCCCTCCCCTCCTTCCTTTCTTTTCTTCCTCCAACGCTGCAGGGCCCTTTTGGTTAACCTGGCAACCTGGAGATCTGGATATTTGTTTCAAAAGGAAAAAACAACAACACCAAAACAGCATCATTAAGTTATCACTCTACTCTTTTGTTTTTTCTCTTGATGTCAAAGTTGAGTCAAGTTTGCAAGCAGTTTAAGTAACTGGCATGTGGTTTTAATGTGACACACCACTAGCGATTCCCTCTCATTTAGCCATGATAAATGGAATGACAAGGCTCTTTGAAACTTGGGACAGAGTCTTACCTCTGGGTCTTGGTTCAGCTGGTTCTCACTCTGTAAAAGAGAGAGGGTGAGAGGGATAGGGAGAGAGAAGAAGAGAGAATAAACAGGTCCCGTGCTGTGAAAATGATTCCAGGGCCATTGACTGTGCACAACATTTCAGAATGTGGATGGATGATTTGTTGGTCTGCCAAGACCTTGGTTTGGAGCCCCCACAAATTAGATGATTACACTTGCTTAGTGTCAAGATGTTCTTCAGGAATGTGCAAGACAGTGTTGAGCACTAATGAAATAGTATGGCACCAGATGGAAATGCAATACTGCTGCTAGTGAAAGTCTGCTAAAAGAACCATACAATGCCATGGACCTAATTAAAATACAGTCATATACTGGTACACAAGTTCCTGATAATGCTTTGTAATGTTTTTGTTGCAACTTCTTGAAACGACAGGGCAGAACCTCCAGGGCCCCATTTTGACAATTTAAAAAAGACTGCAATACTCCAAATACTATTTCATAATTTATTCCAACCTCTAATTCTGGGAAGTTTATGCAGGCTGCCAATAATTCATGCAAGGTAAAAGTGCATATACAAAATACATGATATAATGTAACTGCTTTAATTTCACTCTGAACTTGCATTATGATAATTTAAGCAATTCACAACATCCCAAAAAATGTACGAAATGTTAAAATCTAAGCCAATGAGAAGAATGGCTGCAGAAAAAAAAGCCTAAAAGAGTAGCTGTAAGTAGAGGCCGCAGCTGTCACAACGCCTGGAGTGGTGGGTGCGGAGTCAAACGCAGAGAGCAGAGGATACTGGGAAACCAGACTTTGTTTCGGTTTCCAATGCCAGCGCCCAAAACAACAGGCGAAATAATCACCAAAATGTCCAACCCAACACAGGGCACAAACGGACAGGAACACTACACGCACAACCCGACTAACAGAAAACAAGCCCGCACAAAAACAGGCAGGCCTAACAGACTTAAATAGTACTGAATCAAAAACAAAATAAGAGACAGGTGCAACCAATAAGACAAAACAAACAGAAAAGGAAAAGGGGATCGGTGGCAGCTAGTAGACCAGCGACGACGACCGCCGAGCGCCGGCTGAACAGGCAGGGGACCAGCCACCACCGGCCTGAGGAGAGACACATGAAACGAGGGGTTAATATGATAGTAAGGAGGAAGCTGTAACCTATAACACACCTTGTTTATCCTCCTCAGGACTTTAAATGGCCCCACACACTGCGGCCCCAGCTTCCGGCAGGGTAGGCGGAGGGCAGGCGGAGGTTTCGGGTCGAGAGCCAGACCCGGACCCCGGTGCGAACACGGGGGCCTCACTGCGGTCAGCGTTCCTCTTCTGCCATCCACCAGCTTGTTTCAGTGATTCCTGGATGGCTCTCCAGGTCTCATTCGAGCGCTGCACCCATTCCTCCACTGCAGGAGCTTCGGTCTGGCTCTGATGCCATGGGACCAGGACCGGCTGGTAGCCCACACGTACTGGAATGGTGACATGTTAGTGGAGGAGTGGTGGAGGGAATCCTGAGCCACCTCCGCCCATGGGACGTACCTCACCCATTCACCAGGCCGCATAAACCTACCCACATATTGGTTCCCTCTCTCCACCTGCCCATTACTCTCGGGGTGAAAACCCGAGGTCAGGCTGATCGAGACCCCGTAGTGCCAGAAGACGTGGACAAACAGGGCCTCCGCAGTCTGTAGGGCCATAGGGAGACCAGGCAATGGGATGAGACGACAGGACATAGAAAACCGATCCACAACGACCAGGATCGTGATGTTTCCCTGAGACGGGGGAATGTCGGTGAGAAAATCCACCGACAAATGCGACCACGGCCGTTGCGGAATGGGGAGGGGCTGTAACTTCCCTCTAGGGGGCGGCAGGATAGCCTAGTGGTTAGAGCGTTGGACTAGTAACCGAAAGGTTGCAAGTTCAAATCCCCGAGCTGACATGGTACAAATCTGTCGTTCTGCCCCTGAACAGGCCGTCATTGAAAATAAGAATTTGTTCTTAACTGACTTTCCTAGTTAAATACAAGGTCAAATAAAAATAAAATAGGCAGGTGTCGAGGAGCACACATCGAGCAAGAGGAGACATAAAACCTCACGTCCTTGGCCAAAGTGGGCCACCAGTACCTCCCCCTAAGACTCCGCACTGTCCTCTTAATACCAGGATGACCCGAAGAGGGTAATGTATGGGCCCATCGAATCAAACGATCACGGACACCAAGCAGCACATACTGAACACCCACTGGACACTGAGGAAGTGCAGGTGCCAACCGTAATGCCCGCTCCCATACCACCGGTGCTACCAGACATGAAGCTGGAAGGATGGGAGTAGGATCGATGGACCACTACTCGGTGTTATAGAGACAGGACAGCGCGTCAGCCTTAGTATTAAGGGAGGCTGGCCTATAGGAGATCGTGAAACGAAATTGGGTAAAAAACATGGCCCACCTGGCCTGACGAGGATTCAATCTCCTCGCTGCCCGGATATACTCGAGATTACAATGGTCAGTCCAGATGAGGAAAGGGTGCTTAGCCCCCTCAAGCCAGAGCCTTGACCAGAGATAACAACTCCCGGTCCCCCACGTCATAGTTCTGCTTCGGTGGCGTGCCCGAGCGCTGTGATAGCACGGCTCCAACCCCAGCCTCGGACGCGGACACTATGAACACCAAAGAGGGGTCCGGATGAGCCAGCACGGGAGCGTCGGTGAACAGCTCCTTCAGACGACTGAAGGCTCTGCCCGCCTCCGCTGACCAGCGCAAGCGCACCGGCTCCCCCTTCAGCAGTGAGGTAAATGGGAGCAGCCACCTGACCAAAACCCCAGATAAACCTCTGGTAGTAATTTGCAAACCCTAAAAACCGCTGCACCTCATTTACCGTGGTCGGAGTCGGCCAATTACGCACGGCTGTAACGCGGTCACACTCCATCACCACCCCAGAGGGGGAAATGCGATAACCCAGGAAGAAAACGGCTTGTTTGGAGAACACAAATTTCTCAACCTTGACGTACAGGTCATGCTCCAGCAGTCGCTCAAGTACCCTACGCACCAGAGACGCATGCTCGGCGCGTGTGGCAGAATAGATCAGTATATCATCGATATACACCACCACACCCTGCCCCTGCAGGTGTCTGAGAATCTCGTCTACGAAAGATTGGAAAACGGCTGGAGAATTCTTCGACCCATACGGCATGACGAGGTACTCATAATGGCCAGATGTGGTACTAAGAGCGGGCTTCCTCTCAACTCCCTCCCGGATACGCACCAAATTATACGCACTGCTAAGGTCCAGTTTTGGGGAAAAATGCGCCCCTTGAAATGATTCCACCGCTGTGGCGATGAAAGGTAGCGGGTAACTAAACCCCACTGTAATGGAATTTAGACGTCTATAATCAATGCACGGACGGATTGATTTTTTCTTCACAAAAAAGAAGTTCGAAGAGACGGGTGATGTGGAGGGCCAAATGTACCCCTGTCCCGGAGATTCAGTGACATATGTCTCCATAGCCACTGTCTCCTCCTGGGACAACGGGTACACGTGACTCCTGTGAAGTGCAGCGTTTACCAGGAGGTTTATCACGCAAGCCCATCGTCGATAAGGTGGTAATTGGGTTGCCTTCTTCTTACAGAAGGCAATAGCCAAATCGGCATATTCAGAGGGAATGCGCACAGTGGAAACCTGGTCTGGACTGTCCACCGTCGTCGCACAGATGGAAAAATCTATGCACCTACCTGAACACTCATTTGACCACCCTTGGAGAGACCCCTGTCTCCATGAAATCTCAGGATTATAATTAGCCAGCCAGGGAATCCCCAGCACCACTGCAAACACAGGTGAATCAATAAGGAAGAGACTAATCCGCTCCTTATGATCACCCTGCGTTACCATGTCCAGTGGAACCGTGGCCTACCTGACCTTAAGGGTCGGTTATCTTTGGAGTGCCCGGGGAAGGGTTGGTCTAGCGGAACCAGGGGAATCCCTAGCCTTAACGCGAGCCCACGGTCCATAAAGTTCCCAGCTGCGCCTGAATCGACCAGCGCCTTATGCTGTAGAGAGGGAGAAAACTCAGAGAAAGAAATTAGTAGGAACATATGACCAACAGGGAGCTCTGGGTGAGTCTGGTGCTGACTCACCTGGGGTGAACAAGGAGTGCTCTGCCTGCCCTCCCGACTCCCAGACGAGCTCCTCCAGCACCGATCGGCAGTGTGTCCTCTCCGACCACACCTGGTGCAGGAGGAGCATCCTCCTCCGGTCCCCCTCGATGTGGCCCCCCCTAACTCCATGGAGATTTGAGTGGGAGGGCCGGGAGAAGGAAACAACAGGGCCCGTCCTGGACGCCCGCGGGCAGCCAGCAGGTTGTCTAGACGGATCAACATGTCAATGAGTTCGTCGAGGGAGAGGGTGGCGTCCCGACATGCTAGCTCCCTGCGGACGTCCTCCCGGAGGCTACAGCGATAGTGGTCCATCAGGGCCCTGTCGTTCCACCCCGCCCCAGTGGCCAAGGTCCGGATCTCCAGCGCAAAGTCCTGCGCGCTCCTCGTCTCCTGTTGCAGGTGAAACAACCGTTCACCTGCCACTCGGCCTTCCGGTGGGTGATCGAACACGGCCCGGAACCGGCGGGTGAACTCGGGGTAGTGGTCCCTCGCTGAGTCTGGGCCATTCCACACTGCGTTGGCCCACTCCAGGTCTCGACCCGTCAGACAGGAGATGAGGACGCTCACCTCCCCCGAGGGAGTCGGACGAACGGTAGCCAGGTACAGCTCAGGCTGTAGTAAGAACCCCTGGCACCCAGCCGCCGTTCCATCGTACTCCCTGAGGAGCGTCAGACGCAGAGCACCGGATCCAAACGCCGTAGGAGGGGTAAGTGGTGCTGGCAGAGGAGGAGCTGGGGGTGAGGTAGGGAGGCCACTCCTCTCCCATCGGTCCATCCTCTCCATCATTTGGTCCATTGCCGACCCGATACGGTGGAGAATGGCCGTATGATGGAGGACTCGCTCCTCCATGGATGGGAGAGGAGGGGCAGCTGCTCCTGCTGACTCCATAGTATGGTGCGGGCTTCTGTCACAACGCCTGGAGTGGTGGGTGCGGAGAGAGCAGAGGATACTGGGGAAACCAGACTTTATTTCGGTTTCCAATGCCAACGCCCAAAACAACAGGCAAAATAATTACCAAAATGTCCAAGCCAACACAGGGCACAAACAGACAGGAACACTACACGCACAACCTGACTAACAGAAAACAAGCCCGCACAAAAACAGGCAGGCCTAACAGGCTTGAATAGTACTGAAACAAAAACAAAATAAGAGACAGGTGCAACCAATAAGACAAAACAAACAGAAAAGGAAAAGGGGATCGGTGGCAGCTAGTAGACCGGCGACGATGACCGCCGAGTGCCACCCGAACCGGCAGGGGAGCCACCTTCGGTGGGAGTCATGACAGCAGCATGTTTCTGAATATGAGCAAACCCAGGCGTTCTCCCAGTTGTCACTGCACTGTTAAAGTAACATTTGTTCTTCACATTCATTTTAACATTGCTGAAAAGTTCTACAAGCTATAAGCTAAGAAAAATAAGAAATTCCCTACTCCAGCAGGCAAAATCAGGCACATATCGTGATGTAACTTTCTGGTTGTTAACTGGTTTTCTGGTTGAGAGGATGTCACCAAATTACCAACCCGATAAAGACGTAATTTTCTGGTTGCTTAAAAGACATTTACAAAACATAGATTTACAACCAGTATAAAACCTGACCATGACGTCATGAGATCATTACAATCTGTTTTGCCTGCTGGGACTATGCTAACTGCCTGGAAACCTTCACAGTCTGTCTACTCTAGAGTGCTCCATGATGTGTCTGGGTCCCTGTGCTGTGCTGCAGCCTGTCTGTAAGGTTTAACTAGCACCCCCCCAATATGTCCTGTTACACTGTTATGATGGTGCTAGGCAACAGCTTCCCAGAAATGTTGTTGTATCCCACTGAGTTACAAGCTGTGTTAAATTCAGACGCAACATGCATATTTGAGTGTGCTATCCAGCTAGCTAAACTGAAAATGTTACAATGCTGAGGGGTGGCTACATTCTTATAAATGATTTCAACTTTTTTGTTGATTATAAATTGTTAAAATGCAGTTCAATGTATTAACTGTCCGTGCCTTTCCATATATGCTGTAAAATAGGCCTAGTTGAAAGTCGGTGTTTAATTCAATTCTTCCTGGTTCATCATCTATCACAGCCAATGTTGTCACCATATATTGCATTACCAACAACCAACCCCTCATATTAATATCTAAAATACTAATGTGAAGTTCGTGGCCTAATTGGTGCCCCATGTCTCTTTACATAAAGACCAAAAGGTCTCGGAGCAAAAGGAAACATGTCTTACATATTTCACGGTTCCGATGTGGCAAGCACTAATGATTGTTGCACACTATTAATGTCTCCCTCACAACTTTAAGCAACTGACCAACATGTCAAGGCAGAGCTCAGCTGACATCTGTGCTAAGAATCTCATTCAACGCATGCCACCTAAGTGACTTAATTTGGGTGGATAAAAGCATTCTGAGGGTATTCTCATGGTGCTTTTCAGCTCGTTCTATAATGAGAGCCAGCTTTCAGATGTAATACTAACAAGCAGGTTGCTGACACAATGCAGACTATGGGACTGATTATTTTCAACTCTACAATGGACGAGGATGCCATTTTCTTTAGCATCCAGAGGATTCTCATCCTGATGATTCTATGGGTGTGGTTCACATGGTGTTCAGTGCCTATATGGAAATTATGAAATGGAAATGTTGTTCTTATTCCTAGTCAAGCCGCAAAGAAATGCTCAGTGTGCTAGTTTATTTTCTATTCATAAGCAACAGCATACTGTCTCTGTCATAACCAAAGTATTCATGCTAGTCTTCCTGTTGGTGCCTCTCCTTGCCTTCCCCCATAAACACATTATCAAAAGGAAAAAACTGTTCACATTTAACAAACTGTTACAAACAGACAATACACTGACATATTGACCAGATAAATACTCTTGAAGTCTGAAAATATAGATAAATTCCTTCATCTATCATAGTCCCGCACAACCTTCCAATTTATTATATTTAAATGGTTCTAAAGCATTGTTTGAATGTATATGTTGAAAGGTTTCTTGTTTTCTCAGGTAAATTATTCAGTTTCTTTATTGCTCTAAATCAAAATGTTATTTTGCCTATTTCTCTTTTATGTCTGGATAACACAGATGGTGGACAATCTATTCCTGGTATTTACTGAATATCTGTCTCTTTGCAACTGAATACTGTTGTGAATAGAGTTTGGCAGTTTTAAATAGTGTTCATTGTTAAATAAAATAACCATGTTTTTTTTCAATTATCTTGTTGATTGATGACCAACCAAGAGCATTGAGCATGATTACAACAGAAGAACCATATACCCACCGTAAAATAATCCTTGCTGCTTTGTTCTGTGCAATCTGCAGCCTCCTACATTAACTTGCTGATGCTTAGGTTGTTTGCTTAAGAATCTTTCCCTGCAAATATTTAGCTATCCTTCTGATCATTCATGCATTTTGTTTTTTACATAGATGAGTTGTTTGAGATGACCATGAGTCGCAGTTGTCCAGCTGCACCCTTAGTAGTTTGATTTCTGCCACTTACCCAATTTGTACTCCCCACATACTTAATTGTATCCCATGCTATGTTGGCCATTTCCTGGTGGAACAGACCAACAACCTTGGTTTTCAAAACAAGTTTGTTCCGGCAAACCCACTCCCTGATATTTCCCAGATCTACTTGTAGAGCTTGCTGTACTTGTTGAAGTGATTGTCTTGCTGTATAATTTGTAGTATCATCTGCAAAAATAGTAGCTTGAGTTTCAGACAAGGCATAAGGAAGGTCATTGGTATATATTAAGTAAAGAAGTGGCCCAAGGCAGCTTCCCTGCGGTATTCCACAGTTTAAAGCATGAGGGGAAGAAAACGACCCATTGACTGTTTCCTGTCAGTTAGATATGACTGTACCCAATTAAATGCTGCCTCCTTAAACCCATGATGCAATAATTTTGTCAAAATAATTTCATGATTCACTAAAACAAATGCTGCACTAATATAAAATAAATGTACACCCACAAACCTTCCATTATCCAGAGCATTAAGGCACTGGTCAGTCATGTCAACCAATGCAGTGGTAGTGGAATGTTGTTTTGCGATAAGCATGCTGATTGGCTGTAATCAGATCATTCTTTTCCATGTACTCCCATATTTGTTTACTCACAATTTTCCAATATCTTACTGAGTGAAGGGAGTAGCCTGATTGGTCGACTATTGGCAGGAATAATGGGTTATTTGCTGTCTTTTGGGATCGGACACAGTTTAGCATGCTTCCATACATTTGCAAATATACCCTTTTCCAGTGGTGCTGCAATCTTGGGAGCAGCAAAGCAATGTAACAAATATATACCATTGGGTAATAATTTAAATCGGGTAATGACACCTCCTCTACTGACACCATTTGAAGACTAGAAGAGCAAGTTTTTTTTTGCTCATTATATGATCATCAATCCATTGAACAAAAGCCTGTTTGGTGTTTACAATATCGCTCAGTAAATTACTTTTTTTTTGTAAAAAAATAGCAAAATGATTGTCAATATCAGCTGGTTCTGTTATTGTTCTCCCGTCAACCTCCACATTAGATGGGCATGATGAAATAGATATAACAAGTAAGACCTTAACTGTATTCCATACCATTTTAGAATCATTTTTGCGATCAATATAAGACATTTTATGTTGTGTTCTATAATTCTGTTAATCAATTTCTAGTTTAGATTTGGCCGCAAGGCTTTTGCCATATTTCTTTGAGAGAATGCCTCAACCAATTTTAGACTGAATGGCGCCGGAGGAGATGACTGCCGTTTTACGGGCTCTTAACCAATTGTGTTATCGTGTGTGTTTTTTCGCATAATGTTTCTGTCACCATCTCTTATGACTGAAAAGAGCTTCTGGATATCAGGACAGTGATTACTCACCTCGTACTGGACAAATATTTTTTCTTTAACGAGTCGGACGAGAAGGATTGACTTCCGACACCCAACAAGGCCCACATCCCCGTCATTCGCAGAAGAAAGAGATGGAGATATCGGGGACGTAGGTCGGGGTGCCTTGTAAGGATCTGACAGCGAGTGGGATTTCCTCCTCTACCATCAGTCGTATTAGCACACGTACAACCATTGGATAGAAAAATAGATAAGCTACGATCACGAATTTCCTACCAACGGGACATTAAAAACTGTAATATCTTATGTTTCAATGAGCTGGGGCTGAATGACGACATGGATAAAATACAGCTGGATGGGATAACACTGCATCGGCAAGATTGAACAGCTGCCTCCGTTAAAACAAGGGATGGCGGTCTGTGTATATTTGTAAACAACAGCTGCTGCACAAAATCTAATATTAAGGACGTTTCAAAGTTTTGCTCACCTGAGGTAGAGTATCTCATGATAAGCTGTAAATCACACTATTTACCAAAGGGAGTTCTATATTTTTCATAGCTATTTACCACTACAAACAGATTCTGGCAGTAAGTCTGCACTCAATGCGCTGTATAAGGCAATAAGCAAACAGGAAAATGCTCATCCAGAGGCAGTGCTCCTAGTGGCAGAGAACTTAAAGGGAAACTTAAATCAGTTTTACCTCATTTCTACCAGCATGTTAAATGTGCAACCAGAGGGAAAAAAAACTCAAGACCACCTTTACTCCACACACAGAGACGTGTACAAAGCTCTCCCTCGCCTTCCATTTGGCAAATCTGACCATGATTCTTACAAGCAAAAACTAAAGCAGGAAGCACCAGTGACTACTGGCTAAGCTACAGGACTCTTTTGCTAGCACAGACTGGAATATGTTCTGGGATTCTTCCGATGGCATTGAGGAGTACACCACATCAGTCACTGGCTTCATCAATAAGTGCATCGATGACGTTGACCCACAGTGACCATACGTACATAACCAAACCAGAAGCCATGGATTGCAGGCAACATCCGCACTGAGCTAAATGGTAGAGCTGTCGCTTTCAAGGAGCGGGACTCTAACCGGAAGCTTATAAGAAATTCCACTATGCCCTCCGATGAAGCCTCAAGCAGGCAAAGCATCAATACAGGACAACACTCGAGGGATGTGGCAGGGCTTGCAAACTATTACAAACTAAAAAGGGAAGCACAGCCGAGAGCTGCCCAGTGACATGAGCCTTCCATATGAGCTAAATTACTTATATGCTTGCTTCGAGGCAAGCAACATCGCTCCGCCATTGCCTTCGAACCATCACTACTTCGAAGAGAACGTGTGTCTTGAAATGCCGATGGCATTTGTAGATGGCTGTTCTTACCGCCATCTAGACCACTTGCAAGCTGGGGTGGGATTGGTATGGCACAACGACATTCCGTGCAAACCACTTCAATTTCAGCTTAGCAACAAGACCAGCCAGTTTGCAGAAGTGGCTGGCGTGCTGATCACCCTGCAAACGGCGGTGAAATACAAATTGTCAGAACTGGTGCACCAATTCAAACTACGCGAGACTCACCTTCTTATGCCACTTGCCGTTTTGGAAACAAAAGCACATGACTACTTCAAGTGGTAAAGGGGTGAAAAACAAAGAGCTCATCCTAGCTTGTGATGACCTCATCACCAAACACGACATACAGGTGTATTGGAAGAAAGTCAAGGGACACTCCAAATCCAAATCGTGACAAACTTGGCAACGACCATGCCGACAGCATGGTGAAATCCGGTGCAATTCACGGTACTGCTTGCATGTTTGATGCTCGAGACGGAAAAACCCTTGCAACGCAAGGGTGTGTCTTATCCCTGGAGCTCGATCCAGATTGACTGGGTCAGCCCAGTTGCTAGGTCAGCCAGAGGCAACAAGTATCTCCTCACAGTGACTTGCGCCTGCCGGCCGGCGACCTGCTGGCGCCCAATGAGTGCCTGCCGGCGACCAATGACACAGCGGAAACCACGGCCGTTCTTTTGCTAAACCACGTTTCATGTTGTTTCGGCCTGCCAGGAGAAAACGTGGACAGCAACAGAGGAACCCACTTTTCGGCAGCTGTAATGACCGAACTGTGGAGGGTTCTGGGAGTCAAGGTAAACTCCACATCGCATACCTCCCTAGGAGCTAGGGCAGGGTAGAAAGGAGCAACCAAACAATTGTCAGAATCTTGAGGAAGTATGTGGCAGCCAATAACAAAGATTGGCACCTCAAACTCCCATTGATACTGATGGCGATCAGAGCCACACGCAACAGGCTACAGGAATAACACGTTTCGAGATGATGACGGGCCGACAAATGATGCATCCACTGCATCTCCTGTACCAACCGAGATGTTGCCACAGCCACCGTCTACACGGGTCATCAATATGTGACCGACCTGCGGAACCATCTCCAGACTACCTTTGCTTATGCTCAAGGACAGTTGGAAAGAAGTGCAGAAGGTGGCAAGACCTATTACGACAAAAAGGCCTCACACCAGGCGTTTGAGGTCGGGGATAAGGTGTGGTACTACATACACCATACCCGCAGGCGTCGCAACAAAGTTCCTGCCCCACTGGACGGGCCACACGAGATTGTGGTGAAGCTGTCACCTGTAGCTTACCAGATCAGAATCAGCAAAGGTCGACAAAACGCCACATTAAAGTGGGTCCACCGGAACCAAATCATGTTGTACACTCCCCCCATGGGAATAGAAGGGGTGCTAGCCAGCACCGAATAGATAAAAACCTAGCAAAGTCAGAGGTACTGAGAAAATTCTTAAGTACCCTCAGCTGATCCCTTCCAGGAGATCAGTACGTTGCACCTAACATCTATTATTTGCTTCCCAGCTACCAGATATACATATGTTGACGCTATTGATATCATCCTGCGCTGTACTGTTTCAAAACAAGAAAACCAGAAAAACACTTGTCAAAACATTTTGTTTACAAAAACAAATAACTTAAATAATCTAACAATCTCGGATTATGCATTTCTGTAGGATGGAGTTCCTTTGGCTGATCCTGACACTCTGCGCCCTGGTCAAAACCAACCCAGCAGACGTATTCACGAACGGACCCCCTACGGGAATTGTTCTCCGCGACGACCCAGGACTCCTCCTTACTAACTGCAGAGTACACACAGAGGGTGTATGTCCGCCTAGATGCAGAGAATGTGTACAGCCAACACATTCCACCTGCGTCACATTTGAGTTGGGCCGGGGCTGACTGGACCAGCCAGGCAATTAAACACGCCCAGGTTGACACTGCCCATATGTTGGCCCAACTCTAAAAGTTCACAGTAGCCCAGTCAGAACTAGCCGAGCCCAGGCGAGAGATACGATTCGTCGGGGCGCTACTATCGATAGGGGCAGCCACAGGGTCACTATTTGCCCTAGGTACCACGCAGTCAGTCTAGCTACAGTCAAGAGGAATATTAGGGAGATTACTGAATAGATGCCATTTATCCAGCAGCAGATGAAGGCACAGGCCCTCAGATTGCAACATGTGGGAAAGTCTCTCCAGGACACTATTCTGGTGGTCAACACACACGCTACTCTCCTGAACAAAACTATCCTGTCTGTAGGAAAGCTAGCAGAGGTCATGAACCATGACTATGCCCATGTCCAATTGGTTTGATTGTTACTGGAGGATTTTCTCCGTGAAGTTAGCTCTTCTATGGACCACTTGGCCATGAATAGAATCCCCTCATATCTAGTGCCCCTCTCAATGGTGCACAACATATTGACCTCAGCTACTTCAACCACGATAAGGCCATTACAGTCACATTTGGCCTATAATCTGGGGTCGGCCATCCAAATACACGTTGCTGTTGATCGTAATGAAGTGGGATTTCTACTGACGCTGCCGGTTGTTGAACTGGAGAATATCTACACAAGTGGAGGTGGTAAGGAACCGATGGTTGGTCAACACACCGTTCGCGTCCGCCACTATGACTTACGAACGCCATGACTCCATTACCCAATTGAACCACCCCAAACAGACTGTTTTTGTTAAGGTACCAGAGGGGGGCGATTATGCACATAGACGACCTCGCTCTATACCAACTTCCCAACAACAGGATAGACACAGAGATTGAAATGCCAGACACTTTTGCTAAACGTTCCCTTGAGTTACCACAAACCATTCAAAACAAAATCCAGTATGAGGGACCCATGACTGTTGATCTTAGTGTACTGGATGAGGCACTTTTAGTTGTCCCGATTGACTACAGACCAAAAGATTGGTCTGTCGCCCACTCTTGGACGGTGCCGGACAGTATCCTGACTGTTACCATGATCCTTGGTCTTATTTCCCTTGGCGTGTGCACCTACTACGTACACAGGTGCAATGGAAGACCTAATGAGGTCTTATAC
Organism: Oncorhynchus mykiss; assembly: GCF_013265735.2. NCBI lineage: Eukaryota > Metazoa > Chordata > Actinopteri > Salmoniformes > Salmonidae > Oncorhynchus > Oncorhynchus mykiss. Next base: position 5,010,018 of record NC_048586.1, on the reverse strand, counting down.
TAGGATCACCCGTGGGACGGAAGCGATCCCGATTTTTGTCAAATTGGCAATAGATCCTGAAACCCCCTAAGGGGCCCAGTCCCAGCCTCCTCTCCCGAACTCGTTAGGTCAGCCCAGTAATGTGCCCAATGTAAGCTTTGACCTTCAGGGGCCAAGTTTTTCCAAGTGCCTGAACTACCCACCTGCAAGTAGGATCACCTATCATGACCTTAGAGACAGTGCCATGATAGAGTAATTTAGCCAAGACCTTGGACATATATAGAACACAGTCCAAATTAGATGATTAAGGTGTGGTAGACACATTTTGTATACTTTTATGTTTTTATTCCATTATTTTTCGTTTCATTTCCTTTGACACTTAGGAAGCAGTAGAGCCCAATGCCGCTAATTTGGGGAGGAAATATAATGATGTATTGTCTGAGTTTTGTGCGTTATTAACGTCTGCCAAGTTACTGCCAAGGTCCACTAGCCGGGATAACCGGACGACGGGCCGGAACACAGAGCCACTGCCGGACCTCTCAGGTCCATTCTGGTGGTGGTCCGCAGCTTGCAGAAATCCTACGAGGGTGAACCACCAAAACGGGAGGGGGGACTGCTATGATGATCCACAAACCAGGACATCCGATGGTCATTCTTATGGTGGGTTGCAACATGCAGAATCATTCCAAGTTGAACCTACCAGAGGGGGACTGTCATGACTGTCCTGATCAGGTCAGGTTACAGGAGACCACAACCCTACATATTATCTCTCAACCCCAACAGAGGAGGAGAGATCTAGGGGTCTGAAGATGTGATGGTTTTATGACCCCTCACGCCCCTGGTAAATCTCAGGCCACAGACAAATTCCTTTGTCCTGTTACTATGGAGAACCAGCCTCAGAACATTAAACATGAAATAAAGGGACTTTGGAACAATGGTTTTCGTCAGCTACAATGGTGGTCATGACGATAGATGGAATATGAAAATGTATGTAATTTTTGTTTTGTTATTAAAGGTTAATAGATGATGTTATTACGAAAACATTGTAACGTGAAGAGTTTTCCTAGTATATGTTTGATGTTTATACATTGTACGTTGTATGGAAAATATCCAAATCAAAGAGAATGTTTTGGGGAAGATGAAATGTGAAGTTAGTCCAGACCTTGCCCTCTTAACTTGGTATGCCCAGAGAATTTCCCCAAAGGCGGTTACGCCCACTTCTGACCCAAGGGTATAAAACCTGTGAGTAAAGAATTTCCAGAGAAGACTACGTGACCCAAGCTGCAGCCAAGGTCTAAAAAGTAAACGAACCCAGAAAGCAACACAAGTTTGAAGACAAATAAATGTTTTTCTACCCAAGCTACGGATGAGTAGCTGTGTCTAAGCGGATGAATTCAAGCCAGACCCCCTTAGCATCCAATCCCAGCGAATCGTGATATCTAAACGGTTTCATTCCTATGCTGTGAGCTCTGAGCTACAGAGCTGTCTGTCAGAAGACTCCTTCAGAAGACTCCTTCCATAGCAAGGGTGAGGGAACAGACTCCTAAGCCAAAAGGACACTGACATCGTGAGGACGAGCAGAAAGGCGCGCCGGAGAAGTGCATCATCGAGCAGCCTGAATAGTCCACGCAGAGGATCCACAGCAAACTTCCCCACGTAATTACATCATTATATTCTGACCCATGAGAGCGGCAGTTTGGGGCAAGGCTAGGGTTAGAATAAGCATTGCTGACAAATTCACCCAAATATATATTTATCTTGTGTACTTTCTTTTTTCTCTCTCTCTTTGAAATCCCCATTTTGGGTAACATAGTGCGCCATAGTGTGTTTGCCCCTTATATTAAGTTCTAACCAATAGCCTATAATGTGTTTTGTCTAGTGTATCATCATTTTAGCTTTTTAGTAAATAAATATTCAACTAAGATTGGTGCCGTACGAATTTATTGGTGAGACCCGGGTCCGTGCAGATTCACGGACTATACGACGTTCAGAACGAGGTTGTTGAGGTAACTGGTTAATTAGCGGCTTTTGTAAAATCGATATTCTGATCATCTTTGAGTTAATTTTGGAAATAGAAACTCAATAAAAACTATTTTTTCCATGTTGCCCCAGATTAATGAGTTAATAATTGCTTGATTCAGTTGAACACGCAATTAGAAACTTATAATCATTCGATGAGCAACAGTCGTCACATTAACTAATACAACGTCACGACACATGGGTAGGCAGCCCATTCCATAAAAATGGAGCTCTATAGGAGAAAGCCCTGCCTCCAGCTGTTTGCTTAGAAATTCTAGGGACAATTAGGAGGCCTGCATCTTGTGACCGTAGCGTACGTGTAGGTATTTACGGCAGGACCAAAATGCCTTAACAGGAAGCCAGTGTAGGGAGGCTAGCACTGGAGTAATAAGATCAAATGTTTTGGTTCTAGTCAGGATTCTAGCAGCCGTATTTAGCACTAACTGAAGTTTATTTAGTGCTTTTTCTGGGTAGCCGGAAAGCAGAGCATTGCAGTAGTCAAAGCTAGAAGTAACAAAAGCATGGATTAATTCTTCGGCATCATTTTTGGACAGAAAGTTTCTGATTTTTGCAATGTTACGTAGATGGAAAAAAGCTGTCCTTAATAAAACAGTCTTGATATGTTTGTCAAAAGAGAGATCAGGGTCCAGAGTAACCCCGAGGTCCTTCACAGTTTTATTTGAGATGACTGTACAACCATCAAAATTAATTGTTAGATTCAACAGAATATCTCTTTGTTTCTTGGGACCTAGATCAAGCATCTCTGTTTTGTCTGAGTTTAAAAGTAGAACGTTTGCAGCCATCCTCTTCCTTATGTCTGAAACACAGACTTCTAGCAAGGACATTTTGGGGGCTTCACCATGTTTCATTGACATGTACAGCTGTGTGTCATCTGCATAGCAGTGAAAGTTAACATTATGTTTTCGAATGACATCCCCAAGAGGTAAAATATATAGTGCAAACTATAGTGGTCCTAAAACGGAACCTTGAGGAACACCGAAATGTACAGTTGATTTGTCAAAGGACAAATCATTCACAGCGACAAACTGATATCTTTCCGACAGATAAGATCTAAACCAGGCCAGAACTTGTCCGTGTAGACCAATTTGGGTTTCCAATCTCTCCAAAAGAATGTGGTGATCAATGGTATCAAAAGCAGCACTAAGGTCGAGGAGCACGAGGACAGATGCAGAGCCTTGGTCTGACGCCATTAAAAGGTAATTTAACACCTTCACAAGTGCAGTATCAGTGCTATGATGGGGTCTAAAACCAGACTGAAGCATTTCGTATACATTGTTTGTCTTCAGGAAGGCAGTGAGTTGCTGTGCAACAGCTTTTTCAAAAACTTTTGAGAGGAATGGAAATATAGGCCGATAGTTTTTTATATTTTATGGGTCAAGGTTTGGCTTTTTCAAAAATAAATTTAGGACTGTTCTTATTTTCCTCAATAAAGTTGGAAAAACAGGATGATCGAGCAGCAGTGATGGCTCTTCGATACTGCACGGTACTGTCTTTCCAAGCTAGTCGGAAGACTTTACAGATAATCCTGATAACTGTGTCATATCGAAGAGCCCTCACTGTTGCTCGATCATTCTATTTTTCCAACCTAATTGAGGAGAATGAAAGAGCTACTTCCTGTGCTTGGCCCACCTAGGTTGAACTATTGTTTTCACTATATATTCTACCACTTTGTAGTTATGTCATTCGGAAACACAATGTCAACTTTCACAGCTATGCGGACAACACACAGCTGTACATTTCGATGAAACATGGTGAAGCCCCAAAATTGCCTATCCTGGAAGGCTGTGTTTGTGGATGGCAGGAAATGTTTTACTTTTAAACTTGGACAAAACATTGATGCTAGTCACTGGCTTACTAGTGATCTTCCATGCCGTCCCTAGAAGGGGTGTGTCACTTGAGTGGGTTGAGTCACTGATGTAATCTTCCCGTCCGGTTATGCGCCCCCCTTGGGCTTGTGCGGTGAAGGAGATCTTCATGGGGTATCCTCAGCCTTGTCTCAGGGTATTGAGTAGGTGGTCTCTTGATATCCCTCTAGTGGTGTGGGGGCTGTGCTTTGGCAAAGTAGGTGGGGTTATACCCTGCGATGGTTGCCCCCCGTCTCAGCCTCCAGGATCTATGCTGCAATAGCCCATGTGCCAGGGGACTAGGGTCAGTCTGTGATATCTGGTGTATTTCTCCTGTCATATCAAATAAAATACAATTTTAATGGTCACATACACATACATGAATAAGAATATGTACATATAAATTTATGGATGAGTGATGGCATAGGCAGATTCAGTAGATGGTGTAGAGTACAATATATACATGAGATGAGTAATGTAGCATATGTAAACAAAAGTGGCGTTATTTAAAGTGAATAGTGATACCTTTATTAAGTTTGTGTATTAAAGTGGCCAGAGATTTGAGTCTGTATGTTGGCAGCAGCTTCTCTATGTTAGTGATGGCCGTTTAACAGTGTGATGGCAATGAGATAGAAGCTGTTTTTCAGTCTCGTGGTCACAGCTTTGACGCACCTGTACTGACCTTGCCTTCTGGATGATAGCAGGGTGAACAGGCAGTGGCTCGGGTGGTTGTTGTCCTTGATGATCTTTTTGGCCTTCCTTTGACATCGGGTGCTGTAGGTGTCCTGGAGGGCAAGTAGTTTGCCCCCGGTGATGCATTGTGCAGACTGCACTATCATCTGGAGAACCTTGCGGTTGAGGGCGGTGCACTTGCCATACCAGGCGGTGATACATTCCAACAGGATGCTCTGGATTGTGTATCTGTAAAAGCGTGCATGGCCACGCAGTCATGGGTGAACAGGGAGTACAGGAGAAGGCTGAGAACACACCCTTGTGGGGCCACAGTGTTGAGGATCAGCGGGGTGGAGATATTGTTTCCTACCTTCACCACCTGGGGGTGGCCCATCAGAAAGTCCAGGACCCAGTAGCACAGGGCAGGGAAGAGACCCAGGGTTTCGAGCTAAATGACTAGTTTGGAGGGCACTATGGTGTTAAATGCTGAGCTGTAGTCAATGAACAGAATTCTTACACAGGTAGTCCAGATGGGATAGGGCAGTGTGCAGTGTAATTGCGATTGAATTGTCAGTGGACCTATTGGGGTGGTAAGCAAATTGGAGTGGGTCTAAGGTATCAGGTAGGGTGGAAGTGCTATGGTCTTTGACTAGTCTCTCAAAGCACTTCATGATGACAGAAGTGAGTGCAATGGGGCGATAGTCATTTAGTTCAGTTACCTTAGCTTTCTTGGGAACAGGAAGAATGGTGGCCATCTTGAAGCATGTGGGGACAACAGACTGGGATAGGGATTGGTTGAATATGTCCGTAAACACACCAGCCAGCTAGTCTGTGCTTGCTCTGAGGACGCAGCTAGGAATGCTGTCTGGGCCGGCAGCCTTGCGAGGGTTAACACATTTAAATGTTTTACTCATGTTGGCCACGGAGAAGGAGAGCCCACAGGCTTTGGTAGCGGGCCGTGTCAGTGGCACTGTATTGTCCTCAAAGCGAGCAAAGTACTTGTTTGAATTGTGACTCTACTGACGCTTTGCTTGTTTGATTGACTTGCGGAGGGAATAGCTGCACTGTTCATATTCGGTCGTGTTTCCGGTCACCTTGCCATGATTTGAAGCAATGGTTTGCGCTTTCAGTTTTGTGCGAATTCTGCCATCAATCCACGGTTTCTGGATAGGGAAGGTTTTAATGGTTACAGCGGGAACAACTCCTGTCTATAGGCTTGGAGCAAAAAAATGGAGGCATGGTCAGATTTGCCAAAGGCAATCACGGAAGTTCGAGTAGCAATGATCCAGAAAGGTAGCAGCAGCTTTGGGGTTTTAGGCTGGGTTTCTATATAGCACTTTGTGACCTCTGCTTATGTAAAAAGGGCTTTATAAATAAATTTGATTTAAATTAATCGTGAATAAGGATGAGTGAGAAAGTTACAGAAGCACAAATATCACACCCCCCAAAAATGTAAACATTCCCAGTTATTGTAATGGTGAGAGTTTAGCATGTCTTGGGGTATGATATTTGTATCTTTATTTTTCACAATTTATTCAGGATTATCTGTAATCATAGTATCATCCACATTAATGTAGAAGTGTTAAGAAACATATTATATTCTTATTTAAAAAAAGTGACATTATTTACCATTAATTTCTATTGGGCACAAAATAATCTTTAAACCACCAAAACAAATTTATTCAACAAATGTGTAGAATCAAAAGCTTAATGTAGTCATTGCGTGCTATGAATATGGGACAAAATGCTTGACTTTTTACTACTTTAATACATATAAGTGAATTTGTCCCAATACTTTTTCTGCCCTAAAAGGGCGGCTATGTACAAAAAGTGCTGTAATTTTGTAAGGGCGTTCGTCTGTAGGAGGAGGAGAAGCGGACCAAAGCACAGCGTGGTGGTTATTCATATTTTAATAAATCACTACACATGAACAAACTAACAAAAACAAGAAATGTGAGAACGCAAAACAGTCCTATCCTGTGACGACAAACACAGTGACAGGAACAATCACCCACAAACACAGTGACACCCAGGCTACCTAAGTATGATTCTCAATCAGAGACAACTAATGACACCTGCCTCTGATTGAGAACCATACTAGGCCGAAACATAGAAATACCCAAATCATAGAAAAACAAACATAGACTGCCCACCCAACTCACGCCCTGACCATACAAACTACATACAAAACAAAGGAAATAGAGGTCAGAACGTGACAGTACCCCCCCCCCAAAGGTGCGGACTCCGGCCGCAAAACCTTGACCTATAGGGGAGGGTCTGGGTGGGCGTCTGTCCGCGGTGGCAGCTCTGGCGCGGGACGCGGACCCCACTTCACCATTGTCTTAGTCCGCCTTATTGTCCGCCTCCGTGGCTTTCTCACCATGGCCACCCTTCTCAATGACCCAACTGGACAGAGGGGCTGCTTGGGACAGAGGGGCAGCTCGGGACAGAGGTGAAGCAGCTGCTCGGGACAGAGGGACAACTGCTCGGGACAGAGGGGCGGCAGCAGCTCGGGACAGAGGGGCGGCAGCTGCTCGGGACAGAGGGGCGGCAGCTGGACGGGCGGCACTGGCGGCGCTGGGCAGACGGGCGGCACTGGCGGCGCTGGGCAGACGGGCGGCACTGGCGGCGCTGGGCAGACGGGCGGCACTGGGCAGACGGGAAGCTCCGGCAACGCTGGGCTGAGTAGCTCTCCTAACGCCGAACAGGCGGGAGACTCCGGCAGCGCTGGAGAGGAGGAAGGCTCTGGTAGCGCCGGAGAGGCGGGAGACTCCGGCAGCGCTGGAGAGGAGAGAGCCCCTGCAAGGATGGGCCGGAGAGACAGCCTGGTACGGGGAGCTGCCACCGGAGGGCTGGTGCGTGGAGGTGGTGACGGATAGACCGGGCCGTGCAGGCGCACTGGAGCTCTTGAGCACCGAGCCTGCCCAACCTTACCCGGTTGAATGGTCCCGGTCGCCCTGCCAGTGCGGCGAGGTGGAATAGCCCGCACTGGGCTATGCAGGCGAACCGGGGACACCGTGCGCAAGGCTGGTGCCATGTAAGCCGGCCCAAGGAGACGCACTGGAGACCAGATGCGTAGAGCCGGCTTCATGGCACTTGGCTCGATGCCCACTCTAGCCCGGCCGATACGCGGAGCTGGAATGTACCGCACCGGGCTGTGCACCCGCACTGGGGACACCGTGCGCTCCACAGCATAACACGGTGCCTGCCCGGTCTCTCCAGCCCCCCCCCGTAACCACAGGAAGTTGGCTCAGGTCTCCTACCTGGCGTAGCCATACTCCCTGTTAGCCCCCCCCCAAGAAATTTTTGGGGCTGACTCCCGGGCTTCCATCCACGACGCCGCGCTGCCTCCTCATACCAGCGCCTCTCCGCTTTCGCCGCCTCCAGTTCTTCTTTGGGACGGCAATATTCTCCTGGCTGAGCCCAGGGTCCTCTTCCATCTAATTCCTCCTCCCATGTCCATACCTCCTCGCGCTGCTCCTGCTGCTGCTTTCTCCGTTGCCCATTACCACACCGCTTGGTCCTGTTGTGGTGGGTGATTCTGTAAGGGCGTTCGTCTGTAGGAGGAGGAGAAGCGGACCAAAGCGCAGCGTGGTGGTTATTCATATTTTAATAAATCACTACACATGAACAAACTAACGAAAACAAGAAATGTGAGAACGCAAAACAGTCCTATCCTGTGACGACAAACACAGTGACAGGAACAATCACCCACAAACACACAGTGACACCCAGGCTACCTAAGTATGATTCTCAATCAGAGACAACTAATGACACCTGCCTCTGATTGAGAACCATACTAGGCCGAAACATAGAAATACCCAAATCATAGAAAAACAAACATAGACTGCCCAACCATACTCACGCCCTGACCATACAAACTACATACAAAACAAAGGAAATAGAGGTCAGAACGTGACAAATTTCTAGACTGTTCACCCGATATGGATTAAAATACCCTCAAATCAAATTTAACCTCATAGTCATTATTTGATTTCAAATTCAAACTTCTGAAGTATAGAGCCAAAATTAGAAAAAATACTTCACTGTCCCAGTAATTATGGAGGGCACTGCATTTAGATGAAGTGGGCCTAAATTTCAGGTTCTGTTTCACTCTTGTTTATCTCATGCTCTGCTTATCATAATGTGTTATATTGTGTGATCCTAAAGAACAAATCTCTATAAACCAGAGTAAAAAGTGAATGCACTCTTCTACACTATGTTAGCCTATCCACATCACTCAGCTATTTAGAGGACGTGTGCCTACATTCCAGCTGCAGTGCAAAGGTTTTTACCTCAGATGTAATAGTTGTTATTACTAAACATGCATCCTTTTCTTTGTGGTCTCTCTAATACCACAGTTTATCCACAACAAGCAACATTGCCATACTCACACAAGGTCATACGAATCTGACAGGGCTAGTGCATTAAAGGTGGTCCTGGCACCACATCACACCAATGTATGTGATGTCACAGGCAATTATGGTCTTTTATTCGATTGATGTGTGTTGATTTTGTGCCTTCTTGCAGTGTCGACTTGAGACTTTACTTTTTGTTCACAGTCAGCTAGCCAAGCTGCAGCCTCTCGGGAATCAACAAAAATGACCCTTATATAGGTTGGACTGTTTTCTCTTCTGTGGATCTTGGGGCAAATGTACGATTTTCCCATGAGCTTCCTTAACTTTGGCCTAAGACCTTGTTGAGCCATAGACTCTTAGAAAAAAAGGTGGTATCTACAACCTGAAAGGGTTCTTCAGCTGTCCCCATAGGATAATATTTTATTTGCAGGTAGAACATTTTTGGGTTCCATGTAGAACGCTTTCTACAGAGGGTTGAACCAAAAAGGGTTCTATGTTGTAACAAAAAGGGTTCTACCCGGAACCAAAAAAGGATTATCCTATGGGGAAAGCCATAGAACCCCTTTGGAACCCTTTTTTTCTGAGAGTGTAGAGTCTGCGATTCTATAAGCAACAAAGCCGCCTCCCCACCATTTATTTTGATATACAGCTAAGGGATGGGGCTAAGGAAATCTATCCCCTTTCAAATTCAGTGCTCTAGATGCAGGGACTGACAATCCATTACATCCAAATGATAGTTTTAACCATGTTTTGAAGCTAGACATGTTTTACAAACAATGGAGTAAAACAAGCTTATATATGGGATTCTGACGGAATAACAGTTGCTTGCGCTGTTGTTCAAAGACATGAACCCTGTACAACCCTTTAGGGCTCTCCTGAACTTTGAGGCCCCAACTGGGGAAAGGAGTGATGAGGCCCACTGCAGTAGGGCCTCTACACTGAGGTGGATTCTCACGGGACACATTAACAGCTGACTCTATACACACTGCTCAATGCCACATTTTGAAAAGATGGCCCCCCTCTGAAAAACAGATGAACTCATACAATTATTTTCCCACTCAATTTTTTTTGCACATTCTCAATGTTTCTGTCTTCCTGCCTCTCAACCTCAGTCTCTCAGTTCTGAGGAGAGAACAATCAGCTCTCAGGAAAAGGAAAGATACACAGAAAGACATGTTTTGGATTAATGGAGAGAGAGAGAGAGAGAGAGAGAGAGAGAGAGAGAGAGAGATCACATTTTGTAAGAAAGTGGTACACTAACTCTGACCAAATTATGAGGTCTATATGGTGGTAAAACATAGAGGGCTAATCAGCCAAACATAGGGAAAACTTTCCTTGTTGTGTAGAGACCAGCAATGTGGAACGCTCCACATGCGTTCCACATGCACAGCAGTAAAATGGTCCATTAATTTATGTGGTTTGTATGTTATGTTCTGTGGTTTGTATGGTATGTTCCTGTAGGTTTCAACACATTAAAAAGGCTCATGTGCTGTTGTTTCCATAACCACCAACTGAAGAAATGCCTATGAGTCAGAGGTACCTGGGGGGAGGGGGTTCAATCAAGTTGGAAAATTCCAACAATATGTAAGAGGGTATGACATGATAGACACTACCATTCAAAAGTTTGGGGTCACTTAGAAATGTCTTTTTTTTAAAAAGAAAAGCATGTTTTTTGGTCCATCAAAATAACATCAAATTGATCAGAAATACAGTGTAGACATTGTTAATGTTGTAAATGACTATTATAGCTGGAAACGGCAGATTTTAAATGGAATATCTAAATAGGCGTACAGAGGTCTATTATCAGCAACCATCACTCCTGTGTTCCAATGGCATGTTGTGTGTTTTTTTTAAAGGGTGGATCAGCTTAATATTGCGGAAAGATTGTTGCTTCCATCAATTATTTTCTGTCTCATTTCCAATCACCCTTCAGTGTAGAGGCCCAAACCCTACCACCCTTCCCCCAATTGGAGTAAACTAATAATCAATAACACTTCACATAATCATAACTACCTACAGTATATACATCTTATACACATTTTACAGACACAATCTATTTTATAATAGTTATATTTTGTTTGTTTTTAGTCCTTCCTCAATTTCCAATCCAGTTCTATTTGTAATTGTGCTATTTCACAAAATTTCGGAATCTATATACATTTTACAGACCCAGTATGTTTTACATTGGTTATCTTGTTATTAGTACCACCCTTCAGGTCCATTCAACCCCTCCCATCTATCTCTCAACACCATCCATTTTGGATTTCTACTTGCCATATATTTTTCAACTGTGCTGTGATGCTTGACAAAAGTACTGAACCTTTCTATTCTCATAGCTTCTAGAGATTGTAAATTAAAAAATAAACATTTTTGCTAAAATAATTATTATATTATTGATTGATTGACTATGGCTTTTTAAATCACCCAGTATTGCTATCTGCAGTGTTAGTTCTAGGCAAATGTTGCAATTCTTCAGCCATGGACAGTACCAAAATAAATGATCTAATGCCTCCTCACAGCAAAATCTGCAGAGCTGGGAAGATTGTATCCCCCATATATATAACATTATATTGGCTGCAAACATTTTGTATAGTAATTTATATTGAAAAATGTGAAGTTTTGAATCCGGCGTTGTTTTGCGTATCAATTCATAAACCATGTGCCATTAAATGGGTACATTGAAAATCTCTTCCCAACTATTTTGCAATTTATATGGCACAGCTGTCAGTTTTTTGGTCCTTAAATGAAATTGGTATATGTTTTTATTCATCACACTTTTCTTTAAACCATTTATGTACTTTAATACAGGGCAGACATACAAGTTCCTTACTTTTTTCCCCTTCTACTTGCCACTTCTGGTGTTTTCGTTCCCCGTGTATGGGGCATTTTGGTTTTGAGCACACAGTGTTTAGTGGGGTGGCCGTGGTTCACCGTGTGTGCATTAAAAGAGCACTTTATTGAACTCTCTGTTTCCCTGCGCCTGACTTCACACTCACGACACCCAGTACGTTACAATATATCTGTGTTAGCTGCATGTGTGACATAACTCCACCAGTCCTATTTATGATATAATTCACAAAAATACCTTTTTATAAAATGTCTTTAAAAAATACATTTTTTATCAATTAGTATATTTGACTTTAACCACAATATTTGTTGTATTATTTGTTCTGTTTTTTCAGGTGGATTAACCTGAAATTGCAACCAAATTTCTACGATTATTTATATTCAAACAACCTGAAGTGAGCAGGTGTAATCTGAATAAAGGGAAAAGGCCATTATTGAACAAAGGACGAGACATCCCTACCAATTTACTAGAGAACTAGTTTGTGTGACTGATGCCTTTAGTGAGAAGCTTTAATATTTAATCATTTCTGCCCTCCGAATTCATATTCGTTATATAAATAGGCCCTTTTAATTTTGTCTGGCTTGCCATTCCAAATTAAATTAAATATTTTTTGTGCATATAATTTAAAAAGCAGGTCACTAGGTGTAGGCAAAACCATAAGCAAATAGGTAAACTGTGAAATGACTAATTAGTTAATCAGGACGATTTTTCCACAAATAGACAGGTATTTTCCTTTCCATGGTAGCAAGATCTTGTCTATTTTTGCTAACTTTCTATAAAAAATCTATTGAAGTGAGATCATTTCTTTCTTTTGGGGTTTGTATACCGAGTATGTCCACATCTCTGTCAGACCATTTAATTGATAAACTACACGGTAATGTTACATTTGCATTTTTTTGTGATCCAATGCGTAATATTGGTCATAATTTGATTTTAATCCAGAGAGGATAGCAAAAGTATCTAGATCCTTTATGAGGCCGTGGAGAGATTTTAATTGTGGTTTTAAAAGAAAACATGAATCTTCAGCGTGCAATGACACCTTAGTTTTTAAGCCATGGATTTCTAATCCCTTAATATTACTGTTTGATCTAATTTTAACAGCTAACATTTTGATGGCAATAATAAATAGATATGCCAATAGTGGACAACCTTGTTTTACTCTAGATAGTTTTAAACTTTCTGAGATGTAGCCATTATTTATTATTTTACACCTAGAGTTACTATAAATAACTGTAACCCATTTTATAAGATATTCCCCAAATTTGAAATATTCTAGGCATTTATATATAAACTCCAGTCGTACTTTATTAAAAGCCCTTTCAAAATCAGCTATGAAAACAAGGCCTAGTGTCCCCGATATTTCATAGTATTCTATTGTTTCCGGTACTTGTCTTATATTATCTCCAATGTATCGTCCATGTAAAAAACCTGTCTGACTAGGATGAATAATATCTGAGAATTTAAATTCTATGTGCCAAGCATTTTGCTCTGATTTTTTCATCATATCACTGAAGTGCAAGAGGTCTCCAATTTTTTTAATGGACTGAATCTTTATATATACCACTTGGGTCCTGTTTCAGTAATAATGATATCAGACCTTCTTGTTGCGTGTCTGATAATCTATTGATAATCCAAGTTTATCATTTTAAAAGGCTAATTGATCATTAGAAAACACTTTTGCAATTTTGTTACCACAGCTGAAAACTGTTGTCCTGATTAAAGAAGCAATACAATTGGCCTTCTTTAGACTAGTTGAGTATCTGGAGCATCAGCTTTTGTGGGTTCGATTACAGGCTCAAAGTGGTTAGAAACAAAAAACTTTCTTCTGAAACGGGTCAGTCTATTCTTGTTTTGAGAAATGAAGGCTATTCAATGCGAAAAATTGTCAAGAAACTGAAGATCTCGTACAACACTGTGTACTACTCCCTTCACAGAACAGCGCAAACTGTCTCTAACCAGAATAGGTGCACAACTGAGCAAGAGGAGAAGTACATTAGAGTGTCTAGTTTAATAAAAAGACGCCTCACAAGTCCTCAACAGGCAGCTTCATTAAATACTACCCGCAAAACACCAGTCTCAACGTCAATAGTGAAGAGGCGACTCAAGGATTCTGGCCTTATAAGCAGAGTTCCTTTGTCCAGTGTCTGTTTTCTTGTGCCCATCTTAATCTTTTATTTTTATTGGCCAGTCTGAGATATGGCTTTTTCTTTGCAACTCTGCTAAGAAGGTCAGCATCCTGGAGTCGCCTCTTCACTGTTGAGACTGGAGTTCTTAATGTTTTGTATACTCAGTGTATGTCACATAAGGAGGAGCTGCACATCATGTTACCACATCCATTGGGTTTAAGCAGAGGGCACTATTTTGAAGCCCGGTGGGAATTTAACAAACACTCCCTCACCACTGTTCATTTCCCAAATCCACTAAACTTAAATGGCCAAGATACATCTGGACAAGCTTGTGACACCCGGGCTTCAGCATGAATATGTCGCACTGTGGTATGATTTAGTTCCCTTTGAGCCTTTGCCTCTATAAACCAGTAGATTAAGAGTTTCATTTGTTGGGACTAGGAGTGTGCCAAAACAGAAGCTCACCTCACATCTTGATGGGTGGATAAGGGTAGTGCGAGCTGGGATGGGAATAGCTCCCAAGGACGCATACAAATAAACTCATCAAAAAAAGAAACTTCCTCTCACTGTCAACTGCGTTGATTTTCAGCAAACTTAACATGTGTAAATATTTCCATGAACATAACAAGATTCAACAACTGAGACATAAACTGAACAAGTTCCACAGATATGTGACTAACAGAAATGGAATAATGTGTCCCTGAAAAAAGGGGGGGTCAAAATCCAAAGTAACAGTCATTATCTGGTGTGGCCACCAGCTACATAAAGTACTGCAGTGCATCTCCTTCTCATGGACTGCACCAGATTTGCCAGTTCTTGTTGTGAGATGTTACCCCACTCGTCCACCAAGTCACCCTCCGATCCAGCAGGTCCCAGATGTAGTCAATGGGATTTGAGACCCGGGCTCTTCGGTGGCCATGGCAGAACACTGACATTCCTGTCTTGCAGGAACTCATGCACAGAATGAGCAGTATGGCTGGTGGCATTGGATGAGCCTGCAGGAAGGGTACCACATGAGGTAGGAGGATGTCTTTCTTATAATGCACAGTGTTGAGATTGCCTGCAATGACACAAGTTCAGTCCGATGATGCTGACACACCGCCCCAGACCACGACGTACTCTCCACCTCCAAATTGATCCCGCTCCAGAGTACAGGCCTCTGTGTAATGCTCATTGCTTCGACGATAAACACAAATCTGACCATCACCCCCGTTGAGACAAAACCGCAACTCTTCAGTGACGAGCACTTTTTGCAGTCCTGTCTGGTCCAGCGACAGTGGGTTTGTGCCCATAGGCGACGTTGTTGCCGGTGATGTCTGGTGAGGACCTGCCTTACAACAGGCCTACAAGCCCTCAGTTCAGCCTCTCTCAGCCTATTGCGAACAGTCTGATCACTGATGGAGGGATTGTGCATTCCTGGTGTAACTCGGGCTGTTGTTGTTGCCATTCTGTACCTGTCCCGAGGTGTGATGTTCAGATGTACCGATCCTGTGCTGGTGTTGTTACACGTGGTCCCTGCGAGGATTGTCAGCTGTCTATCCTGTCTCCCTGTAGCACTGTCTTAGGCGTCTCACAGTACGGACATTGCAATTTATTTCCCCGGCCACATCTGCAGTCCTCATGCCTCCTTGCAGCATGTCTAAGGCACGTTCACGCAGATGAGCAGGGACCATGGGCATCTTTCTTTTTGTGATTTTCAGAGTCAGTAGAAAGGCCTCTTTAGTGTCCTAAGTGTTCATAACTGTGACCTTAATTGCCTACCGTCTGTAAGCTGTTAGTGTCTTAACAACCGTTCCACAGGTGCATGTTCATTAATTGTTGACAGTTAATTGAACAAGCATGGTTTTAAACAGTGTTTATATCCTTTACACTGAATATCTGTGAAGTTATTTAGATCTTTACAAATTATCTTTGAAAACAGGGTCCTGAAAAAGGGAAAGGTATTTTTTAAGTTTAGTTTAGTAACACTTCCGTGGGAATTTGTGTATAAACTGTGCACAGTAAGTGTATCTTCTGTATTTGTAAAATAGTAATATGAAAGTTTAGTTTCTGAAGTTTCCAAAACTGTATTGCACGCAATTATTTTTAACGGTCGGGATTGTTGTACCAAGGGTTCGAATGAGAACGCAGTGGCTGCACGTGTTCTCCAACAAGGTTGTTTGGCTCGACTAGGTAATCCTTACAGGCCCGATTCGGTCCTTTTCCCAGGAAAATCCTTCAGAGGGTCGGCTCGGCAGCTCCCAAGGCTTGGTGGAAAGGGTCCAGGCCAGAGGCGGGTTGCTTGGGCCAGGGTGTGACTTCAATGTTGGTTTTTGATCATCTTGGTGCTTCTGTGCAGCAGCGGTCATCTTGGCACAGATACCGTGTTGGGTCAAAGGAGAGTGGGGTGAATACAGATAGTTCCGCGGGGTAAGAAGCAGACCTCGGCCCCTAGCTGGAGTCCTGGGGAGGGGGCGTGTTCTCTGGGCCTTCCTTCCCAAGAATTTACCGTGGCAAAAGTGCTCCCAAGTGGCTTGGTCAGGGGACAAGTTACTGCTTGCCAGTCCCTGAACCCAGTGTGGGCTGGCTATCATAATGGCGATAACACATAAGCACATTGTTTCTACCCAATGTTCATCAGTGCTCAGGTGTATCGGGATTGCAGTATCATCCAGATGTGGACATAACTAACACAGTTCCTACCCCACATTCAGAAACACTGTTGTCAAGAGTGGTGGAGATGAAAACAAGGATGACACCAAAAAAACAAATTATCCCAGTCCTCAGGGTGACTCTCTGCCCCTTCAGGAGATATGGGAGACTGGTTTAATTTATTGGTTTTATATCACAACAGAATCCCAACAAATTATATATACATTTACCCCCCCCCCCCCCCCCCAAAAAAAAAACGAAATAGGCCAACAATCAACATTTTATAAGACACTGTAATTGTTTCTATGGTACAAGTTATTGTTGACCCTAAAAAATATATATAAACTAAAATGTATAATATTTTTTTGGTTGTTGGCTTTGACAGTGGACATGTCTTTGAAATGTTGTTTTCATTTTTGTACTGAATCTTATGTAAATAAGGTACAGTGCCTTTCAAAAGTATTCACCACCCTAAGTGTTTTTTCTATTTAGTCCAAATAGTCAAAATTCGTTGAAGTGAAATTTAAATAGTCCAAATTGGTGAAGTGAAATGAAAAAAATTACTTGTTTCAAAAAATGTAACAAAAAAAAACGGAAAAGTGGTGTGTGTGCATATATATTCACCCCCTTTGCTATGAAGACTCTAAATAAACTCATGGACCAAGTAAAGAGGGCATTAATCAGAGAGACAACAAAGAAACCAAAGATAACAATGAAGGAGCTGCACAGCGGAGAATGGGGTATCTGTCCATAGGACCACATTAAGTCGTGCACTCCACAGAGCTGGGTTTTACAGAAGTCTGGCCAAAAAAAAGCCATTGCTTAAGGAAATAAATAAGCAAACACGTTTGGTGTTTGGAGCCTCCCCAAACACATGGAAGAAGGTACTCTGGTCAGATGAGACTAAAATTGAGCTTTTTGGCCATCAAGGAAAAAAACATGTCTGGCGCAAACCCAACACCTCTCATCATCCTGAGAACACCATCCCCACAGTGAAGCATGGTGGTGATAGCATCATGCTGTGGGGATGTTTGTCATCGGCAGGGACTGGGAAACTGGTCAGGATTGAAGGAACGTGCTCAAGCCTATTGAGCACGTCTGGGACCTGTTGGATCAGAGGGTGAGGGCTAGGGCCATTCCCCCCAGAAATGTCCGGGAACTTGCAGGTGCCATGGTGGAAGAGTGGGGTAGCATCTCACAGCAAGAACTGGCAAATCTGGTGCAGTCCATGAGGAGGAGATGCACTGCAGTACTTAATGCAGCTGGTGGCCACACCAGATACTGACTGTTAATTTGGATTTTGACCCCACGACTTTGTTCAGGGACACATTATTCAATTTCTGTTAGTCACATGTCTGTGGAATTTGTTCAGTTTATGTCTCAGTTGTTGAATCTTGTTATGGTCATACAAATATTTACACATGTTAAGTTTGCTGAAAATGAACAGTTGACAATGAGAGGACGATTCCTTTTTACTGAGTTTACAAACGTCAGCTCAAAGCTGTGTTCAACAAAATACCTCTGTGCAAATCTGTGGTAAAACAACTAACATTTACTGTAATTTTTATGACAATTAAAGGGTGACTATAATTAAAGAAATGGGCTTATTGTTCATCAATGCGCATGAAGAAATGCTAGTGGCAATGAGTTAAGGCAAACGAAAGTTTTCTTGGGGGTGTGGTTTGATGTGGGTGTTTCTTGGGTGTGTCTTTACCATTCAGTCATACAAACAAGGGCAGTAGGGAGGTGAGCTAAGCTAGGTTTGCTATTGAGAGAACTAGATTTTAAAGCCATCAAGATGGTCAGAAAATGCAGTTAGAATTGTAGGCTAAGGAGACGGCTGCCGTTTTAAGATCCTGTAACCAAATGTGCTATTTTGTATATATTTTTTTGCATTGTTTGAAAGTTATTTTGTACATAATGTTTCTGGCACCGTGTCTTATGACCGAAAAGAGCTTCTAGATATCAGGACAGCAATACCTCACCCCATACTGGAGGAATACTTTTTCATCAACGAGTCTGATGGGAAGGATCTACTTTAGACAACCAACAAGGCTCTCATCCCCGTCATTCGCAGGAGAAAGAGACGGAGGTATTGTGGATGAATATCCGGGGTCTGGTTAGGATCCATCGCCGAGAGGGTAATCTACCTTTACCATTGGTCCTATTAGCCAACGTACAGTCAATCGATAATAAAATAGACAAACTACGATAGCGAACATCCTACCAAAAGGACATTAAAAACTCTAATATCTTATGTTTCACCAAGTCGTGGCTGAACGATGACATGAATAACATGCAGCTGGCAGGTTTTAAGCTTTTTCGGCAGGATAGAACAGTGTTATCTGGCAAGACAAAGGGTGGCGGTATATGTATATTTGTATACAACAGCTGGTGCATAAAATCTAAGGAAGTCTTGAGGTTTTGCTCGCCTGAGGTAGAGTATCTCATGATAAGCGGTAGACCACACTATTAACGAACAGAGTTTTCATCTGTATTTTTCGTGGCTGTCTACATACCACCACCGCACTCAATGAGCTGTATACAATGAGCTGTAAGTAAACAGGACGCTCACCCAGAGGCGGTACTGCTGGTGGCCAGGGACTTTAATGCAGGAAAACTCAAATCTATTTGACCTAATTTCCACCAGCATGTTAAATGTGAAACCAGAGGGGAAAAAAACTCTAGACCACATTTACTCCACACACAGAGACACATGCAAAGCTCTCCCTCGCCCTCCATTTGGCAAATCTGACCATAACTCTATCCTCCTGATTCCTGCTTACAAACAAAAACTAAATCAGGAAGCACCAGTGACTCAGTCAATAAGAATGTGGTCAGATGAAGCAGATGCTAAGCTACAGGACTGTTATGCTAGCACAGACTGGAATATGTTTCCGGGATTCTTTTGACATTGAGGAGTACACCACATCAGTCACTGGCTTCATCAATAAGTGCCTCAAAGACGTCGTCCCGACAGTGACCGTACGTACGTACATACCCCAACCAGATGCCATGGATTACAGGCAACATCTGCACTAAGCTAAAGGGTAGAGCTGCCACTTTCGAAGAGCGTTACTCTAAGCCGGAAGCTTATAAGAAATTCTGCTATGCCCTCCGATGAACCATGAAACAGGCAAAGCTTCAATACAGGACAAAGGTAGAATCGTACTACGCCGGCTCTGACACTCCTTGGATGTGACAGGGCTTGCAAACTATTACAGACTTCAAAGGGAAGCACAGCCGCGAGCTGCCCAGTGACACGAACCTACCAGGCGAGCTAAATTACTTCTATGCTCTCATCAAGGCAAAAAACACTGAAACATGGATGAGAGCATCAACTGTTCTGGACGAACTTTAAACAGGTACCAGGACGTGTACTCCGAGCATGTGCTGACCAACTGACAAGTGTTTTCACTGACATTTTCAACCTGTCCCTGATTGAGTCTGTAATACCAACATGTTTCAAACAGACCACCATAGTCCCTGTGCCCAAGAACACTAAGGTAACCTGCCTAAATGACTACTGACCCATAGCACTCACGTCTGTAGTCAAGAAGTGCTTTGAAAGGCTGGTCATGGCTCACAACACCATTATCCCAGAAACCCTAGACCCACTCCAATTTGCATTCCGCCCCAACATATCCACAGTTGATGGAATCTCTATTGCACTCAACACTGCCCTTTCCTGTCCCACATGGACAAAAGGAACACCTATGCGAGAATGGTATTCATTGACTACAGCTCAGTGTTCAGCACCATAGTGCCCTCAAAGCTCTTCACTAAGCTAAGGACCCTGGGACTAAATACCTCACTCTGCAACTGGATCTTGGACTTCCTGATGGGCCGCTCCCGTGTGGTAAGGGTAGGTAACCACACATCCGTAATGCTGATCCTCAACACGGAGGCCCCTCAGGGGTGCATGCTCAGTCCCCTCCTGTACTCCCTGTTCACTCATGACTGCATGGCCAAGCACGATTCCAAAACCATCATCAAGTTTGACGATGACACAACAGTGGTAGGCTTGATCACCAACAACGATGAGACAGCCTATAGGGAGGAAATCTAAGACCTGGCCGTGTGGTGCCAGAACAACAACCTCTCCCTCAACGTGATCAAGACAAAGGAGATGATTGTGGACTACAGGAAAATGAGGACCGAGCACGCCCCCGTTCTCATCGACGGGGCTACATTGGAGCATGGTGGGAACTTCAAGTTCCTTGGTGTCCACTTCACCAACAAACGATCATGGTCCAAACACACTTAGACAGTGGTGAAGAGGGCACGACAAAGCCTATTCCCCCTCGGGAGACTGAATAGATTTGGCAAGGGTCCTCAGATCCTGAAAAGGATCTACATCTGCACCATCGAGAGCATGGTTGCATCACTCCCTAGTATGGCAACTGCTCGGGTTCTGACTGCAAGGCACTACAGTGGGTAGTGCGTATGGCCCAGTACATCACTGGGGCCAAGCTTCCCGCCATCCAGGACCTCTATACCAGGCGGTGTCAGAGGAAGGCCCGAAAATTGTCAGACTCTAGCCACCCTAGTCATAGACCGCATGGCAAGTGGTACCGGAGCGCCAAGTCTAGGTCCAAAAGGCTTCTTAACAGCTTCTACTCCCAAGCCGTAAGACTCCTGAACAGCTAATCAAAGGGCTACCCAGACCCCTATTTTACGCTGCTGCTACTGTCTGTTTATTATATAAGCATAGTCACTTAAACTCTACCTACATGTACATATTACCTCAATTAACTCGACTAGCTGTACTGGTACCCCCTGTATATAGCCTCGCTATTGCTATTGTTATTTTACTGCTGCTGTTTAATTATTTTTTACTTTTATTTTATTTTTTACTTATCTATTTTTTACTTAACACGTTTTTCTTCCTAACTTCTTAAAGCAATGTTTGTTAAGGACTTCTATGTAAGCATTTCACTGTAAGGTCTGCACCTGTTGTATTCGGTGCAGGTGACAAATAAAATGTATTTGATTCGACCTTGTGTTCAGCCAAGCTGACAGCAGCTAGCTAGCATAGCTTGGTGATAGCTGCAGCTGGCTATCCTATTTAGATGATATTGCTCTGCCAAATCAGCAGTTATCGCACGATAGCAAGAGCCAATGTCTGCAATGTGTTTCATTTGACACTTGTTCGACAACACTTTGCTACGAAAGAAGCTTACAACATTTCATCACGTCATGTAAATACATGTTACTGCGTAAACGGTATCAACTGTGAGTTGAATGCCCGGTCTTGAGTCAGCTCAGCTGTCCTGCAACACAATATTCAATATCTGGCTAATTTTGTCTCATCTCTACTTATGTCCAGTGATAGATCTTTCCCGGGGTACAAATCCCAGAACTACAAATATCCCTACAACAGGAGTATGCTACATGTGGACATTGCGTAAACATCGCCCAGCTTAAGTGTCGATACATTTATCAACAAAAAAATGGATGTGTGTCCACGTTCCAAAAACAAAACATTTTATTTTATTTTATATAAATATCATAATGATGTGCTAATAAAGAAGGTATGTCTACACTTACTTAGCAAATGAAAATAAGTTGTGTGTAGAGAACAACTTCAGCTGTCTAAGCAGAACTATAGTGGAATGGAATTCTGTTTGTCTATTTGGTCAAATCTAAGGATTTGGCAGTCTTACCAAACACTGACATGCACAGCTCTCTGGGTGAAATTCTGTCTTCAAGTCTCCAGTGGGTGATGAAGTCCCTTCCATCGATGTAATGTATTACAGGTTATGGACAGGTGCAGTCAGGTGGCAGGAGGGGTGGAGTTCCTGACACTCCATCCTGGATATGACAGAGTTTGCCCCATGGGTCCAGCAGGCAGAGATCAATAACTACAGGCAGCTGTGAAGTACAGGAGGATGGCACTCTTCTCATACTGAGTAGCCTACAAATAAATATGAGAAGAACGCAATTGCTGAACTTTTGTAGATATTCTAAACAAAGTGTTTTAATAATTTTGAACTGTAACAGTTCCATGTAGAATAAATAATCCTTCACATAATAATGTAGAAGCACTGTTCTGCTAATATAACAATTTGCAAATATTACTCTTTCATCATTTACTGTCATTCACAGCCGATACAGATACTGTACCTATCAACATTTTGCTTGGTGGTGCTGGGACTACTGTCAGTCGTGAGACCTTCTTGTATGGTGTCCAGTATCTGGCCACCATTGATAGTACCATTCGATTTAATAATTAAAAAGTTATAGATGTGTCTTGCATAATTATAATGCTGATTTCAATGTCTCTCCCTATTCAGACATCAGTATCAACCTCTTTCCATCAGAGGACTCCATGAGCAAAGCGTCTCTCCTGTCCTCCATCTGTTGAAAAATTAGGTATAGTTGATGAATGACACATAAAATGGGTATTGTTATCTTGTCCATGTATATTCAGTTTGTCTGTCTGGAAATTATGTTTATTGTGTCAGCACTATTTCACTGAGTCAAATTTCTGTACATGTAAAATTATTTGGAGAATAAAGGTGATTCAGATATTACTCAACACTTGTGATGTCCTGTCTTATTAGTAATCACGTTCTGTCCCTTCTGAGGTGCTTGCCTGCGCAAGTAGATCAGCTATAGGCCACTCTCGTCACAGATACTGGTCATGAAGGTGCCTGACCTACAGATCCGACCCTGCTTCTATCACAGAGAAAGAGAGGGAGGGACAAGAGAGAGAAACTGTCACCATACAGTCATGGAAGCCAACAGTAAATACACGGTTGAACATAGCCAATCAGATATTATGATTCACAAGGGACATGTGCCAGCATGGCACTGACTGGTTGGCATTAGTCAGCCTGGCCCAGGAGTAGTCCATTGTAGCACCATGGATGGTAGGCCCCTTCCTAGAACATACAAGACACAAACAGAACTGATTAGATTGTCAATGGGGGTTATGTCCTCCATTAATCTAAAACATGACTGGTGTCTGGCCAATGCCTCCTTATCTGGTGATCTGTCATCATTATTGTTGCCCTAGAAAATACACTATAATGTTGTTGCTTGTTGGCATCTTTTGGGGGTTAGCTAAATACCTATTTAGTTTCCTTGATTATTTAGCAGGGATCTTACAGCAGTTAAAACTTCTTCAGGATCGGTGGGTCCCCTGCGGGATGGTTGAGCTAACATAGGCTAATGCGATTAGCATGATGTTGTAAGTAACAAGGACATTTGCCAGGACATAGACATATCTGATATTGGCAGAAAGCTTGAATTCGTGTTAATCTAACTGCACTGTCCAATTTACAGTAGCTATTACAGTGAAATAATACCATGCTATTGTTTGAGGAGAATGCACAGTTTTGAATATGAAAAGTTATTAATAAACAAATTAGGCACATTTGGGCAGTCAACATTTTGAACAGAAATGCAATGATTCATTGGATCAGGACACGACTTTGCACATACACTGCTGCCATCTAGTGGCCAATATCTACATTGCACCTGGGCTGGAATAATACATGATGGCCTTTCTCTTGCATTTCAAAGATGATGGTACAAGAAAATACAAAAAACTGTTTTTTTTTCTTTGCATTATCTTTTACCAGATCTAATGTGTTATATTCTCCTACATTCCTTTCACATTTCTACGAACTTCCGTGTTTCTTTTCAAATGGTACCAAAGAAAATGCATATCCTTGCTGCAGGGCCTGAGCTACAGGCAGTTAGATTTGGGGATGTCATTTTAGAGGAAAATTGAAAAAAAATGGGCCGATCCTTTTAACTTAACTCATCACACTTACTGTAAGGGATCTTGTGTTGACATTGCCAGCATACAGTTGTGAGAAGTATGTATGGAAGTGATGCAATATGTTACAAAGTAATGTGCAGTAATGTGGTATGCAGTTTAGTGAGCCCTTGACTGTTATACTCTCCAGTGTTTAATCTGTCCTCCTCAATGAGACTACTTCCTGACTGGGGAGTCTGCTGTCTCCATTATACACTGGAAATGGTCTCTTTGGGAACGTTCCCCTTATAACAACATCCGGAATATGGGGTGTGTGTGTGCTTTGGTTTTCCTATCCTTGTGGGGACCAGACGTGGGGACGTTTATCCGGTTCCCACAAGGAAAAAGGCTATTTTAGGTTTAGGGGTTAGGTTTAGGGTTAGAATTAGGGTTAGGGGATAAGGTCAGGTTAAGGGTTAGGGAAAATATGATGTTTAACGGGAATCAACTGTTCGGTCCCCACTGGGATAGTAAAACAAACATGTGCGTCTGTCTGTGTGTGTATTTGTGTTTGTGTGTGTGTTGACTGACACTGATAGCCCACAGTCCAGGGAGGAGTTCTCACAGGGACAAAGTGTGCTGAAACATAGACAAAATCATAACTGATTCAAGCACGGACCCCTGAAAGCGTGGAAATGGCAAACACAGCTGACAGGTTTTACACTGTGTGTATAAGTGTGTGTACATGTGTGAGGGGATGCTAAGTTACAAGCCACAGGGGATGGCAAAACTATACAGGCGATTTCCATCGCAGGGCCAACCCAAACCCCCAGTACAACCTTGAAAAGCCATTGGTGGAGCACTCAGCTCATCATACGGTAGATCTGTTTAACTTAACTGTAATTATATGTGGGTTTGTTATCATTTCGTTAAAGATCAGAGATTGTTGGGAAGCGAACTGCACAAGTTCTAAACCAGAGAGTCATCAAGGCAAACAAATATGCAACTAGACATGTTCCCAACTCATCTATGATATTGTATTTTCTGAGAGAGGGGAGGAATTACGTGGTCTTTCAATTGAAGAGGCGGAATTATGTTTGTAGACATTTTTACAAATTAAAAATGAAAAGCTGAAATGTCAATAAGTATTCAACCCCTTTGTTTTGGCAAGCCTAAATAAGTTCAGGAGTGAAAATCTGTTCAACAAGTCACATAATAAGTTGCATGGACTCACTCTGTGTGCAATGATAAAGCTTGTCTGTCGAAACGTTGGATATTAGATTATTAAATTATTGCATCTGAGCTCCTAGAGTGTGCCATTCTCCTTTTCTTTTTTCTATATGATTTTTGAATGACTACTTCATCTGTGTAACCCACACATACAATTATCTGTAAGGTCCCTCAGTCGAGCAGTGAATTTCAAACACAGATTCAAGCACAAAGGCCAGGAATGAGTTCCAATGCCTCGCAAAGAAGGGTATTGGTAGATAGTTAAACACAAAAAAAGCACACATTGAATATCCCTTTGAGAGTGGTGAAGTTATTAACTACACTTTGGATGGTGTATCAATACACCCAGTCACTACAAAGATAAAGGTGTCCTTCCTAACTCAGTTGCCGTAGAGGAAACTGTTCAGGGATTTCACCATGGTGACTTTAAAACAGTTACAGAGTTTAATGGCTGTGATAGGAAAACCTGAGGATGGATCATCAACACTATAGCTACTCCACAATACAAACCTAATTGGAAGAGTGTAAAGACTCTTGTGTGTGTGACTCTTAATTTTTTAAAGCAAATCCCATACAACACATTACTGAGTACCACTCTCCATATTTTCAAGCATAGTGGTGGGTACATCTTGTTATGGGTATGCTTGTATTTGTTAAGGACTGGGGAGTTTTTCAGGACAAAAAAGAAACAGAATGGAGCTATGCACAGGTAAAATATCAGAGGAAAACCCGGTGAGGTGTATATCTGTCTGTAATAAAGCCCTTTTGTGGGGAAAAACTCATTCTGATTGGCTGGGACTGGCTACCCAGTGGCTCCCCACCCATGGCTGCAACCCTGCCCAGTCGGCTAAAATCCATAGATTAGGGCCTAATTTATTTATTTCAATTAACTGATTTCCTTATATGAAATGTATTTATATTTTTGTTCAGTAAAAATCTGCTTGAAAATCTATGGCAATACTTGAAAATGGTTGTCTAGCAATGATCAACAATCAATTTGACAGAGTATGAAGAATTTTGAAAAGAATAATGGGCAAATAATGTGGAATCCAGGTGTGCAAAGCGCTTAGAGACTTGCCCAGAAAGACTCTGTAACTCTGTTGCCAAAGGTGATTCTAACATGTATTGAATCAGGGGTGTGAATACTTGATTAAATTAGATATTTCTGTGCTTAATTTTCAATAAATGTGCAACAATTTCAAAAATGTTTTCAATTTTTCATTATTGGGTATTTCGTGTAGATGGGTAAGAGACTTGTTTTTATTTGATCCATTTTGAAATCAGGCTGTAACACAACAAAATGTGGAATAATTCAAGGGGCATGAATACTTTCCGAAGGCACTGTAAATGTTCCATTATCCAGTAATGTTAATGATTCACTTACTATATTTAGTTAAAATCCTTTGGGAATTCCAACGGTCGTAAATTTGACAGAAGGAAAACCAAAGCTAGCCCATCATATGCATCTTTAGGCAAATAACAATGATGTCTCACAATGACTGTCAATCTCCAAAACTTCTCTTAGTAGGAGTAAATGCTACAGAGCTTAGTGTAGGTGAAACTGACCAGTTTGCTATTTTAATGGCATCCTGTCGTCTCTAGGGTGCCCAAGTAAGGGAGGAATTTTTAAAAGAAAAAGACTAAATGGGAAGCAGACATCCCTGACAGCCATCCAAATGAAAAAAAGAGAGAAGGCGGAATAAAAAAGAAAGCTCTTGGACCCAAGAGGACGAATAAGCTTGAAATGTGCTGCGCACATGGGAAGCACAGGCACAGCTGCAAGCCATCTCTCAATGAACCCATTTCCTTTGATTCCCCTCATTCTTAAAGGGATTAAACATTGATATTTTGGAAAGACACCAGGCCCTCCAGATGATCCGCGGCGGTGGACAGATGAGTGACTCATCTGGGTCTCACACCTGGAAGTCAGAGTTAGTCTATAGAAACAGTCCTTTCGCTTTCAAATCCTGGGTTTGCTTTTGAACACAAAATGACTGCATTCAGTTAGTGGGTTTGATTGAGGTGTGTGCATGGGTACGCTGGCAATGTCAACACAAGAGCCCTTACAGTAAGTGTGATGAGTTAAAAGGATCAGACCCTTTTTTAACATCTTCACCTACAATTACATACCCAAATCTAACTGCCTGTAGCTCAAGACCTGAAGCAAGGATATGCATATTCTTGATACGATTTGAAAGGAAACACTTTGAAGTTTGTGGAAATGTGAAATGAATGTAGGAGAATATAACACATTAATGGCTGTGACAGGAAAATCACCTTTGAAATGCAAGAGAAAGGCCAATATATGACTTAGGAATCTAGGCACAATATCGATTTTGGACACTGGATGGAAGCAGTGTATGTGCAAAGTTTTAGACTGATCCAATGAACCATTGTAGTTCTGTTCAAAATGTTGTATCAAGACTGCCTAATTGGTTTATTAATACATTTTCAAGTTCAAAACTGTGTACTCTCCTCAAACAATAACATGGTATTCTTTCACTGTAATAGCTACTGTAAATTGGACAGTGCAGTTAGATTAACAAGAACTTAAACTTTCTGCCAATAGCAGATATGTCTATGTCCTGGGAAATGCTTTTCTTACTTACAACCTTATGCTAATCACATTAGCCTACGTTAGCTCAACCATCCTGCGGGGGAGGACACCGATCCTGTAGAGGTTTAAAGAGGGGCTGCCATGAAGGCAACTCGTAATTACACTATGGGTTCAGGTGAGATTTTCATAACGCATAAGCAATACATAACATCGGACATGATCATTGAACAGACTTCATTAAGCTTTTAAATTGATGGCTTTGATGATCTGCTTCCAATGTGCCTACCAGACTGGTTGAACAAATTAGTTCGTTTGAAAGAGCGATTAACTTTTTTGTTTACATAATAACAAGTGACAAGACCGTGATCAACTTGGCGTTGATGACTCATTTGGATCCCACAGCCAGTTCTATCTGTTGTTTATTTACTGAGTCCAGCACATAAACTCTCCAATACTGGAGTACCATGTGTGAATCACCAGTATATGGGGGTTCATAGAGAGGAAACGGAAACCTGTTGGTCTCAAAAGGAATGCATTTCACTCCCCCACTGTGGCGCCGTCTTTTTCCCCACTAATGTCACTAATCCTTGGTTCTGGACGACTGTCAGTAGCACCTGTATTTTTTTGAAGTTTTTTGCCGTATATTTCAAGGGTTTGCATGACCAATTTAGCTGCAGAAAAGCTCAAAGAATGTGTTCCACCAACTGCTAGGTTACAGTCTGGAACCAATGGCCCACTGATAATGGATGTTCGTACTGATGCCTTGCATCCAGCCAGCTGTTGGCATCTGTTCAAAACTGTGATTGATCAGATTTGTTGTAATGGGTAAACAGTACAAACCAGGGTCAATAGTGGCAGACAAAGTTAGCAAGACGCAGCCATCACCTTATATGAAGCAAGGGTGGCCCCCAAATCAAAACATTGAAGGCCCTTTCTAAAAGAAACACTCTTTAGTCTTAGTCACAGACAGTGCCAACTCAAACAATGTTACGTCACCATCGGCCATATGAACCTGAAGCATCATCATAGGGTTATTTTTGAAAGTTACACCGTTTCATCATCCCGTCAAAGGGGATCAAACCCACTGGGCACCGACATCAGTTCAACGTCTATTTTTGATTTACATGTGGTTGAGTTGTCATCTAATGTGAATTCAACATGAAATCAACAAAAAATGTCACCATGGCATTGGATTTAGGTTCAAACTCCTTACATGGATGACGTTTTGCAAATCCGATCAGTTTTACACATTTTTTTCTAAAAATGTTGTGGAAACAACGTTGATTGAACCAGTTTTTGCCCCGTGGGCAATGTGTTTCGATAAATTCGCACATGCGCACAAACGCACCCACACACATCCGTACATACATGCACAGACACACACACGTGCACGGACACACACACATGCACACATACAGATGGGCACAATCTGGCCCTAATTGCATCCCATTTCGTGTGTGAAGAGCAGGAATTGAAAACATGCTTCATACTCTTGATCCAGGATTGTTTTCAGATTTTGAACATTAAAACCCAGAGGTGGGACCAAGTCATTATTATTAGAGTCACAAGCAAGTCTGAAATCACGAGGTCTGAGTCTCGAGTCAAGTCCAAGTCGTGCATTCTAAGAATAAAAATAAATAAGCAAATCTAAACATGCAATGACTTCTTCAACTTTGTCTAATTATTGAGACTATCAGACAGCCCTTTTCGTTATTTTGATTATGTAGGCCTAATTGTAAAATAGGGACCTTGTAGCAGTCGTAGTGGCATGAAATCAGCAGAAGGCAAGGTAGGTTGACGTGCTCAGAGTGTAGATTTATTTACAGGTTTTGGTGATCCAATGGTGAAAGCGCCAAATCAAACAAAATATACAAATAGATATACCAAATATACACGACAATAGAATAAATAGCCTCTGTATCATGCTTAACCTGTCCAATCTGAAAGGACACAGGTAGAGGAAAAGACTGCACAGCCTCCCCTTGAGAAACCAAATCCATTCTGTCTAACAGGACCTCAAACAGGCACATTCAGTATAAGCGTATAAGCACTTGGCCCCTTCCAGGACCATACAATATGCAATTACAACCTATAAATTGGTCCTAAATTAGTATATTTGTCTTAATACAAACTTAATGATTACTAAAGATATTTCATCACCATTCATACAATGCCTTGTAAAAGTATTCATTCCTCTTGGTGTTTTTCCTATTTTGTTGCATTACAACCTTTATCTGGATTTAATTAATATAATGGACATACACAAAATAGTCCAAATTGGTGAAGTGAAATGAAAACAAATATTTTTTTTAATTAATTGAAAAGTGGTGCGTGTATATGTATTCACCCCTTTTGCTATGAAGCCCCTAAATAAGATCTGGTGCAACAAATTACCTTCAGAAGTCACATAATTAGTTAAATAAAGTCCACATGTGTGCAATCTAAGTGTCACATGATCTCAGTATATATACACCTGTTCTGAAATGCCCCAGAGTCTGCAACACCACTAAGAAAGGGGCACCACCAAGTAAGCGGCACCATGAAAACCAAGGACCTCTCCAAATAGGTCAGGGACAAAATTGTGGAGAAGTACAGATCATGGTTGGGTTATAAAAAATATCCCAAACTTTGAACATCCCACAGAGCACCATTTAAATCCTTTAATAAAAAATGGAAAGAATATGGCACCACAACAAACTTGCCAAGAGAGGGCACCCCACCAAAACTCACGGACCAGGCAAGGAGGGCAGTAATCAGAGGCAACAAAGAGACCAAAGATAACCCTGAAGAGCTGCAAAGCTCCACAGTGGATATTGGAGTATCTGTCCATAGGACAACTTTAAGCCGTACACGCCACAGAGCTGGGCTTTACGGAAGAGTGTCCAGAAAAAAAGCCATTGCTTAAAGAAAACAATGAGCAAAAACATTTGGTGTTCGCCAAATGGCGTGTAAGAGACTCCCTAAACGTATTTGAAGAAGGTAAAATTGAGCTTTTTTGGACATCAAGGAAAGTGCTATTTCTGGTGCAAACCCAACACCTCTCATCACCCCGAGCACACCATCCTAGCATCATGCTGTGGGGATGTTTTTCTTTGGCAGGGACTGGGAAACTGATCAGAATTGAGGGAATGCTGGATGGCGCTAAATACAGGGAAATTCTTGAGGGAAACCTGTTTCAGTCTTCCAGAGATTTGAGACTGAGACGGAGGTTCACCTTCCAGCAGGACAATGATCCTAAGCATACTGCTAAAGCAACACTCGAGTGGTTTAAGGGGGAACATTTAAATGTCTTGCAATGGCCTAGTCAAAGCTCATACCTCAATCCAATTGAGAATCTGTGGTGTGACTTAAATTGCTGTACACCAGCGGAACCCATCCAACTTGAAGGAGCTGGAGCAGTTTTGCCTAGAAGAATGGGCAAAAATCTCAGTGGCTAGATGTGCCAAGCTAATAGAGAAACACTCCAAGAGACTTGCAGCTGTAATTGCTGCAAAAGGTGGCTCTACAAAGTATTGACTTTGGGAGAGTGAATAGTTATGCATGCTTATGTTCTCTATTTAATTTATCTTAAATCTTGTTTGTTCTTCAATTTACATGTCATGTAAATCAAATGATACAGACCCCCCAAAAAATCTATTTTAATTCCAGGTTGTAAGGCAACAAAATAGGAAAAATGCCAAGGGGGGGGGGGGGGGGGGGGGGGGGTGGTGAATACTTTCACAAGCCACTGTACATGACAATGTTTCTCTTATTCAGTTTACTGACTCTGTTCAAAAGGCCATTCCTGTGCACGTGACTTTCCCCACAGTCCCGTTAGGGTGATTTCTGAGCTTCTCAGCTGCCTATAACAGCCTCCTGGATTCCACCAATCAGAATGCCTGAATGCATATTTGGACTCATTTGGAGTTGTGGGTTTACTGTTGTGGGTTTTATGCTGTTAGCAATGCTCAGTCACCTATAGTTACTTTCTTACATTTATAACTGCGCATACAGTACTGTTTGTAACATGCAGCTAATGTACGTGTATATTTCAGATATGACATCTGCATGTTTTTTTATATTCTGTGCCAACATTGCCTTAATTGCATGAGTATTTATGCATAATATGTTAGTTTAGAGATGGTTATTGTATAGCCTTAAGTTTATGCACATGCTACCACTGCGCATTCATAGTTTGCGCTAGTACTATGCCATGGCTAGTTTCTAGAACCTAATAGATATTTCAGATATGGGTCTTGGAGCTAGTACATGAGCAAAGTAATTTACAACCATGTGGCGCCAGGACAGTTTAGATAAGATCTCCACCAGTCTGGATAGAGAGGGCCATAAATCTAGCCCGTCAGAGTAATTAGTTTCTCCCTCTCTCCAGAGAGAAGTTTATATACATATGTTTTTGTTGATGTGTATATGCTGCTGTGTTAATATAATTTTAATTCCTGTTATATATTCCAATTGCATGTACAACTATATTGTCATATGTACTGTATACTGAACAAAAATCTAAACACAACATATAAAGTGTTGGTCCCATGTTTCTTGAGCTGAAATAAAATATCCCAGAAACGTTCCATAAAAAGCTTATTTCTCCAAAATGTTGTGCTCAAATTTGTTTATAATAAAAGGCCACTCTAAAATGTGTAGTTTTGTCAAACAACACAATGCCTCAGATGTCTCAAGTTTTGATGGATCGTGCAATTGGCATGCTGACTGCAGGAATGTCCACCAGAGCTGTTGCCAGATAATTCAATGTTAATTTCTCGACCATAAGAATCTGTACTGTCAACGTCGTTTTAGAGAATTTGGCAGTACTTTCAACCGGCCTCACAACCGCAGACCACGTGTATAGCGTTGCGTGGGAGGAAGGTTTGCTGATGTCAGCGTTGGTGACGGTGGGGTTATGGTATGGGCAGGTATAAGCTACGGACAATGAACACAATTTCATTTTATCAATGGCAATTTGAATGCACAGGGATACCGTGACAAGATCTTGAGGCCTTGCCGTGCCAATCATCTGCCGACATCACCTCATGTTTCACAATGATAATGCACGGCCCCATGTCACAAAGATCTGTATACAATTCCTGGAAGCATAAAATGTTACTTTAGAACCACAAGTGGAAATGTGAACAAAGGAAACCATACATTGAATTAAATAAACTTCTACCTCATGAGTCTTGTGAACATTCACGTGCACAAAAAACACATTGCGCCCACTCAAGAAGGAAAGAAATGGGAAATGAAAATGTATCGTTTAACTTGTTATAGCTGCAATCCCAATATCGGGATAAGTGTCATCAACAACCGCTGAATAGCATAGCGCTACATACAATAAATATTACTATAAATATTTATATTCATGAAATCACAAGTGCAATATAGGAAAACACAGATTAGCCTTTTGTTAATCCACCTGTCGTGTCAGATTTTGAAATTATGCTTTACAGCGAAAGCAATCCAAGCGTTTGTGTAAATTTATTGATGGTACGATAAAACATTAGTTTTATCAGGTAGCTTTTCATCAGGTAGCTCAGTCACGAAAATCAGAAAAGCAATCAAATTAATCGTTTACCTTTGATGATCTTCGGATGTGTTCACTCACGAGACTCCCAGTTACACAACAAATGTTCCTTTTGTTCCATAAAGATTATTTTTAGATCCAAAATACCTCCGTTTGTTTGTCGCGTTATGTTCAGAAATCCACAGGAAAGAGCAGTCATGACAACGCAGAAGAAAATTCCAAATAGTTTCCATAATGTCTACAGAAACATGTCAAACGTTTTTTTATAATCAATCCTCATGTTGTTTTTAAAATATATAATCGATAATATATCAACCGCAAATGTCTTTCACAGTAGGAGAGGAAAAAGCAATACCTATCCAAATTCTATTGAGCGAGCAAAACTCATGTGACCACTTGACGCAATGTTATTGTTCTGGCTCATTTTTCAAAATAAAAGCCTGAAACTATGTCTGAAGACTGTTGACACCTTAAGGAAGCGATAGGAAAAGGAATCTGGTTCATATCCCTTTAAATCCAGCAAAGGGGGCTATGGAACATGGAGTTTTCAAAATAGAAGCCACTTCCTGTTTTGATTTCCTCAGGGTTTCGCCTGCAATATCAGTTATGTTATACTTACAGACAATATTTTGACAGTTTTGGAAACTTTAGAGTGTTTTCTATCCAATACCAATAATAATATGCATATATTAGCAACTGAGACTGAGGAGCTGGCCGTTTTCACCTTTTCATCCAAGCTACTCAATACTGCCCCTGCAGCCATAAAAAGATAACATGAAAGAGGTTTGCAATAAACGGTACGGATGGAATGATGAAACGCTAGCAATTATTGTAGGATTATATGGAATACAGTATATACTGAACAAAAATATGAATTCAACATGTAACAATTTCTAATATTTTATTGAGTTACAGTTCATATAAGGAAATCAGTCAATTGAAATAAATTCATTAGGCCCTAATATATGCATTTCACATGACTGGGCAGGGTCCCAACCATTAGTGGACATGGGAAGGCATAGACCCACCCACTTGAGAGCCAGGCCCAGCCAATTTTCCCCTCAAAAGGTCTTTATTTCAGACAGGTATACTCATCAACAACTGCTCCTCCCCTTCCTCAGATGATCCCGAAGGGGAAGAAGCTGGATGTGGAGGTCCTGTGCAGGTGTGGTTACACGTGGTCTCCAGTGGCCAGTTGGATGTACTGACAAATTCTCTAAAATGACGTTGGAGGCGGCTTATGGAAGAGAAATTAACATTTAATTCTCTGGCAACAGCTCTGGCATTGTGTTGTAAAAAAAACTGCACATTTTAGAGTGGCCTTTTCTTGTCCCCAGCACAAGGTGCACCTGCGTAATGATCATGCTGTTTAATCAGCTCGTTGATATGTCAGGTGTATGTCAGGTGTATGGATTGTATGTCAGGTGTATGGATTATCTTGGCAAAGGATAAATGTTTACTTACAGGTTGGAAACAAATTTGTGCACAAAATTTGATAGAAAACACTTAACATGTTCCGTTTATATTTTTGTTCAGTATAGATCTACCACATATGCATTTAAACATGTGAAAGCAACAGCAAACATTTCAACAAGAGAACAAAGCACTCTCCACTGGTGGGAGTTTGGAGAGCGCAGGTGGAGAGACGTGCCTATGCATCATCTTAGCCAAAGTCATAATTAATTTTAACAACAAATTCCAAATGGAAGCTTCTTAATAAGTAAGTTAGCAATTTATAGCAATTTTGACATGACAAAAGACAAAAAAGGCCTGTGCTAGTACTTGTTGCTTGATGCCCCATTGCTGGTGAGCTGAAGACAGCTTGGCTGTCAATGTTGGTAATTACTCCTAGAGTGTGCGGCTCGCTTTTATTTTCGAGTGTGCAAAGTAAACAGTTCATATTCTTGATCACCAAACAATTTGTGGAACTGCAGATTTAATATGGCAATCCTCTCTTTCCTATAATTTGATGTTTGTGCTGCACCCGATCCAATAGCTGTACAGCAAATAAGCAATCTGATCCCTAGCTCACCCAACCTGTGATGATTGACAGTTTGCTGGTCCAATCACAGGGTCAAGTGTGAGTTTCATGAGTATTTTTTTCTTCCTAGGGCGGCGCTACGTCTCCTCGGGGCTTTCAAGACAACTGGGAACTCTGGGGAAAAAAACAAGGTCAAATCACGACTTCGGTGATCATGTCAGAAAGTCAGAGCTCTAGAAAGATGCCCCAGTTTCCGACTCAGAATTCTGAGTTGGATGACCTTTCAAAAACAAAATCCAGTTAGAGTTAGTTTTTTTTTTGTTGAGTTCCCAGTTGTTCTGGATGAGGCATCAGTCTCTGGCTGTGTGGGGAGTAATTCACAGAGACTGCAGACTTTGTGCCAGGAAATTATTGAGAAAGCATTACAAAACCTGCCCAGATGATTTCAAGTTATCAATCTCAAGTGGAAATGTTATGTTTGTGCTTTTCTATTTACCAATTGTTGTGTTCATGTAAGTGACTGATTGAATAAATCCTTACTATCAGTACAGTGCCTTGTGAAAGTATTCGGCCCCCTTGAACTTTGCGACCTTTTGCCACATTTCAGGCTTCAAACATAAAGATATAAAACTGTATTTTTTTTGTGAAGAATCAACAACAAGTGGGACACAATCATGAAGTGGAACGACATTTATTGAATATTTCAAACTTTTTTAACAAATCAAAAACTGAAAAATTGGGCGTGCAAAATTATTCAGCCCCCTTAAGTTAATACTTTGTAGCGCCACCTTTTGCTGCGATTACAGCTGTAAGTCGCTTGAGGTATGTCTCTATCAGTTTTGCACATCGAGAGACTGACATTTTTCCCATTCCTCCTTGCAAAACAGCTCGAGCTCAGTGAGGTTGGATGGAGAGCATTTGTGAACAGCAGTTTTCAGTTCTTTCCACAGATTCTCGATTGGATTCAGGTCTGGACTTTGACTTGGCCACTCTAACACCTGGATATGTTTATTTTTGAACCATTCCATTGTAGATTTTGCTTTATGTTTTGGATCATTGTCTTGTTGGAAGACAAATCTCCGTCCCAGTCTCAGGTCTTTTGCAGACTCCATCAGGTTTTCTTCCAGAATAGTCCTGTATTTTGCTCCATCCATTTTCCCATCAACTTTAACCATCTTCCCTGTCCCTGCTGAAGAAAAGCAGGCCCAAACCATGATGCTGCCACCACCATGTTTGACAGTGGGTATGGTGTGTTCAGGGTGATGAGCTGTGCTGCTTTTACGCCAAACATAACGTTTTGCATTGTTGCCAAAAAGTTCAATTTTGGTTTCATCTGACCAGAGCACCTTCTTCCACATGTTTGGTGTGTCTCCCAGGTGGCTTGTGGCAAACTTTAAACAACACTTTTTATGGATATCTTTAAGAAATGGCTTTCTTCTTGCCACTCTTCCATAAAGGCCAGATTTGTGCAATATACAACTGATTGTTGTCCTATGGACAGAGTCTCCCACCTCAGCTGTAGATCTCTGCAGTTCATCCAGAGTGATCATGGGCCTCTTGGCTGCATCTCTGATCAGTCTTCTCCTTGTATGAGCTGAAAGTTTAGAGGGACGGCCAGGTCTTGGTAGATTTGCAGTGGTCTGATACTCCTTCCATTTCAATATTATCGCTTGCACAGTGCTCCTTGGGATGTTTAAAGCTTGGGAAATCTTTTGTATCCAAATCCGGCTTTAAACTTCTTCACAACAGTATCTCGGACCTGCCTTGTGTGTTCCTTGTTCTTCATGATGCTCTCTGCGCTTTTAACGGACCTCTGAGACTATCACAGTGCAGGTGCATTTATACGGAGACTTGATTACACACAGGTGGATTGTATTTATCATCATTAGTCATTTAGGTCAACATTGGATCATTCAGAGATCCTCACTGAACTTCTGGAGAGAGTTTGCTGCACTGAAAGTAAAGGGGCTGAATAATTTTGCACGCCCAATTTTTCCGTTTTTTATTTGTCAAAAAAGTTTGAAATATCCAATAAATGTCGTTCCACTTCATGATTGTGTCCCACTTGTTGTTGATTCTTCACAAAAAAATACAGTTTTATATCTTTATGTTTGAAGCCTGAAATGTGGCAAAAGGTCGCAAAGTTCAAGGGGGCCGAATACTTTCGCAAGGCACTGTATATACAATTTAGCAGTATGGCCAGACCCTTGTTTTGAGAATGAAATTAAAACCTGTGTTCCTTGAAGTTTCAAGGTCTCAGCTTTGAGAGAAGACGCCTCGTGAGGTATTGTTCTGTCACTTGCATGACCCTGTATTGGTCGGTCACATGATTGAAAAAAAACGTTAATGATCCATTAATTATGAATAATGACTAAGCTAAATCATGCTAATATTACTTTCTGTGTAAGCAGTACTTAAGAGAACTAACGGGATTGCCCCTTTAGAGCTCCTGATCGAAATGTGTACTTGTTGCATTGAGTTGGTTGGAACCTCTCCAGTGTGCTCATAATAAAGAATTATTAATTTAGGATTGACTTTGTGTCCCTGTGTAGAATTTCCACAACAATTTGGCATCAACGAACAGGATGATTGATTCTGCCTGCGGAGCATTCCAGTGGGGGTCTGCGAGGAAAGCCAGTGGCGCATTTTGATGAAGCATTAGGGAAATTCCCATCTGACCAAAAGAGGACGAGACCTGCCCAGACCAGACCCTTATTGGGAGCTGCCCAGGAGGAGACACATCATCCGTGAACAATTGAGGGACACGGCAACTGATTTCAGCAAATCAATTTAAATGAAGTTGTATGAAAATAGAAAAAAATATATAAAACCGATAAAACTAAACATAAAAATAGAGGAGTACCACTATTCCAATGTCAAGTAATATCACAAAGTGAATGTGGATGTAAGGTGTGTGAGTGTAGTGTATGTGAATGTTGTGTGAGTGTGGAAAGTATTAAGCTGATTGAAATTGGTATAATAACAGAATTGAAATTTGGCTATTAAGCTGATTGAAATTTGGATAATAAAAGATTGGCACTTGGATATTAGAAATAGAAAATCACTTAACTAAGAAATATTAGTTAAGTGATTGAAATGTGGATAATAAGCTGATTGGAATTTGGATAAAAAGTACTGAGTGAATGTGTGAAATTGCGTGTGTTATTCCAAATGCTGCAAGACTATACAATCTATAGGGAACATAGTATTTATGACTATATAAACTACTGAGACTATAGATAAGCAGACTATTGATACTATATGGTATAGATACTGCAGAGACTATGGCG
Organism: Oncorhynchus mykiss; assembly: GCF_013265735.2. NCBI lineage: Eukaryota > Metazoa > Chordata > Actinopteri > Salmoniformes > Salmonidae > Oncorhynchus > Oncorhynchus mykiss. Next base: position 4,971,236 of record NC_048586.1, on the reverse strand, counting down.
ACTGTTGAGACTATAGAGAAACCACGGCAGTGATACATATGACAGCAGAAGGCTGGAGCTAGTCTTATAGAGAAGACTAGAGTGAGGACAAGTAATGGTGCCATGGAAAGCCCCAATGACAACTGTCTGTAGGCATTTATTAGAGACATGTCTACATGGTCTGCAGCCACTGATAATAGCACACGTTGCAATTCCATATGTATAAAAAGGCACATATGGTGCATAGGAAGTAACAACAGGAGAATTGTTGAAGATGCAGATGGGGTAATAAGGGAGATTACCGAGTGTGCTTGGGAATAGTACTCAGTGAATGTGGATGTGAGAGTTGTGTGAGCGTGAAAGAGGTGCGTTTCTGAAAGAATACCAGTTCTGTGACTTTTTTTATCTACAATGTTATCTACGGTTATTATATATTTACATGAAGTAGTAGCAAGCTAGTCTTAAGAGAAGGCTAGAGTGAGGGCAGGATGCCTCACTGAAAATTGTTTGTAGGCATTTAAAAGACAAGTGTCTACGTGGTCGGAAAATCACTGGAACCGTTGAAGATACATATGGCGAATGCCTAAGAAGTGTCTGCGTGTGTCTGCAGCTTCTACTAATAGCACATCTGTAAAAATAGTCTATGTGGTCTGAGAACCACTTATAATAGCACAAAGTGTTATTGTAGGCATTTAGAGTGTTTGAAGATGCACATGACTGGTGTGGATGTCTGTAGGCATTGATGATCTATAACATTATAAAAGGATTCTGTATAGAGATTTGTAAGAAGAGAGGCCTATTCCGGAATATGCTGATAAATAAAACACTAAAGTGAATATTTAAACCCCTGTATGAATAGAACACTGGTGTAGAGAAGTAATGTGTGATGTAACACAAATGTATACTAGAGTTAAAGTAACATAATATTTAATATAATGGGTTCCTAGAGATCTGATGAAGTAACAATACAAAATATATATATACAATTTGTACACCCACATGTAGACGTACGTTAGTGGTGTAAAAAGTATTCTGAGAAATGTTCAGAGTGGTCCCTTTATGGATAATTTGATAAAGATAAGCTTAAAGCATTGTACGGAAGGGCCTCCCGAGTGGCCCAGTGGACTGTGCCACTAGAGATCCTGGTTTGAGTCCAGGCTCTGTCTCAGCCGGCTGCGACCGGGAGACCCATGGGGCGGCACACAATTGGCCCAGCATTGTCCAGGTTAGGGGAGGGTTTAGCCTGCAGGGATGTTTTTGTCCCATCGCGCTCTAGCGACTCCTGTGGTGGGCCGGGTGCATGTACACTGACACGGTCACCAGGTGTACAGTGTTTCCTCTGACACATTGGTGCAGCTGGCTTCCAGGATAAGCGGGCATTGTGTCAAGAAGCAGTGCGGCTTGGCTGGTTAGTGTTTCTAAGGATGCATGGCTCTCGACCTTCGCCTCTCCCGAGTCCATACAGGAGTTGCAGCGATGGGACAAGACTGTAACAAACAATTGGATACCATGTAATTGGGGAGAAAAAATGGGTTAAAAAAAATAAGCATTGTACGGGACTTGACTTACCCCTAACCAATAAAACTAAAAACGCTTATGAGATTTATTCCACCCTCGTAACACATTTTGAAACAAACCCCATACCTGTTTAAATAGACCCAATGATTTTATGTATTCACCTATTCAACCATTTAATTTGCTAGGTAGAGACTTATTATGTACAGAGCACCATGTCATCTACAGGGTACCGATAAACAGTGCCAGCCCACTTAATACATTTTGATTCCTCCAAAGCATTACATATGAATATTAAAATAATAGACATTTAATAAATATTGAAGCAGAAAGTGAATATCCAACAGAGATTGGTAATATAATTATAGAGTAGGGTATAATAAAATGAAAACAATGCCTTCCATTATGGAGAAAGTAATCGTGTTTATGTTTTTTTTTTAAACATTGCATTAGGGAGGGAAAGCAAAATCTGAGTATATTAGCAGTAGTGATTGATGTCTTCCTATTGGGAAGGGAGTCCAAGTTGAGGGAAATAAATATGGAGACTAAATCAAAATCCAATCAAATTTGATTTGAGACATGCGCCAAATACAACAGGTGTACAGTGAAAGGCTTACTTACAAGCCCTTAACCAACAATATATATATCTAATTCCATGTATAATAGTGGTATCTTTATCAATGTTTATTATGAGTATTTCTGTAATTTGATGGGGCTCTAAGCTAAATCACCGCATGTTTTTGAACTACTGAACGTAACGCGCCAATGTAAAATGCTGGTTAGAGCTAGCTTGACCACCAGAGGGCATCTTTGAGAAGTATTTGACAGCCTTCAATAGTGGCTGTACTAGAGAACACAGGCACACAGGACACAGGGCTTCAATTCGCCAACAAGGAGGAAGGAGTAGGCTGTCCTTGTAAATAAGAATTTGTTCTTAACAGATTCCATGTGTGTTATTTCATAGTTGTGATGTCTTCACTATTATTCTACAATGCATTAAATAGTAAAAAAATGTAAAACCCTGGAATGAGTAGGTGTGTCCAAACCTTTGACTGGAACTTGCTTAATTTATTTAATTAATATTATGGTGTGGGGGGGGGGGGGGGGGGCGCTGCTAGTGTGCATGCGTATGGAGTAGAAGCGTTCCTTCAGATCTTCTCTCCGCTCATTTTTAAATCTTTAATTGTTACTGTTTTAGTTCCAAATATGCAATAAAATATATACACATTGTTTAGTATATAACCCAAGCACCAACTATCAGCGAAAAAGTGAAATATGGTGACGAAAACCAACAGAACAGCTAACGCAAAGTCTTCAAAGGCCCAGTGTAACGGCAGATTTCCTCTTCGTCTGAAGAGGAGTAAGAATCGGACCAAGATGTAGCGTGGTAAGTGTTCATGACGATTTCTTAAAAATGAACTGAACACTGAAATACAAAACAATAAACGATGTGATGAAAACGAAAATCGAAACAGTACCGTGTGGCGACAAACACTCACACGGAAACAAACACCCACAAACCAACAGTGAAACCCAGGCTACCTAAGTATGATTCTCAATCAGAGACAACTAACGACACCTGCCTTTGATTGAGAACCATACTAGGCTGAACACAAAAACCAACAAAGAAAGACAAACAGACTGCCCACCCCAACTCACGCCCTGACCATACTAAAACAAAGAATAAAATAACAGAACTATGGTCAGAACGTGACACCCAGGCCCAACAAGCAGCAGCTAGCACCATTTTGAGTTCTGAAGACGAGAACTCTTCAGACACCCAACAATAAGATTCTACCACGGCAATGTTTCAACAAATGAAAAAGGCTGTAATAAAAACGATCAACGATTGACAGGCTCAAAACAAAGTTTGAGTCTCTAAAAGACAACACAGGCCACACTGAAGAGTCAGTGAAAATACAAATCTCACTGATTTATCAAGACCAGTCTCCATGCTTGTCTCAGAGCAGCGTGAAATGGGGCAAAAATAGTTGTAGGCTATTGCTTCAAATCCTATTGCTTCTAACTTCAATATGCTCTTTAAATAAATAAGACCTACACCACTTTTAACAGCACATTACTCAACACTAGTGAGACTCATGTTGCCTACGGTAGGCCTACAGTATATAAAAAAATATGACCTGACTCTCCGGCAAAAAATTACATATAGAGGATTGGAGGATTTCTAAATTAAAACCAAAAGCCACCTCATGGGTCTCCCGGTGGCGGCCGGCATGGGTATCGAACCTGCATCTGTAGCAACTCATTTTGCACTGCGGGAGCCCCCATCCACAAAGTATCAAAATACAAATATAGCCCTGCTAATAGCCATAATGGCGTTGTCTGTGTTTGAAAGAGTATGTTTATCATTATTTTATTAACAAAAGCATAAAGATTCTGATGAAGAAATACAGTACTGTACAGCATATGCTTTTACATTTGGATAATAAAGCATTTAAAGCATTTTGAAGATATAAGCCACCTGCATTTGTGTATTAGGCTACTGTGCAGTCTGACAAGTAAACATAGCCTACAATATATACTGTTGTAAACATGGGAACGTGCCTAATTCCTTACATAAGGGAGAGCAGGCCATGTCCAGACTTTCTCGTGACCTCAAGTACTAATTAACTCTGTCTTTAATACATTTTCGGGTTGCATCAGTCATGGACAGAAACTTCTGAGACACATTATTAATGATGAACACCCGGAGGTTCACTGGTAAGCCACATTTGCCTCGGGATCCATTTGCCTCGGGATCCCAGTTGGTATTCTGTGCCCACTCGTGGTATTTCTCTTTGGTTACACATCCTTGGAATAGCAGAACAGCATAACGGTCCGGACGGCCATTGTAGTGCCTGGTGGGCAGTTGGTCAAGTTCTGTTGTCAGAAGAGGAATGGAAATGTCAGGGTGAACCGACGACCTGACGAACCCGCCAGATAGGTTGACTCTGCCTTTTATCATTATGTTATTAACAATAGCATAAAGATGCCAAGATTAGTTACATTGTTTTAGTTTGAATGTTTCCCTAGTCAGTGCCATTATTAGTGAACTGTCCCTTAGTGTTTCCAGTGTGGCGTTGTGGGGGTCTAAATTAATAATAATAATTGCTTTGTTTAAAAAATAACAATATTTTGGAGATGATTTCATTTTCAAATAAAATGAGCGATAAAAAGGCCATTCTTGAACATGGGGTGAGACATTGTTGCCATTCTGTTATTTAGAATTATATATTTCTGTTTTTAGAGGGAGCGAAATCAAAAATGTACAATCTTCTCATGGGTCTCCCAGTTGAGGGCAGCACAAGTATTGAGCCAGCATCAGTAGTAACACAGCTTGCACGGCTATGCAGTGTCTTAGACCGTTGCACCACTCAGGCACTGTATAATGTGACCGGTCGGGAGTGGCCTACAGTACTACAGTAAGAGCAAAATATTAATGATACTTTAATTCTGTATATGCATGGGTTTATCAAAACTTATTGCTCAAGATGCAGTAAACTCGTTTAAGATTATCATTTTTTTAGGACTGAAAGATGTTTATTTTCTTTCTTCCAGGATGTATGGAAGGTCCGCTACCAAGTTTTTCTTATGTTTGCCAATGGTTCTGTGTCTCTCCCTTTGAGGGGCTTCCTTAGGCAGGTGCTTTAGGAGAGCAGTTATTGTCACTGTGTACTGTCCAGTGTAAAAGTGTCTGGATCCAGCTGTTGAGGGAGCTCCCATATTTGTTTTGTTTCTAACCTACTGACCTCTGTTCTGACTTCCTGGTGAGACCTGATCACCCTCACTACAAAGATTAGAGACATTGGTGAGATTGAAATGGGCTATGTAAACACTAATAATTAGAAGAAGTTTATAATTTAGCAATAGTCCTATGTGTGATTCGGACCACGAGAAGGACAAAGAGAGAGAGTGCTGCTCCTGAATGATGCACACCTGTCTCTAGACAATTCCTTGAATTACCTTATGGGATACAAATACATGAAGATGGAGACATCAAGGTTTGTAATTCAAATTGTATTTTTTATTTTTATTTTACCAGTTGCGACTCTAGCGGCAGTATTTTCATTTTTGGAAGAAAAAAAACGGGATATTTTGTCAGGACAAGATGCTAGAATATGCATATAATTGACAGCTTTGGATAGAAAACACTCTAACGTTTCCAAAACTGTAAAGATATTGTCTGTGAGTATAACAGAACTGATGTTGCAGGCGAAAGCCTGAGAAAAATCCAATCCCGGAAGTGCCCCAGGTTTTGATTGCGCTGCGTTCCAATGAGTCCCTATTCAGCTGTGAATGTGCCATCAACGAGCTTACGCTTTCTACGTATTCCCCAAGGTGTCTACAGCATTGTGACGTAGTTTTACGCATTTCTGTTGATGAATAGCCGTAGGGAGCCACATAGCGTATGTGGTCACATGGTGGCTCCGAGAGAGATTCTCGCATAAAATACAGAGGTAGCCATTAATCAAATCGGTCCTACTGAAAAACTAATTGTCCCGACGGATATATTATCAAATAGATATTAGAAAAACACCTTGAGGATTGATTCTAAACAACGTTTGCCATGTTTCTGTCGATATTATGGAGCTAATTTGGAATATTTTTCGCCGTTTTCGTGACTGCAATTTCCGGTCGATTTCGGAAGAACAAACGGAGCTATTTCGCCTACAAAAATAATATTTTGGGAAAAAATGTACTTTGGCTATCTACCTGGGAGACTCGTGAGTGAAAACATCCGAAGTTCATCAAAGGTAAACGATTTAATTTGATTGCTTTTCTGATTTGTGACAAGGTTGCCTGCTGCAATCGATAAACTTACACAAATGCTTGTCTAGCTTTGGCTGTAAAGCATATTTTGAAAATCTGAGATGACAGGGTGATTAACAAAAGGCTAAGCTGTGTCTCAATATATTTCATTTGTGATTTTCATGAATAGGAATATTTTCTAGGGATATTTATGTCCGTTGCGTTATGCTAATTAGTGTCAAGCGATGATTACGCTCCCGGATCCGGGATGGGGAGTCACAAGAAGTTTCAACAGGCAGTGTTGTTGTTTTTTTGGACGCATGAATCACAATGTGAGTCATGTGTCCAAAGGGGGAATTACCAGTCCCCTGGTGCCTTTTGGTAAATATGCAAATTTATTTTCTTCACATGCCTGCATGTAAAAGGAAAAATATATGTTGGTATTGGTTGACAGTTACTCCAAAGGGATTGAAGTTTTCCCCACCTCTAGTTTATATGAACAAGTGTATTGCTGTTGTTGTGTTGTTGTTGTTTTTTTGTCTTGCTTCAATACAAATCTCATCAGATTGGGTCTGCTGGGTGGTTGGGATTTATCCCTAAGGATTAGCCTTCTGACTCCCTGACCCTGTAACTCTGCGGTGAGATGGCTTCTGCTCTTACACCTTTTTTAAAACTTTTGTAGTCAAGTGGATCTCTCTCTCTCTCGACGGGCACAGTAGTAATAAAAATGGACTTGGAATACTGCAGTTCACAATGCTGCCTATAGCACTTAATGTGCTATTACCGTAATATCAAAATTCCACTGCGGTAGAACTTCATTGCCCCCTAGCGGTCATACAACGCACAATAGGATTCCACGTGAAATTTTATGAGAAAAATTACAGTTTAAATGTTAAGATTTTTTTTCCATTTGTCACATCCCTATTATGAACGAAGCACTACACTTAGGTTTGTACCTGTTTAGATCTCTCATAAGCCAATAAATTGAGTCATGAAACTTAAGACATAAGTAGTGTAGTACCACTATCATCCACCTGACAGCATTCTCAATAGAATGTTTTGAGTGTTTTATTCGATAAAAATAAATACATTAAAATAGCCTAGTTCCCGATTTTCATGGCACCAGTTCTTTTTGCATCTGAATAGCTTTTAATAAGCCTACATGAGTGATAACTTCTGTGATAAACTTTAAGTAGAATGATGCAACACATACTTCATGTTGGGTAGGCTAATATAAAATCAGTCTAAACTGGTGTTGTTTATTTTTATGTACTTTTTATATGGATGAAAGGATTACTTATGCAGTAGAAAATTCAAACAGTCAATAGTCAGGGAATAATCAAGATCAGTCCAAAAACCATTATTCCATTTGATCTCTTCAGTTGGATTTACAATGTTTCTTTGGTGAAAAACCACTTCAACAAAAAAGCTTTCTAACACAGCCAAACACGTGATGGACACATTTTTCCATATCCATTTGGGTTTGGAGGCAGTTTCTGGAATATTCCTCTGAGCTTTCCCATGGCCAACCTCAGGCACTATTACACCTCTTCCTGCATTGCATCAATGGGGATCATGACCGCACCTCCCCCAAAGACAACCAGTGCATGATGAGGAGACATCACAAAGCAGTTTTAACAGTTTGGTGAACTCAATATGTCAGTACCGCAATGTATTAGCCAGCTAACTTAGTGGCACGGAGGTATTGTGAAACAATAAAACTGTTGTTTTTGATTGTTTACATTGTTTTAGCTCGCTTACTCATTAACCCTGATTCATTTACCCCCTGGTGGGCCTAACATTGACAGAAAACCCTTTTGTAAGACCTTTCTTAATGTAGAAATGAACCTTTCGTACATTTTGTAAAACCATCCAAGTAACTTTTTGGGCTCTTGCACAAAACGAGGCTGGGACAAACAGTTTTTCCAACAGTAATTGCTGTACTGTAACTAGCGTCTGGTGTATCATACTCTCTCGTTGCTAAGTGAAGCTGCGCAGCCTCCCACCCCTGGTGGTTCTTTGACTCTCCAATCGGACTGAACAATGCCCACCATTGAAATCTCAATGGTGTCTTTAATTGGCAGCTGGAAATCATTAATGCTGAGCCTGATAGCCATAGCAACTCCACAATAACTTTGTCATCCATATTCATGAACTAAAAATATATTTTAAGCCCGGTGCAATGGAACTAAGATGGAAAAATCAGACTTTGTTCGGTGTAGCCCGTGCACAGTGACTAAACAGTCTAAACAGCCTTGAAAAGAGGCCCTTCAGTGTTTCAGCATGTTTTGTAGCTGAGTCACTCGCCTTTTCCACCCCTGGTTGCTATTTACCTTTAGGAGTTATAATTTCCATGATTTGGATAAATGGGGCAACTGGAGTACATCTGGTAACCATTTTGTTCATGAGGCTTATAAGCTTGTTCTCTCTTCTTCTGTATGTCATGTTAGGGTACTGTACTGTAAAAGGAGGGAGGACAGAGTTTGCTCCCTCAGGAGAAATTGATGATGAATTGTACTGGATGTTTCCAAACCTCTTCTGGTTTTCAAAAGTGAAATAAGCTGCTTCATCACAATATTGTGTTATTATTTAATTATTGAAGTAAATAACAATTTATTCAAAATAAACCAACACGACACAGAATGAAGTTCCATTGAACTTGTCACATGAAAGATTTTACAGTGGAGAAGATGAGAAGTTGATTCAGCACTTGTGGCCATTGTGAACTTCAGTTCACTGATATCAACATCTAGGACTCACCATCCCATACAAATATATACACTACATGACCAAAAGTATCTCATTCCAAAATCATGGGCTCACAAACAATTTCTGTATGGACCTCGCCTGGTGCACGGGGGCCTTGTCATGCTGAAACAGGAAAGGGCCTTCCCCAAACTGTTGCCACAAAGTTGGAAGCACAGAATTGTCTAGAATGTAATTGAATGCTTTAGCATTAAGGTTTCCCTTCACTGGAACAAAGCAGCCTAGCCATGAAAAACAGCCCCGGACCATTATTCCTCCACCACTTTTTCACTGCTCCAGAGTCCAACGGCGGTGAGCTTTACACCACTCCAGCACTCCAGCCGATGCTTGGGATTGTGCATGGTGATCTTAGGCCTGTGTGCGGCTGCTCGGCCGTGGAAACCAATTCCATTAAGCTCCTGCAGTTTTTGTTCTGCCGTTGATTCCAGAGACAGTGTTGCATCCAAGGACAGACGATATTTACACGCTACGCGGTCCAGCACTCGCCGGTCCCGTTCTGTGAGCTTGTGTGGCCCACCACTTTGCTGCTGAGCCATTGTTGCTCCTAGACTTTCCACTTCACAATAACAGCACTTACGGTCGACCGAGGCAGGTCTAGCAGGGCAGACATTTGACAAACTGACTTGTTGGACAGGTGGCATCTTATGACAGTGTCACATTGAAAGTCACTGAGCTCTTCAGTAAGGCCATTCTACTGCCAATGTTTGTCTATGGAGATTGATGGCTGTGTGCTCGATTTCATACTGTCAGCAAAGGGTGTGGTGAAATAGCCTAATCCACTCATTTCAAGGGGTGTCCACATACACTATATAAAAAAAAGTATGTATCAAAATATTTGCTACTGAAACTCTGATATTACATGTTGATCCTGGCATAAATTGTTTATACTTGGCTTTCGAGCTAAATTAAATGGTGTCTTCAAGACCTTGGACCTCCTGCAATTTTATTGGGTTACTGCACTGGGCGAGTGTTACTTAAGTTCACAGAAACGGAAAACTTCAAAATGGAGTGTGTGTGTGTGTGTGTGTGTGTGTGTGTGTGTGTGTGTGTGTGTGTGTGTGTGTGTGTGTAAAAGAGAGAATGGGTACAACATTGTACAACTGACAGAAACGGGCTGAATTGCGATTACAATTTACATGAAAACAAATATTATACACCACACTTTTCGCAAAAATGGTTTGCTCCTACAGACAGTGAGTCTGGTGTCCATCGCTATATAAACCAGTCAGACAGGCACCGAGGCATTCAGTTACTGTTCAATTGAACATTAGAATGGACAAAACAAGTGACCTAAGCAACTTTGAGTGTGGTATGATCGTCAGTGCCAGGCACGCCGGTTCTAGTATCTCAGAAACGAGCAGCCTCCTGGGCATTTCATGCACTACAGTATCTATGGTTTATGGTGCGACGAACAAAAATGTCTGGTGGGCAAAAACAGCTTGTTGATGAGAGGTCGAAGGAGAATGGCAAAAATCGTGCAAGGTAACAGGCGGGCCACAAATAGGCAAATAACAGCACAGTACAACAGTGGTGTTCAGAATAGCATCTCGGAACGCACAACTCGTCAGTCCTTGTCACGGATGGGCTATTGCAGCAGACAACTACACCGGGTTCCACTCCTATTAGCTAAACACAAGTAAAAGCAGCTCCAGTGGGAACGTGACAATTGTGACCCGATTCATTAAACTAGGCGTATGTCGCAAGTCATGACTTTACAGGAGATCCGTTTGAACGTAAAAAAATATTTTTAAAATCAAAATGCTTTTTTTGCGGAAATGCCTTCTCGAACATGTGAACTTACCTTAATAACAAACTTATATGCCTTCTGTAAATACAAATAAAATTGTTAAATTATGAGCCTTGTTGGTTAAGCCACAGAAAAAAATAGCCACCTTCCCACTAGCCATGATTGGCTAAGATAATGAGTGGGCTAGACATGCTAAGAGAGGAGTTTGGATTGGTCTCCTATATTGAAGGCTTCTGTCTATTTGAGCTCGTCAGTCTGTGTTGGTAATCCTGTCGAATGTGACTTAAAAAAAAAAATATTGTGTAGAGGAGCTGCTTAAGTGTTGCTCTCCACTTTCTGGAGGATCAAGTTTTGAAATCAGTGGAATTAGAGTATGATAGCTAAAGAGATGGAGGAAACACCTGTCTCTGGATTACATCTTCAAACTAAGGACGTGGCATGACATTCCTGATAGGGAGACACGTCCATCATGCATGATGATGTATACAGGTAAGATTGTTGAATGTTAGCTAGCTATATTTTCAGCTATTACACATTTCTAATTTTCACAGAAAGTGGTTTCATTTCAAGCTAAAGTGTACTGTTAGCTAGCTAACGTTATCTGGCTGGCTCCCTAGCTGATGTTATTATTCGTATCCCAGAGCCGTTTGTTAGCTGGCTGGCCCGTGACGTGTGGGATCTTGTTCATTGTTTGTCTTAAACTAAAGTGTATTGTTACCTAGCTAACGTTATCTGGCTGGCTCCCTAGTGGACGTTATTATTAAAGCGTAATGAAATTGTTGCCAGCAGAGCTGGTTAGGCTGTTTTCATGTTAGACAGAGGTAAACAAATCATTGGACAGAGCGTCAAGTGTGCCCTCCGAGAACGAAACTAGATGGGTGGGGCTAAAGGGTGTGAACGATGCTGAATGAGTGTAGACAAGAAGAGCTCTTCACCAGATACCAACACATTTATTGGCGTATTTCTCAAAAGTTGATCAACTTTCAAAGCAGAATTACTTTCCCATTGTTCCTCAAATGCAGTGTGTGCGCTACCATTTTGTAGCTTGGAGTCTCTACTTTTATCCAATGTAAGAAACTCCTTTTCACATTTTGCTACATAAGACCGAATCCAGGTTGTGAGTCACAAATGAGGAGTGGAAAAACATAGCCTGATCCGACAAATCTCGGTTCCTGTTGCGTCATGCAGATGGCAGAGTCAGGATTTGGGGTAAGCAGCATGAGTCCATGGCACCATCCTGCCTTGTGTCAACGGTACAGTTTTCTGGCGGTGGTATAATGATGTGGGGAATGTTTTCCTGGCACTTGTGCAGCCCTTGATACCAATTGAGAGAAATGTCAATGTCCCGAAGAAGTCAGGCTGTTCTGGAGCAATGTAACTAGCTAGTAATGTTCATCATACACACGCCAGGAGCTCTTTTTAAGGACGCCTCACTGTCTCGGACATTCACTTTTTCTCTGTAGTAGCTGCTCCTAAGTATCTAGTCCCCCATGGTCGAAAGCGTACCACCCACTTCACAAGAGAGCTGCAGTCTGAAAGTGCATTTTGATTACCTCCAGCTGGTTCTCAGTAGGGCTGTTACGATGACCGTATTACCGCCACAGTAAGGAGTCATAACCACAGTCAGATTCCATGTGACTGTTTAGTCACGGTAACAAGGCTTCTCCAAAACGGTGCTCTGATGCCTCTAATGGTCATCAGTAGCCTACCAAAGTCACTATTGCGCTGCGAGAAAAGCATCCTCCATTTGTTATTCAAGTGCATATGGATGAAATCTTTTTTTACCCTCCCACTGTTCCAACAGGTACATGATAATGGCCCATTCTAAATCAAAACTTGTTTCACACATATTATTTAGTATATGTAAAGGCAAGATTAAGTTGAGAATAGTCAGAATGGTAAGAATATTATCAGAATATTATCACTTGTGAATGATGGATTTTTTTTGCAACTTTTTCCAATCATAGTCACATGCATCATGTTGGCCTGGCCCATAAAGCCTATATGTTTTGCCAAGGTTTGTATCACAACTAAAGTGGCCAAATAACTCAAAACAGCCTATAGGCCAAAGAACCCCTGGAACATGGTTGGAGAGCCCATAGCCTACAGAGCCGAGTGAAACGTGTTCTTATAAGTCGAGTCATTGCACAATTGCATGTGAAAACCAGTTTTGACTGGCCACTATTTAAAAACTTCTCAGCTTTCTCGTACTGCTATATTTATTTCTAAATTCTTAAAAATTAAGCACATTAATCGGCTTTACAAACGGCCTACCTGGCATATTAAAAAAGTAACTGCACATAACTTCCATTCGCTATTGAAGTACAGGATATGGATTACATTTTTTTTAAGAGCCTTTCTAAATGAAAAATAATTCCACTCTTTATGTAAAGACCAGTTGGAGAAAATGGAGAATACTGGTTGAGAAAATGGTCAAATTGTGAATCAGAGACTGATTAAGTGTGTGCAGCCTGCCATTCATACACAAATCATCTTCTGTCGCATCATGCAGCCTTAGAATATATTAGAAATCAAAACATATAACTTAACGTTTGTATCAAAACTACATTTGCATAAATAACTCTAAATAAAGCATATATACATGGACCTGTTTCTTTGTTAACTGTTCAACACAGAATAGCCGCATGTGCACGCACTCCCTCGAAAATAGTTTGCGGAAATATATCCTTTGTCATTTCTTCAGCTATGTTCCATTGTATTGATCTTACTATAAAATAGTGTAAAATAATGCCACAGGAATTATAAGCAAATATTGCCTGCTAAATGAACTAGTGTAGCTCACAGCCATAGGGCATAGACAGTTCAGGACCTAACATAATGACGACTCAGAATATGCTATTCTGTTCTTCTGAAATAGGCTAGGTTTCTTTAGACCTGCCTAAAATAAATAATGGATTTATTGTGATGGTGTAGGCTATATTAAATGGATTTATTAGACTTTTTAAAATGTAGATGTTCCAAAGGTCAGCATCAGTGGCTTGTAGGCTATGCGTGGAAGACGGAGATGCTATGTTATACTGAACAAAAGTTATAGTTCATTTAAGGAAATCAGTCAATTGCAATAAATAAATTAGGCCCTAATCTATGGATTTCACATGACTGGGCAGGGGCGCAGCCAATCAGAATGAGTTTTCCCCCACAAAAGGGCTTTATTAAAGACAAAAATACTCCTCGGTTTCATCAGCTGTACAGGTGGTGGTCTCTGACAGTCCCTCCGGTGAAGAAGCCGGATGTGGAGATTCTGGGCTGGCGTGGTTTACACGTGGTCTGCGGTTGTGAGGCCGGTTGGACGTACTGCCAAATTCTCTAAAACGACGTTGGAGGTGGCTTACGGTAGAGAAATTAACATTTAATTATCTGTCAAAAGCTCTGGTGGACATTCCTGCAGTCAGCATGCCAATTGCACGCTCCCTCAATACTTGAGACATCTGTGGCATTGTGTTGTGTGACCAAACTGCACTCTTCAGCGTGGCCTTTTATTGAACCAAGCACAAGGTGCACCTGTGTAATGATCATGCTGTTTAATTCGCTTTTTGATATGCATACCTGTCAGGTGGATTGATTATCTTGGCAAAGGAGAAATGCTCACTAACAGGGACGTAAAACCAATTTGTGCAACATTTGGGAGAAATAAGCGTTTCAGTGCGTATGGAACATTTCTGGGATATTTTATTTCAGCTCATGAAACATGGGACCAACACTTCACATTTTGCATTTATATATTTTTTTGTATAATTAACAGTAAATTACAGTGAGACCGGCAGTTATTTGAATGACAATCACCGCCTGATAAAATGTCATGACTGTCACAACCCTAGTTCTGAGCACATTCAACACAACAAAGGCTAAAAATAGCACACATAACACATTTAACATAAACCAAGATAACATTCCAACATTTCACTATGACAGGGCCTTTAAAATAGATCAAGACAGCTCTCTTACTCTGTTGATCTGTGCTTTTGGTGTAAGACTAGAATGCATTATAGGTGGGCTCTTACCTTTCACCACAGCAATTATCAATGGGAAATTGGGAACTATATGTCATTACAGTCCACTAATGAACATTATTATTATTAATCGCTTGAAACAAAGCTAAGCTTAAGCTTCAATGAAGTGATCAGGGAAGTGCAACTATAGTTTTCCTTCACAGAAAATACATTAGTGCCACACATTTTACAGAAAATAGCTTAATATTCATCAGATGATAACATACAGTTGAAGTCGGAAGTTTACATACACCTTAGCCAATTACATTTAATCATAGAAAAAATTCCCTGTCTTATTTTAAGAATGTGAAATGTCAGCATAATAGGAGAGATAATTATTTCTTTCAGCTTTTATTTCTGTCATCACATTCCCAGTGGGTTTATATACACTCAATTAGTATTTGGTAGCATTGCCTTTAAATTGTTTAACTTGGGTCAAACGTTTCGTGTAGCCTTCCATAAGCTTCCCATACAAAGTTGGGTGAATTTTGGCTCATTCCTCCTGACAGAGCTGGTGTAACCGAGTCAGGTTTGTAGGCCTCCTTGCTCGCACATGTTTTTTCAGTTCTACCCACAAATGTTCTAGGGGTTTGAGGTCAGGGCTTTGTGAAGGCCACTCCAATACTTTGACTTTGTTGTCCTTAAGCCATTTTGCTACAACTTTGGAAGTATGCTTGGGGTCTCTGTCCATTTGGAAGACCCATTTGCGACCAATCCTTAACTTCCTGACTGATGTCTTGAGATGTTGCTTCAATATATCCACATAATTTTACTTCCTCATTATGCCATCTATTTTGTGAAGTGCACCAGTCCCTCCTGCAGCAAAGCACCCCCACAATATGATGCTGCCACCCCCGTGCTTCACGGTTGGAATGGAATTATAAGTTAAATGATCTGTCTGTAAAAAATTGTTGGTAAAATGACTTGTGTCATGCACAAAGTAGATGTCCTAACCGACTTGCCAAAACTATAGTTTGTTAACAAGAAATTTGTGGAGTGGTTGAAAAATGTGTTTTAATAACTGCAGCCTAAGTATATGTAAACTTCAGACTTCAACTGTGTATGCATAACTTTATTTGCTTGATTGCCTGTCTTTGCAATTAGTTTATTTAGGCTGAGCTTGTTAGTATATGTAGCTAGCAGCCTCCATTGAAATTTGCCATTACTTGTTCTAATTTTGTTAGCATCCTGGTAATAGACGTCCAATGGGCTTTTTTGTTGTTGCTTTTTTTGGCGCCCCCTTGTGTAGTAGGCCGGTAGTAACGTATAGCCTGGTATGAGAGGACAGAATGATGTTATGAAAATCTGGATACTGCCCAACCGTACTGGCAAGTAAGCATTTAACTAGGGGTCCATTTGAAGAAAACAAAATCTATTCCACTCACTTTTTCACAGTCTCAACGGCTCACAAACACATGTGCACAGACACATACATGCACGCAGGCACACAGTAAACCAATTTCATATGCTCTCATCTATAGCAGCGCTCACTCTCACTCAGAAACAGAGCTGTTCAGTTCAGATAGTATCATTTGTAGGAGCAAAAAAGTTGCCACTCCTATGTCCTCATGTTCTCATGCAAATCCAAATGACTTGCACAAGGAAACTAAACTAGTATTCATATCGCTTTGTCCTCCAAGGTTTGGAACATGTGATGTTGCAAATTGTCCCTTGAGTAAGACAGTAGCCAAACAGATTCTATAAAACTTGTGTCACTTTCTCAAGACTGCTGTAATTGAGTATAAATGTGCCGTTAATAGCCAGCAGGGCCTAGCTGGGTGTGTGAAAGGAAAAGCCATCCAACACCAAGCTCCATAACTTTAAAGGAGGGATTCCTATAAAAACGACTATTTCTACCATCTCGAGACAAATGCTCCCCTACACATCAAACCAAGAATTCTGGAATGTTGTTTGCTAACAGTGTTATTAAGTCTATGGTTTACTGACAGTCAGCAACAGCAGTAAAACCAAGCCATATCTTTCCAACTAACAAGGAAATCACAACCGTATGAGACTTATTTTGTCAAACATTTCTCTTCAAAAATGTCTTCATCATTTAAAGGCCTGTTGTATATTAGCAGGTGAATGGACATCTGTGGATGACATCATCACCACCAGCGGCATGTTTCTGATGTGAACACGGATGTTGATCTGACGCGGGACAGCCAAGCCAGACCAAGTGCTCAGTCAAACTGTGAGAAATATACATTTCACTGTGGGATGTCCTTTTAATAGAGGAGGACTTTAATGATGTGAGGCTTGGTGCACTGCCCGACTTTGGGACCCAGTGAAGGAATGTGACCATTTCCTGCTGTTTTTTGCTGACATTGATAGGCATCGCTTTCTGGTTTATCACTGCGCAGCAGAGAAACCAGGCCCTCTTCCTGCTTTCAGTGATTACCCGGAGAAGGGTTCCAACATTTCAAGGGCAGAGCAGGAAATAACTCATTAACAACTCCACAGGGGTAACCTAGAGGATCATTAAGCATTTCAAGAAGTAATTTTCAGTACTGTATAATTGGCATAGTAGTGCGTTATGTGTGCAGGGTGAGTGTACTGCAACAGCCACACAAGCTATAATAGGCATTGTTGTACTGTGAATCCAAGTTAAGTCAAAAATAAAAGATAACAATACCTTCAGTTCCAGTGTCTTTGTGGTTAGGCATTTATGATGTCAAATGCAGAATTCAAAACAATTCTAAAACTAATCTCAGGGCCTTCGACTATACTATACTTAAAACCAAACTCACTTTATATGTTTACATACCCTACATTACTCATCTCATATATAAATACTGTACTCTATACCATCTACTGCATCTTGCCTATGCCACACGGCCATCGCTCATCCATATATTTATATGTACATATTCTCATACATCCCTTTACAATGTAGTTGTTGTGAAACTGTTAGATGACTTGTTAGATAATACTCCATTGTCGGAACTAAAAGCACAAGCATTTCGCTACACTCGCATTAACATCTGCTAACCATGTGTATGTGACCAATAACATTTGAATTGATTTTTACTCCAAACTCTTGTGCATTGCAATTGCATTGCTGGACAATGCATTATTTTGGAGACAAGATTGATTTACATTTCTACCAGATCAACATTTTGATACAGAGTGCTCATCTTACCAATAGGGGGAGACCTAAAGCTGACCTACAACCAATGCCTACAATCCAATTTACCTCTGTATAATTCCATGACAAACGTGCACTGTTGAGTTATTGGCCATTGCAGTTCAGAACACCAGTAAGCCATTTGGTGTATTTATGTACAGTACCAGACAAAGGTTTGGACACACCTACTTATTCAAAGGTATTTATTTTTTATTTTTACTATTTTCAACATTGTAGAATAATAGTGAAGACATCAAAACTATAAAATAACACATATTGAATCATGTAGTAACCAAAAAAGTGTTAAACAAATCAACATACACTACCGTTCAAAAGTTTGGGGGTCACTTAAAAATGTCATGTTTTTGAAAGAAAAGCACATGTTTTGTCCATTTAAAATAACATTAAATTGATCAGAAATACAGTGTAGACATTGTTAATGTTGTAAATGACTATTGTAGCTGGAAACAGCAGATTGTTTATGAAATATTTACATTTATGGGATATCTACAGCGTACAGAGGCCCATTATCAGCGACTATCACTCCTGTGTTCCAATGGCACGCTGTGTTAGCTAATCCAAGTTTATCATTTTAAAAGGCTAATTGATCATTACCCTTTGCAATTATGTTAGCACAGCTGAAAACTGTTGTTCTGATTAAAGAAGCAATACAACTGTCCTTCTTTAGACTAGTTGAGTATCTGGAGCATCAGCATTTGTGGGTTTGCTTACAGGCTCAAAATGGCTAGACACAAAGACCTTTCTTCTGAAACTTGTCAGTCTATTCTTGTTCTGAGAAAATAAGGCTATTCCATGCGAGAAATTGCCAAGAAACTGAAGATCTCGTACAACGCTGTGTACTACTCCCTTCACAGAACAGTGCAAACTGTCTCTAACCAGAAGAGAAAGAGGACTGGGAGGTCCTCTGAGCAAGAGGACAACTGAGGAAGAGGACAAGTACATTAGAGTGTCTAGTTTGAGAAACAGATGCCTCATGTCACGTTCTGACCCTAGTTCTTGTGTTATTTCTTTGTTTTAGTTGGTCAGGACGTGAGTTGGGTGGGTATTCTATGTTTTGTGTTTCTAGGTTGGGTTTCTTGTTTGGCCTGATATGGTTCTCAATCAGAGGCAGGAGTTAGTCATTGTCTCTGATTGGGAACCATATTGAGGTAGCCTGTTTTCCTTTGTGTTTTGTGGGTGGTTATTTTTAGTCTTTGTGTGTCTGCACCAGGTAGAACTGTTTTGGTTTTCACTTTGTTGTTTTGTGTTTTTGAAGCGTTCAGTTTTCCATAAAAAAGATGAACACTAACCACGCTGCGCTTTGGTCCTCTATCTACAGACGACAACCATTACATCTCACAAGTCCTCAACTGGCAGCTTCATTAAATAGTGCCCACAAAACATCAGTCTCAACATCAACAGTGAAGAAGCGACTCTGGGATGCTGGGCTTCTAGGCAGAGTTGCAAAGAAAAAGCCATATCTCAGACTGGCCAATAATGTAAAAGATTGAGATGGGCAAAAGAACACAGACACTGGACAGAGGAATTCTGCCTAGGAGGCCAGCATCCTGGAGTCGCCTCTTCACTGTTGACGTTGAGACTGGTGTTTTGCGGATACTATTTTGTGACCCACTACACCGGAGAGCCTTTTGAACGTAAAACATATATTTTTTTTATCAAAATGCGTTTTTTTGGGGCAGAAATGCCTTCTCGAACATGTGAACTTTCATGTGCCTTAATAACAAACTTGTATGCATGTGTAAATACGAATACAACTGTTAAATTACGAGCCTTGTTGGTTAATTCACAGAAAAATGTAGCAACCTTCCCACTAGCCATGATTGGCTGAGATAATGAGTGGGCTGGACATGAGGAGAGAGGATTGGTCTGCCATATTGAAGGCTTCTGTCTATTTGAGCTTGTCAGTCTGTGTTAGTAATCATGTCAAACGCTGCTTACATTTTTTTTTATTGTGTAGTGGAGCTGAATAAGTGTTGCTCTCCATTTATGGAGGATCAAGTTTTGAAATCAGTGGAATTAGAGTTTGATAGTTAAAGAGATCGAGAAAACACCTGTCTCTGGAATGCATCTTCAAACTAAGAGCAACCGTGGTATGGCATTCCAGACAGGGAGAGGCATCCACGATGTATGTTGATGTATGCAGGTAAGATAGTCCAGCGTTAGGTAGCTACATTTTCAGATATTACACGTTTCTAATTTTGACAAAGTGGTTTAATTTCAAGGTAAAGTGTAGTGTTGGCTCCCTAGCTGACATTATTTGTTTCCCAGAGCTGTTTACTTTTATAGTTAGTCTAATGTTAGCTAGCCATCATTGGACCTGGTTGGTTGGCTCCCATCACTGTGGCATTGTTGGCACTTTGTTCATTGTTGTTTAAGTAGCTAACATTAGCTGGCTAGCTCATTAGCTAATGCTACGTGACGTGTGTACAACACCCGTTGAATATGGCCGGTGTCAGTAAACATCTGTAAAAAAGCGTAGTGAAATTGTTGCCAGAAGAGCTGGTTAGGCTGTTTTCATGTTATCCAGAGGTAAACAAATCATCGGCCAGAGGGTCAAGTGAGCGAAACGAGATGGGTGGGGCTAAAGCTTAAGAGGGTGTGAGCGATGCTGAATGGGTGTAGACAAAGTAGAGATACCACTAGATATCAAACATTCATTGGCGATTTTCTCAAAAGTGAGTTTACAAGTTGATCAACTTTCAAAGCAGAATTCCTTTCCCATTGTTCCTCAAATGCAGTGTATGATATACCACTTTGTAGCTCGGAGTCCCTACTTTTATCCACTGTAAAAAAAATAATTAAAAAAAAAACATTTTGCCACATAAGTCACATTTTTAACTACTCTTTACACTTATGGTATCCAGCCAATCTCAACTGGATATCGTTGTCTCTTTCAATTTAACAAGAAAGTTAAATTGCCGAACAAACCTTCTCAGGTTGATCATTTGGTTAAAACCTGTTAAGGATATGGCAGACATATGCCCCCTTTGGAGAGATTGGGTACCCCTAGTAAACTGAAAAAAAAATCTGTCAAAAATTGCTAATGTACGCAAATAAAAATTATTATTGGATAGAAAACACTCTAAAGATTCTAAAACCGTTGGAATTATGTCTGTAAGTATAGCAGAACTCACAGGGCAGGCATTCTTCCAAACTAGTTTTTGTGGCCATGAAAGTTGGAGCAACTTTGACGTCATGGCCCCCACCCTTCCCAACCAGTTATGATTCTGGAACATGTATATTTAGTCAAAGTTTATGATGTCTATTTACGTTATCTTGCCGCGCTACATAGATTTCCTGCGGGCATTTTTGAGTAATTTATGGATATAAATGGCATATTATTGAAGAAAAAAAAATGTACTGTGTAACATGTCATATTACTGTCATCTGATGAAGATTTTCAAAAGGTTAGTGAGCGATTTATTTTTTAATCCTGCGTTTGTTGATTGCATGTTTTGGCTATTCAAATGAGCTGTGTCTGGTGGTGGTTTTACATATATATGTGCTATGTTTTCGCCGTAAAACATTTTAGAAATCTGACTTGCTGGCTAGATGAACAAGGTGTTTATCTTTCATTTGAGCTATTGGACTTGTTAATGTGTGGAGGTTAAATATTTTTAAGAATATTTTTGCGTTCCGTGCTCCACCGTTTCAGCTGAACGTGGGAGGGTTGATCCCCAATTGGGAACCAATATCTTAGACAGGATAAGGTCCAAATTGATTTGTTTCAACCAATGAGACATTTGTAACTCTTCCACGTTAACCTAGATACAGCGATGATTTCAGGATAATTCAAGTTTAATTCCCAGATAGCCTATACAGGTGCGATTAATCAGTAACATTGATTCATCAATTAAATTGCTATTGCAAATTCATTCATGTCCAACTCCCACATTACTGATCTAGTATTGATGGTTCATTAACGTATATAAATAGATTAAAATAGTTTTTTCAGCTTCCAATGACTCAAAACCCAAACTTTAAAAAATGCAAATAATGTGCAAGCTATCATGTCCCCATTCCCCTGCTAATTAGTGAACCTTCACCCATAAAAGTATTGATCGCTGACCCCAGCAGCGATAAAAACCCTAAGTATGCCATTAGCAGAAAACCAGCAGAAATTGCGACAAACGCTCTCCAAATTCAACCATCGGGCGCAGCTCTTGTAAAGGTTCTCTTCAGTTTAGCCCTGATGTATGGTCTCTATCAGAGATTGACATGGGTCCAGAATCGCAGTGCACAGCAGACGCACAAGCAAGAAACGGTTCATATGAAGGGACAGGTGGAGAGAACCGGGAAACTGCAGAAAAGGAAAACATTCTGCTAGGCAAGGAACTCCGTTTGAAAATTGAACAATTAAAAGTAATTGCAGTAAATACTTATGACGTTAATCAAGCACAAAATCTTCAACAAAATGGTTATCTACAGGAACAACTAGATTTAGCCAAAACGAAATATGATGAAGTCCACGCCAAACTAGATATATCGGACGAGTTATCTACAAAAAGGAGTGCACAACTTGATAATGCTGTTTTGATGAACGTTACTCAAAGCAATAATATTCTAGTCCAAATGCTGCAGACCAAAGACAATCAGTTAATGAACACACTGACCAAGTTGGATGACAAATCAGCAGAACTTATTGAAGTCACTGACCAAATGATTGATGAGAGAACTCAGGTGATGAAGATGGAAATGTTAATTTCTAAGCAAGTGGAGGAAATCTCATTACTGAACCTCTTGCTCCGTGCTCAAGACCTCTACCTGCAAACCAGTACACAAAGGTACACAAAGGAGTGAAGACGACAGAAGGTTTAAGACTTTGCCTCTCTCAGGTGTCCCTCAGTGTTCTCCTCTTGGCCATTCGGCACAGAGTAATATGTCGCCTCCTCGCCAACAAAGCCAAAGCTTGGCTTCTCTCTTGGCCTTTCGGGCCTCAATTTCCCCACAGGATGAAGCCAACCCTCTCCGCCCACTTGGCACGGAACACTGTGACAAAATCGTCAAAAATGTCTGCACCTTTGACCCCATTCCAGGTAAGCCAAACAGCACTGAGACATAACGGATGTCTTGGATAGCTAACCAAATGCTACGGGTTCTGACAGGCACCTGTTGATGCGAACGGCGAATAAATACATGACCAGGTTCATTCCTCTACAACAGCAACACCTACAAAAACAACTACGCTAAACTTGCTACATCTTTGAAAATAGAATTCAGTGGTTCTGAGACTCGCTGTCAAACAAGCTCGGAATGAACACTCATAAGCTTACAATCATAGGCTTCGTTCAGCTAACTTTGGCCTACTCACTGAAACAGGAATGGAATAGCTATTGTCATTCAAACAAATGTGTCTGTCGAACATGTATCTCAACTTCATTACTTGGGCCCTACAGCCCACACTGGTTTGCAAATCTCAGAACTCAGAGAATTTTGGAGCACAGTTTTGAGGCATCAAAAGTGTGCAGCACTGAATGCCTGACATCTTGGTTTTGAAGTTTAACTGCAGAACTCACTCCAGTTAGAGGGTGCATAATCAGGTATTGGAACATTGAGAGATGACGCCCACAACGGTTTCTACCACAAAACCACAATAGCAATACCCACCATGGTCAAAATAACTAAAGTACGTCGCCAGCGAAATGACTACCATTACAATCAACCTGATCAATACGATCCTGCACCCAACCCACACAAAGTGTCAGAACACAAGGGTAAAAAGCGCCACAAAGAGTTCGACGATGATCAAAACGTAGACCGATGCTCTCTAGATGTTCTTCTACATGAAGTACTAAAGAAAGAAAATGTTGATAAAGGGGAAAAAGACAAGTTACTATGACTAGACTTGGAATTGCCGGACAAGACGTCCGCCAGATTTACCACCCCTAGCAAGGGGATTTAGCACCCCTTGCCTTCACCATGAACACAAATGACATATCACGTAGTTGCGAACAACCACTCCACTTTGTGGGAAATATGACCAAAAAACAGAACTCAAACAGCCCATACCTGAAAACAGTCCTGGAGGACTGCTTAACCTGTGATGCGCTAATTACTTCAGGCGCGACAATGTCGCTAATTTCTGAAACGTTTTTCAATTAACTCAAAAGTGCTTTGAAGCCAGCTAAACGTTGGTTAAAAACAGAACGATGCAACACTACACTTTGAGGTTTCACTCAGACTACCTCACCTTGAGACTCATGCTGAAACTACACTTCCAGCACATATTGCTTGTTCACCCTGTGTATGTTACCAGCCTCGAATCTGAACCCCTGCGACTCGGAGCAGACTTGATGGATCGTTTACCTTCACTAATGGAAAACCAACCAAGTATGATCACAGTGCCGTCTCCACTGACCACACCATCTTCTCATGACGCTTGATGCAATGCAGTCCTCCACGAGGGGTATCTGTCACCAGCACCCTTTGGGAAAAATGCATTTTGAAACCACTTGGTGAAGAATCTGACCCAAGGAGATATTATGATTTCTCGTCACATTTAATCAGCAAACCTGATTGACCATTCTTTTCATGATTTCGAGCCAGCAGTCTCTGTGAATGAGAAACCTCTATCCTCCTTGGAGTCATGCAATACTGTAGCTGACATTAACCTCTCTTGTCCTTCGGACACTTCTGCAAGTACTGTGGCCATTTTAGGAATAAAAGCATCGATAAGCAGAGTGGACTATTGTTTCCATTGATACGTGTTCCACTTTGAGGGGGACAGAAACTTCTTACAATGAAACTAACGCCAGTCCCGCAACTGACCCAATGACTCCCACGAGACCACGTACAACACTGTACGAAGTCGTCCGAGCAGGAAACAAATCTAGTTGTCAACTTCCCTACGAGAACAGGGACGAGTGGACAAGCTCCTCAATGGGGATAACCTTAGAATACATCTGAGATATCACTGTGGTGTACCACACTGGTCATAAAAATCCAGTACTCTTTCCACCTCCAAAATCAAATGGTAACAATAATCATTCCTTGCCCTGTGTAGTCTAAACTACAATGCAACTAGTAAAATGCTATAATCATGTATTCTAGTAGGATAACATTTCAGGATAAACAGGTAGGATAGCTGGTCCCTTTGGGTAGCAGTACCAATGCCAGCAACAGTCAGCCCAGCCATCATCAGTAAGAAGGTTAGAGACCTAACAGATCAAATTGGGGCGGCCTTCTGAGAATTCCTAGGTGAATGCGTAAACCCCCAATGCCATCCGTTCTATTGGCTAACGTGCAATAATTGGTAAATACAATTGATGGCCTACGATCAAGATTATCCTACCAACGGGACATTTAAAAACGGTAATATCTTGTGTTTCACCGAGTCGCAGCTGAACAACTACACGGATAATATAGACCTGGCGGAACTTTCCATGAACCGGCAAAACAGAAAAACTTAATCTGGTAAGACGTTGGGGGGGGGGGGGGCTGGTGCTCAATGTCTAATATAAAGAAGTCTTGAGGTATTGCTCACCTGAGGTACAGTACCTTATGATAAGCTGTAGACCACACTATCTACCAAGAGAGATCTCATCTATATCATTCATAGCCGTGTATTTACCACCATAAATCGATGCTGGCACTAATATCGCACTCAACCAACTGTATAAGGTCCTAAGCAAATAAGAAAATGCTAATCCAGAAGTGGCGCTCCTAGTGGCCGGGGACTTTAATGCAGGAAAACTTAAATCCGTTGACCTAATTTCTACCAGCATCTCACATGTGCAACCAGAGGAAAAAGTGCATTAACTTCTCTAGGGTAGGAGGCAGCATTCGGAATTTTGGATGAAAAGCATGCCCAAATTAAACGGCCTGCGACTCGGGCCCAGAAGATATGATATGTATATAACTTGTAGATGTGGATTTAAAACACTCTAAAGTTTCCAAAACTGTTAAAATAGTGTCTGTGAGTATAACAGAACTGATTTGGCAGGCGAAAACCTGAGAAAAATCCATTCAGGAAGTTTTTTTTTTTCTTGTTGTAGTTTTCTATTCAATGTCATTACAGTATCCATTGACTTAGGACTCAATTTGCAGTTCCTATGCCTTCCACTAGATGTCAACAGTCTTTAGAAATTGTTTCAGGCTTGTATTCTTATAAATGAGGGAGTAAGACCAGTCTGAATGGGTGGAACCTGACGTGTCACAGAGCATTTTTATGCGCAATCCCGAGAGTGCATTTCCTGTTTACCTTTTATATTATTGCCCAGTTGAAATATTATAGATCATTTAGGCTAAAAACAACCTGAGGATTGAATATAAACATCGTTTGACATGTTTCTATGAACTTTACAGATACAATTGAGATTTTTTGTCTGTCTGTTTCGACTGCGTTTGAGCCTGTGGATTACTGAAGAAAAGGTTTTTGGATATAAACAGACTTTATTGAACTAAAGAAACATTTATTGAGTGCAACCATATGAAGATCATCAAAGGTAAGGGATTCATTTTATCTCTATTTCTGAGTTTTGTAACGCTTCTGCTTGGCAGGTACTGTTTGATAATTTGTCAACTGGGCTATGTTCTCAAATAATTGTAAGGTATGCTTTCGCCGTAAAGCATTTTTTAAATCTGACACCGTGGTTGGAATCACAAGAAGTTAATCTTTAAACCTATGTAAAATATGTTTTGTTTTCTGAATTTTTATAATGAGTATTTCTGTATTTGAATTTGGTGCTCTGCAATCTCACTGGATTTTGGCCAGATAGGATGCTAATGCCCCACATACCCTAGAGAGGTTAACAACGTTGTCCTCACAGTGACCTTAAGTACATATCCCAACCATAAGCCATGGATTAAAGGCAACATCCGCATTGAGCTGAAGGCTAGAGCTGCCGGTTTCTAGGAGCGGGATACTAATCCGGACACTTATAGGAAATCCCGCTATGCCCTCAGATGAACCATCAAACAAGCAAAGCGTCAATACATTATTAAGATTGAATCCTACTACACTGGCTCTGATGCTCGTCGGATGTGGCAGGGCTTGAAAACTATTGCGGACTACAAAGGGAAACCCAGACGCGAGCTGCCCAGTGACGCGAGCCTACCAGATGAGATAAATGCATTTTATGATCGCTTTGAGGCAGGCAACCCTGAAGCATGAGCGCACCAGCTTTTCCGGACAACCGTTTGATATCGCTCTCGTTAGCCAATGTGAGCAAGTCCTTTAAACAGGTCAACATTCACAAAGCCGCGTGGTTAGACAGATTACCAGGACGTGTACTCAAAGCATGCATGGACCAACTTGCAAGTGTCTTCACTGACATTTTCAACCTCTCCCTGACCAAATCTGTAACACCTACAAGTTTCAAGCAGAACACCATAGTCCCTGTGCCCAAGGAAGCAAAGTCACCTGCCTAAATGATTACCGCCCCGTAGCACTCACGTCGGTAGCCATGAAGTGTTTTGAAAGGCTGGAATGGCTCACATCAACAGCATCCTCCCGGATACCCTAGACCCATTCCAATTTGTATACCGCCCCAGCAAATTCACAGATGAAGCAATCTCACTCCAAGCTGCTCTTTCTCACCTGGATAAAAGGAACACCTATGTGAGAATGGTATTCATTGACAACAGCTCAGCGTTCTACACCATAGTTCCCATGAAGCTCATAACTTTTATTTTATACCTTTATTTAACTTGGCAAGTCAGTTAACCATTCTAGGGTACGTGTCAACAGCCAGTGAAACTGCAGGGCACCAAATTCAAAACAACAGAAATCCCATAATTAAAATTCCTCACACATGTATTTTACACCATTTTAAAGATACGCTTGTTGTAATTCCAGCCACAGTGTCCGATTTCAAAAAGGCGAAAGCAAACCAAACGATTATGTTAGGTCAGAGCCAAGTCACAGAAAAACACAGCCATTTTTCCAGCCAAAGAGGGGAGTCACAAAAATCAGAAATATAGATAAAAATGAATCACTAACCTTTGATGATCTTCATCAGATGACACTCATATGACTTCATGTTACACAATACATGTATGTTTTGTTCGGTAAAGTTAATATTTATATCCAAAAATCTGAGTTTACATTGGCACGTTATGTTCAGTAGTTCCAAAACATCTGGTGATTTTGCAGAGAGCCACATCAATTCACAGAAATACTCATAATAAACATTACAAGTGTTATTCACAGAATTAAAGATATAATTCTTCTTAATGCAACCGCTGTGTCAGATTTCAAAAAAACTTTACGGAAAAAGCAAACCGCTAGTTATCAAAGTAAGTGGCTGAATTAATAAGATGATGGGGAATTATATTGTGTTGACTTTCTACCGTGTTTGAGAAGTCAAAGTCTTTTGGATGAGTTATCTGTACAGCTGCCACTGCTATTTTTTTGATTTCCTTGGGTTTTTTCTTCTCTCGGGTTCTCAGCCGTCTGCTCCACCCCCATCTTCTCTGAGCAGAGTAGACAGGCCAATTGCCCTTGCGACTCCAGGATCCACACGTGTACACATATTTTTGGGAACATGTGAACTTTAATGTGCATTATTAACAAACTGGTATGCCATCTGTAAATACAAATAAAATGGTTAAATTACAATCCTAGTTGGTATACCCAAGGAAAAAGTAAGGAACCTTCCCGCTAGCCATGATTGGCTGAGATAATGGATGGGCTGGGCATGCCAAGAGATTAGTTCGGATTGGTCTTCCATGTAGTATGCTTCTGAGCTGCTCAGTATGTGTAGATAATCTTTGCTACCATGGCTTTTTTGAAAGATGTCTTGGAGAACTGCAAAAGTGTTGCTACTGCCCTCAACAACGTTGCTGGCCTGAATTTAGCAGGTGCTATCAACAAAGATAAGTGGGAAAAAGTTATGATATACTACTTTCTGGCAGACGATCATACCTTGCTGACTCTCTCTGACTCTGTAAATTAATCTTACGATAAAGGAAATCCCTGATTTAGGTAAAAACATTTTAATTGAACCAGACATTGTAGTCTTCTGATGACAGTAATGGGGAAGAAACAGTGATAGTATATTATTCATATCTCAGAAATCCATTTGCCTTGCTAGTTATAGCCTAATCTTAGCCAGCTAGCTAACATTGAACCTAGTTGGTTAGCTTTAGCTTTAGATTCATACTGCAGCATTTCATGCATGGTGACTAGCTATGACAATCCGTTTGTACTGCATGGGCTGGGATTATGGTTCAGTATTTAGCTAGCTGCTTGTCTAAATAAAATACTCCACTTTGCCAGATGATTGCATGACCCATCAAATTAGCCATGTGTTTGGGATTGTTTACGGCCCTCTATTGTATTTCCTAAACTTGTGTACATGTCTAGACAATAGTGTCCCATCCACTTAGCTAGATGTGGCAGGGGGTGGTTTTCTAAATTGAACCATCAATTTAGACAAGCGTGTCTGGGTAAGCATCATCTAATAATTATACTGAACAAAAATATAAAACGCAACATGCAACAATTTCAAAGATTTCACTGAGTTACAATTCATAAAAGGAAATCAGTCAATTGAAATAAATGTATTAGGCCCTAATCTATGGATTTCACTTGACTGGGCCGGGGTGCATAGGCCCACCCATTTGGCAGCCAAGCCCACTCGCTGGGGAGCCAGGCCCAGCCAATCGGAATGAGCCCCCGCCCACACAGGTGAAGTAGCCGGATGTGATATCCTGGCCTGGCGTGGTTACACATGGTCTGCGGTTGTGCGGCCGGTTGGACGTACTACCAAATTCTCTAAAACAATGTTGGAGGCAGCATATGGTAGAAAAATGAACGTTAAATTCTCTGACAACAGCTCTGGTGGACATTCCTGTAGTCAGCATGTCAATTGCATGCTCCCTCAAAACTTGAGACATCTGTGGCATTGTGTTATTTTTTTGGTCAAAGGTGGAATTTTCAAGTGGAATTTTAAGTTCCCCAGGACAAGGTGCACCTGTGTAATGATCATGCTGTTTAATCAGCTTCTTGATATGCCACACCTGTCAGGTGGATGAATTATAATGGCAAAGGAGAAATGCTAACTAATGTTCTGCACATTTGTGCACAACATTTGAGAGAAATAAGCTTTTTGTGCGTATGGAACGTTTCTGGGAATTTTTTTATTTCAGCTCATGAAACATGGGACCTACATGTTGCTTTTCTATTTTTGTTCAGTGTATAAAATATTTATACAATATTTTTATCTGGACACTTTCTATTTTTGATATTGCTAAAATGAAAATATGCTAGTAACCATTTCACTATTCCATTTACACCTTCTGTATCCTGTGCATGTGACAAATAAATCTTGATTTGATATAGTGTGTTTTACCAGAGACGGTAATGTGAAGGACAACATGACCTGCCCCAAAGTTAGATTAGGATTTAGGCCAAGGACTAGATATTGTATTTTTACCTGGAGATTTTCCCTTATTGTAGACTACTACTTTCAACACTTTTAGTCTTGAAATTTTGGTTGTTACCTACACTACCTTACTCACTCTGTTTAGCACATGGCCTCACATATGAATCCTTAAAGTGATGGTTGGGGCTAAGGCTTAAGAGGGTGTGAAAAATGCTGAATAGGTGAAGACAAAGAAGATCTCTCCAGTAGGTGTACCAAAACATTCACAGACATTTTGTAGAAAATGACGTTACAAGTTTATCAACTTTCAAAGCAGAACTACTTTCCCATTGTTCCTCAACTGCAGTGTTTGATATAGCATTTTGTAGCTCTGAGTCTTTACTTTTATCCAATGTAAATTAACACAATTTCAAATGTTCCAACATAAGACTGAATCGAGGTGGTCGGTCACATAAGATGGTGCGTAGGACCCAACCACACATGTTGTAATGTGATTTGTAATATATGAGACGTTTGCTGCTTTAAACCCAGTCGTGCATACAGTAAACGTGCCAAAGAGTGTCTGAGCCAAAGTCCGAGTGTAATATGAATGGCCACCACATGCATGCGTGTCACTAGAAACGTGCCAACTAAAGTAGATATTGTGAGGTGTATTTGTGTCACAACCTCTGCCTGAAGTCGGCTTCTCTCCTTGTTCGGGCGGCGTTCGGGGGTCAACGTCACCGGCTTCCTAGCCATCGCCGCTCCAATTTTCATTGATCCATTTGTTTTGTCTTGTTCCCTGCACACCTGGTTTACATTCCCCATTTGTTTTGGCAGGGTATGGTTCTCAATCAGGGACAGCTGCCTATCATTGTCTCTGATTGGGAATCATACTTAGGTAGCTAAGTGTTTGTGGCACTTAGCCCTGTAAAACATTTGGGGGGGGGCACACGGGGAGATTGTCGGAGTTTAGGCCTGAGCCAACTCCCTGTGCTTACCGTGGGGAGCATGTGACTGGTCAGGCACCGTGATATGGGGTGATGCGCACGTTGTCTCGAGTGAGCATTCACAGGCCGGTGTGCTCTGTGCCAGCGTCCCGCATTTGCCGGGTGGAAGTGGGCATCCAGCCAGAACGGGTCGTGCCAGCTCTACGCTCGAGACCTCCAGTGCGCCTCCACGGTCCAGTGTATCCGATGCCCGCCCCACGCGCCAGGCCTCCTGTGTGTCTCTCCAGCCCAGTGAGTCCTGTGCCGGCTGCACGAACGAGGCTTCCAGTGATGATCCATGGCACGAAGCCTCCAGTGATGATCCATGGCAAGAAGCCTCCAGTGATGATCCATGGCAAGAAGCCTCCAGTGATGATCCATGGAAAGAAGCCTCCAGTGATGATCCATGGCAAGAAGCCTCCAGTGATGATCCATGGCATGAAGCCTCCAGTGATGATAAATGGCACGAAGCCTCCAGTAATCTTGCTTGTTTGTAGGTGACCAAATACTTATTTTCCACCATAATTTGCAAATAAATTAATAAAAAATCCTACAATGTGATTTTCTGGAGAAAAAAAAATCGCATTTTGGCCTCCAGTGATGATCCATGGCACGAACCCTCCAGTGATGATCCATGGCAAGAAGCCTCCAGTGATGATCCATGGCAAGAAGCCTCCAGTGATGATCCATGGAAAGAAGCCTCCAGTGATGATCCATGGAAAGAAGCCTCCAGTGATGATCCATGGCACGAAGCCTCCAGCGATGATCCATGGCACGAAGCCTCCAGCGATGATCCATGGCACGAAGCCTCCAGTGATGATCCATGGCACGAAGCCTCCAGTGATGATCCATGGCACGAAGCCTCCAGTGATGATCCATGGCACGAAGCCTCCAGTGATGATCCATGGCACGAAGCCTCCAGTGATGATCCATGGCACGAAGCCTCCAGTGATGATCCATGGCACGAAGCCTCCAGTGATGATCCATGGCAAGAAGTCTCCAGTGATGATCCATGGCACAAAGCCTCCAGTGAGGAGTCATGGCACGAAGCCTTCAACAACGGTCTCCAGTCCGGGGCCTCCAGCAACGGCCCCCAGTCCGGGGCCCGCAGAGAGGGTCCCCACACCAGAGGCACCACCAAAGCGGGGTGAGCCAGAGGTGGAGCGGGGTCTACGTCTTGCACCAGAGCCGCCACCGCGGATAGATGCCCACCCGGACCCTCCCCTATATCAATCAATCAATCAAATTTATTTTATATAGCCCTTCGTACATCAGCTGATATCTCAAAGTGCTGTACAGAAACCCAGCCTAAAACCCCAAACAGCAAGCAATGCAGGTGAAGAAGCACAGTGGCTAGGAAAAACTCCCTAGAAAGGCCAAAACCTAGGAAGAAACCTAGAGAGGAACCAGGCTATGTGGGGTGGCCAGTCCTCTTCTGGCTGTGCCGGGTGGAGATTATAACAAAACATGGTCAAGATGTTCAAATGTTCATAAATGACCAGCATGGTCGAATAATAATAAGGCAGAATAGTTGAAACTGGAGCAGCAGCACAGTCAGGTGGACTGGGGACAGCAAGGAGTCATCATGTCAGGTATTCCTGGGGCATGGTCCTAGGGCTCAGGTCCTCCGAGAGAGAGAAAGAAAGAGAGAATTAGAGAGAGCATATGTGGGATGGCCAGTCCTCTTCTGGCTGTGCCGGGTGGAGATTATAACAGAACATGGCCAAGATGTTCAAATGTTCATAAATGATCAGCATGGTCGAATAATAATAAGGCAGAACAGTTGAAACTGGAGCAGCAGCACAGCCAGGTGGACTGGGGACAGCAAGGAGTCATCATGTCAGGTAGTCCTGGGGCATGGTCCTAGGGCTCAGGTCCTCCGAGAGAGAGAAAGAGAGAAGGAGAGAATTAGAGAACGCACACTTAGATTCGAATAGGACAGGAGAAGTACTCCAGATATAACAAACTGACCCTAGCCCCCCGACACATAAACTACTGCAGCATAAATACTGGAGGCTCCCTATAGGAGTCCGCACCTTTGGGGGGGGGGGAGCCATTTTATTTCTCTAGTTAGGTCAGGGTGTGTGGTGGGTGGGCATTCTATTTTTTCTTTTCTATGTTTCTTTATTTCTATGTTTTGGCCGGGTATGGTTCTCAATCAGGGACAGTTGTCTATCGTTGTCTCTGATTGGGAATAGGTAGCCCTTTTTCCCTCCTTTCAGTGTGGGTGGTTAACTTTGTTTGTGGGACTTAGCCCTGTAAGCTTCACGGTTGTTTCTTTCATTTGTTGTTTTGTTGGCGACATTTTAAAATAAAGTAAAATGTACTCTCACCACGCTGCACTTTGGTCCACTTCTTTTGACTGCTGTGACACAATCAATCTGTGCCTTATTTTTAACCAAATGTAATTGTGTTATTGTGACATGGTAGGAACCAGATTGTAGTTAAGTGTTTCCTAGGGGACCCATCGTATGTTCTCTTAGCTACTTCATGCTTCGCATATTCCTCTTTGATTTAGAAGATACTGTGGCACAAACAACATGCTGATTTAAGTCTACACCATCACTGGTCTTATCGGACTGTATACGTAATTACATTTGCTCAGTACATTTATTATTAGCTAGCTAACCAGTTAACATGAGATTAGCATTAGCAGCTAACAGAATTTAGGCCCAACTTGCTAAGAAAAGACAAACTAGCAGTTTGCAGATGTAAGAAACACAAACTAATAGTGTAATTATAGAACGCTAGTGGATTTAAATTGCGACACAATGTGAAAACAGCATCGTTGTCATCAACATTTTGTTGAATGTGCTGCATTGACCATGCAGACTGAACGCAAGTGTCTCAGGGTCGAGGAACAACAAATGCGCTCCTTGAGTGACAGGGGGAGAGGCTAGGTCTGTGTGGAAACCTGCATGGGGAGAGAGCAGAACATTAATCACTGCGTCAACCACCCAGTACTCTGCCCAGTGCATTTGGAAAGTATGAAGACCCCTTCCCTTTTTCTACATTTTGTTACGTTATGGCTTAAATAAAAATAAATGTCAAACTACACACAATACCCCATAATGACAAAGTGAAAATTGAATTTACCACAGGTGGACTCCAATCAAGTTGTAGAAACATCTCAAGGGTGATCAATGGAAAGAGGATGCACCTGATCTCAATTACGAATCTCATAGCAAAGGGTCTGAATACTTATGTAAATAAGGTATCTGTTTTTATTTGTAATAAATGTGAAAAAAATTTAAAAACTGCTTTCGCTTTGTCATTATGGGGTATAGTGTGTAGCTTGATGAGGAACACTTTTTATTTAATCCATTGTAGAATAAGGCTGTGGAAAAAGTCAAGGGGTCTGAATACTTTCCAAAGGCACTGTATATACAGTGGGGCAAAGTTCTCCCACTTAAAAAGATAAGAGAGACCTGTAATTTTCATCATAGGTACACTTCAACTATGACAGACAAAATGCAATTTTTTTTCTCCAGAAAATCACATTCTAGGATTTTTAATTTAATTTATTTGCAAATTATGGTGGAAAATAAGTACTTGGTCACCTACAAACAAGCAAGATTACTGGCTCTCACAGACCTGTAACTTCTTCTTTAAGAGGCTCCTCTGTCCTCCACTCGTTACCTGTATTAATGGCACCTGTTTCAAATTGTTATCAGTATAAAAGACACCTGTCCACAACCTCAAACAGTCACACTCCAAACTCCACTATGGCCAAGACCAAAGAGCTGTCAAGGACACCAGAAACAACATTGTAGACCTGCACCAGGCTGGGAAGACTGAATCTGCAATAGGTAAGCAGCTTGGTTTGAAGAAATCAACTGTGGGAGCAATTATTAGGAAATGGAAGACATACAAGACCACTGATGATCTCCCTCGATCTGGGGCTCCACGCAAGATCTCACCCTGTGGGGTCAAAATGATCACAAGAACGGTGAGCAAAAATCCCAGAACCACACGGAGGGACCTAGTGAATGACCTGCAGAGAGCTGGGACCAAAGTAACAAAGCCTACCATCAGTAACACACTACGCCGCCAGGGACTCAAATTCTGCAGTGCCAGACTGCTTAAGCCAGTACATGTCCAGGCCCGTCTGAAGTTTGCTAGAGAGCATTTGGATGATCCAGAAGAAGATTGGGAGAATGTCATATGGTCAGAGGAAACCAAAATAGAACTTTTTGGTAAAAACTGAACTCGTCATGTTTGGAAGACAAAGAATGCTGAGTTGAATCCAAAGAACACCATACCTACTGTGAAGCATGGGGGTGGAAACATCATGCTTTGGGGCTGTTTTTCTGCAAAGGGACCAGGACGACTGATCCGTGTAAAGGAAATAATGAATGGGGCCATGTATCGTGAGATTTTAAGTGAAAACCTCCTTCCATCAGCAAGGGCATTGAAGATGAAACGTGGCTGGGTCTTTCAGCATGGCAATGATCCCAAACACACCGCCCGGGCAACGAAGGAGTGGCTTCGTAAGAAGCATTTCAAGGTCCTGGAGTGGCCTAGCCAGTCTCCAGATCTCAACCCAATAGAAAATCTTTGGAGGGAGTTGAAAGTCCATGTTTCCCAGCAACAGCCCCAAAACGTCACCGCTCTAGAGGAGATCTGCATGGAGGAATGGGCCAAAATGACAGCAACAGTGTGTGAAAACCTTGTGAAGATTTACAGAAAATGTTCGATCTCTGTCATTGCCAACAAAGGGTATATAACAAAGTATTGAGATAAACTTTTGTTATTGACCAAAAACTAGAGTGTTGGGCCAGTAACCGGAAGGTCTAGGTGCATTCGTTTTAGCTCATCAGGGTCTCCCATTGCTAACTCTATAACTGCTCCCAGATCATTGATCCTTATAAGGGCCCCATGCTAAGTGTCAGCCAGCGGTCAAGTGGTCTCAGTGGTCCCCGGAAAAAGTGAGCTGCTTAGAAATGAGGAATCCTGTGATTTCTTTTGAGAAGGACAAGGGAGAGATACACTTTGGCTACGTACTACAGGCAGCCCAATTCTGATATTTGTTTCACTAATTGATATTTTGACCAATCAGATCAGCTCTGAAAAAGATCTGAGAAAAGATCTGATGTGATTGGTAAAAAGACCAATTGGTGGGAAAACAAATCAGAATTGGGCTGCCTGTGTAAACACAGCCCTTGAGCTACGGTTTTCGGTTTCTCTATCCATTTCAATGTTGATTGGGTGTGGGGCATTGATCAAATCAAATCAAATGTATTTGTCACATACACATGGTTAGCAGATGTTAATGCGAGTGTCGCGAAATGCTTGTGCTTCAAGTTCCGACAATGCAGTAATAACCAACGAGTAATCTAACTAACAATTCCAAAACTACTACCTTATACACACAAGTGTAAAGGGATAAAGAATATATGTATATAAAGATATATGAATGAGTGATGGTACAGAGCGGCATAGGCAAGATGCAGTATATGGTATTGAGTACAGTATATACATATGAGATGAATAATGTAGGGTATGTAAACATTATATTAAGTAGCATTGTTTAAAGTGGCTAGTGATATATTTTACATCCATTCCCATCAATTCCCATTATTAAAGTCAGTGTGTTGGCAGCAGCCACTCAATGTTAGTGTTGGCTGTTTAACAGGTTGATGGCCTTGAGATAGAAGCTGTTTTTCAGTCTCTCGGTCCCAGCTTTGATGCACCTGTACTGACCTCGCCTTCTGGATGATAGCGGGGTGAACAGGCAGTGGCTCGGGTGGTTGTTGTCCTTGATGATCTTTATGGCCTTCCTGTGACATCGGGTGGTGTAGGTGTCCTGGAGGGCAGGTAGTTTGCCCCCGGTGATGCGTTGTGCAGATCTCACTACCCTCTGGAGAGCCTTACGGTTGTGGGCGGAGCAGTTGCCGAACCAGGCGGTGATACAGCCTGACAGGATGCTCTCGATTGTGCATCTGTAGAAGTTTGTGTGCTTTTGGTGACAAGCCAAATTTCTTCAGCCTCCTGAGGTTGAAGATGCGCTGCTGCGCCTTCTTCACGATGCTGTCTGTGTGGGTGGACCAATTCAGTTTGTCTGTGATGTGTACGCCGAGGAACTTAAAACTTACTACCCTCTCCACTACTGTCCCATCGATGTGGATAGGGGGGTGTTCCCTCTGCTATTTCCTGAAGTCCACAATCATCTCCTTAGTTTTGTTGACGTTGAGTGTGAGGTTATTTTCCTGACAACACACTCCGAGGGCCCTCACCTCCTCCCTGTAGGCCGTCTCGTCGTTGTTGGTAATCAAGCCTACCACTGTAGTGTCGTCCGCAAACTTGATGATTGAGTTGGAGGCGTGCGTGGCCACGCAGTCGTGGGTGGACAGGGAGTACAGGACTCAGAACGCACCCTTGTGGGGCCCCAGTGTTGAGGATCAGTGGGGTGGAGATGTTGTTACCTACTCTCACCACCTGGGGGCGGCCCATCAGGAAGTCCAGTATCCAATTGCACAGGGCGGGGTCGAGACCCAGGGTCTCGAGCTTGATGACGAGTTTGGAGGATACTATGGTGTTAAATGCTGAGCTGTAGTCGATGAACAGCATTCTCACATAGGTATTCCTCTTGTCCAGATGGGTTAGGGCAGTGTGCAGTGTGGTTGAGATTGCATCGTCTGTGGACCTATTTGGGCGGTAAGCAAATTGGAGTGGGTCTAGGGTGTCAGGTAGGGTGGAGGTGATATGGTCCTTGACTAGTCTCTCAAAGCACTTCATGATGACGGAAGTGAGTGCTATGGGGCGGTAGTCGTTTAACTCAGTTACCTTAGCTTTCTTGAGAACAGGAACAATGGTGGCCCACTTGAAGCATGTGGGAACAGCAGACTGGGATAAGGAATGATTGAATATGTCCGTAAACACACCAGCCAGCTGGTCTGCGCATGCTCTGAGGGCGCGGCAGGGGATGCCGTCTGGGCCTGCAGCCTTGCGAGGGTTAACACGTTTAAATGTTTTACTCACCTCGGCTGCAGTGAAGGAGAGTCCGCATGTTTTGGTTGCGGGCCGTGTCAGTGACACTGTATTGTCCTCAGAGGGCAAAAAAGTTATTTAGTCTGCCTGGGAGCAAGACATCCTGGTCCGTGACTGGGCTGGTTTTCTTTTTGTAATCCGTGATTGACTGTATACCCTGCCACATACCTCTTGTGTCTGAGGCGTTGAATTGCGATTCTACTTTGTCTCTATACTGACGCTTAGCTTGTTTGATTGCCTTGCGGAGGGAATAGCTACACTGATTGTATTCGGTCATGTTTCCTGTCACCTTGCCCTGATTAAAAGCAGTGGTTCGCACTTTCAGTTTCATGCGAATGCTGCCATCAATCCACGGTTTCTGGTTTGGGAATGTTTTAATCGTCGCTATGGGAACGACAACTCGCTCACCGAATACGTCATTGTTGTTGTTTGACGCAATACGAAACATATCCCAGTCCACATGATGGACCAGCGTTGAACAGACCTCAGCGCAGGAGCTTCTTGTTTTAGCTTCTGTCTGTAGGCAGGGAGCAACAAATGGAGTCGTGGTCAGCTTTTCCGAAAGGAGGACGGGGGAGGGCCTTATATGCGTTGCGGAAGTTAGAATAGCAATGATCCAAGGATTTACCAGCCCTGGTTGTGCAATCGATATGCTGATACAATTTAGGGAGTCTTGTTTTCAGATTAGCCTTGTTAAAATCCCCAGCTACAATGAATGCAGCCTCAGGATATGTGGTTTCCAGTTTACAAAGAGTCAAATAAAGTTTGTTCAGAGCCATCGATGTGTCTGCTTGGGGGGGAATATATACGGCTGTGATTATAATCGAAGAGAATTCCCTTGGTAGAAAATCTAAATCGGGTGAACAGAAGGACTTGAGTTCCTGTATGTTGTTGTGACCACACCACGTCTCGTTAACCATAAAGCATACGCCCCGCCCCTCTTCTTACCAGAAAGATGTTTGTTTCTGTCGACGCGATGCGTGAGAAACCAGCTGGCTGCACCGACTCCGATAGCGTCTCTCGAGTGAGCCATGTTTCCGTTAAGCAAAGAATGTTACAGTCTCTGATGTCCCTCTGGAATGCTACCCTTGCTCGGATTTCATCAACCTTCATCAACTCCCTAGCATACTTCTCGCCAATGTCCAGCTCAACCACTATAGTTAGCCAAAGGAAGCCTGAGGTTTGAGTTTTCCCCTGTTTGTGTGGCTCCATATTAGTTTTACTTCCTATCCTACGACATATTTTGTCTTGTGGGAACTTAACAAAATTGGAGCTCGTCTGGGATATTGTTTCCAATTAGTATGGTAGTCACTATAATCACCTACTCTGAAGCTCTACTGTGCTCAGGTATGACTGTTTAAATAATGCTTTCATTGTAGGGCTTCTGCCACTGACAACCAACATTGTGGTTATAAGATTGGTGAAATCAGTTAGAAAATTGCATAAGTACACAGGATTTTGGTTTGGAAGCATTTGTGGAAAACCCTACTTGGGAAATACGAGATGAATGTACGAATACGAATCCGATCATTATTGCAAAGCATTATGACAGTGTGACTGCTCAAAGAGTTGCCTGATGCTGCTTTGGTGGAGAAGGAAATCCTTCAGGAGAGTGAAGCTGATGAAAAGGGCGCTTCGGGTAGTAGGTTAAACCCCATTAGACGTGCAACTGAGGGAGTTAAAACTAAAGGCAAAATTAGAGCAACTGAAATTAGAGATTGAGTACAGGAAAAGGGAACTTGAGTCAGAGCACATAGAAAAGGAATAAGTATGTGCAGCCAGACTAGTACAAGAAGAACGTGCAGCAAAGGCGAAAGAACATGAGCGTAAACCATTCGATTAAAAGAGAGATCTGGTAGCATTACAACGAGATAGATCTGTACAATTTTCAGAATCCAGTCAGGCCATCCTGCACCTTCAATAGAGTTTGACCTTGGTCCGACCAAGATATTTTACTCTGAGTGGATTGCCACATCCCTAAAATGGCTACACAATATCTGGTCACTGCTCCTCCAATGTGTTCTTTTGGGAAACACTTAAAGTGTATGCCGCTTAATCTCTTGATCAGAGTTCAGAATATAACACTTGAAGCTGCTGTCCTTGGGGATTATGAGTTGGTCCCAGAGGCATACAGGCAACAGTTCCGTAAATTGCGAAAGACAGTCGCACAGTCATGTTTAATACGCAAGGAAACAAGCTTCTCTTTTTGATCTATGGTGTCCATCTCAAGAAGTCAAGGACCTTGTGGATTTAAAGATACTCTTGAGCAGTTCAAGAGTGGCCTTCACAGAAGGGTTGCTACCTTCATTTATGAGCAGAAGGATCTTACTCTTGAGAAAGCTGCAGTCCCTGCAGATGAGCTTATGTTAACTCATAAATCTACTCTAATCTATCCAAAAAGCACCAGGTACTTATCCCTATACAAAACACTATCCAGAAAAGTAACTTCCCACGACGAGATGTCAGTCTTTTTCCTCAAAGGCAAGGTTTGGCATCGTATTCCCCATTTTGTCATTACTACCGTGACAAAGGCAGACTCTTTCTACTGACTCTGAAAAACACCAAAAGAAAGAAAGAAAGATGCCCAAGGTCCCTGCTCATCTGCGTGCCTTAGGCATACTGCAGATGTGGCCAGGGAAATAAATGAGGCTTCTACTATGTTGTGGGGCTGAATAAGAGCTGAATGAGTCCTGGTCACGTGCATTTCATATGATATCAACCTGCGTTCCATGGCTTCTCTAGACACAAAGGAATTCGCCGGTTGGAACTTTATTGAAGATTTATGTTAAAAACACCATAAAGATTGATTCTATACTTAGTTTGAAATGTTTCTTCAACCTGTAATATAACTTTTGAAGTTTTTGTCCGAAGTTATGCTGGACCTGCACGAGCATTTGGATATGTGTACTTAATGCCCTAACAAAAGTAGCTACTTAGACATAAATAGTGGACATTATCGAACAAGTCAAGTATTTATTGTGGAACTAGGATTCCTGGGAGTGCATTCTGATGAAGCTCATCAAAGGTAAGTGAATAATGTGATTTCTGGTTCTTGTTGACTCCAACATGGCGGAAAATTTTATTTATTTTCTGAGCGCCGTCTCAGATTATTGCATGGTTTGCTTTTTCCTTAAAGTTAAAAAAAAATCTGACACAGCAGTTGCATTAATGAGAGGTATATCTATAATTCCATGTGTATAACTTGTATTATCATCTACATTTATGATGAGTATTTCTGTTGATTCGATGTGGCTATGCAAAATCACTGGATGTTTTTGGAACTAGTGAACGTAACGCGCCAATGTAAACTCAGATTTTTGGATATAACTATGAACTTTATCAAACAAAACATACATGTATTGTGTAACATGAAGTCATATGAGTGTCATCCGATGAAGATTATCAAAGGTTACTGATTCATTTTATCTCTATTTGTGCTTTGTGACTCCTCTTTTTGGCTGGAAAAATGGCTGTGTTTTTCTGTGGCTTGGTGGTGACCTTACATAATCGTTTGTGGTGCTTTCGCAATAGCCTATTTGAAATCGGACACTGTGGTGGGATTAACAACAAGATTACCTTTAAAACGGTATAAAATACATGTATGTTTGAGGAATTTTAATTATGAGATTTCGCCCTGCACTTTCACTGGCTGTTGTCATTTCATGCCGTTAACGGGATTTTCTGGCTAACAATGTAAGCAATTATACATAAAAAAACGAATACTGCATAGTTTTCTAATGACTAGAAAGAAGCAAGGTAACCCTCTCTGACGGTGCCATCTTGCTCAGTAAGTGCACTACGTCATCATGAACAGCCTTTTATATGCAAGACAGTTTGATGGATACACATCTCTGGTGGGAAAATGCGCATTTAAATTTAGGCAGATGTGAATATTCGCATGAAAATCTGTCTGCAATTGGATGGAAGCGATTGTCCTAAATTGAAACAAAAAAACTGAGCCCTCCAGCCCATTCAAATTCTTAAAGAGTTTATTGATGCACCCATGCGTCAATCTAAT
Organism: Oncorhynchus mykiss; assembly: GCF_013265735.2. Taxonomy (NCBI): domain Eukaryota; kingdom Metazoa; phylum Chordata; class Actinopteri; order Salmoniformes; family Salmonidae; genus Oncorhynchus; species Oncorhynchus mykiss. Next base: position 4,929,020 of record NC_048586.1, on the reverse strand, counting down.
TAACATAATAATAAAATATCCTCATCAAAATCCGCGACTTTAAGCTAAAGATATGTTTTTATTGCATGGGCTGTGTCTCAAATACCGCATACGCCTATGTCGGGCTTCAATATCTGCGGTAGAAAGTGTCTGTTTGGGTCTGGTTTATCTACTAAACAAGATTTTGGATCAGATTTATATGAACCCATTGTTTCAGATGGGTCCGTGTCTCTGCGGAGTGGTGATGCTGTTAAGCAGCCTGTGAAGATACTGCGGGACACTGGGCAGCCCAGTTCTTACTTTTGGAGGGTGTTTTGCCTTTGTCTAACACTTCAGCAACTGATTACAGTGTGTTAGTTCAAGGTGTGGAGATGGACTGCATGGATGTTCCTTTGTGTAATGTGGAACTCGAGTCTGATCTTGTTTCTGGTCCTGTGGTCTTTGGAGTGAGGCCTAGCCTACCTTTGAAGGGGGATTAGTTAATTTGTCAATGATTGCTGTTCGGAAGGATGTGCTAAATCTTGTCGTTTATAAGGTGCCCAGAGTAGAGCAACCTGATGGGTTATCAGAGATATTCCCTAGAGCAGTGGTTCCCAAACTTTTTATAGTCCCGTACCCCTTCAAACATTCAACCTCCAGCTGCGTACCCCCTCTAGCACCAGGGTCAGCACACTCTCAAATGTTGTTTTTTGTCATCATTGTAAGCCTGCAATACACACACTATACTAAACATTTATTAAACATAATGAGTGTGAGTTTTGTCACAACCCGGGTTGTGGGTAGTGACAAAGCGCTCTTATAGGACCAAGGCACAAATAATAATCAACAATTCTGCTCTTTATTTTGCTTGAAAGGATGCACATAACTATGCAATGTTGGGTTGTATTGGAGAGAGTCTGTCTTAAATCATTTTCCACACACAGTCTGTGCCTGTATTTAGATTTCATGCTAGTGAGGGCCAAGAATCCACTCTCACATAGATACTCACTCAGCTCACTCAGGTGCTTTGCTATAGCACATTTGACATTGTCCTTAAGAATGAGTCTATTTGCGAAATGTGAAATGTCAGAATAATAGTAGAGAGAATGATTTATTTCAGCTTTTATTTCTTTCATCACATTCCCAGTGGGTCAGAAGTTTCCATACACTCAATTAGTATTTGGTAGCATTGCCTTTAAATTGTTTAACTTGGGTCAAACGTTCCGGGTAGCCTTCCACAAGCTTCCCACAATAAGTTGGGTGAATTCTGGCCCATTCCTCCTGACAGAGCTGGTGTAACTTAGTCAGGTTTGTAGGCCTCCTTGCACGCTTTTTCAGTTCTGCCCACACATTTTCTACTGGACTGAGGTTAGGGCTATGGGATTGAGGTGATGGCCACTCCAATACCTTGCCTTTGTTGTCCTTAAGCCATTTTACCTCAACTTTGGAAGTATGCTTGGGGTCATTGTCCATTTGGAAGACCAAGCTTTAACTTCCTGACTGATGTCTTGAGATGTTGCTTCAATATATCCACATCATTTTACTTAATTTTACTTCCTTGTGATGCCATCTATTTTGTGAATTGCATCAGTCCCTCCTGCAGAAAAGCACCCCCACAACATGAAGCCGCCACCCCCATGCTTCACGGTTGGGATGGTGTTATTCGGCTTGCAAGCCTCCCACTTTTTCCTACAAACATAACGATGGTCATCATGGCCTAACAGTTCTATTTTTGTTTCATCAGACCAGAGGACATTTCTCCTTAAAGTATGATATTTGTCCTCATGTGCAGTTGCAAGTCTGGCTTTTTTATGGCGATTTTGGAGCAGTGGCTTGTTAATTCCTTGCGGAGTTGCCTTTCAGGTTATGTCGATATAGGGCTTGTTTACCTGTGGATATAGATACTTTTGTACCTGTTTCCTCCAGCGTCTTCACAAGGTCCTTTGCTGTTGTTCTGGGATTGATTTGCACTTTTCACACCAAAGTACGTTCATCTCTAGGAGACAGAATGCGTCTCCTTCCTGAGCAGCATGATGGCTGTGTGGTCCCATGTGTTTATACGTGCGTACTATTGTTTGTACAGAAGAACACGGGACCTTCAGGCGTTTGGAAATTGCTCCTAAGGATGAACCAGACTTGTGGAGGTCTAAAAACAAATTCTGAGGTCTTGGCTGATTTCTTTTGATTTTCCCATGATGTCAAGCAAAGAGGCACTGAGTTTGAACGTAGGCCTTGAAATACATCCACAGGTACACCTCCAATTGACTCAAATGATGTCAATCAGCCTATCAGAAGCTTCTAAAGTCATGACATAATTTCCTGGAATTTTCCAAGCTGTTTAAAGGCACAGTCAACTTAGTGAATGTAAACTTCTGACCCACTGGAATTGTGATACAGTGAAATAATCTGTAAACAATTGTTGGTAAAATTACTTGTGTCATGCACAAAATAGATGTCCGAACCGACTTGCCAAAACTGTAGTTTGTTAACAAGAAATTTGTGGAGTGGTTGAAAAACAAGTTTTAATGACTTCAACCTAAGTGTATGTAAACTTCCGAGTTCAACCGTAGATAAGCTAGCCTTTTCTTCGTAAGCCATTCTTGTGATTTTTGTTGAGCACTCCTCCATTGCTTTGTTTGCAAAAGCATGAAGGCCCACCTGAACAGATAAACTAGCCTATTAACCTGTCTACGATACTGGTTCCCAATTGGGAATCAACCCTCCCACGTGCAGCTGGAACGGTGGCGCATGGAACGCAAAAATATTCTTAAAAATATTTAACCTCCACACATTAACAAGTCCAATAGCTCAAATGAAAGATAAACATCTTGTTCATTTAGCCAGCAAGTCAGATTTCTAAAATGTTTTACGGCGAAAACATAGCACATATATATGTAAAACCACCACCAGACACAGCTCATTTCAATAGCCAAAACATGCAATCAACAAACGCAGGATTAAAAAATAAATCGCTCACTAACCTTTTGAAAATCTTCATCAGATGACAGTAATATGACATATTACACAGTACATATTTTTTTTTTTCAATAATATGCCATTTATATCCATAAATGTCCATTTACAGTGAGTTCACCTTCAGAAATTACTCAAAAACGCCCGCAGGAAATCTATGTAGCGCGGCAAGATAACGTAAAATAGACATCATAAACTTTGACTAAATATACATGTTCTACATATAGTTAGAAAGATACACTGCTTCTTTATGCAACCGCTGTGTTAACGTTACAGAAATCGCACACTATTCCATATTGTGAGACAGCGCTCAGTTCCAAGCTACATTTCCACGTAATGTTGGAGTCAACAGAAACACAGATTTAAGCATAAATATTCCCTTACCTTCGATGGTCTTCGTTCAGAATGTTCTGGAAGGCTTCATACTTACCCAATACATCGTTTGGTTTCAAGTCTTGCGTCTTTGTATTAGCTACTGCTAATAACATCAGCTGAAATGCACCCAAAACGTCCTCTGGTCCGGATAAGTTGCGCATCAAAACTTCAAAATTACACATTATATGTCGACTAAACAGGTCAAACTAAGTGCAGAAGCAAGCTTTATGATGTTTTAGACGTGCAAAACAAACTTCAATTCAATCGCCCATCGTCTGCCCTTCTCTTCAGTGCTGGAAACAAAGGAATGACTGTGACCAATTCGCGCCCATACGCACAGCCTATTCTCTCGTGGCACGCACTAATTTCACTCCCATAGGGTCAATTCTCGCGCGATTTGAACGGTTTGAAGCTCTAATGAAAGAGGACATCTAGCGGAAGAGATAGAAAGTGTCCCCAGAATCATAGCTGGTTGGGAGGGGTGGGGGCATGACGTCAAAGTTGCTCCAACTTTCATGGCCACAGAAACTAGTTTGGAAGAATGCCTGCCCTGTGAGTTCTGCTATACTTACAGACATAATTCCAACGGTTTTAGAATCTTTAGAGTGTTTTCTATCCAATAATAATTTTTATTTGCATATATTAACAATTTTTGAAAGATTTTTTTTCCAGTTTACTAGGGGTACCCAATCTCTCCAAAGAGGGCGTATATCTGCCATATCCTCAACAGGTGACTGACTAGTGATCATTGCTCTTGCAGTTTGATTGTTTTAACATTCCCTGTTACATTCATGTGTTTTTGTCCAAAATATTGAGGCATTGAAACTGAAACAGTGCATCCCAAATGGGTGGCGGGAGCAAACAGGCCAGGTGTGATTTACAACCTGATAGAAATATTTGTTGGACTACCAAGAAATGTATAATATAAATTATATTATTAATTTGTTGAAGTCACACCATGATCTGTAGACCTGTGCTTGTCTACACACCCCCACCAGGTATCTCCCATTTTCCCCATTATCCCCAGTGTATTTACACTACCGTTCAAAAGTTTGGGGTCAATGGGAAATGTCCTTGTTTTTGAAAGAAAAGCAATTTTTTTGGTCCATTGTAATAACATAAAATTTATCAGAAATACAGTGTAGACATTGTTAAGGTTGTAAATTACTATTGTAGCCTGAAACGGAAGATTTTTAATGATATATTTACATGGGCGTACAGAGGCCCATTATCAGCAACCATCCCTCCTGTGTTCCAATGGCACGCTGTGTTAGCTAATCCAAGTTAATCATTTTAAAAAGGCTAATTGATCATTAGAAAACTATTTAGCAATTTTGTTAGCACAGCTGAAAACTGTTGTTCTGATTAAAGAAGCAATAAAACGGGCCTTCTTTAGACAAGTTGAGTATCTGGAGCATCAGCATTTGTGGGTTTGATTACAGGCTCAAAATAGCCAGAAACAAAGACCTTTCTTCTGAAAATCGTCAGTCTATTCTTACAATAGTAATTTACAACATTAACAATGTCTACACTGTATTTCGGATCAATTTGATGTTATTTTAAAGAACCAAAAATGTGCTTTTCTTTAAAAAACAAGGACATTTCTAAGTGACCCCAAACTTTTGAATGGTAGTGTATACTGTTGCCAGTTCATCTTGTCTTTGTTAGGTCGTACAAGCGTGTTTTTTCCTGTTCCTTAAGTTTTTGTTTTTAGTCTTCCTGGTTCTGACCCTTCTGCCTGTCCTGAGCCTGCCTGCCGTGAAGTACCTGCGTGATTCTCCTGGATTACGAACCTCAGCCTGCCTTCAACCTGCCCTTTGCCTGCCCTGTGTTATAATAAACATTCAAATTATCCAGCTCCTTTGTCTGCATCTGGGTCTTATACTGAGCTGTGATAATTTAACTGAATCCATCTAATCTGCCAAAGCCATGACATAATTTTATGGAATTTTCCGAACTGTTTAAAAGGCACAGTCAACTTTATTATAATTTTACCCTGTTTTCTCCCCAATTTTATGGTATCCAATTGTTTTAGTAGCTACTATCTTGCCTCATCGCTACAACTCCCGTACGGGCTCGGGAGAGACGAAGGTTGAAAGTCATGCGTCCTCCGATACACAACCCAACCACTGCTTCTTAACACAGCGCGCATCCAACCTGGAAGCCAGCCGCACCAATGTGTTGGAGGAAACACCGTGCACCTGGCAATCTTTGTTAGCGTGCCCGGCCCGCCACAGGAGTTGCTGGTGCGCGATGAGACAAGGATATCCCTACCAGCCAACCCCTCCCTAACCCGGGCGACGCTAGGCCAATTGTGCGTCGCCCCACGGATCTCCCGGTTGCAGCCGGTTACGAAAGAGCCTGGGCGCGAACCCAGTCTCTGGTGGCATAGCTGGCGCTGCAGTACAGCGCCCTTAACCACTGCGCCACCCGGGAGGCAGGCACAGTCAACTTAGTGTATGTAAACTTCTGACCCACTGGAATTGTGATACAGTGAATTATAAGTGAAATAATCTGTCTGTAAACAATTGTTGGGAAAATTACTTTTAATGCACAAAGTAGATGACCTAACCGACTTGCCAAAACAATGTTTTTTTTAACAAGAAATTTGTAGAGTGGTTGAAAAATGAGTTTTAATGACTCCAAATTAAGTGTATGTAAACTTCCGACTTCAACTGTATGTGTGGTCCTGACTTTGGTAAACCTCGAGTTGACCTTTCCTTTGAAAACCCCAAAGGTGAGTGAGTTCGGGGGACCTCTGAAAGAAGAGAGAGTCCCTAAATGGTCCTTAATTAAAAGTTAAACTAAAAATAACAACAACAAAAAAACTTTGTCTCGGAAGCAGCTGATTGTGGAGATATGTCCAGAAGAGGCGTTTGATTAAGTTTGTGTGGGTTGCTTTGACATAGATGGGTTTCTGATGACGAAATTCCTACGCCACTTCTGGTCAAGATGATTGGCCCAGTGTTTCTTAAGTTGTTGTTACAGTTACACTCTGACAAGAGATACTGATGTTGGCTCACAATGGTAGTATGGCATGCCATCTTGGGGTCAACAATACATATGACCGTATCTTGAGTAAATAATTCTGTCCAGGTATGAAAAAATATGTTGGGGTTTACCCTAAATCCTGTCGTGTTTGTCAGCTGACAGGTTAACAAAAACAAAATGTGCCGGTTGCACCTTTGCAGCCTATAACGGCTTTTGACGAAACTTTCAGCAGGGCTCTGGTGGACTAAGTTGGTCCTTTGCCCAAATTTCAAGAGTGGTAAGCATTTCCCCAAAGCCATTGCTCCCTGTATTGTTAAGGCCCTTGTGAAATCATTTTCAATGTCCGGCCTTCCGCAGTGCAGTCAGACCATGATTCAAAAGGTCTTCAAGCAAGTGTTACAGCAGTTGGGAGTTACCCATTGCCCCTTTAGTAGCTTCCACCCAGACTCTCTTGAGAGATTTCATCAGACGTTGAAGTCGATGTTGAAAGCTTACTGCTTTGAGTTAGAAAAAGACTGGAATGAAGGGGTGCCTTGAGTGCCATTTGCAGCACTGGAGGTCGTTCAGGAATCTCTCGGTTTCAGTCCGAATAAGCTTGTGTTTGGACATTATGTCAGAGATCCATTGAGCATGCTGCAGGACAAACTCTCCATTGACAACACCTCCAAGCAAATCTGTTGGAGCATGTTAACACTTTTTATACAGATTGCACCACCTCTGTGAATTTGCCAGTAAGAATATGGAAAAAATTTAAGTCTGGTAAGATTTAAAGTTGCACTTTCGATGTGGGTGACCAAGTCCTAGTTTTGTTGCTCGTTCTGCGGTCACCGTTGTAAGCTCTCTTTTCAGGCCCTTACCTCAAGTAATCAGAATTACTTCATCACGCAGAAAAAAACACAGCTGCTTCATGTCAACATGTTGAAGCCATACTTATCCCATTGATTCTTGGGGATGGCTTGCTACTACCGGGCATTTTGAGATTGTTGCCCCACTTATGGATTTGACCAATCCCAAGGTCACTCTCCGTTGGATCCCAGACTGTTAAGTGGTTTTTGAAAAGTCGAAGGCCCTTTTAGTCTCAGCACCGGTGCAGGTGCTGTGATCCTACAGCAGGACAACAGCGATACTGAGCACCCTGTGGGGTACTTTTGAAGAACTTGGCCTCCTACCAAAAACACTAATCAACCATTGAGAAAGAAGCCTTTGCTTTGATACTGGCTCTTCAGCACGTTGAGCTTTGTGTCGTGACGCTATAAAGAACGAGTGCTGACATGCAACTACACATAGACAATAACCCACAAATCCAAAATGGAAAAATAGCAACCTAAATAGGATCCCCAATCAGAGACAACGATAAACAGCTGCCTCTGATTGGGAACCAATTCAGGCCACCATAGACCTACATTTACCTAGACAAACCAAAACCCCATAGATGTACAAAAAACCCTAGACAGGACGGAACACCCATGCCACCCTTCTCACACCCTGACCTAACCAAAATAATAAAGAAAACAAAGATAACTAAGGTCAGGGCGTGACACGCTAGTTGTCTATACCGATCATAATCCTCTCGTATTCCTCTAAAAGACTAGTTCCAAAAAACAGTTCTTACACTTTCTATTATTCCATCATCATAGTGTGGATATACAGGTATATACACTACCGTACAAAAGTTTGCGGTCACTTAGAAATGTATTTGTTTTTGAAAGAAAAGCTTATTTCTGTCCATTAAAATAACATCAAATTGATCAGAAATGCAGTGTAGACATTGTTCATGTTGTAAATGACTGACTATTGTAGCTGGAAACGACAGATTTTTTATAATACAGCGTACAGAGGCCCATTATCAGCAACCATCACTCCAGTGTTCCAATGGCACGTTGTGTTAGCTAATCCAAGTTTATCATTTTTAAAGGCTAATTGATCATTAGAAAACACTTTCGCAATTATGTTAGCACAGCTGAAAACTGTAATGAATTAAAAACTGGCCTTCTTTAGACTAGTTGAGTATCTGGAGCATCAGCACTTGTGGGTTAGATTACAGGCTCAAAATTGCCAGTAACAAAGACATTCTTCTGAAACTTGTCAGGCTATTCTTGTTCTGAGAAATGAAGGCTATTCCATGTGTGAAATTGGCAAGGATCTGAAGATCTCGTACAATGCTGTGTACTACTCCCTTCACAGAACAGCGTAAACTGGCTCTAACCAGAATAGAAAGAGTGGGAGGCCCTGATGCACAACTGAGCAAGAGGACAAGTACATTAGAGTGTCTAGTTTGAAAAACAGACGCCTCACAAGTCCTCAACTGGCAGCGTTATTAAATAGTACCCTCAAAACACAGTCTCAACGTCAACAGTGAAGAGGCGACTCCGGGATGCTGGCCTCTTGTAAGGGATTTCCTCCTCTTCTTCCGAAGAGGAGAGGCGAGAAAGATCGGAGGACCAATATGCGGCGTGGTAAGTGTCCATGGTTCTTTTAATAAGAAATACTACACATGAACACGACTGTAATACCAAAACAATAAACGTGGAACGAACGAAACCCAAAACAGTACCGTGTGGTGAAAAACACAGACACGGAAACAAACACCCATAAAACAAACAGTGAAACCCAGGCTACCTAAGTATGATTCTCAATCAGAGACAACTAATGACACCTGCCTCTGATTGAGAACCATACTAGGCCGAAACATAGAAATCCCCAAATCATAGAAAAACAAACAGACCCACCCCAACTCACGCCCTGACCATACTAAATAATTACAAAAACAACGGAAATAAAGGTCAGAACGTGACACCTCTAGGCAGAGTTGCAACGAAAAAGCCATATCTCAGACTGGCCAATGAAAAGAAAAGATTAAGACGGGCAAAAGAACACAGACACTGGACAGAGGAACTCTGCCTAGAGATAGCTAAAATCATATAGTTGGTGAGGGCCTTTAGGTAACAGCTTTTTAAGGGAAGGTGGTCAGTTCAGTCATCTGGCTGGTCTTGTAAGATAGGAGAGGGGTGGAAGAGGGGCCCTAACCTTTTGCTAGTGCACCTCACATGCTCCTCGCATGCGTACGTCCTACATCGCGCGCAAGTTGATTTTGTTCACCAACACTAGAAGTGATCATGACACATAGGTTGAAATATCAAAACAAACTCTGAACTAATTATTAATTTGGGGACAGGTCAAAAAGCATTAAACATTTATGGCAATTTAGGTAACTAGCTTGCTGTTGCTAGCTAATTTGTCCTGGTATATAAACATTGGGTTGTTATTTTACCTGAAATGCACAAGGTCCTTTACTCTGACAACTAATCCACAGATAAAACGGTAAACCAAAATAGTTTTTCATCATCTCTCCTCCTTCAGGCTTCTTTTTCTTCTTTGAACTTCATATGGCGGTTGGCAAACAACTTTACAGCATTACTACAACCGACCGGAGTGTGGACCTAAGTTCATATTTCAATCACCCACGTGGGTGTATGCTCCTAAAAACCAGTGAGGAGATGGGAGAAGCAGGACCTGCACCGCGTTGAGGATCAGAAATAGAACCAATTTCTATTTTAGCTCCTGGCTATGCAGACGCGCGCGAGCAGTGTGGGTGCAATGATTGAATAACATCTATGTGTACATAGATGTATCATCGACGGTATCCTTATGTAATACTTGTATCACTAGCCACTTTATACTATACTATGCCACTTTGTTTACATACTCATCTCATTTGTACATACTGTACCCGATACCATCTACTGTACCTTGCCTATGCTGCTCGGTACCATCACTCATTCATATATCCTTATGTACATATTCTTTATCCCCTTACACTGTGTACAAGACAGTAGTTTTGGAATTGTTAGTTAGATTACTTGTTATTACTGCATTGTCGGAACTAGAAGCACAAGCATTTCGCTACACTCGCATTAACATCTGCTAACCATGTGTATGTGACAAATAAAATTTGATTTGATTTGATTTGATTTATTTTGCAGCGCACGTGACTTGAGCGGTGTGGTCAGCATGTTAGCCTTAATGATGAAGTGTCTTCCAGTTACACCTTGAAACACCCCACAGTAGGCAGTCACGTAAGTAAATACTAGTGGTGAGATGTTGAAGTTCAAGTGTTCTAGATTTCCACGAGACCTGTCATTATAACCTGGAAACTGAGGATCTGTTGCGAGAGCCATTGTTTTGCCTTTCAGCTTTGTACTGAGTGTTTTTCTTTAAGTTAATTTGAGAGAAAGTAACAGGAAGTCCTCCTGCTTTCCCTAATACCTTGCCTCCATATGTTATATGTCATGTCCTGAAATGCCAATGAGGGAAACATTCAAAACACTTTGACACATTGTATTGAAGCACAATCACTAATACCACACACTCACTCACACTCAGACTTGAAAAAGAGATGTCAATCTCAATTGTGACTTCCTTGGTTACATAAAGGATAAATACAAGTTAAAAAAAAATATACTCATGGCCCAAATATATTTTTATATTTTTGGCCATATTGTCTAAACTGAATCAATATGAATAACCTTTTAGGAAGTTTTTCATATTATTTATATTTATTTAAGGCTTATTAAGGCTTAATAGGGCCTACCTCTTATGTCGACAATAGAGACAAATCCAAATAGCAATCAACATCATACAAATTCACGTAAGGATTTAGTGAGTATTATTGAGCCTGACCTTTTGAAGTTAGTGCAGGGAGGCGGAGACTTCCTTCTCTCTTGTTAACAAGACATGTGATTAACATTTCTGGATTTGCGCCCTATGCAGTCGGTCTGTCAAGTTCTCTCAAGGGAATGTGCCACAGGGAAGGCTACGAACGAAGTTAGCGCGCAGGTCAAGGTAAGTGTAATATTTTACAGCGTTACTGTGCTAATAATAGGCTACATTACCGCTTTGTAGAAGTATAGGCCTATAGTAATAGCCCTGGAGTAAAATAGGTTAATACCTTTTCCCTTCTACATTCCCAAATGTAAAATGAGGGATGGCGTGATATGGTCCCTGTTTTGAGTCGTCTCAGTATTCCTTTTGCAAGTGCAACTTTGATCATTTCACCATAGTTTTTTAAACGTTTTTTTTTTTATAGCTGTGCATTCTTCCCAATAAATATTAATTCACTGATTAACGTGGTTTATGCGGCATTGAGCCAAATTGTATTTTGAGAGATTGAGTATAGTTTATAATGACTAATTTCCCATAAGTGCAAATATATGTTCACCTCAAGTTTTGCAAACTCATACTTTTTGCAAATAGTGAATAGTGAGCACATTTAGCTTATACACCTGTTACATTCTGCTGCAAGGCCCAGTGTGGAAACCATTATTATTGGTGTGACAAAGTATGCTTGTTTCCCCTCACACAATGACTTGTCTGTCTGTCTGTGGGCATGAGTGCAAGTTGCCTCATTTTCAGCTTATCTCAATACATGTATTGTGATGCCTAGGTCTGGGAAAATGTGCACATGCTAAATTGCACGGAGTCCAGACAGACTGGCTATAATCTGCTCCACTGGAGAGTGATGTGATGGTTCTGAGTTGTGCCAACACTAGGTCACATGATAGTGCTGGCGCAGCAGACAGAGGAACCTTTCACCACAAACAGAATCATGGAGGAAAATACTATTTAAAAAATATAGAGGAATGAGGTGTGATTATGATTAGTGTTGGACACCAATATTGATACATATATGATATGACTGAAGCATGTTGTGATATCGTTTAATACTTATTTGACCTATTCCTAGCTCTATTCCGTTTATTAAAAAAATACACTCACTAGGGCCTCTTGATTGACACAGCGTTTTAAGGCACTGCATCGTACTGCTAGAGGTGTCACTACAGACCCGGGTTTGATCCCAGGCTGTGTCGCAACTGGCCGTGATCGGGAGTCGTATAGGGCGGCGCACAATTGGCCCAGAATCGTCCGGGTTAGGGAAGGGTTTGGCCGGGGGGGGGGGGGAGGGGGGGGGGGGGCTTTACTTGGCTCATCTCGCTCTAGCGACTTCTTGTGGCTGGCCGAGCGCCTGCAGGCTGACCTAGGTCATCAGTTGAATGACCTAGGTCACATTGGTGCGGCTGGCGTACGGGTTAAGTGGGCGGGTGTTAAGAAGATCGGTTTGGTGGGTCATGTTTCGGAGGACGTATGACTCGATTTTTGCCTTCCAAGCCCGTTTGGGAGACAAGATGGAAATTGGGGATAAAAAAATCCATAGACCTTTTCTATGACAAGCATACCCTTAACATGATCCAGCCACCACCATGTTTGAAGAGTGGTACTCAGTGACGTGTTGTGTTGGTTTTGCCCCAAACACAATGCTTTGCATTCAAATTTCTTTGCAGTTTTACTTTAGTACCTTATTCCAAACAGGATGCATGCTTTGGAATATTTGTATTCTATACAGGCTTCCTTCTTTTCACGCTGTCATTTGGGTTAGTATTGTGGAGTAACCACAATGTTGTTGATCCATCCTCAATTTTCTCCTGTCACATCCATTAAACTCTGTAACTGTTTTAAAGTCACGATTGGCCTCATTGTGATATCCCTAAGTGGTTTCCTTCTGCTCCGACAACTGAGTTAGGAAGGACACCTGTATTTTTGTAGTGCCTGGGTTATTGATACACCATCCATAGTGTAATTAATTACTTCACCATGGTCAAAGGGATATTCAAAGTATTTTTTTTTACCCATATACCAATAGGTGCCCTTCTTTGTGAGGCATTGGAAAACCTCCAGGGTCTTTGTGGTTGAATCTGTGTTTGAAATTCACTGCTTGACATTCACTGCTCAACTGAATTTCCTTACAGATAGAGGTCGACCGATTAATCGGAATGGCCGTATTTTTGGGCGCAGATTTGCAGATTTTTTTATTTGATTTGTTATACCTTTATTTAGCTAGGCAAGTCAGTTAAGAACACATTCTTATTTTCAATGACGGCCTGGGAACGGTAGGTTAACTGCCTTGTTCAGGGGCAGAACGACAGATTTTCACCTTGTCAGCTCAGGGGATCCAATCTTGCAACCTAACAATTAACTAGTCCAACGCAATAACAACCTGCCTCTCTCTCATTGCACACCACAAGGAGACTGCCTGTTACACGAATGCAGTAAACCAAGGTAAGCTGCTAGCTAGCATTAAAAGTATCTTATAAAAAGCAATCAATCATAATCACTAGTTAACTACACATGGTTGATGATATTACTAGATATTATCTAGCGTGTCCTGCGTCGCATATAATCTGACTGAGCATACAATTATCTAAGTATCTGACTGAGCGGTGGTAGGCAGAAGCAGGCGCGTAAACATTCATTCAAACAGCACTTTCTTTGCGTTTTGCCAGCAGCTCTTCGTTGTGCGTCAAGCATTGCGCTGTTTATGACTTCAAGCCTATCAACTCCCGAGATGAGGCTGGTGTAACCGAAGTGAAATGGCTAGCTAGTTAGCTCACGCTAATAGCGTTTCAACCGTCACTCGCTCTGAGCCTTCTAGTAGTTGTTCCCCTTGCTCTGCATGGGTAACACTGCTTCGATGGTGGCTGTTGTCGTTGTGTTGCTGGTTCGAGCCCAGGGAGGAGCGAGGAGAGGGACGGAATCTATACTGTTACACTGGCAATACTAAAGTGCCTATAAGAACATCCAATTGTCAAAGGTTAATGAAATACAAATGGTATAGAGGGAAATAGTCCTATAATTCCTATAATAACTACAACCAAAAACGTCTTACCTCTGAATATTGAAGACTCATGTTAAAAGGAACCACCAGCTTTCATATGTTCTCATGTTCTGAGCAAGGAACTTAAACGTTAACTTTCTGACATGGCACATATTGCACTTTTACTTACTTCTCCAACACTTTGTTTTTGTATTATTTAAACCAAATTGAACATGTTTCATTATTTATTTGAGGCTAAATTGATTTTATTGATGTATTATATTAAGATAAAATAAGTGTTCATTCAGTATTGTTGTAATTGTCATTATTACAAATAAATAAAATAAATCGTCCGATTAATCGGTATCAACTTTTTTTTGGTCCTCCAATAATCGGTATCGGCGTTGAAAAATCATAATCGGTCGACCTCTAGTGTGAATACACTGTATGTAATTTTGTAAATTGGGTGAACTATCCCTTTAACAAAATAAAAAGGTCACAACTTGCAAGAAAATACTTTTATGGCCATAATGTATTTCATCCATACATGTATTTCTCCACGAGTCAACTGCCCCCATCTGCTAGCTAGCTAACTAGCTAGCCCACAAATAGTAACAGTTGTGATGGAACAAAGTATACCCATAGTGATCCTGATGTTCTCATGTGAATTTAATAACTTTTTTTTGTGAATGTGGGCTCCCCTCTGTCAAAGAAAATCTGGAAAATGTATCAAAATCCCTTGGATTACATTTAAATAAAGCTGCAATATGTAACGTTTTGGATGACCCAAGGGTTGTCTATCCAAATCCACTAATAATATGCATATCGTAACTTCTGGGCCTGAGTAGCTGGCAGTTTAAACTGGGCACCTTATTCATCTAAGCTACTCAATACTGCCCCCCAGCCATAAGAAGGTAAATAAAGGTAAAACAAATATTATTTAAAAAGCATGCGTGGACCAACTGGCAAGTGTTTTCACTGACATTTCCAACCTATCCCTGACCGAGTCTGTAATACCTACATGTTTCAAGCAGACCACCACAGTCCCTGTGACCAAGGAAGCGAAGGTTTTTAAATGTTTTTTTTATTGAACCATTATTTAACTCGGCAAGTCAGTTAAGAACAAATTCTTATTTACAATGACGGCCTACCGGGGAACAGAGGGTTAACTGCCTTGTTCATGGGCAGAACAACAGATTTTTACCTTGTCAGCTGGGGTATTCAATTCAGTAACCTTTCGGTTACTGGCCCAATACTCTAACCACTGCCACCTGCCGCCCCTAAAGGTAGGTAACCTGCCTAAATGATAACTGCCCTGTAGCACTCACATCGGTAGCAATGACAAGCTTTGAAAGGCTGGTCATGGGTCACATCACCAGCATCATGCCGGATACCCTAGACCCACTCAAATTCGCATACTGCCCCAACAGATCCACAGATGACGCAATCTCAATCTTATTCCACACTGCCCTTTCCCACCTGGACAAAATAAACACCTATGTGAGAATGCTGTTCATTGATTACAGGTCAACGTTCAACACCATAGTGCCCACAAAGCTCCTCACTAAGCTAAGAAACTTGGGACTAAACACCTCCCTCTGCAACTGGATTCCGAACTTCCTGACTGGCGCCCCCCAGGTGGTAAGGATATAGGCACCAACACATCCGCCACGCTGATCCTCCACACTGGGGCCCCTCAGGAGTGCATGCTTAGTCCCCTCCTGTACTCCCTCTTCACCCATGACTGCGTGGCAAAACACAACTCCCAACACCGTCATTAAGTTAGTTGACAACACAACTAGGGTAGGCCTGATCACCGACAATGATGAGACAGCCTATAGGGAGGTCAGAGACCTGGCAGTGTGGTGCCAGGACAACAACCTCTCCCTCAATGTGAGCAAGACAAAGAAAATGTTTGTGGACTACAGGAAAAGGCGGGCCGAACAGGCCCCCATTAACGTTGACGTGGCTGTAGTGGAGCGGGCCGAGAGTTTCAAGTTCTATGGTGTCCACATCACCAACGAACTATCATGGTCTAAACACACCAAGACATTTGTGAAGAGGGCACGACAACACCTTTTCCCCCGTAGGAGACTGAAAAGATTTGGCATGGATCCTCAGATCCTCAAAAAGTTCTACAGCTGCACAATCGAGATCATCCTGACCGGTTGCATCACCACCTGGTATGGCAACTGTGCGGCATCTGACCGTAAGGAGCTACAGTGGGTAGTACAGCCCAGTACATCATTGGGGCCAAGCTTCAGTCACCCAAGTCATAGACTGTTCTCTCTGCTACCGCACTGCAAGCGTTACCGGAGCGCCAAGTCTAGCCATAAGACTGCTGAACAATTAATCAAATGGCCACCCCTACTATTTGCATTGACCCTCCCCTATATTTGCTATTACACTGCTGCTACTCTCTGTTTATTATCTATGCATAGTCATTTCACCCCTACCTACATGTACAAATTACCTCGACTAACCTGTACCCCCACACATTCACTAGGTACCGGTACCCCCTGTATATAGCCTCATTATTGTCATTTTATTGTGTTGCTTTTTAATTATTTTTTACTTTTCTTTATTTGGTAAATATTTTTCTCTCTGGTACATCTGGGACGCTAGCGTCCCACCTCGACAACAGCCAGTGAAATTGCAGGGCGCCAAATTCAAAACAACAGAAATCCCATAATTAAAATTCCTCAAACATACAAGTATTTTACATCATTTTAAAGATACACTTCTTGTAAATCCAGCCACTTGTAAATCCAGCCACATTTCAAATAGTCTTTACGGCGAAAGCACACCAAACGATTATGTTAGGTCAGCACCTAGTCACAGAAAACCAAACAGCCATTTTCCAGCCAAGGAGAGGGCTCATAAAAGTCAGAAATAGCGATTAAATTAATCACTAACCTTCGATGATCTTCATAAGATGGCACTCACATGACTTCATGTTACACAATAAATGTGTGTTTTGTTCGATAAAGTTCATCTTTATGTCCAAAAACCTCGTTTGATATTGGTGTGTTTTATGTTCAGAAATGCATTGTGTAAAACAAACATCCAGTGAAAGTGCAGAGAGCCACATTAAATAACAGAAATACTGATCATAAACATTGATAAAAGTGTTAAACATACGAATACAGATAAACTTCTCTTTAATGCAATCGCTGTGTCAGATTTGAAAAATGCTTTACGGCGAAAGCACACTTTGCGATTATTTTAGGTCAGCACCAAGCCACAGAAATCCATACAGCCATTTTCCAACCAAGGAGAGTGTCACAAAAGTCCGAAATAGCATTCAAATTAATCACTTACCTTTGATCTTCATCTTGATCTTCAGCTTTGTTGGTGCGTTTTGTCCAGTAATCCGAATGTAGAAGGCGAAAAGTTTTTAAAAATTACAATAAAAGTTAGTAGAAACATGCCAAACGATGTTTAAAATCAAGCCTCCGGTTGTTTTTGTCATAAATAATCAATAATATTTCAACCGGACAAAAGCTTTGTCAATAGGAAAGGAGAAACAAGAAAGGCGCGTTCCGGATCAGGCTCATGGCTGATTAATGGATATTTCCACTGGCCACTGATTGAAAGTGCTGTATCTCCCTCATTTTACAGAGTAAAAGCCTGAAACATTGCCTAAAGACTGGTCACATGTTGAGGAAGCCATAAAGCTCATGAACTGGGTCCTACGTCTTTGTATGTTGGATAGGCTTTCAATGGAAAAACAGCCTTTCAAAATAATAGTACTTCCTGGTTGGATTTTCCTCAGGTTTTCGCCTGCCGTATCAGTTCTGTTATACTCACAGACAATATTTTAACAGTGTTGGAAACTTTAGGGTGTTTTCTATCCAACTCTACTAATTATCTGCATATCCTATCTTCTGGGCCTGAGTAGCAGGCAGTTTAATTCCGAATGCTGCCCTCTTTAAAGGACATTTATTGTCCTTCTCTGCTTCAGTTTCATCCACCTGATGTAATGGTGATGGATGTAAATGGTAACTTAAAAGATTACTGCAGTAAAAGTCATGATGCAATTGGTGCCTCTTTGGTTAAATCAGCACTGGGAGAAAAGGGTCCATATCAGGGGAAATCTTTTCATGACACAGTTACGATATTCCGGAGAATACAGCCCCTTTCCAATGCATATTTAGAGTTTTGTGAATTTGTACCATATCCTGACAACTTCTGAATCCAGATTTGTATTTTAGACATACACTACCGTTCAAAAGTTTGTGGGCACTTAGAAATGTCCTTGTTTTTGAAAGAAAAGCATATTTTTTGTCCATTAAAATAACATCAAATTGATCAGAAATACAGTGTAGACATTATTAACGTTGTAAATGACTATTGTAGCAGGAAACGACTGATTTTTGATGGAATATAGAGGCCCATTATCAGCAACCATCACTCCAGTGTTCCAATGGCACGTTGTGTTAGCTAATCAAATTTGATCATTTTAAAAGGCTAATCGATCATTAGAAAACCCTTTTGCAATTATGTTAGCACAGCTAAAAACTTTTGTTCTGATTAAAGAAGCAATAAAACTGGCCTTCAGACTAGTTTATTACAGTCTCAAAATTGCCAGAAACAAAGACATTCTTTTGAAACTCATTAGGCTATTCTTGTTCTGAGAAATGAAGGCTATTCCATGTGAGAAATTGCCAAGAAACTGAAGATCTCGTAAAACGCTGTGTACTAATCCCTTGACAGAACAGAGCATACTGGCTCTAACCAGAATAGAGAGAGGAGTGGGAGGCCCCGGTGCACAACTGAGCAAGAGGACAAGTACATTAGTATCTAGTTTGAGAAACAGATGCCTCAAGTCCTTAACTTGAAGCTTCATTAAATAGTAACCGCAAACACCAGTCTCAACATCAACAGTGAAGAGGCGACTCCGGGATGCTGGCTTCTAGGCAGAGTTCCTTAGTCTCATGTCTGTGTTCTTTTGCCCATCTTAATCTTTTATTTTTATAGGCCAGTCTGAGATATGGCTTTTTCTTTGCAAATCTGCCTAGAAGGCCAGCATCCGAAACATGCCCAAACCGTGCTTCTTTACACCGCTCGCTTTACCTTGAAGACAGCAGCACCAATATGGTGGAGGAAACACCATTCAACTGATGGCGGAGGTCAGCCTGCAGGCGCTGCAGCCTGCCACAAGGAGTCGCTAGAGCGCAATGAGCCAAGTAAAGCCCCCCCCTGCTAAACCCTCCCCTAACCCGGACGACGTTGGGACAATTGTGGACCGCCCTATGGGAATCCCGATCATGGACGGTTGTGATACAGCCCGGGATCTAACCCGGATCTGTCGTGATGCTTCTGACAGCTACACATGGCTATGCATGTATCATCTTGAAATTATACTGTGCAGGAGACTTAAACTGTAAAAAGTACAAAAACTGTTTAGAATACCAAACATTCATTAGAGACTTAAGTAATGCTGTATTCCATCTTTCGCTGAATTTATTCAAATAAATGAACATTGTCTTTCATGTATAAGCCATTATAAATTATATACAGTGGGGTAAAAAAGTATTTAGTCAGCCACCAATTGCGCAAGTTCTCCCACTTAAAAAGATGAGAGAGGCCTGTAATTTTCATCATAGGTACACTTCAACTATGACAGACAAAATTAGAAAAAAAATCCCCAAAATCACATTGTAGGATTTTTAAATTAATTTTGCAAATTATGGTGGAAAATAAGTATTTGGTCAAGATTTCTGGCTCTCACAGACCTGTAACTTCTTCTTTAGGAGGCTCCTCTGTCCTCCACTCGTTACCTGTATTAATTGCACCTGTTTGAACTTGTTATCAGTTTAAAAGACACCTGTCCACAACCTCAAACAGTCACACTCCAAACTCCACTATGACCAAGACCAAAGAGCTGTCAAAGGACACAAGAAACACAATTGTAGACCTGCACCAGACTGGGAAGACTGAATCTGCAATAGGTAAGCAGCTTGGTTTGAAGAAATCAACTGTGGGAGCAAATATTAGAAAATGGAAGACATACAAGACCACTGATAATCTCCCTCGATCTGGGGCTCCACGCAAGATCTCACCCCGTGGGGTCAAAATGATCACAAGAACGGTGAGCAAAAATCCCAGAACCACACGGGGGGACCTAGTGAATGACCTGCAGAGAGCTGGGACCAAAGTAACAAAGCCTACCATCAGTAACACACTACGCCGCCAGGGACTCAAATCCTGCACTGGCCCCTTCTTAAGCCAGTACATGTCCAGGCCCATCTGAAGTTTGCTAGAGAGCATTTGGATGATCCAGAAGAAGATTGGAGAATGTCATATGGTCAGATGAAACCAAAATAGAACGTTTTGGTAAAAACTAAACTCGTTGTGTTTGGAGGACAAAGAATGCTGAGTTGCATCCAAAGAACACCATATCTACTGTGAAGCATGGGGGTGGAAACATCATGCTTTGGGGCTGTTTTTCTGCAAAGGGACCAGGACGACTGATCCGTGTAAAGGAAAGAATGAATGGGGCCATGTATCGTAAGATTTTGAGTGGAAACCTCCTTCCATCAGCAAGGGCATTGAAGATTAAACGTGGCTGGGTCTTTCAGCATGACAATGATCCCAAACACACCGCCCGGGCAACGAAGGAGTGGCTTCGTAAGAAGCATTTCAAGGTCCTGGAGTGGCCTAGCCAGTCTCCAGATCTCAACCCCATAGAAAAGCTTTGGAGGGAGTTGAAGGTCCGTGTTGCCCAGCAACAGCCCCAAAACATCACTGCTCTAGAGGCGATCTGCATGGAGGAATGGGCCAACATACCAGCAACAGTGTGTGAAAACCTTGTGAAGACTTACAGAAAACTTTTGACCTCTGTCATTTCCAACAAAGGGTATATAACAAAGTATTGAGAGAAACTTTTGTTATTGACCAAATACTTATTTTCCACCATAATTTGCAAATAAATTCAATAAAAGTCCTACAATGTGATTTTATGGATTTTTTTTATTCTCATTTTGTCTGTCATAGTTGAAGTGTACCTATGATGAAAATTACAGGCCTCTCTCATCTTTTTAAGTGGGAGAACTTGCACAATTGGTGGCTGACTAAATAATTTTTTGCCCCACTGTATGTTTTTAAATGCTGAAATGCTTATTTAGCCTAATAAAACCTACATATACTATAAATAACTAGTTTATTATAATATTAGCCTACTGTCTGTTCACTCCTCAGATGAAATGAATTGCCCAATTCCTTGGAGGCCTTACACTGCTGAAGTCCAGAACGCTGCTATTAAACTCAGATTTTTTACACAATCTGTTGAGATTTATCACCACCTTAATGGTAGAAATAAAAAAATACTGCCAACTATATGACTGGTGTGGCATGGGGATACAGTGGATATGTGTGGTTATACAACGGGTGTGTCTAATCCTGGATGCTGATTGGTTAAAACCACATTGCAGCTGGTGTTTACTCCACAAGTTAGCACTGTAAGTCTATGATGTTGAAATGCCTATTTACTCTGTTCCATCTGACTGCACAATCCACTGTCTCATCAGCTCAGCCAGGCAATTCATATTCTAGAGCTACGCTGTAAAAAGCATGAGGACATTTCTTTTAGACTAGCATTTGGGTTTCAACAGCGGAGATTTGTAATAACATTGTTGTCTGTCTAGCTGACATTTGCAACATTGTTTCAATATTGAAATTTGATCTCCAGCTGTACTATGGTAATGAACGTGTCAGGAGGCAGGATGAGACAGACAAGCTTTTCTCAGCCAATCAAAATCATGAATGAGCATCATTTTTATGGATATATACAATGAAATGCCAATAGAAAAACAAGAAATGCAGCTAGTTTGCTATCATTCCAGCTTCAGTTTGAAGTGATTGTGTTAGCTGTGTAGTTGACTATCTCTTCTGAACAGTGGCCTGGTGAGAGAGCAAATGTTCTATGCCAGGTTAAATAAACACATGCAGCTACTTTGATGTTATTATGGCTGCACTGTCTGACATGACTGTGTCAGCCAAAGTTGGCTAGCTAGCAAGTAAGGGATAATAACGTTGCCAGCCATCCATGGCAATGGAACATTTAGAACGAACACATCTCAACCTGAATTTTTCTGAGGAGACTGCGTGAATCAGACCTTCATGGTCGAGTGTCTGCAAAGAAACCACTACTAAAGGACACCAGTAAAAAGAAGAGACTTGCTTGGGCCAACAAACTCGAGCAATTAGACATTAGATCGGTGGGAATCTGTCCTTGGGTCTGATGAGTCCAAATTTGAGATTTTTGGATCCAACCCCCATGTTTTTGTGAGACGCAGAGTAGGTGAACAGATGTGTAGTTCCCACTGTGAAGCATCAAGGAGGAGGTGTGATGGTGTGGGAGTGCTTTGCTGGTGACACTGTCTGTGATTTATTTGGAATTCAAGGCACACTTAACCAGCATGGCTACCACAGCATTCTGCAGCGATTCACCATCCCATCTGGTTTGCGCTTAGTGGGACTATCATATGTTTTTCAACAGGACAATGACCCAAAACACATCTCCAGGCTGTGTAACCCAATTGACATGGTTTGAGATGAGTTGGACCAGAGAGTGAAGGAAAAACAGCCAACAAGTGCTCAGCATATGTGGGAACTACTTCAAGACTGTTGGAAAAGCATTCCTCATGAAGCTGTTTGAGAGAATGCTAAGAGTGTACAAAGTTGTCATCAAGGCAAAGGGTGGCTGGCTACTTTGAAGAATCCAAAATATAACAGCACTTTTTTGGTTTCTACATGATTCCATATGTGTTATTTCATAGTTTTGATGTCTTCACTATTATTCTACAATGGAGAAAAACCCCTGAATGAGTAGGTGTGTCCAAACGTTTGACTTGTACTGTATGTCAATCATTATTTTAATATGTAACAACACCCATGCCAATATTTCCTCTAAACACCGGCTTCCCGGGCATTATCACTTAAATACATGAGGCTGCACTGGATTGGGAGAAGGCAACTTAGCAAGACTTGTAAACTAAGTGTTGGATTGCTTGAATGAAAAAAACTACTACCCACCTCCCTACTGAACATTAAACTCAAGATGAATACATTTCATTTGTCATTCACAAATGGATTTGAATAACATTGCAACACAATATGAATACCATAAATATGATTGCATTCAAAGCATATCAAATGTGCACATTTCCGGTGGGGCTATCTAACCCTCACCAAATGATGAGGAAAAGGGAAATATAGGATGGGTAGGCCTAATGTTGCAGTATTCTAGAGTGTGACACGTTCCCCTGATAATATGTATTTTATGTACCTTGTTTACGTTGGCTGTTTTGCATTTAGTCAGTCCAAGGAACTGCTTCAGGTAAAATAGAGGCAAAGTGGACAAAAATGAAAGAGCCCCCAAGTCCTCCACCCAATTTTGGTTATTTGGTAACCCAGCGCTGGGTAAATATTGTGTGAATAACCCAACATGTTGGGTTGTTGGAATTACTCAAACATAGGTTAATTTAACCATCAGTTGGGTGTTTTTTTACTTTCATGCTTGGTTGACCTAGCAGCTATGTCTTTTTGAATGTAATCCTTAGGTTATTTTCAGGAGAAGTGTCTTATTAGGGGTGTGGCTTTCAGATAGATCTAATTGGCCACCCATGAGAGTAAATGTGACCGACCGGCTAAAATCGGTCTTATGTAGCAAAGTCTGAAATTGTGTTTTTTACATTGGATAAATGTAGACACTCAGAGCTAGGGTTGGACATTTTGGGGAATATTCAGAGGGGGAAACTTTCCGTGGGATTTAACGAGAATATATGGGAATTAACGGGAATATATGCAATTAATATTAATACCATTTAAATGTAGATGTTTTTTGCATTGGATATATTTACCATATCATATAGAGACAGAAACATAAACCTTTTACCTTATCATAAGTAGACAGAATTGCAAATGATTGAATCCTTTCAATAGACATTTTAAAAACAATTTAGTTACGAATTAATATTGAAGGATCCCCAATGATCCATTGGATCTCCCAAAAACGTTTTCAACATACACCTGTAAAATGATAGTCTAAAAACTAATGCTTTGGTTGTATTCCTCTCAGGCTTCCATGTCTTCTCCCTTGACCTCCTCAATGTCCACCTCTTGAACATCAGACTCTGAGGCCTCATCTTCAATGTCATTTTCCAACCTTGTTGAGGATGGCTCATTGTCAGGCTCAAAAAGCCTTAAATTTTCTCGGGTGGCCACTAATTTTTCAACCCAGGTATTGGTCAACCTGTTGCGTGCTTTGGTGTGTGTGTTCCCAAACAAGGACCAGTTGCGCTCTGGGGTGGCTGATGTTGTTGGGATTTGGAGGATGATGGAGGCAACAGGGGAAAGAGCCTCAGATCCACAAAGTCCCTTCCACTAGGTGGCTGATGAGAGATATTGGCACGACTGCCATGTTGCATCTCCATCCCAAAGCCCTTGCTTGGAAATGGACTTCGCCAGACTGCCAAGAACCTTTCCCTCATCTAGGCAAAGGTGACGTGACATGGTTGCGATGACACCATAGGCCTTGTTGATCTCTGCACCAGACAGGATGCTCTTGCCAGAATACTTGGGGTCCAACATGTACGCTGCGGCGTGTATGGGCTTCAGGCAGAAGTCTAAAAGCTTTTTGATGTATTTCAGAACTGCAGTTTCCTCTGCTTGGAGCAACAGTAAAGTGGGCAGGGCAGTACAGATTTATTCTCATACATCTGCAAGCAGAGTCTGAACATCAGACAGGATGGCATTGTATCCCTCGATCCATGCAATGGCTACTGTTACAGGTTTCAGGCTGCTTACCACTCTCCCAAAATACATCATCCAAGAGGAGCCTCTTGATGAGGCTGTCCATATTGGCAAACTGTGATATGGCCATTTCTTGGAGACACTCCTTCCCCTCCAGGAGACTGTCAAACATGATGACAACATCACCCCAATGGATGTTGCTGGGCAGCTTCAATGTGGTGCTCATATTCTTATCACTTTGCTTGGTGAGGTAGATTGCTGCTATAACTTGATGACTTCACTTACCTAACCATTTTCTTGTCTCTCTTGTAGTCTGTATCCATTGTTTTCAGTGCCATGATGTCCTTGAGGAGTATATTTGATGCATGAGCAGCACAGCCAATGGGTGTGATGTGAGGGTAGGACTCCTCCACTTTGGAACAAGCCACCTTCATGTTCGCAGCATTGTTGATCACCCGTGCAAATCTGTGGTCCAAGGTCATTGATGACTGCCTTCAGCTAATCTGCAATGTAGAGACTGGTGTGTCTGTTGTCCCTTGTGTCTGTCCATGTCTGTGCTCTTGTAGAATACTGGTTGAGGGGTGAAGATGATGTAGTTAATTATTCCTTGCCCACGAACATTCGACCACCCATCAGAGATGATTGCAATACAGTCTGCTTTCTCTATGATTTGCTTGACCTTCACTTGAACTCTGTTGAACTCTGGATCCAGCAAATGAGTAGATAAAGCATGTCTTGTTGGAGGGGTGTATGCTGGGCAAAGAACATTCAGAAATCTCTTCCAATACACATTTCCTGTGAGCACCAGAGGTGAACCAGTTGCATACACAGCTCGAGCAAGACATTCATCAGTATTTCTCTGACTACATTTCTCCATTGAGTAAAACAAACTACTTATTCCAGGAGGACCATGAGCTGTTGCTATCGATAAGGTGTCTGACTCATCATTTTCACCTCGAATAGAAGTAGAGGGACTTTTGTCAGAGGTTGCATGTTATGAGCGCTGAGGGAACTTTATGCACTTGGCCAGATGATTCTGCAGATTTGTTGCATTCTTCACATATGATTAGGCACAGTATTTGCAAATGTACACAGCTTTTTCTTCTACATTAGCTGCAGTGAAATGTCTCCACACATCAGATAGTGCCCGTGGCATTTTCCTGTAAATACTTGAAAAAAAATGAGTAAAAAAGCCCAAATACAATTCCATGTACAGATAAATAGTTAAGCAGTTAGATTAATTAACTCATTTGTAAGATAAATGTTTTAAAATTAAACATGTATGGAAACAGGTGAACAGGCAAGCTAAAACATGGTAGCAAAAACTAACTAGCATAAATTGGTAACAAGTTAGAAATGATTTAAACTCACTTTGCTGTTTTATTTTACTTTTTATTTTTTATCTCAAATCGAAGTTTATTTGTCACGTGCGCTGAATACAACAGGTGGAGGGAGACCTTAGAGTAAAATGCTTACTTACAGGCTCTAACCAATAGTGCAAAAAAGGTATTAGGTGAACAATAGGTAAAGACATAAAAACAACAGTAAAAAGACAGTGAAAAACAGTAGCGAGGCTATATCCAGTGGTGAGGCTAGAAAAGTAGCAAGGCTACATCCAAACACCGGTTAGTCAGGCTAATTGAGGTAGTATGTACATGTAGATATGGTTAAAGTGACTGCATATATGATGAACAGAGAGTAGCAGTAGCGTAAAGAGGGGTTGGCGGGTGGCGGGACACAATGCAGATAGCCCGGTTAGCCAATGTGCGGGAGCACTGGTTGATCGGGCCAATTGAGGTAGTATGTACATATGTATAGTTAACGTGACTGTGCATATATGATAAACAGAGAGTAGCAGCAGCGTAAAAGAGGTGTTGGGGGCACACAATGCAAATAGTCCAGGTAGCCATTTGATTACCTGTTAAGGTGTCTTATGGCTTGGGGGTAAAAACTGTTGAGAAGCCTTTTTGCCCTAGACTTGGCACTCCGGTACCACTTGCCATGCAGTAGTAGAGAGAACAGTCTATGACTGGGGTGGCTGGGGTCTTTGACAATTTTTAGGGCCTTCCTCTGACACTGCCTTGTGTGGAGGTCCTGGATGGCAGGCAGCTTAGCTCCAGCGATGTACTGGGTCGTACGCACTACCTTCTGTAGTGCCTTGCGGTCGGAGGCCGAGCAATTGCCGTACCAGGTAGTGATGCAACCAGTCAAGATGCTCTCAATCTTGTAGCTTGGCAAGTCAGTTAAGATAACATTCTTATTTTCAATGACACAGTGGGTTCACTGCCTTATTCAGGGGCAGAACAACATTTTTTTTACCTTCTCAGCTCAGGGATTCGATCTTGCAATTTCTTGCAAATAACTATTTACTAGCTAACAAAAAATGATGTATGCATTATAAAATATATTCACCCCACGCAGTATTGTAATCAAAAGCATGTAGTCCTTGGCTCAGACAGTGTAGTAGTGTGGGCTCAACAGCATCTCATTAGTGTGCAAGATCTTGAGAATCAGCTGTACATGTGATGCAAAAGTGCACTGCACATGTGATGGAAGAATGCACTGTGCATGCAGAGGGTTGCAATTCCATTGAATGGAGGATATTTTAACCAAAATATGCCACAAGACCTAGAATTGCCTTATGTGTATCCAACATAAAATGGTTCACTGTTGTAAGCTAACTTTTTTGATGAATTTGAGCTAAATTCCCAGGCTTTACTGCCCATGGAACATTTCTGGAAAAATTCAGTCAATTTATCGGACAGTTTCTGATCCTTTGCAACCCTACTCAGAGCTACAAAATGTTATATCATACACAACAGTTGAGGAACAATGGGAAGTAATTTTGCTTTGAAAGTTGATAAACTTGTAAACTCACTTTTGAGAAAATTGTCTTTGAATGTTTTGGAACTACTACTGGAGAGCCCTTCTTTGTCTACACCCATTCAGCATCTCTTAAACTTTATCCCCACCCATCTCTTTAAGGGTTGATCCGGGTGTTCTGTACACACAGCAGTCAATCACCCAAGCTAACTTGCTATCTACTTCCAGACACAAATGAGAGAACAGCACACTGAACTTGCTCTAGCAGAGCTGGTTAGGCTATTATGTTATCTAGAGTGTTGGTGACTGCAACTGTGCTGTCCGATTATCTGTTGGTAAATTCAGAGCATTTCACTCTCTGAGAGTTCAGAGCGTGCAATGGACACACAATTCTGCGCACTGGCACACTCAGACAATAGTATTTTGTTAAAACATGTAGCTAGGAAGGTAAACAATGAACCATAATCCCAACTCATGATGTTACTACCCTGCATGAATCTGCAGGTAGCTAACCAACCAGGTTCAATATTAGCTAGCTTAGTCAAGCTAATTTCTTTGAGAAACAAAGAATAAGGTCATACACGTAACGTTAGCTAGTGAGCCAGCCAGCTAACGTTAGCTAGCTAACAGTACACCTTAACTTGAAATGACTACTTTCTGTCAATTTGTAATATTTGAAAATGTAGCTAGCTAGACTATATTACACATATACATCATGGATGGATGTGTCTCCTGTGCCAAAATTTTTTATTTTGATAAAAGTAAAAAAAGTTTACGTTCAAACGGCACTCCTGTGAAGAAGTTACCTGCGACATACGCCTAGTTTCCTGAAACGGGTCACAAATGTCATTCCCATTCATCATGTTAAGTTTACATATAGCAAATGTGATTTGTCCTTAAAATTTTAAGCTTTTTACACATTCTTCTAGAATTTTAAGATAATGTATTACATGTTATAATATGGTGGTATCTAGCCCAACAATGGGATTTACATAGGCTTTAAGGAACCTCGTACACTTCTGTAAGCCTCATAGAACAACAAAAATGTCAATGTTCAACCTTAACGTGACAACTATACAACAGAACAGATGAACAGGAATGACATTTACTCTCACAGGTGGGTAAAAAGAATAATCTGAAAGCTACACCCCTACTAAACTACACGACCAGTCTTCTGATCTGACACGCTAGGTCATATCTCAATAACCCAGCACCAATAACCCAGTATCAACAATGGAACCTTTCTATTTTTTAAAGAAAACAACCCAACTAAGTGACCCAATGCCTGCAAACCAGCTGTTGGGTCAACCAAACAACCCAGAATATTTTAGTGGACTGCATTCCCTACCTCCCTCATGTTGTTTTGTCCGTTACACACGTCTACAAGCTTTTGTATTACTTTTGTTGCAAGATAAAAACAGACATTTTCATGACAAGAAGTGAATTGCTGCAAAGCAAAGCTTGCAATTATCTTCCTTCTAAAATTGCTATAGCTTCACTACTCCATTCAGCTGTATCAAACATTGACTTTAGAACATCAACTGTAGTGTTTTATGTAGTAGTTATTAGGGGATTTGGCTTTTCTTCGTTGAGTTGCTGTTCCATGTAGTTTTTTTTCTATATTTGATGACACTGTCGTTTTGTATTATAATCAATCAAATTTATTTTATATAGCCCTTCGTACATCAGCTGATATCTCAAAGTGCTGTACAGAAACCCAGCCTAAAACCCCAAACAGCAAGCAATGCAGGTGAAGAAGCACGGTGGCTAGGAAAAACTCCCTAGAAAGGCCAAAACCTAGGAAGAAACCTAGAGAGGAACCAGGCTATGTGGGGTGGCCAGTCCTCTTCTGGCTGTGCCGGGTGGAGATTATAACAAAACATGGTCAAGATGTTCAAATGTTCATAAATGACCAGCATGGTCGAATAATAATAAGGCAGAATAGTTGAAACTGGAGCAGCAGCACAGTCAGGTGGACTGGGGACAGCAAGGAGTCATCATGTCAGGTATTCCTGGGGCATGGTCCTAGGGCTCAGGTCCTCCGAGAGAGAGAAAGAAAGAGAGAATTAGAGAGAGCATATGTGGGATGGCCAGTCCTCTTCTGGCTGTGCCGGGTGGAGATTATAACAGAACATGGCCAAGATGTTCAAATGTTCATAAATGATCAGCATGGTCGAATAATAATAAGGCAGAACAGTTGAAACTGGAGCAGCAGCACAGCCAGGTGGACTGGGGACAGCAAGGAGTCATCATGTCAGGTAGTCCTGGGGCATGGTCCTAGGGCTCAGGTCCTCCGAGAGAGAGAAAGAGAGAAGGAGAGAATTAGAGAACGCACACTTAGATTCACACAGGACACCGAATAGGACAGGAGAAGTACTCCAGATATAACAAACTGACCCTAGCCCCCCGACACATAAACTACTGCAGCATAAATACTGGAGGCTGAGACAGGAGGGGTCAGGAGACATTATAATGGTTTTGAGTAACCATTTGTCCTGTATCTTTCTGTCCTGTATCTTTCTGTTGCACTATGGTGGCAATCTAACTGGTTTTCTAACCCACTTCTTGCAGTCCAATATAAAGCAGTGAATGGTCCCCGGGCGCCCAAGGTGACCATGATGCCTACCACCGCTGTAGGGAAGAAGCTGGATCTCTCCACACTGACAGAGGAGGAGGCCCAGCACGTGTTTCAAGTCGTCCAGAGAGACTTTGACTTGAGGAAGAAAGAGGAGGACAGACTGGGGTAGGCAAACCCCTTTTCATTTGATATATTATTGATCCTTTTGTTTTTCCTTTTATTTGAACATAGAGGTTTGTTGGTTCACAAAAAAACACATCTCTACTTTGTTGAAATTAAAGCAAAAATTACCAAGAGCTGGACTCATACAAAAGGCAGGGGCCTCTTACATGTTTCAATTTAAGAAGTTTGTTATTTTTTTGTTGCCAAATTATTGGTTTGATTTCAGTATGTTATATTGAAGTAGTATGCAAATATTATGCATATTGCTATATATTTGCTATTCATCGCTATTCTGTCTACCAGTGACTGATCTCGCCTAAGAATTAACAATGTCATATCTTAGTAACAATCTAATTGAGTTACTGGATAGGTTGAAATGTCAGAGGTTTACTGCTCTGTAATTTGGAACAGCAACTTTAAAGATTACTTACCATGCAGGATCAATCAGTTATTCTTTATTCCTTTCATGTCATTATTTTTGATACATTTGACTATATATCGGAGTCTATAGACATTACATAAACTTTGAATAGGGATTATCATTCCACTTTGTTGAGGGAATCATTCTTTCTACCCAGAGAATAGCAGAGTTGGGTCCAGCTGACAAAGGCTACTTTTGAATATATCCACCATTGAATTTACACTGTGTGACCACGTGGATTAATAGTGTAGATTAGTGCAGATCAGGATATTTTGTTGGTTCAAACGACTCTCCAGGAGACGTGTTAATACTTCTCATTTTAATTGCAGTTTTCTGTAGACTGGGATTAGGACTGACCTCAAGGTTCACATCAGTCAAATGCATTATACAGTACATACTGTACATACTTGTTGTTCTCTTTACTCCCTCTGATGATGTCAACCAAGCGTGTTAGACTAACGTGAAATTAACTAAAACCTTGATGCCTGTGATGGCCTTTGATTTCAGGCATTTGAATTCTTCAAATCCATTTTGATTTCCATGTTGATACAATGATAATCCTACAATGTTAACAAGACGTTAAAGCAATGTCCTTTCAACCTGTTTGTACCCAGTGGGTAGGCATGATAGTGAACACTGATAGAGGGCCTTTATATATCTAAGCTCTACTGGGATGCCTGGTAGTGAGCCACAGATCACATGACCTGTACTGTAGCCCAGGCGTGTAATGCCAGATAATTGGCACATTTCTGATGTCCCAGTGTGTTTTTCTCTGGTAGAGATGGAGTCTACTAGTCAGCTGACTGGGCAGTTCATGATATTATTCCATAAAGGCAAGGTTGCATGATACAATTGTGGTTTGACACTCACATTTGTTTCACTTGAAGGTTCACCTCACTTGTATGGCGTTAATTAAACAAAATATGTCAAACACCTTAGAATATTTTACAAAAATGCCCTCCCACATCATAAAATGCCAATCAATTGGTAAAAACTTAAACTTGTGGTAAGATGCATTGATTCTCATAGGAGTCAGGTCAGCGCTAGCAATGTTATGAAGAGCATTGACTCTCCCTTCTCACGCTGTGTGGGTTTCTAGGTAATGAGTCTCAGGACTATCTGTGCCATGCAGGAGTCAGCAGACGATGTGGACTATGTCCAGACTCCGGGATGCACTGCTCGACCTAGCCCGGCCATCATATGACTCTCTGGAGCGCCTCTGATGGTAGGGAGAGATAAGCATGATGGGATGAGGATAATGGGACCTTCCCTGGCTGTGTCATGGATTTAGTTCTGCTGGGTTAGGTCTAAATCTTGCTCATCCAATATGCAGAATTGGACAAAGTTCCATGTAACCGCTGGTCCAGGGTCAGATTTGTTTTGATCCTCGTAATGGTGAAGGTTAGGATCTGGGGTTGAATAATCGGTTAGTCAGTAGGTTTGAATCTAATGAGCTACTAATTGCATGGATTTGTTACTCAAAGGGATGCACAGTGCTTATGATGTGTTCAAACGCCATGCAAGACGGATTTATGCAACGGTCTTGACCTACCTTAGATTTGCTTAATGCCTTACCTTTGTTTCTTTACCTCTACCAATATGCAGTATGCAGATCCTAAACCAACCACTTGGATTTACACTTTTTGACATCACATCTAGGCTTCTGATGGAGTATATACCATGTTGGATTCCTACGTGACTCCAGTTGATCAGCAAACAATCAATCCTGATCATCCGTGGATCACTATCACTTAGTAGCCTAATATAATTGTAGACAACATGCTATGTCTGATCACACCAGAGAGGTATCCTACAAAGCAAGCTAGATCTACTCAGGGTTTTCTAAAGCTAACCAGCTTCAGTTAGCTTCACATTCCAGCTCCAGCTTCATCCATACTATGACAGTGGATATTGCTCGTCCGCCTGCCTCTGACTCTAGCAGGTTTGTAACTGTGCGTGCATGTTGCACATTGCTAGTCGAACGCCAAACTCTTCATTGAGACAATGTTGAAACGTTTATCCAAGGGCGAATCAGTGCCACATTTTCATTTGTGCAGGCTATGGTGTGAAATAGGCTTTTAGAGGTGCTGTCTTTATTTTATTACTTATCAACTTTGGTGTACTTATCAATGCACAAGCACATCGATACAATTATTTTATTAAGTCATACAAAAGTGTTACTGTGCGTGAAGTTTAAAATACATTGTCATTTCTAAATGTGTAATGGGATATATTTTAATACTAAAACATTTTAACACTTTTTTTATTTATTAATAAAATATTCAATCAGTCGTCTTCCTCAAATGAAGGGGATGATGACGCAATCTTTGCAAGAGGGAGGGAATCTGATTTCATTGATCCTTAACTTATGGCTCAGTCATTTCATTCAGGATTAAGTGGAGTTCAGTGTCGTTTAAAACGAGCATGGCCTTATTTCTATTACAGCATATTGGATGACTCATTCATTATCCATTCACCCAGTTCAATGTAACAGCAATAGGTTTAGGCTACTACATGATACTCAAATTTTCCCTATACCTATCATGAGGTTGCTACAATCTAGCCTATGAATGAAAGTATACAACGCAGGTGAACACAGGTCGAGAGACAAATTTGATGTGCTTTCTAAATGTTCCATTGCCATACTGGCTGGAAATGTTCTTTTCCCTAGCTTGCTAGCTAGCCAACTACAGCTAACTTACAATCACATCAAACAGTGCAGACAGAATAACAACAGTAGCTGCATTTGCATTTGTTTTAGCTGTTTTCTAGTGACATTTATTTGGATATATCCATACAATGAGCTAATGAGGCCAGGCGATTTCGCATAGAAAATGTGCTCTCTCGTCAGGAGAGTGTTGTATCATAGGAGCTAGCCAATAACACAGTTTACACAAACAATAATGTAATTATTAGTCCAACAGTTGCAAACAAGAGTTTCTATTGGACAAATTCAGGTCTTTTTTATCCCCGTTTTGTTCAGTTTGCTTTTGTTTTAAGAAATGTTTTTCAACAGAATCGGAATGAATACACCCCTGATCACGCGTAAACAGTTCCCTTTCAAAACAGCCACATTGTATTCCTTCTTTTCCCTTTGCTTGCGGTCTTCAATGCACAACAAATCAGCTGTATGTGGCCAGGCGAGAGAACCTTTCCAAGCCAAACCTCTACAAACAGCCTACAATGTAATAGCATAGCTAATAGAACTAACACGTCGGTAAACCTGCTACAAACGTGCAGTAATGTTAGTGTACAATCAGTAAGCAGTTACAACGGCGAGACCCAGTGGCAATAAATTAGTAAAACCAAAAGCTTAACGTTACGTTGACTTGGAACAGTTCCAGTGTTGTGTTGGAAAGTCATAGCCAGCTAGCTAACATAGCATCCCTCTGTTTGAGCACAGTGTTTCAGTAGGCTAAACTAACTAGCCGCATTTGCTAGCTAAGTACAGTTGAAGTCGGAAGTTTACATACACTTAGGTTGGAGTCATTAAAACTCGTTTTTCAACCACTTCACAAATTTCTTGTTAACAAACTGTAGTTTTGGCAAGTCGGTTAGGACATCTAATTTGTGCGTGACACAAGTAATTTTTCCAACAATTGTTTACAGACAGATTATTTCACTGTATCACAATTCCAGTGTGTCAGAAGTTTGCATACACTAAGTTGACTGCCTTTAAACAGCTTGGAAAATTCCAGAAAATCATGTCATGACTTTAGAAGCTTCTGAGGAGGTGTACCTGTGGATGTATTTCAAGGCCTACCTTCAAACTCAATGCCTCTTTGCTTGACATCATGGGAAAATCCAAAGAAATCCGTCAAGACCTCAGAAACAAAATGTAGACCCCCACAAGTCTGGTCCTTCCTTGGGATCAATTTCCAAACGCCTGAAGATACCACGTTCATCTGTACAAACAATAGTATGCAAATATCAACACCATGGGACCACGGAGCCGTCGTACCGCTCAGGAAGGAGGCGTGTTCTGTCTCCTAGAGATGAACGTACTTTGGTGCGAAAAAAGTGCAAATCAATCCCAGAGCAACAGCAAAGGATCTTGTGAAGATGCTGAAGGAAACGTGAACAAAATAATCTATATCTATTCTACCCTGCCTTTCTAAGGTCTTCGAAAGCCAAGATAACAAACAGATTACCGACCAGTTCGAATCTCACCGTACCTTCTCCGTTATGCAATCTGGTTTCAGAGCTGATCATGGGTGCATCTCAGCCATGCTCAAGGTCCTAAACGATATCATAACCGCTATCGATAAGAGACATTACTGTGCAGCTGTATTCATCGACCTGACTAAGGCTTTCGACTCTGTCAGTCACAACATTCTTATTGGCAAACTCAACAGCCTTGGTTTCTCAAATGGCTGCCTCGCCTGGTTCACCATCTACTTCTCTGATAGAGTTCAGTGTGTCAAATAGGAGGGCCTGTTGTCCGGACCTCTGGCAGTCTCTATGGGTGTCCACAATGATGTCGCTCTTGCTGCTGGTGTTTCTTTGATCCACCTCTACGCAGACGACACCATTCTGTATACCTCTGGCCCTTCCTTGGACACTGTGTTAACAAACCTCCAAACGAGCTTCAATGCCATACAACTCTCCTTCAGTGGCCTCCAACTGCTCTTAAATGTAAGTAAAACTAAATGCATGCTCTTGAACCGATCGCTGTCCGCACCCGCCCGACTAGCATCGCTACTCTGGACGGTTCCGACTTAGAATATGTGGATAACTATAAATACCTAGGTGTCTGGCTAGACTGTAAACTCACCTTCCAGACTCACGTTAAGTCTGCCGATAAGAATGCGGTGATTGACAGAGTCGAAAGCCTTGGCCAGGTCGATGAAGACGGCTGCACAGTACTGTCTTTTATCGATGGTGGTTATGATATCGTTTAGGGAATAGGGTGCCATTTTGGATGTCTTTTATCGATGGTGGTTATGATCTCGTTTAGGGAATAGGGTGCCATTTTGGATGTCTTTTATCGATGATGGTTATGATATCGTTTAGGGAATAGGGTGCCATTTTGGATGTCTTTTATCGATGATGGTTATGATATCGTTTAGGGAATAGGGTGCCATTTTGGATGTCTTTTATCGATGATGGTTATGATATCGTTTAGGGAATAGGGTGCCATTTTGGATGTCTTTTATCGATGATGGTTATGATATCGTTTAGGGAATAGGGTGCCATTTTGGATGTCTTTTATCGATGATGGTTATGATATCGTTTAGGGAATAGGGTGCCATTTTGGATGCAGTCCTTGTTTTTATTCCTCTATGTGAAATGTCCTTGTTACGTAACCCATTGTAAATGGATTAGCTGCTGGTTCCCATGTGTTCATAATGAATAAAAAGTTATATTTAACATGATAAATGCCATGTCTGGTTTTTAAACTTGCATGTCACGTATATTTTACATTAAGCATTTGAATGATTGTAATTCTTCGGTAGTAACATGTAGGATGATTAATCGTAGATATATTGATGTTCTACAGGTGTTTGCGAATGCCTGGGTTGTGCGTGTGTGCGTGTGTGCCCACATATGTACTGTACATGTGCCTTTGTGCATATGGCCTTATTTGTGTGTATGTTTGGGTTTGAGAGAGAGAGACAGAAAAGGAAGGAACATAGCAGAGAAAGAAGCACCAGTTTGGCACACGCCCTGCCCTTTGGTCAGAAATCTAACCTGATCTAATCAACCAATCATTCCTGGCATACTCGGAGCTCTTTTGCAGATTTTCAGAAATCCCCCAAGTTCCCCGATGCCATGATGCTGACCTCTGCTGCTCCACATGTCTCTATAACTTAATATAGAGAAAATACAAAAATACACAGATGCACAGTAGCAATAAAACAGGACTAACGGTCCATTTTGTGTCCAGATTAAACTCCCATGTATCCATATTCAGTGTGGTTGTTTGTTGTGGTCAGAAAGCTTTAGCTACAGTCACAGCTATACAGTAGGCCTAAGCATGCTTGGTTGCAGTTGCTGATGGTCTATGTTGTCTAGGCCATGAGTGTCTCCATGGCTCTGTAATGTACGTGGAATTTTCTTTCCCGTTGTAGAGAGGAACACAGCCATGTCACAGTCACAAGGCCAATTTTAGCCAGACTATTTCAATCTCTGAATGAAAAACAAGATTCTCTCTCTCTCTCCTCTCCCCTCTCCTGGTCTGTCTCTTTCCCAAAACACAAACAACTCACTGTCTCCTCTTCCTTTCCAAATTCTGCCACACACTTTGCCAACGTCTTGATCCAGCTATTTATTCTCCGTGTTCTCTGTTAAAGTTAAAGCTGTTTTTGTCATGATGCTTGTTGTTGATTAAGTCCATTAACTAGTGGAATCTGGACACATTGTTACTCATGTGGATTCAATCAGTTTTAGGCCTAGTCTCTTAGCACTGAATAAGACATAGAAAAATGGGGTTTGAGAGATTGGTGTACTGGTGTACCTCTGCTCTCTATGTGAAAATAGTCTATTGTGAAGAATATTAACCACAAATCATGGAGCTTATAACAATGGAGCTTATTCATCACTGGCTTACTGTCCTTAACCCTCTAAGGTCGATGTCCGTGCCCCGCGGAAATCTAATTAGCATAATAAGAACATTCCCATAAAAGTCCATCAGCTCGAGAATTTTTTTTTTTGTTGCATTGGATGCATCTGCAGTGAAAGGTGAAAGAGCTAGAGCGATGTATGTCAGACCATCCTGATAAAATCAGTCTTCTCACAAAATAGTCTGTAGCGTCCGAACGGTTTGGCCTACAAAACGAATATGACCCCTCTGTGTGAAGGTGACTCTCACGAACACCTACATGTCTGTTGTTTTGTTCTAGGAAGCCCACAGGCATCACAAGACTCGTCTGAAAGTCCCCCAGTACCAGTCAAAACAATTATGGAAGTAAACAGAATATGGAGGCTGTTTAGTGACAAATATATGGGGTTAAATACATGTAAAAAAAAAAAAAAAAACTAACAAATGTTTCCTGATCTTTCTTATAGCTTTCAGATATAAGAAGAAACGTTTTCAGCAAAAAAAGAAACGTCCTCTCACTGTCAACTGCATTTATTTTCAGCAAACTTAACATGTGTAAATATTTGTATGATCATAACAAGATTCAACAACTGAGACATAAACTGAACAAGTTCCACAGACATGTGACTAACATAAATGGAATAATGTGTCCCTGAACAAAGGGGGGTCAAAATCAAAGTAAAAGTCAGGTTCTGGTTTGGCCACCAGCTTCATTGGGTACTGCAGTGCCTCTCCTCCTCATGGACTGCACCAGATTTGCCAGTTCTTGCTGTGAGATGTTACCGCACTCTTCCACTATGGAACCTGCAAGTTCCCGGACATTTCTGGGGGGGGAATGGCCCTAGCCCTCACCCTCCGATCCAACAGGTCCCAGACGTGCTCAATGGGATTGAGATCCGGGCTCTTCGCTGGCCATGGCAGAACACTGACATTCCTGTCTTGCAGGAAATCACGCACCGAACGAGCAGTATGGCTGGTGTCATTGTCATGCTGGAGGGTCATGTCAGGATGAGCTTGCAGGAAGGGTACCACATGAGGGAGGAGGATGTCTTCCCTGCAACGAACAGCGTTGAGATTGCAGGCAATGACAACAAGCCCAGCCGATGATGCTGTGACACACCGCCCCAGACCATGACGGACTCTCAACCTCCAAATCGATCCCGCTCCAGAGTACAGGCCCCGGTGTAACGCTAATTTATTTGACGATAAACGTGAATCCGGCCATTACCCTTGGTGAGACAAAACCGCGACTCGTCAGTGAAGACTTTTTGCCAGTCCTGTCTGGTCCAGCAACAGTGTGTTTGTGCCCGTTGTTGCCGGTGATGTCTGGTGAGGACCTACCTTACAACAGGCCTACAAGCCCTCAGTCTAGCCTCTCTCAGCCCATTGCGGACAGTCTGAGCACTGATGGAGGGATTGTGCGTTTCTGGTGTAACTCGGGCAGTTGTTGTTTCCATCATATACTTGTCCCGCAGATGTGATGTTCGGATGTACCGATCCTGTGCAGGTGTTGTTACACGTGGTTTGCACTGCGAGGACGATCAGCTGTCCGTCCTGTCTTCCTTAAGCGCTGTCTTAGGTGTTTCACAGTAGCAATTTATTGCAATTTTATGGCCACATCTGCAGTCCTCATGCCTCCTTGCAGCATGCCTAAGGCACGTTCATTAATTTATTTTTCTCAGGTTTTCGCCTGCCAAATCAGTTCTGTTATACTCACAGACACTATTGTAACAGTTTTGGAAACTTTAGAGTGTTTTCTTTCCAAATCTACCAGTTATATGCATATCATATCTTCTGGGCCCGAGCAGCTGGCAGTTTATTTTGGGCATGCTTTTCATCCAAAATTCCGAATGCTGCCCCCTACCCTAGAGAAGTTAAGGCACATTCACGCAGATGAGCGGGGACCCTGGGCATCTTTCTTTTGGTGTTTTTCAGAGTCAGTAGACAGGCCTCTTTATTGTCCTACGTTTTCATAACTGTGACCTGAATTGACTACCGTCGGTAAGCTGTTAGTGTCTTAACAACCGTTCCACAGGTGCATGTTCATTAATTGTTTATGGTTCATTGAACAAGTATGGGAAACCGTGTTAAAACCCTTTACAATGAAGATCTGTGAAGTTGTTTGGATTGTTATGAA
Source organism: Oncorhynchus mykiss (assembly GCF_013265735.2). Taxonomy (NCBI): domain Eukaryota; kingdom Metazoa; phylum Chordata; class Actinopteri; order Salmoniformes; family Salmonidae; genus Oncorhynchus; species Oncorhynchus mykiss. The sequence goes on along the minus strand of NC_048586.1, from coordinate 4,889,655 downwards.
TTATCTTTCTTTTTTTGCTGAGTTTAGGATAGACACTTCAGAACAAACCTTCTTTCAATTTTTTGGGCCGGACAATCTGTTTTCCATGTAGTGAATCTGTTATTCAATGCGTTTGTATGTGCTCATAGCATTAGGCCAAATAATACATGTTTTCTTAAAATATTTTTTTAATATATATATATATATATATATATATATATATATGCTTCCATTTATACACGTCGTTGACAAACGTCAAGGTACGGAAAACAAAATGATTGATAGGCTATACAGTCAGATAAACCTTTTTTTTGCATCATTTTTGATCTGAACACTGTAAAAGGTTATTTTAATTAAAGTGGAACTGCATTTTAACTACTTTGCAGATGAAACAAACAGACAATCATAATATCAGTAAAACATATACAATTCCCAGGTTATGCTACAAAACCAAGGTTTTAAAAATAGGTCCTATTTGACTCAAAATAGCATAATGTAGAGTAAGGCATTGTTGGCAGATTAGATGGATTCAGTTAAATTATCACAGCTCAGGATAAGACCCAGATGCAGACAAAGGAGCTGGATAATTTGAATCTCAGAATGTTTATTATAACACGGGGCAGGCAAAGGGCAGGTTGAGGGCAGGCTGAGGTTCGTAATCCAGGAGAATCGGGCAGGTACTTCACGGCAGGCATGCTCAGGACAGGCAGAAGGGTCAGAACCGGGAAGACTATAAACAAAAACTTAAGTAACAGGAAAAAACAAAGACAAGATGAACTGACAACAGACAAATAGAAAGTGCAGGTATACACTACCATTCAAAAGTTTGGGGTCATTTAGAAATGTCCTTTTAAAGAAAAACATTTTTTGGGTTCTTTAAAACAACATGACATTGATCTGAAATACAGTGTAGACATTGTTAATGTTGTAAATGACTATTGTAAGAATAGACTGACGATTTTCAGAAGAAAGGTCTTTGTTTCTGGCTATTTTGAGCCTGTAATCAAACCCACAAATGCTGATGCTCCAGATACTCAACTTGTCTAAAGAAGGCCCGTTTTATTGCTTCTTTAATCAGAACAACAGTTTTCAGCTGTGCTAACAAAATTGCTAAATGGTTTTCTAATGATCAATTAGAATGATACATTTCATATTATACATTTCTTGGTAGTCCAACAAATATTGCTATCAGGTTGTAAATCACACTTGGCCTGGTACATTGTTTGCTCCCGCCACCCATTTGGGATGCACTGTTTCAGTTTAAATTTCTCAATATTTTGGACAAAAACACATGAATGTAACAGGGAATGTTAAAACAATCAAACTGCAAGAGCAATGATCACTAGTCAGTCATAACGGTGTTAATAGGCTAGTTTATCTGTTCAGGTGGGCCTTCATGCTTTTGCAAACAAAGCAATGGAGGGGTGCTCAACAAAAATCACAAGAATGGCTTACGAAGAAAAGGCTAGCTTATCTACGGTTGAAGTCGGAAGTTTACATACACTTACGTTGGAGTCATTAAAACTTGTTTTTCAACCACTCCACAAATTTCAAACTACAGTTTTGGCAAGTCGGTTCGGAAATCTATTTTGTGCATGACACAAGTCATTTTACCAACAATTGTTTACAGATTATTTCACTGTATCACAATTCCAGTGGGTCAGAAGTTTACATACACTAAGTTGACTGTGCCTTTAAACAGCTTGGAAAATTCCATGAAATTATGTCATGACTTTAGAAGCTTCTGATAGGCTGATTGACATCATTTGAGTCAATTGGAGGTGTACCTGTGGATGTATTTCAAGGCTTACCTTCAAACTCAGTGCCTCTTTGCTTGACATCATGGGAAAATCAAAATAAATCAGCCAAGACATCAGAATTATTTTTTTAGACCTCCACAAGTCTGGTTCATCCTTGGGAGCAATTTCCAAACGCCTGAAGGTACCACATTCATCTGTACAAACGATAGTACGCAAGTATAAACACCATGGGACCACGCAGCCGTCATTCCGCTCTGCAAGGAGACGCGTTCTGTCTCCTAGAGATGAGCGTACTTTGGTGCGAAAAGTGTAAATAAATCCTAGAACAACAGCAAAGGACCTTGTGAAGATGCTGGAGGAAACGAGTACAAAAGTATCTATATCCACAGTAAAATGAGTCCTACGTCGACATAACCTGAAAGGCCGCTCAGCAAGGAAGAAACCACTGCTCCAAAACCGCAATAAAAAAGCCAGACTACGGTTTGCAACTGCACATGAGGACAAAGAGTGTACTTTTTGGAGAAATGTCCTCTGGTTTGATGAAACAAAAATAGAACTGTTTGGCCATAATCACCATTTGTAGGAAAAAGGGGGAGGCTTTCAAGCCGAAGAACACCATCCCAACCGTGAAGCACAGGGGTGGCAGCATCATGTTGTGGGGGTGCTTTGCTGCAGGAGGGACCGGTGCTCATCACAAAATAGATGGCATCATGAGGCAGTAAAATTATGTGGATATATTGAAAAAACATCTCACGACATCAGTCAGGAAGTTAAAGCTTGGTCGCAAATGCGTCTTCAAAATGGACAATGACCCCAAGCATACTTCCAAAGTTGTGGCAAAATGGCTTAAGGACAACAAAGTCAAGGTATTGGAGTGGCCATCACAAAGCCCTGACCTCAATCCCATATAACATGTTTGGGCAGAACTGAAAAAGCATGTGCGAGCAAGGAGGCCTACGAACCTGACTCAGTTACACCAGCTCTGTCAGGAGGAATGGGACACAATTCACCTAACTTATTGTGGGAAGCTTGTGGAAGGCTACCCAAAATGTTTGACCCAGGTTAAACAATTTAAAGGCAACGCTACCAAATACTAATTGAGTGTATGTAAACTTCTGACCCACTGGGAATGTGATGAAAGAAATACAAGCTGAAATAAATCATTATCTCTACTAATTTTCTGACATTTCACATTCTTAAAATAAAGTGGTGATCCTAGCTGACCTAAGACAGGGAATTTTTTACTAGGATTAAATGTCAGGAATTGTGAAAAACTGTGATTAAATGTATTTGGATAAGGTGTATGTAAACTTCCAACTTCAACTGTATTTATGTAGCTATTTAGCAAGCTAAAAACAAGGAGCCTAGTGTTACCTATCTGCTTGGAGGATGTTGTCATTGGAAGAGTGGATGATTTGCCAACTTCTCCCCCCATATTATTTTTCTGTGGCTACAGCTAGAGATCCAGGTGTCGTTTGGTTAACTAGCAAGAAAGGTGAATCACTTTGTTAGCATGCTATGCTGACTGTTTACATAACTCTTAGTTGTCAATCAAGTGTATTTTGGCATCGATCAAATGGGTTCCCATTCAGTCGTCAAAATGTGGTTTTGGACAAGCATGCATTGGCAGACAAGCTGCAGACTGGTGAGCAGGTTATTATTCCCCATCGTTTATAACTGTAAACACACAGTCCAGTTCAAAGTGAATGATAGGCCCGTGTAGGTAGCTGAATGTGTCGCTAGAAAATGTTACCAATTAAAGTCGCTGGAGAGGTCTGAAAACCCACTAAATATTGTTGGTAACACTGCCCATGTGGCAAAGGGCTTATTTGCATATAGGCCTGCTGTAGCTCTGATTGGCAATGGCACACCGGTCTGTGTCGACTCCGGTCATAGACAAGACAGATGTATAATTTACTGCAGTGTCTATTAACTGTCCAAACGCACGGCTGCGTTTCCACTCTTTATTTCTATAGAAGTTTCACAAATGGCTTACTCTAAGTCATTCCCAAACATTCTACGAATGTAATAACATTTTTAAATTACCATATCTATTTGCTTGCTTGTCAGATGTTTTTTAAAGGCTTCATATTCTTCCTGGGGGTGTATATTGAGCTGATTTTAAAAAGATTTCATGTTGCTAAAACGCTGTCAGTTCCACTTTAAAACTCAGGCCATAACCCTCATTAGAGGTTCATTTGCATTTGAGAGGGGTTACATTTTCTTAGGCCCATCTGTCAGCTGTATTTATTTTTATTTTACCCTTATTTTACCAGGTCAGTTGACTTAGAACACGTTCTCTCATTTACAGCAACTACCTGGGGCATAGTTACAGGAGAGAGGAGGGGGGATGAATGAGCCAATTGTAAACTGGGGATGATCTGTATACCAAAACAAGTGGCGGGATGGCCATTTGGTTGTTTTTTGAATCCCAGAATGAAGCTTTAATTTAATAATATTATAATAACTGATTGCATTTATGTAGAGGAGAGGTGAGGTGTGATACTATGTGACAATTAGGAACGAAGGGGTAATTAGGTGGCCATGATGGAAATAAAATTGGAAAAATTGGAAAAATTGGAAAAATTGGAAATTTTGCCAGGACACCGGTGTTAACACCTTACGATAAACACTCTTACTCTTGTATACATGCATTCACATTGATCCCCGCATTATGTAACTGTAATGTTGAAACCGGTCCATTTAGCAGAACTGTTTGGCCAAAGATTTATCAAATCAAGCTGAGGTTTTTGGGATCGAAAGGGAAAATGTCTCTTAATGCTTAGTAGTCTGCTCTGAACTGTGGGTTGCTTTTCCGTCTCTGGAAACTATTATGTTATGGTTTTATAATTCTCTCTTCTCTCTCTCACTCCCCTTAACTTAATGTGGGCTATGAAGGATGTGTGGGGGGAGGGGGGACTGGTGTTGATGGGCATCCAGGAGATATCCTTGTATGGGAACAGTCTGTTGAATTGGATCTTCCAAGAATGTGGATGTCTGGCTCCCATACCAGGACTCCCAAGGAGTGCCAGCTAAGCAGAACTTTCTGGTTTAAGGTCATAATCAATTTAGTTTAATGTAATCCTAGGGACATGCTAATCCTGTGTATTTTATAAAACCTCTCTAATATCTGTCTACTTGTAAAGTTATTTAATTTTTAGAACCCTTACACAGACTCAAACTTGGTTCAATCTGTCTACACTAAAGATCACATTGAAAAAAAAACATAAATATCTACTATATCTATAGCAGGCTACAATTGAAGTACAAAAAGATCATGTGCAAAACATTGTTTTTTTATTAGTTTGCACAAAATAAAATTCCAAGTGAAATTGCTTTTATTGACATAGCATATTAATGCTATCATATATAATTTTTTACATTTAAAAACATGTTAACACTTGCACATGTCACATCTAGCCTTCATTGTAAGGTAGTTATTTTTCCAGGTGCGTATCTTCCGGATCTCTAACCAGAGGGGTCTTGAATGGAACCTTGAGAGACGATGCTGCCACACGCCTCCATGCAACTAGCTAGGACTTTGCCCATGGTGCGGATATCCTCGCTTTTCAAATCAGGAAGGCACAGGATATATACCAAGTCCCTGGGATTTGGGCTTTCAGAGGAGGACAGATTTAACAGATATAAAATGTATATCCCATTGCTAATGCCTCACAGCTGTACTGCTGTATCTCTGAGGCACCATCTTGCATAGCTACTAAGCAGTAGCCTTCCTATTCTGACTCCTGAGAACCGTGCACAGTTCGAAAAGCATGACCCCATATCATGGCATAAGTCTGTTAACCAGGGGTGTATTCAGTGAAAGGTTCAGAACCTTGCAGACCTGGGATAGCTATAGTTTTAAGTAAAAAAATATAATTGGGAAAACAAATATTTACTTTGGAGGTGACAACTACTATTTGAAACCGATCTCAGAAAGTAACTACTTTTTAAAAATCTATTTGAATACATATCTGAGATCCGAACAGATCTCAGGAAGTGACAACATTTCAGAAACTGTTGGATTGGCTGTGTTCAACTAATGCCAGGGCAAACTGTCCAAACAGATCATCAAGGAAGGTGGATCCTTTTAAATATGCTATTGGACCAAAAACAGATTTGGCTAATTCATCTATATGGTCCAAATAATGATGATCCACAATTCTTAGAAAATATCTATATAATAATCTATTGAGCTCACAAGCCACAAATTACTCAATTATTATGGTGGAAGATTATAATACGGTTTTAAGTACCACAATGGACAGTAAAGGAAATCACACTAAAAACCTATCACCGTCATACAATTAGGGAAATTACAAATATCATGGACACATTAGAACTAGTGCCTTCGGAAAGTATTCAGACCCTTTGACTTTTTCCACATGTTGTTAGGTTGCAGCCTTATTCTAAAATTGATTTAAAAAAAATTTATTGTCAGGTCAGGCACAGCAATTTTCAAGTCTCTCCAGAGATGTTGTTACGGTTTTCTTGCGGTGAAGGAGAGTCGGACCAAAATGCAGCGTGCTATTCTTGAAACATGTTTAATGATGAAGAAAAAACGAACAATACAAAAACAACAAACGTAATGTGAAAACCTATACAGCCTATCTGGTGCAAATAAACACAGAGACAGGAACAATCACCCACGAAACACTCAAAGAATATGGCTGCCTAAATATGGTTCCCAATCAGAGACAACGATAAACACCTGCCTCTGATTGAGAACCACTCCAGACAGCCATAGACTTTGCTAGAAACCCCTACTATAATACAAACCCAACACCTAACAAAAACCCCAAGACAAAACATACCACACACACAAAACCCATGTCACACCCTGGCCTGACCAAATTACTAAAGAAATACTAAGACCAGGACGTGACAGATGTTCAAGTCTGGGCTCTGGCTGGACTTGCTAAGGATTTTTTAAAATTATTTAACCCATTTTAGGATAAGGCAGTAACTTAACAAAATGTGGAAAGAGTGAAGGGATCTGAAAACTTTCCGAAGGCACTGTATGGAGGCTTAAAAATCCTGACCTAGTGAGATATACAGTACCAGTCAAAAGTTTGGACACACATACGCATTCAATGGTTTTTCTTTATTTTTACTATTTTCTACATTGTAGAATAATAGTGAAGACATAAAACGATGAAATAACACATATGGAATCATGTAGTAACCAAAAAAGTTTTAAACAAATCAAAATATATTTTGTATTTGAGATTCTTCAAAGTAGCCACCCTTTGCCTTTGACAGCTTTGCACACTCTTGGCAATCTCTCAACCAGCTTCACCTGGAACGCTTTTCCAACAGTCTTGAATGAGTTCCCACATATACTGAGCACTTGTTGGCTACTTATCCTTCGCTCTGCGGTCCAACTCATCCCAAACCATGTCAATTGGGTTGAAGTCAGGTGATTGTAGAGGCCAGGTCATCTGATGCAGAACGCCATCACTCTCCTTCTTGGTCAAATAGCCCTTACACAGCCTGGAGGTGTTCTGGGTCTTTGTCCTGTTGAAAAACAAATGATAGTCCCACTAAACGCAAACCAGATGGGATGGCGTATCACTGCAGAATCCTGTGGTAGCCATGCTGGTTAAGTGTGCCTTGAATTCTAAATAAATCAGACAGTGTCACCAGCAAAGAACCCCCACACAATCACACCACCTCCTCCGTGCTTCACGGTGGGAACCACACATGCAGAGATAATCTGTTCACTTACTGCGTCTCATAAAGACATGGCGGTTGGAACCAAAAATCTAATTTGGACTCATCAGACCAAAGGACAGATTTCCACCGGTCTAATGTCCATTGCTCGTGTTTCTTGGCCCAAGCATGTCTCTTCTTATTATTGGTGTCCCTAAGCAGTGGTTTCTTTGCAGCAATTTGAATGTGAAGACCTGATTTATATGAATTCACCCTACTTGTTTCTAAACCTTGTAAATTATTACATTTGTTTTAGCATCTACTGTATACAGTTTAAGCGTTTGCATTTTATGTACGATTACACATTTTCTATGCTTACACATTACTGCTCTTCCATTTAATTCATTCACTAAAACTTTTTATCAATGTCTTTGATGTACATATTCAGTGTTTATATGATTTGCTGGTCTACAATTTTATCCCTGATGTCCTTACACAGCTCTCTGGTCTTGGCCATTGTGGAGAGGTTGGAGTCTGTTTGATTGAGTGTGTGGACAGGTGTCTTTTATACAGGTAACGAGTTCAAACAGGTGCAGTTAATACAGGTAATGAGTGGAGAACAGGAGGGATTCTTAAAGAAAATCTAACAAGTCTGTGAGAGCCGGAATTCTTACTGGTTGGTAGGTGATCAAATACTTATGTTATGCAATAAAATGCAAATGAATTACTTAAAAATCATACAATGTGATTTTCTGGATTTTTTTTTTATATTCCGTCTCACAGTTGAAGTGTACCTATGATAAAAAATTACAGACCTCTACATGCTTTGTAAGTAGGTAAGCCTGCAAAATCAGCAGTGTATCAAATACTTGTTCTCCGCACTGTATTATTGGGTCCTTGAGATCAAGGACAATTTGAGTTTATTTAATGTACAGTTGAAGTCGGAAGTTTACATACACTGAGGTTGGGGTCATTTAAACTAGTTTTTCAACCACTCCAATGTCTTGTTAACAAACTATATTTTTGGAAAGTCGATTAGGACATCTACTTTGTACATGACACAAGTCATTTTTCCAACAATTGTTTACAGACAGATTATTTCACTTATAATTCACTGTATCACAATTTCAGTGGTCAGATGTTTACATCCACTAAGTTGACTGTGCCTTTAAACAGCTTGGAAAATTCCAGAAAATGATGTCAGAACCTTCTGATAGGCTAATTGACAACATTTGAGTCAGTTGGAGGTGTACCTGTGGATGTATTTCAAGGCCTACCTTCAAACTCAGTGCCTCTTTGCTTGTCATGGGAAAATCAAAAAGAAATCAGCCAAACATTTTTTAAATCTTCACAAGTCTGGTTCATCCTTGGGAGCAATTTCCAAACGCCTGAAGGAACCACGTTCATCTGTAAAAACAATAGTATGCAAGTATAAACACCATGGGACCACGCAGCCATCATTCCGCCCAGAAAGGAGACGCGTTCTGTCTCCTAGAGATGGATGTACTTTGGTGCAAAAAGTGCAAATCAATCCCAGAACAACAGCAAAGGACCTTGTGAAGATGCTGGAGGATACAGGTACAAAAGTATCTATATCCACAGTAAAACGAGTCCTATATCGACATAACCTCAGTAAGAAAGAAGCCACTGCTCCAAAGCCGCCATAAAAAAAACAGACTATGGTTTGCAACTGCACATGGGGACAAAGATTGTACTTTTTGGAGAAATGTCCTCTGGTCTTATGAAACAAAAATATAACTGTTTGGCCATAATGACCATTGTTATGTTTGGAGGAAAAAGTGGGAGGCTTGCAACCCGAAGAACACCATCCCAACCGTGAAGCACGGGGGTGGCAGCATCATGTTGTGGGGGTGCTTTACTGCAGGAGGGACTGGTGCACTTCACAAAAGTCGATGGCATCATGAGGAGGTAAAATTATGTGGATGTACTGAAGCAACATCTGAAGACATCAGTCAGGAAGTTAAAGCTTGGTGGCAAATGGGTCTTCCCAAATGGACAATGACTCCAAACATATTTCCAAAGTTTTGGCAAAATGGCTTAAGGACAACAAAGGCAAGGTATTGGAGTGGCCATCACAAAGCCCTGACCTCAATCCTATAGAAAATGTGTGGGCAGAACTTAAAAAGTGTGTGCGAGCAAGGAGGCCTACAAACCTGACTCAGTTACACCAGCTCTGTCTAGAGGAATGGGCCAAAATTCACCCAACTTATTTTGGGAAGCTTGTGGAAGGCTACACAAAAGGTTTGACCCATGTTAAACTATTTAAAGGCAGTGCTACCAAATACTAATTGAGTGTATGTACATTTCTGACCCACTGGGAATGTGATTGAAGAAATAAAAGCTGAAATAAATAATGATCTCTGCTATTATTTTGACATTTCACATTCTTAAAATAAAGTGGTGATCCTATCTGACCTAAGACAGATTTTTTACTAGGATTAAATTTCAGGAATTGTGAACAACTGAGTTTAAATGTATTTGGCTAAGGTGTATGTGAACTTCCGACTTCAACTGTATGTCCAATGTTAGAATGCAGCCATTATGCTTACATGGAACTTTTCTGTCAGGTTCTACTAACTCTACATGTCTAGTGCAGATAAGGTACTGTATCAATATGCATGGAAATCTCCATGTTTCCAGCTGCTCCCATGCAGCCACCAGCCCAGCAGCCAGTTGTGAACGAATTGGCTTAATGCAGGTTAGAGCTAAACAAGTTAGCTAAAAGTCAGTTTTCAATCAAGAAGCACATTATGACATTTACCATTCCCTTAACATGGATTGTAAATATGTTACGTTTGTCTTTTATTGTTACAAGCAAGCAAGGCTTTTATATTTGGCAAAAAATAAATAAACATATGGTACCGCTTAAAGGAAGCAATAATGCTTCGGTTTTCATCTGCAAAGTGATAGCTTTTTAGCCTTTGGGCTAGTCATGTTGCTGTATATGAGATGGCTCACATGGCCTCATGGACTTGTTTCCCGGGGCCATGTTTGCAGCTTATGTAAAATATATGTAACCACAGATATGAGCCGTGCCTCTCGGGCTTCATAGAAAGCCTTTATAGATACCAGTGCACCTTCATTACTTTGGATAGCCCAAGGATACGCATGCCTTGGTCCATCCCTGAACATATTACAGGATAGGAAAGGGACTGATTGCCGGCTTACAGAGAAATTGGGCCATTGTCTCCTGTGACTGGTATAGAATAATCAATCTACTGTCTGTCCTATCTACTGTCAGTTTGTCCCTCCATTGGCCTTTTCTATGTCTATTCTTCTGTCTTTACTTCTGTCTGTCCATCCATCCATCCATCCATCCACTACAGCAGGTTTCCCCAACTGTGAATTTGGCCCGCAGGTGATTTTATTTCGCCAAGTTTTCTGGGCAAAAAAAATATATAGCTTTTTTGGGGGGGTGAAACCTATGATCTCTTATTGATGTCACTTGTTAGATCCACTTCAATCAGTGTAGATGAAGGGGAGGAGACAGGTTAAACAAGGATTTTTAAGCCTGGAAACAATTGAGACATGGATTTTGAATGTGTGCCATTCAGAGGGTGAATGCGCAAGACAAAGTATTTAAGTGCCTTTGAACGGGTATGGTAGTAGCTGCCAGGTACACCGGTTTGTGTCAAGAACTGCAACGCTACTTGGGTTTTCACGCTCAACAGATTCCTGTGTGTATCAAGAATGGTGCATCACCCAAAGGACATCCAGCCAACTTGACACAACTATGGGAAGCATTGGAATCAAAAAGGGCGAGCATTCCTTTTCCTGTGCCCAGCTGTAGAATGCTTTCGACACCTTGTAGAGTCCATACCCCGAGAACAAATTGAAGCTGTTCTGAGGTCAAAAGCGGTGGTGCAGCTCAATATTAGAAAGTCGTTCCTAATGTTTGGTATACTCATTCTATGTGATTGTATACAAATTCAAGCAAGGTTTGAAATTATTATGTTTTAGTCTAATATTATCTGTTTGGGCTTCTTGCGGTCAATTTGCAGACAACAATATTATTTGTAACTATTTTCCGTCCCCTTGACCATCCTCTCAAGAATAAATCAGCCCTCGGCTGATTCTAGTTGATAATCCCTGCACTCTATAGCCTCTCTGCCAAGCTATCCATCATCTTCTGTTTATATTTCTCTGTCAATCAATTTATCCATCCATCCTTGTGTATTTTGCAGGGAGCTAAAGACGCAGCTAGAGAAGGAGGACACCAAGAGAGAGCTGCTGGGCACTGGGACCAGCCTGACAGAGTCCCACTGCATCCGCTGCTTGCAGCCCTTCAAGTTCCTTGTTAACAGCAAGCGCCAGTGTCTGGACTGCCAGCTGTACGCCTGCAAAGCCTGCAGCCGCTACAACAAGAAGGAGCACGGATGGGTATGCGACCCCTGCCACATGTCCAGGTGAGCTGGAGAAACATACTAATACTAACATCTCGGTATAACAACCTTCACGCTAAAATATGCTGACATGCTAGGGCCTGAAGCCTCTACAACAAAAAGTATGTCAGCTGGGTGTGCGACTCCTGCCATATGACCAGGTGAACTGAACAAACATGCTAAGGTTAGGACATTAGCACAACAACCGTAATGCTAATATATAGTGCCTTCAGAAAGTATCCACATCCCTTGACTTTTTCCACATGTTGTTGTGTTACAGTCTGAATTTAAAATGGATTGTTTGTAGAATTTTCTTGAAATGAATTAAAAATGAAAAGCTGAAAATGAAAAGCACTTATTCCACCCCTTTGAAATGGCAAACCTAAATAAGTTCAGGAGTTCAAATGTGTTTAACAAGTCACATAATAATGTGTATGGACTAACTCTGTGTAATAGTGTTTACCATGATTTTTGAATAACTACCTCATCTCTGTGTCCCACATACACAACTATATGTAAGGTCCCAGTGAATTTCGAAAAAAGATTCAACTACAAAGACCAGGGAGGTTTTCCAATTCCTCGCAAAGAGGGGCACCTATTGGTAAGATGGGTGAAAATAAAAAAGCAGACATGAAATATCCCTTTGAGAGTGGTGAAGTTATTAATTACACATTGGATGGTGTATCAATACACCCAGTCACTACAAAGATTCAGACGTCCTTCCTAACTCAGTTGCCGGAGAGGAAGGAAACCACTCAGGGATTTCATCATGAGGCCAATGGTGACTTTAAAACAGTTACGGAGTTGAATAGCTGTGAAGGGAGAAAACTGATGATGGATCAACAACATTGTGGTTACTCCCCAAAACTAACCTAAATGACAGTGTGAAAAGAAGGAGGCCTGTACAGAATAAAAAATATTCCAAAACATGCATCCTGTTTGCAATAAGGCACTAAAGTAAAAACATCATGCTTGTGGCAAATCCAACACAACACATCAATGAGTACCACACTTCATAATTTCAAGCATGGTGGTGACTGCACCATGTTATACCGTTGAAGTTGGAAGTCTACAAACACCTTGGCCAAATACATTTAAAATCAGTTTTTCACAATTCCTGACATTGAAATGCTTACCCTACTCACTTGGGAGAGTGGGGTAAGTTCAAGGGTTTGTTGAGACACCCCTTGTTTCTAGTAAACTATACACAAAATTAATAATGTGAACAAATATTTAGGAAGAGGTCATAATTTCATGCATTCTTGTGAATGAAAAAAGCACACGGGAAAAAGTGGTAAACAAGTTAGGTCCAAAAAACGGATTTCCACCATCAAATGAATTATTTGGGGTACAGGTTTCATGATTCTTTTATGTAAACCAAAGAACATACTGTAGTTTTGTAAACTGTTCTATTCATCAGTTGGTGTATCTATAAACTTCAATATGAAGTCCTAAACATAACATGAAAGTGCATCCTTGTAGCTTTTTGGGCTAATATAGTAAAAAAGCTTGCTGTGGGGCAAGTTGAGCCAATGCTTGAGCCAATGGAAAGTTGAGCAAATTGAATTCAAGGCATTATCACTGGGATATGAGGTAACACCATGGCCTGGCCTATGTTAAAAGTGTTAAAGCAGTACAAGTGTTTGTTAGGTGTTAAGCCTATGTTAAGTTTTAAACATGTGTTAACAGATGCTTAAAATTACTAAAAGACAAAGTGATTCTGATTGTGTTCAATTGTGTTTGGGAAATAAAGATAGACATGGGTTTTAAAAAGGTTGTGGTAATATTTGATTCAGTATGTACATTTGTAGGCGTGCTCAACTTAGCCCATACCCAGGATAAGGTATGTTTTTAAAAACTATTATGTAGATATCTTTGTTAGAAAGGATACTATATTTTCCTTGACGTAGTGATGCGTTAATGTACAACAACAAAAAAGGCTCAACATATACCTCAAGAACATACTCCTAGAATAGCTGCTTCAGATCTAAACCTTGGAGCCATACAGTAACTTACAGTGTTTGTCTATTAAATCTGTCAATGTCTGTCCCTGCTCTGTCCATCCATCTGTCTGTATAGCCAGCCATTATTGAAGTCCTCTCTCTCTCTCCAGGGTCCTTAAGATTGGCACTTTGGAGTGGTACCATGAGAATGTGCGCTCCCGTTTCAAGCGCTTTGGCAGTGCCAAGGTGATGCGCTCGCTCTACAAGAGGTTGAGTGGCGATCTCAGCGCCTCCCAGAGTGACCTGAGAGGTGGGTACTATGGGTTCCATGCCCACACCTGAACAAGCCCTTAGGAGACCCCATCACCCCTGTATAAACTCTTAAGAAACCCCGTAGCACACGGCAGCAGTGCTACAGAGCCCACTAGGTACAGTAGGGTTTATTGTTGCTCAAGATCTGCTGAAGCTTATTGTTCAAATATACAATAAATGAAAAGCTTTATACAGTGGCTGGAAGTTAATAACTTCATGTCATGGTGGATGGAATGTATTTACTGTAGGCTGCATCTATGGTATAGAAAATATCACCCAAAGTGATTACAATGTCAGGTCAGTGGTGTGGTGTATGCATCACCATGTTAACTCTGGAATCGGAAATGATTTAAATCACTGGTCGTCATTTTTTGTAAACACAACTCATAAAATGATGGTGTTTATAACAGCCTATGCAGGCATTTTAAATGTCACCAAAGCACATTTTAAACCAATTCCCTTCTCAACTTACCATTTACACTCTATAAATCCAACATTTGCATGATATCTAACACGGGAGCTTTTGTAATCTGGTAAAGTAACATTTTACCCATCTTTGCATAGTGCTTTTCGGGTGTTGAAGATTTACATGCAAACTTGACTGGAGTGATACACATGACTAATTTGTCCCACTCTGTGAATTCTGAATCATAGGAAATAAGTTTTTCTTTCTTTCTTTCTCTCTTTTCAGTCAGTAAGCCCTTCTCAGGGAGCTGCCTGCCAAATAGGACAGAGGGACTTAATCTTTTCCATCTTTTCTGTTTTTCTGGCTTCCTACAACTGTGTGTGGAGCCGTGTTAAGAGTACTGGAGCACAAAGGCCTGGATTCAGTCTAAATGTCATGCCATTTTATCCTCCACTGACCAACAATGTTAGAGAAACGTTGCCTCCGTTGGTTCCTATATGACTCGATCAGTTCCGGACGTTGCCTACGTTACCAGACTTATTGACATAGCAACGAAACGCTTTGTGTATGTTTGTCTGACATGTTTAAAGTTTAACGCAGTGACGATTGGGTTTAATCCAAGCAAAACTGACATGTTATTTGCCTGATGTTAACTATACAATGGAGTTTACCTGCTAGCAACACCCAAGGCCTCTTTAAAACGATGAGACCAATGATGTATTGGCCCTGACGAGTTTGTGACATTGCTTAAAGGAAAAGGAAATCATGCAAATATGAATTATAGGGAAACGAGTTAAGTCACTATGGAGGATTGTGGGTAGGATGAGGAGGGAGCTGGTTGGCTGGATCCAGCATGATCACGTCTTGTCTCTGTGTCTGAAATGTCATGTCTTTGGTTGATCCAATCCTGCAGGGTTCAATGGGCCAGATACAGGGCAAAAGAGAACAGACACCGGTTTTGCTTTTTTGTTAAATTAGTAACACACATTTAGGCAAATGTACATGTACACATGTAAAGATATACACAGAAACACCCACACCTACAAATACATATACAAACCTATGCATACACAGTCTATACAGAGTCCACACGCAAGCACATACCAATGTGAACATATTGCTTCACACACACATGCTGCATACGCCAGAACAGTGTGCATGTGCACAAACACACAATCCTTTCTGACAGTGGTCCATGAGGCCCCCAAAGCTCAGAGGGTGTCATCCCCACACCACTGTCTTCTGGTGTACAGAGAGACTATTACAAAAACTTATGTTGAGACTTTCCATTCTGTTGAGGAGCAAAACTACATAAGGTTTCTTAACACATGCACAGTACAAGTCTCATTCTTCACATATGAGCATACATTGAAATAAGCAGCTAAAGCAACAGTGTATCCTTACATTTTATGTTATGTCATCAAGATTATCTCTGATTGTGCATTTATTTACAAAGGGACCATCACTACTGATGACGTCAGGGGCCTTTCTTTTGAATTGTTTGATTTTACCTCAGATAGTTAGTCTTTCTCCCTCTGTCTCTCCTTCCCAGAGCCTCGTGAAGATGACACACACAGCATGCCCGAAAGCCACAGTAAGTAGAGCTCTATGTCTCTGCACAATTATCAAGCACAATGGCTTTGTCCAGTGTCATTCCATAGACACTCTACCAAGAACGGCTTGTCTCACTGATCACTCACTCACTCCATCGACATACAGTAAAGAATGGGCTTTTCAGACTTTGGAATCTGATTTCTTGTGAAGCACAAACATATTTTACCCTAAAACCTATTAGGTAATGTTTAAAGTGGATGTATTTTTATCGTTTAGATAAGGGCAGTCTGACAGACATAGATATTAACCAGCTAGCCAGAGCACAATTTGGTTATGGCTTAGGAAATCTGATTAAGGTAAAATATTAAATACAACTTCATTTACATTTATTTGATTGAGGCATTGTCGGCAGAGCCGTGGGCATTGTAGCTTGGCCACTTACCAAGCGCCCTTTGGGTTGGCTGGCACATAGTTAGCCTGTCACACCCCGACACATTGGCAATGGTGGAAAAAGTACTCAATTGTCATACTTGAGTAAAAGTAAAGATACCTTAATAGAAAATCCCTCAATAAATAAAAAGTGAAAGTCACCCAGTAAAATACTACTTGAGTTTTAGTCTAAAAGTATTTGGTTTTAAATGTACTGAATGAAAAGTAAATTGAACTGCTAAAATGTACTTAATTATCAAAAGTAAAATTATTTTTTATTGACAGATAGCCAGGGGGACGCGCCAACACTAAGACTAAGCATTTGTGTTTAGTGAGTCCTCCAGATCAAACGCAGTAGGGATGACCAGGGATGTTATCTTGATTAATGTGTGAATTGGATCATTTTCCTGTCGAAATGTAGCAAGTACTTTTGGGTGTCATGGAAAATGTAATGTAGTAAAAAGTAAAATATTTTCTTTAGGAATGAAGTGAAGTAAAAGTTAACATTGACAAGAATATACAGTTGAAGTCGGAAGTTTACATTACCTTAGCCAAATACATTTAAACTCAGTTTCACAAATCCTGACATTTAATCCAAGTAAACATTCCCTGTTTTAGGTGAGTTAGGATCACTATTTTATTTTAAGAATGTGAAATGTCAGAATAATAGTAGAGGGAATGATTTATTTCAGCTTCTATTTATTTCATCACATTCCCAGTGGGTCAGAAGTGTACATACACTCAATTAGTATTTGGTAGCGTTTCCTTTAAATGGTTTAACTTGGGTCAAAGGTTTTGTGTAGCCTTCGACAAGCTTCCCACAATAAATTGGGTGAATTTTGGCCCATTCCTCCTGACAGAGCTGGTGTACCTGAGTCAGGTTTGTAGGCCTCCTTGCTCGCACACGCTTTTTCAGTTCTTCAGTTCAATCTTCTATGGGATTGAGATGGCCACTCCAATAGCTTGACTTTGTTGTCCTTAAGCCATTTTGCTACAACTTTGGAAGTATGCTTGGAGTCATTGTCCATTTGGAAGACCTACTTGCAACTAAGCTTTAACTTCCTAACTGATGTCTTGAGATGTTGTTTCAATATATCCACATAATTTTACTTCCTCATTATGCCATCTATTTTGTGAAGTGCACCAGCCCCTCCTGCAGCAAAGCACCCCACAACACAATGCTGCCACCCCTGTGCTTCACAGTTGGGATGGTCTTCTTCGGCTTGCAAGCATCCCCCTTTTCCTCCAAACATAACGATGGTCATTATGGCCAAACAGTTCTATTTTTGTTTCATCAGACCAGAGGACATTTCTTCAAAAAGTATGATCTTTGTCCCCATGTGCAGTTGCAAACCGTAGTCTGGCTTTTTTATGGCTTTGGAGCAGTGGCTTCTTTCTTGCTGAGCGGCCTTTCAGGTTATGTTGCATTTTACTGTGGATATAGATACTTTTGTACCTGTTTCCTCCAGCATCTTCACAAGGTCCTTTGCTGTTGTTCTGGGATTGATTTGCACTTTTCGCACCAAAGTACTCCTTTCTGAGCGGAATGACGGCTGCGTGGTCCCATGGTGTTTATACTTGCGTACTATTGTTTGTACAGATGACCGTGGTACCTTCAGGCGTTTGGAAATTGCTCCCAAGTATGAACCAGACTTGTGGAGGTCCAATTTTTCTTTTTTAGGTCTTGGCTGATTTCTTTTGATTTTCCCATGATGTCAAGCAAAGGGGCATTGAGTTTGAAGGTAGGCCTTGAAATACATCCACAGGTACACCTCCAGTTGACTCAAATGATGTCAATTAGCCTATCAGAAGCTTCTAAAGCCATGACATCATTTTCTGGAATTTTCCAAGCTGTTTAAAAGGCAGTCAACTTAGTGTATGTTTACTTCTGACCCACTGGAATTGTGATACAATTAATTATAAGTGAAATAATCTGTCTGTAAACAATTGTTGGAAAAATTACTTGTGTCATGCGCAAAGTAGACGTCCTAACCGACTTGCCAAAACTATAGTTTGTTAACAAGAAATTTGTGGAGTGGTTGAAAAACTAGTTTGAATGACTCCAACCTTAGTGTATGTAAACGTCTGACTTCAACTGTAAGTAGTAAAGTACAGATACCCCAAAGAACTAGTAGTTTAAAATATTTTTACTGAAGTACTTTACACCACCGCACATTGGTATGCCAACAGAGGTATTCGAGTCCGGGACGTTTTAGGTCAATTAGAGTGTTGTGGAATTTATTAGAGGGTAACTTGGTGTATTTTTTACGTGTGTGCACGTGCATGCATAGCATGTGTGAGCATGTGCATGTGTGTTTTAAGCATCTACTGTGCCATTTGTTTTCTGCACGGCCATTACTTAATTTGCACGATCTTAACTTTTACTATCTTTCAATTTTTTGTTGTTTATTTTTTTGCAGAGCAGCTGCTCATCCTTAAATCTTCTTCCACTTACCATCTCTTTTTTTCCCTCGCTCTCTCTATTCCTCTCTCTCTCTCTCTCTTCCTCTCCCTGTCTCCTTGTGTCCTCTGATTCAATAAGCGCAGGATCCAGTAGAACAAAATGTTACTGAGCAAAGCAAGTCACTCATAAACACACTCATAAAAAGAGACTGAGAAACACATTGTGTGCTCGCACTTTACCTACTTGTGCTGCTTTCGTGCTGGCAGACAGAAGCACCATATGATTTGCTCTCTGACGTGTGTTTCTTAAAAGTTCACTTAGCTCCTGCATTTCCCTTACCTTATCTATTTAGAGAGCTATAAAAAGAAACAAACACTATACAGCTACAACATAGAAAAGAAAATTACCTTTGCGCTAATGCTAAATTAGTCTTTGCTAATATGATAATGTTTTTTGACGTACAGTAGCGCTGAACGATATGGCCAAAATTTCATATCCCTATATAGGTCATTTCATAATCTGATAATGATACGTATCAAATCAACTTCCGGCGCCGACAGAGATGGCCGCCTCGCTTCGCGTTCCTAGGAAACTATGTAGTATTTTGTTTTTTTACGTGTTATGTCTTACATTGGTACCCCAGGTAATCTTAGGTTTCCTTACATAGAGTCTGGAGGAACTACTGAATATAAGAGCAACATCAACTCACCATCATTACGACCAGGAATATGACTTTCCCGAAGCGGATCCTGTGTTCTGCCTTCCACCCAGGACAATGGATCGGAGCCCAGCCGGTGACCCAAAACAACAACGTCGTGAAAGGGGCAAACGAAGCGGTCTTCTGGTCAGGCTCCGGAGACGGGCATATCGCTCTCCACTCCCTAACATACTACTCGCCAATGTCCAGTCTCTTGACAACAAGGTTGATGAAATCCGAGCAAGGGTAGCATTCCAGAGAGACATCAGAGACTGTAAGGTTTTTTGCATCACAGGAACATGGCTCACTCGAGAGACTCTATCGGAGTCGGTGCAGCCAGCTGGTTTCTTCACGCATCGCACCGACAGAAACAAGCATCTTTCTGGTAAGAAGAGGGGCGGGGGGGTGTGCCTTATGATTAACGAGACGTGGTGTGATCATAACAACATACAGGAAATCAAGTCCTTCTGTTCACCTGACTTAGAATTCCTCACAATCAAATGTCAACCGCATTATCTACCAAGGGAATTCTCTTCAATTATAATCACAGCCGTATATATTCCCTCCCAAGCAGACACATCGATGGCCCTGAACAAACTTTATTTGACTCTATGTAAACTTGAAACCACATATCCTGAGGCTGCATTCATTGTAGCTGGGGATTTTAACAAGGCTAATCTGAAAACAAGACTCCCTAAATTCTATCAGCATAACGATTGCGCAACCAGGGCTGGTAAAACCCTGGATCATTGTTATTCTAACTTCTGTGACGCATATAAGGCCCTCCCCCGCCCTCCTTTCGGAAAAGCTTACCACGACTCCATTTGGTTGCTTCTAGCCTACAGACAGAGACTAAAACAAGAAGCTTCCGCGCTCAGGTCTGTTCAACGCTGGTCCGACCAATCTGATTCCACGCTTCAAGACTACTCCAATCACGTGGATTGGGATATGTTCCGCATTGCGTCCAACAACAACATTGACGAATACGCTGATTCGGTGAGCGAGTTCATTAGAAAGTGCATTGACGATGTTATACCCACAGCAACGATTAAAACATTCCCAAACCAGAAACTGTGGATTGATGGCAGCATTCGTGTGAAACTGAAATCGCGAACCACTGCTTTTAACCAGGGCAAGGTGACCGGAAACATGACCGAATACAAACAGTGTAGCTATTCCCTCCACAAGGCAATCAAACGAGCTAAGAGTCAGTATAGAGACAAAGTAGAGTCGCAATTCAATGGCTCAGACTCAAGAGGTATGTGGCAGGGTCTACAGTCAAAAAGAAAACCAGCCCTGTCACGGACCAGGATGTCTTGCTCCCAGACAGACTAAATAACTTTTTTGCTCGCTTTGAGGACAATACAGTGCCACTGACACGGACCACTACCAAAACCTGCGGACTCTCCTTCACTGCAGCCGACGTGAGTAAAACATTTAAACGTCTTAACCCTCGCAAGGCTGCAGGCCCAGACGGCATCCCCAGACGCATCCTCAGAGCATGCGCAGACCAGCTGGCTGGTGTGTTTACGGACATATTCAATCATTCCTTATCCCAGTCTGCTGTTCCCACATGCTTCAAGAGGGCCACCATTGTTCCTGTTCCCAAGAAAGTTAAGGTAACTGAGCCCCGTAGCACTCACTTCCGACATCATGAAGTGCTTTGAGAGACTAGTCAAGGACCATATCACCTCCACCCTACCTGACACCCTAGACCCACTCCAATTTGCTTACCACCCAAATAGGTCCACAGACGATGCAATCTCAACCACACTGCCCTAACCTATCTGGACAAGAGGAATACCTATGTGAGAATGCTGTTCATCGACTACAGCTCAGCATTTAACACCATAGTTCCCTCCAAACTCGTCATCCAGCTCGAGACCCTGGGTCTCGACTCTGCCCTGTGCAACTGGGTACTTGACTTACTGACGGGCCGCCCCCAGGTGGTGAGGGTAGGTAACAACATTTCCACCCCGCTGATCCTCAACACTGGGGCCCCACAAGGGTGCGTTCTGAGCCCTCTCCTGTACTCCCTGTTCACCCACGACTGCGTGGCCATGCACGCCTCCAACTCAATCATCAAGTTTGCGGACGACACTACAGTCGTAGGCTTGATTACCAACAACGACGAGACGGCCTACAAGGAGGAGGTGAGGGCCCTCGGAGTGTGGTGTCAGGAAAATAACCTGACACTCAACATCAACAAAACAAAGGAGATGATTGTGGACTTCAGGAAACAGCAGACGGAGCACCCCCATATCCACATCGACGGGACAGTAGTGGAGAGGGTTTTGAGTTCCTCGGCATACACATCACAGGCAAACTGAATTGTTCCACCCACACAGACAGCATTTTCTGTAAATTCAATGAATAAATTGTTTATATAAAATGTGGTCACATGTAAAGGCTTATTTCTTATTGCATTTTGAATTATACTCAACAAATAAAAGGTACTTAGTCATATTTGATTATTTCTCATTTTATTTAAAACTTTTGTGCACATTTTCAATTAAGCATGTAACAAAATATAAAATATGAATGTATAAAATCTAAAAAGGTAAATAGAAAACACTTCAACTTCAGTTGCAAACAAAATAAATATGGGTCTAAAATACATATATTTTTTTGGGGGGGGGGGGGGTGCCAATATGCATTTGGTACCTTGAGTCGAGTGTTAGCACCAACTCACGAAACCCCCGTTTCTCGACTGTGTACATTGAGGCCATGTCTATGCAGATGTAAGTTGTAACGGCAGCTGTTCTCTCCTTCCATCTTTGTGATTCTTTGCCATATGGTGTGCTGCGGGCAAAAGCCTCTTGCAACGTCTGAGTCTGGGGTTTGTTTTGAGCACTCGACTGTAGTGTTTCACATGATTCTTGCGTAGTCAATGTCTCGCAAAGAAGGGCTCCTATTGGTAAAAAAAAAAAGCAGACATTGAATATCCCTTTGAGCATGGTGAAGTTATTAATTACACTTTGGATGGTATATCAATACACCCAGTCCTTACAAAGATATAGGCATCCTTCCTAACAGCTGCTGGAGGGGAATGAAACCCTCCCAAAAAATCAATATTTAATCAATTTTGAATTGAGTATCTATCAACAAAATGTGGAATACATCAAGGGTATGAATACTTTCTGAAGACACTGTACGTTAGGGCTGGGCAATATGACGATATATATCATGTGATGATAGAGCATAATCTAAAACTATAGAAATGTTTCTATCGTTTATTTTGTTATGTTGCAAATCACACTACGGCAATATTTTTTGTCAATTGGACGACGCTTTGCTTTCTTCCACACCTCCCGTGTAGAAGAAAATTTGCAACACAAACAAACATTGACGAGAGTGAACGTGACACAGAGCACGGAGACACAGAGCTCGTACCTAAAAGAGGGGCTACTTCGGTCGCTTGGACGTGGTTTAGGCATAAAAAGTCTGACACCGACCAGAAACCGTCCTCAGCAAAATATGCCGCAGGCCGGTCCCGACAACAGGCTCAAACATCACTAACCTCTTTTACCACAAAAACCTCCCTGGTCTTTGTGGTTGAATCTGTGTTTGAAATTACCTGCTCAGTTGAGGGAGCTTACAGATAATTGTATGTGTGGGGTATAGAGATGGGGTAGTCATTTAAAAATCATGTTAAAACACTATTAATGCACACGGAGTGAGTCCATGCCACTTATTATGTGACTTGTTAAGCGCATTTTTATTCTTGAACTTATTCATGCTTGCAATAACAAAGGGATTGAATACTTATTGGCTCAAAAAACATAATTCCACTTTGACATTATGGGGTATTGTGTGTAGGCTAGTGACACCAAATCTAAATGTAATCAACGTTAAATTCAGGCTGTAACACAACAAATTGTGGAAAAGTGAATACTTTCTGAAGGCACTTTATTATGTAATGTGTGTATGCATGTATGTACCTAATGTATTTAAACGTGCACTGTTTTGCTCAGCACAGTTGCTTTTTGAGAGATAATTTAAGTCTTATGGAATTGAATAAAATAAAAAATAAATGTAACTCACACGAGACACTTCTCCCTCCTCATCAGATCTCTATGATGAGAACAACATGGACACCGTGGCAGATGGACAACACTACAGAATGGTATTGCCCACTCTCAATTCCTGACTTCTTGAATTACAGTCTTACCTTTTTCACACTACCGAGCCAAGCCGAAGTATACTGGGCTGGCCTGGGTTCACATACACCAAAGTTGCTGGAACTGTTCGCGAAAGGACAATGTAAGAGAAAATATCAGAGCCAGCACAGTATGGTTCGGGTTGGCCCTATAGTGTTAATCAGTCAACTGTGTCCTTGACTGTTTATGTTGGTGGGTAGAAGACATCCCTCTATGGCAGTGTTTCTTAGCTTGGGTCCTCGGGTGTGCCCGAGTGTTGCACATTTTTATTCCAGCCCTGCGATTCAACTAACAAAGGGTCTTGAGGAATAGTGGAATAGTTGAGTCGGTTGTGCTTGTGCTGGGCTAGAACACACATGTGCAACCTTACCCTATGAACAATTATGGGAAACGTTTGTGTTATACTGTACGTTACATATCCATAAAACAAACACAAAATGTAAAATGAACAGTGACTCATTAGTGTGCATACAGCAGTAAATCATTTTAAATGTGGCTGGGTCTTCTCAATGGTAATCCATGCTGAAGCATTGAGACCTTGACACATAGTAACATGTATACACAAATGAAAACCTAGTTTCTCTACAGTACCTGCTTTATGTCTAATACGTTTTATATGTTTATTTTAACCCTCATATTACAGACTGGGGGTTTTGACCCCAGAGGCATATTTTTTATCATAGCCCAAAGATGGTTTATCGAGTCTTCCAATATTTCATGACTTTGTCAATCAACTTGTTCTTAACTAATCTAAATCCTTGTTTAGTGTTTCTGTATTCAAATGGATTAGAAACAAGAAAGAAAAGTCCTTTGGGGTCATTTTTCCCCAGCCAAAAACACCTAATTCAGCCTATAGTTATTTGGTAAATAGGACCTTTATTTGAATCTAAGTTTATCTGGGTACATAATTACCAGCTACCCTCTAAATGTACACATAGGGATCAGACCTGTATTGGTGTGTATTCTCAGATAAATAGTTTTTCTACGGTAAATGTTATATAAATACCAGAATTCCCAAAATATCTTCCAATATTCTATATTTGCAACTTGTTGAAATTGTTGATATGATATTTGGGTTGCTATAACATTTAGTTTGAGCATGCTTTTTGAATCATCTTGCCATAGGCTCAACCACTCCCATTGTTTCAATGACAGCAATGCTAATGCTAGTAAATAAAGAAAACAAAGGCATATTCTTTGTAATTTCCTTTCAGGATCAATGGATGGACTTTTGTCAATAAAATTAAGTATATTAAAAATGTTGGTGTACCGCCCCAAAATATGGCACAATTCTAAAGTCTAAATGATAATAGTGCAACGACCCTGGGTTTATAAGCACGGAAATCGACTCAGCCGCTCGAGCATGCTTTTGCGGCACAGTCGATAGCGCGCCAGACCTCGGGCTAGAAGGTTGAGGGTTCGAGACCTGCTCCCTGCTGTTTCATTACAAATCAATCAAATTATCTTTTTAGTGCCTATGTTGATTTGTAATATGGAAAAAAAGACGAGTCAGGCTTTATTTGGATAGTCCATCTGTAGATGCTGTACAGATGGTCATACTATCTGTTGATAAGCAACTGCTTCCTAAGGTTATGGTTAGGTTAAGGCTTAAGGTTAGGTTAGGGTTAGTAGATAGTTAGTTGAAATGTTACTGATAGTCTGTAGATCTCTACAGGTGGCATGTCCAAATAAAGTGTTACCAAAAGCTGTACATTATTTAAGGGGAAATATATATTTTCATTTGACAGAATATACAAATTACCTGTAATTTAGCCAAAATAAGTCTATTTTGGTTATTCTTTATTTCTGATAAAATGATTTCTAGTAATGTTTTTCTAAGAATGAAGTTGATATTTGGCTATGATTGTTACTTTTTCAAATAGTTTCTTCTTGGGGTCAAAATGATCCCAGTTGGTAATCCATGTATGTATAATATGTTGGTAGAGGGTATGAGGGTTAAGTTGCTTGTACAGGTCTTCTTGAGTGTTTGAGACACCTTAGTTCATGTTTATGGTTGAGACATCCCTGTGTGCAAGTAAAGGCGAATTCAGACTTCAAAAAGTGGACATGTTTGTACAGCCGCCTTAGCCCATAGTTTAGGAAAGGATGAAATGTTATATCAACAATAAGTCATTTAATTGGTCCTACTTGAAAGATATGTGGTCCTGTATGGCTCAGTTGGTAAATCATGTCACTTGCACTGCTAGGATTGTGTGTTCGATTCCCAGGACAACCCATATGTATACACGCATGACTGTAAGTTGCTTAAGACAAAACAATCTGCTAAATGGTATAAATATTATATATATTATGTAGCATCTTCTGTATCATTGGCCTAAGCTAGGTGATCTAAACCATCTAAACTCATCTTTATTTATATTTTTAAAAATATATTTTAAAAATCCTAATTTATATTATTATTTTTATTTTTCGTGGTATCCAAATGGTAGTTACAGTCTTGTCTCATCGCTGCAACTCCCGTACGGACTCAGGAGAGGTGAAGGTCGAGAGCTGTGCGTCCTCCGAAACACAACCCAACCATTGCATCTTGACACAATGCCCACTTAACCCAGAAGCCAGCCGCAACAATGTGTCAGAGGAAACACCGTGCCATGTCAGCGTGCACTGCGCCCGGCCCACCACAGGAGTCACTAGTGCGCGATGGGACAAGAACATCGTTGCTGGACTAACCCGGACGACGCTGGGTCAATTGTGGGTCTCCTGGTCACGGCCGGCTGCGACAGAGCCTGGACTCAAACCCAGAATCTCTAGTGGCACAACTAGCACCTCGATGCACTGCATTAGACCACTGTGCCACTCAGGAGGACCCTTCATGTTGTTTAACAGTTGAGATGATTTATATATCTGGTCATTTTTGCTGACCCTTAACCCTGATGAGCAGCTGGTCAGGGTTAAGGCATTGCAGAGTCAGCGCTGGCCCGGTGCATTATTGGTGAATAAATACCAGGCTGTCATAGATCATGACAAACATTAAAGAGTGCCAGGTTGTATCCCAAAAACCCTTATTTTAACCAAAGCCCTTTGGGCCCCGGTTAATAGTAGTGCACTACATAGGTAATAGGTTGCCTTTTGGGACGCAAGCCCCAGAAACGTCAAGTGTATGAGAAAGTGTGAGAGAGACCTTGAAGTGTCTCCTGCTGGTTTTTGTTATGATTGTCTGACAGTCTAGATTGGTTGTTGAGTTCCAAATCACAATAAATAACCAAAACGAAGCACTTTCTCTCATTGTTGTCTGCTGACACAATAATCCTTGGCTTGTATTTACAGTGTTGAGTAGGAGTGCTTATCTAGGATTAGTTTTGTCTTTTAGATAATAATGAATAAGATCACATGGACAGCGGGGGGACGCGAGCCCATATCCACAAAGCATCTTAGTGTAGGATTGCTGATCTAAGATCAGTTTTTCCTTTTAAACCATCATTAATTATTAAAGCAGGGGACCTGATCCTAGATCAGCACTACTACTCTGAGATGCTTTGTGAATATGGGCCATTGTGTCAAAGTTTAGAAATGTAATACCACATATCAAATCAAATCAAATGTTATTAGTCACATGCGCCGAATACAACAGGTGTAGTAGACCTTACAGTGAAATGCTTACTTACAAGCCCCTAACCGACAGTGCAGTTTCAAAAAATACGGATAAGAATAAGAGATAAAAGTAAGAAGTAATTAAGAGGAGCAGTAAAAAAATAACAATATATACAGGGGGGTGCCGGTACAGAGTCAATGGACGGGGGCACCGGTTAGTTGAGGTAGTATGTACATGTAGGTAGAGTTAATTAAAGTGACTATGCATTTTTCCTGTAGTCCACAATCATCTCCTTTGTCTTGATCACGTTTAGGGAGAGGTTGTTGTCCTGGCACCACATGGCCAGGTCTCTGACCTCCTCCCTATAGGCTGTCTCATTGTTGTCGATGATCAGGCCTACCACTGTTGTGTCATCGGCAAATTAAATTATTATTTTAAAAGAATGTCACCTTTATTTAACCAGATAGGCCAGTTGAGAACAAGTTCTCATTTACAATTGCGACCTGGCCAAGATAAAGCAAAGCAGTGCGACACAAACAACAACACAGAGTTACACATGGAATAAACAAACGTACAGTCAATAACACAATAGAAAAGTCAATAAATAGGCGTAGTGGCGAAGTAATTACAATTTAGCAATTAAACACTGGAGTGATAGATGTGCAGAAGATGAATGTGCAGGTAGAGATACTTGGATGCAAAGCAGCAAAAATAAATAAATAACAATATTGGGATGTACAGGTAGGCTATGTACAGGTGCATTGATGTATACAGAGAAAAGAGTCGGCCCGAGAATTGAACCCTGTGGCACCCCATAGAGACTGCCAGAGGTCCAGACAACAGGCCCTCCGATTTGACACACTGAACTGAGAAGGTGAACCAGGCGAGGCAGTCTTTTGAGAAACCAAGGCTGTTGAGTCTGCCGATAAGAATGTGGTGATTGACAGTCGAAAGCCTTGGTAAGGTCAATGAATATGGCTACACAGTATTGTCTTTTATCGATGACGGTTATGATATCGTTTAGGATCTTGAGCGTGGCTGAGGTGCACCCATGACCAGCTCGGAAACCAGATGGCATAGCGGAGAAGGTACGGCGGGAATCTAAATGGTCGGTGATCTGTTTAACTTGGCTTTCGAAGATGTTAGAAAGGCAGGGTAGGATAGATATAGGTCTGTAACAGTTTGGGTCTAGAGTGTCTCCCCCTTTGAAGAGGGGGATGACCGCAGCAGCTTTCCAATCTTTGGGGATTTCAGACGATACGAAAGAGAGTTTGAACAGGCTAGTAATAGGGGTTGCGACGATTGCGGCAGATAATTTTTTTGAAAGAATGGGTCCAGTTTGTCTAGCCCAGCTGATTTGTAGGGGTCCAGATTTTGCAGCTCTTTCAGAACGTCAGCTATCTGGATTTGGGTGAAGGATAAATGGGAGAGGTTTGGGCAAGTTGCTGTGGGGGGTGCAGAGCTGTTGACCGGGGTAGGGGTAGCCAGGTGTAAAGCATGGCCAGTCATAGAAAAATGCTTGTTGAAATTCTCAATTATCGTGGATTTATCGGTGGTGACAGTGTTTCCTAGCCTCAGTGCAGCTGGGAGGAGGTTATTTTATTCTCCATGGACTTTAGTGTCCCTGAACTTTGAGCTACAGGATGCAAATTTCTGTTTGATCAGGTCAGGATGATATCTATGAGGGTGCCCGTGTTTACGGATTTGGGGTTGTACCTGGTAGGTTCATTGGTCATTTGTGTGAGATTGAGGGCATCTAGCTTAGATTGTAGGATGGACAGGGTGTTAAGCATGTCCCAGTTTAGGTCACTTAACAGTACGAGTTCTGAAGATAGATGGGGGGCAATCAATTCACATATGGTGTCCAGGGCACAGCTGGGGGCTGAAGGTGGTCTATAGCAAGCGGGAAAGGTGGATTTTTAAAAGTAGAAGCTTGAATTGTTTGAGCACAGATGTGGATAGTAAGACAGAACTCTGCTGGCTATCTCTGCAGTAGATTGCAACTCTGCCCCCTTTGGCAGTTCTATCTTGTTGGAAAATGTTATAGTTAGGGATGGAAATTTCAGGATTTTTGTGGCCTTCCTGAACCAGGATTCAGACACGGCTATGACATCCGGGTTGGCAGAGTGTGCTAAAGCAGTGAGAATAAAACAAACTTAGGGAGGAGGCTTCTAATGTTAACATGCATGAAACCAAGGCTTTTACGATTACAGAAGTCAACAAATGAGAGTGCCTGGGGAATGGAGTTAGGCGTTGCAGGGCCTGGATTAACCTCTACATCACCAAAGGAACAGAGGAGGAGTAGGATAAGGGTACAGTTAAATGCTATAAGAACTGGTCGTCTAGTGCGTTCGGAAACAGAGAGTTAGGGGAGCAGGTTTCTGGGCGTGGAGGAATAGATTCAAGGCATAATATACAAATAAGGGTATGGTAGGATGTGAATATAGTGGAGGTAAACCAAGGCATTGAGTGACGATGAGAGAGGTTTGTCTCTAAAGACACCATTTAAACCAGGTGAGATCCCCACATGTGTGGGAGGTGGAACAAAAGGTCTACCTGAGGCATATTGAGCAGGGCTGGAGCCTGTACAGTGAAATACAAGGCATATTGACATTAGGGAGAGGCATGCACAACCGAGTGATCATAGGGTGCAGTGAGTAGCTAGGCGAGCAGAAGGAGCCTTAGGGGACGTCGTGAGGGAAGAGTCTGGACGGTTACGGACGGTTACGTCGGCAGACCAGCAGGGCTTCGTGTAGGCAGTAAAAGGGTCCAGCCCAATTGGCAAAATATGTATTGTAGCCCAAGAAATTGACTGATGGACCTCTTTAGCTAGCCAGGAGATGGGCCTAGCACGAGGCTAGCTCCAGGCTAACTGGTGCTTGCTTCGGGACAGAGATGTTAGCCAGGAGTAGCCACTCGGATAGCAGCAAGCTAGCTGCAATGATCCAGGTGAAAAGGTTCAGGGCTTGCGGTTGGAATCCAGAGATGTGGTAGATGTTTTTGAGAAAAAACAGTCCGATATGCTCTGGGTTGAATCGCGCTGTGCAGACTGACAGGAGTTGTCCGGGCTGAGGTTAGCTGATGACCGCTAGCAGTGGCTAACTGACTTAGTTAGCTGGCTAGCTTCTGTTGGGGGTTCCCGTTCTAAAGTATAGAAAATAGCAGATCCATAACACATTGGGTGAAGCGGGTTGCGGGAGAGTAGGTTGAAATTGAGGTTAGAAATACACTGCTCTAAAGAACACTAAAACAACACATCCTAGATCTGAATGAATTAAATATTCTTATTAAATACTTTTTTCTTTACATAGTTGTGCATAATGTGCTGACAACAAAATCACACAAAAATTATCAATGGAAATCAAATTTATCAACCCATGGAGGTCTGGATTTGGAGTCACACTCAAAATTAAAGTGGAAAAATACACTACAGGCTGATCCAACTTTGATGTAATGTCCTTAAAACAAGTCAAAATGAGGCTCAGTAGTGTGTGTGTGGCCTCCACGTGCCTGTATGACCTCCCTACAACGCCTGGGCATGCTCCTGATGAGGTGGCGGATGGTCTCCTGAGGGATCTCCTCCCAGACCTGGACTAAAGCATCCGCCAACTCCTGTACAGTCTATGGTGCAATGTGGCGTTGGTGGATGGAGCCTGTACAGTGAAATACAAGGCATATTGACATTAGGGAGAGACATGATGTCCCAGATGTGCTCAATTAGATTCAGGTCTGGGGAACGGGCGGGCCAGTCCATAGCATCAATGCCTTCCTCTTGCAGGAACTGCAGACACACTC
Organism: Oncorhynchus mykiss; assembly: GCF_013265735.2. Taxonomy (NCBI): domain Eukaryota; kingdom Metazoa; phylum Chordata; class Actinopteri; order Salmoniformes; family Salmonidae; genus Oncorhynchus; species Oncorhynchus mykiss. The sequence continues at coordinate 4,858,608 of NC_048586.1, read as the reverse complement.
CAGCCACATGAGGTCTAGCATTGTCTTGCATTGGGAGGAAGCCAGGGCCAACCGCACCAGCATATGGTCTCACAAGGGGTCTGAGGATCTCATCTCGGTACCTAATGGCAGTCAGGCTACCTCTGGCGAGGACATGGAGGGCTGTGCGGCCCCCCCAAAGAAATGCCACCCCACACCATGACTGACCCACCGCCAAACCGGTCAAGCTGGAGGATGTTGCAGGCAGCAGAACTTTCTCCACAGCGTCTCCAGACTCTGTCATGTCTGTCACGTGCTCAGTGTGAACCTGCTGTCATCTATGAAGAGCACAGTGCGCCATCTTGGTGTTCTCTGGCAAATGCCAAACGTCCTGCACGGTGTTGGGCTGTAAGCACAACCCCCACCTGTGGACATCGGGCCCTCATACCACCCTCATGGAGTCTGTTTCTGACCGTTTGAGCAGACACTTGCACATTTGTGGCCTGCTGGAGGTAATTTTGCAGGGCTCTGGCAGTGCTCCTCCTGCTCCTCCTTGCACAAAGGCGGAGGTAGCGGTCCTGCTGCTGGGTTCTTGCCCTCCTACGGCCTCCTCCACGTCTCCTGATGTACTGGCCTGTCTCCTGGTAGCGCCTCCATGCTCTGGACACTACGCTGACAGACACAGCAAACCTTCTTGCCACAGCTCGCATTGATGTGCCATCCTGGATGAGCTGCAATACCTGAGCCACTAGTGTGGGTTGTAGACTCCGTCTCATGCTACCACTAGAGTGAAAGCACCGCCAGCATTCAAAAGTGACCAAAACATCAGCCAGGAAGCATAGGAACTGAGAAGTGGTCCGTGGTCACCACCTGCAGAACCACTCCTTTATTGGGGGGGTCTTGCTAATTGCCTATAATTTCCACCTGCTGTCTATTGCATGTGAAATTTATTGTCAATCAGTGTTGCTTCCTAAGTGGACAGTTTGATTTCACAGAAGTGTGATTGACTTGGAGTTACATTGTGTTGTTTAAGTGTTCCCTTTATTTTTTTGAGCAGTGTATAAACAATATATACGAAGAAAAAATAAATATACACGGGACACGACAAGACAAAGACGTCTGACTGCTACACCATCTTGGATAAATGAATGATGGTGTTGGAGTCGTGCCTGGCCATGCAATCATGAGTGAACAAGGGGTACAGGAGGGGGCTGAGCACACCTCCCTGAGGGGACCCTGTGTTGAGGATCAGCTTGGCGGATGTGTTGTTACCTACCCTTACCACCTTGGGGCAGCCGTCAGGAAGTCCAGGATCCAGTTGCAGAGTGAAGTGTTTAGTCCCAGGGTCCTTAGCTTATTGATGAGCTTTGAGGGCACTATGGTGTTGAACGCTGAGCTGTAGTCAATGAACAGCATTCTCACATAGGTGGTCCTTCTATCCAGGTGGGAAAGGGCAGTGTGGAGTGCAATAGAGACTGTATCATCTGTGGCACTGTTGTGGCGGTATGCAAATTGGAGTTTGTCTAGGGTTTCTGAGATGATGGTGTTGATGTGAGCCATGACCAGCCTTTCAAAGCACTGCATGGCGACAGACTTGAGTGCTACGGGTCGGTAGTCATTTAGGCAGGTTACCTTAAGTGTTCTTGGGCACAGGCACTCTGGTGATCTGCTTAAAACATGTTGCTATTACAGACTCGGACAGGGAGAGGTTGAAAATGTCAGTGAAGACACTTGCTAGTCCATGTCCATTTAGCCTATGATTTAAACCTAATTTTGTTGTTGCAATTGAAGTGATAGTGAATACTTCTGTTTTCATGTTTATGATTCACAACTTTAGCATGATCTTACCAGCATTTCCTGCTTTGGTTACCTTGGGAAAGATAGAGAGGGAGAGCACCCTCAAGTGGTGTGAGCAGAACAAGTCATTTGAATGACTCAGGGAGACATGAGCCAGTGTAGTTGGGTGAAATGCTTTTTTCCTCTTATGTACTGTTAATTTCTGAAACAACTCAAATCCAACCTTCAAGAGCCTCAGTTTAGCATATGGTGATCCTTTGTTATTCCAAAAAAGGAAATGTGACACCATCTCCCATAAATGACCACAGCAACAAACTTATGGTGATATGTCCATCATATAGTGATATTTACTCAGGGAACGTCGTCCTCATTGTCATTCAACGTATGGCAGCCCACCCAAACCATGGGAATAATGCATTTGCATGGCCTGCATAATATCTGTCATTTAGCAAATACTTTTATCCTTGGCATTGCAAGTGCTGTGTTTTACCAACTGAGCCTTATTGACTCATACAGTATTGGAAAGAAGAACAAACATCTGTTGTCACATTCAGTAAAAGGATCATCTTCCTAAAAAACATGTCAGCATGGTAATGCTTATTGGACCAATGCTAACCCCACTAGGGTACACATTAAGAGGAAAGGTTGTATTCCAGGTATAAGGTTCTCTATCTTGAGCTCCCTCAAGAGCTCTGGAGGGGATCAGAGCTCTTGAGTGTGTCTCAGTAGTTCTCATTAGTGGAGAGTTGCCACTACTCACCGCCTTTACCCATCTTTGGTGTCCTCCCTGTCTCCTCTCCTCTCTCCTGGTTCTATGTGTGATGATGTCTTTATCTCTACTCTTTTGAAGATGAAAACGACCAAGCGACTGCTCACTGTGCACCCCGTCGACTTCGGTCTGGACCTTAACTACTCCACCCACTCTCTGTCTCGACAAGAATCCTGTCAGGTACTGACTGGAAGAGAAAGTCCTCTGTCTCCCTTAGACTCTCTCATAGCCCTGGCTTGTAAAAATAAAAAGGTACACCCATATAACCACACAATACATACGTAAATACATACACAGACACACATGTTTGTTTTACTATCCTTGTGGGGACCAAACAATTGATTCCCATTTAAAAAATCCTATTTTCCCTAACACTAATTGTAACCCTAACCCTAATCCCTATGCCTAAAATAGTTTTAATTTGACTTGTTTTACTATCCTTGTGGGGGCTTCTGGTCCCCACAAGGATAATAAAACCAAACACACACACACACACACACACACACACACACACACACAGTAGTGTCTTTCTTGGCATTAACTTTAATCCAGTAACTATATTAAATTGGCCATATTTCTATATCTATTGTTTTATTCATGCAGTCTAGTCAGCATGGTTCCTCTGTTTTCGCTTTCAAAGTGGACAATAATTCTTAACTGTGAATGTTGAGTTGCGCTATCAAGTCTGGAACACATTTGAGCTTGATTCAATAAAACAGTCACATTGTACCAGCCAGATACCCTAGGGGAGGCTCAAAATATCTCCAGACCAATCTAAACTACTTGACTTTATGTGCTAGGGCTAACATGGTATTTTTGTGAGCAACAGGTCTGCACTTTGTAAATACAAGGGATTGTAAGAAGGTACAATATCCTGACTGATTTAGTTTATTGTCAATTAGTTATTGTAACTGTTGTTAATAGGCTTGGGCCGTATACCGTATATATCAAATGTTATTAGTCACATGCACCGAATACAACAGGTGTAGTAGACCTTACAGTGAAATGCTTACTTAAGAGCCCCTAACCGACAGTGCAGTTTCAAAAAATACAGATAAGAATAAGAGATAAAAGTAACAAGTAATTAAAGAGGAGCAGTAAAAAATAACATTATATACAGGGGGGTGCCGGTACAGAGTCAATGTGGAGGAGCACCGGTTAGTTGAGGTAGTATGTACATAGAGTTAATTAAAGTGACTATGCACAGATGAAAACAGAGAGTGGCAGTGATGTGGAGAGGGGAGGGGGCAATGTGAATAGTCTGGGTAGCCATTTGACTAGATGTTCAGGAGTCTTATGACTTGGGGGTAGAAGCTGTTTAGAAGTCTCTTGGACCTAGACTTGGCGCTCCGGTACTGCTTGCCATGTGGTAGCAGAGCGAACAGTCTATGACTAGGATGGCTGGAGTCTTTGACAATTTTCAGGGCCTAAATACCCGGGTATTTGAAATAGCCAGGGGATGGTTTTTCAATAACATTAAAAAAAAATGTATTTGAAGTTGTTCAATATGTTGTATTTGTAGCTACTTTTTAAGTAAATACCTGGTGTCAACTTGTGCAATACATTAGGAGATAAAGCAGATCACATTCTTCATTTCACCTGTCACATTATTTTACATTATGAAGCTTACCATAATTCCCCAGAACAATTGAACCAGTCATATGTTTGTAAATAACACAAAGGGTGAAAGCGGGAGCGGGTGAGTCCAGCTGTGTATTGGCAGGGGACATGATTTATATTGAAAGTCAACAGTGTTTTTTTTTTTGCTTCAATAGACTGATCAGGAAAGTGCAACTATAGTTTTCCTTCACAGAAAATACATTAGTGCAACACATTTGACAGAAAACAACTTCATTTTCATTAAATGACAACAGAAATGCAAAGTTATTTGGCTGGCAGCCACACATGTAGCCTAATTGAGCTTGCAAAAAACGATGCATGGCCATAATTTTTCTGTTTATCATAGAAGTAATGTAGCCAGCTGCATGTCCTAATATTTTGTTTAAAGTTCATCTGGAATTTTACCAGAGAAAAGTAGGCTGGCTACACCGAGAAAAAAGTAGGCCTACCAAGTAGAAGATAAAAGCTACAAAACCAGTCAGAGCGCGCTGTCTGCTGATAGAATGCCCATTCGGTGAATTCTCATCCAAGTGGAGAGAAGTGCAACAGATGCACAAAGTTAGTCTGATGCAGAGCAGAAATTACAATAAGAAGCATTTTAGATCAGCGGTTACAAAGCGCAGTAATGGATTTCTTACTCGTTTTATATTTTTTCCCGTGTGAAAAATTAAGAATTATGCATTAACACAACTCCTAAGTTTAACTTGCTAGTTATCTAAGTAAGTTACTGACTGAATAAGGTGATGGGGCATCATATTGTGTAAGCTTTCTCCTGTGTTTGAGAAGTCAAAGCCTTTTGAATTAGTTATCTATACAGCTGCCACTGACATCTTGTGATTTGCTTGCCTTTTTTTCTCTCCATTCTCAGCCTGTCTATTCCTCCCCCATCTGCTCCAAGCAGAGCAGGCAGGCCCATTGCCCTAGGGACTCCAGACAGACACAGAGTGTACACATGCTACTTCAGAGCAGATAAGCTTGCTTCAAAACTTTGTTAATTTGCACAATGTCTTTCGATTACATTCGCTTGTAAATGTCCAAATTCAGCAAAAATGACATTCGGTAACTCTTACCTATATATGTACAACTTTATGAGCTAGATTGCCTGTCTCTGTCAGAATGAGATGTATGTCGATTTAAACTGAAATGTGATTCGGTGAATTCAAAGACTTTTGGTGCCACACTTCATCAAATCAAATCGAATCAAATTGTATTTGTCACATGCGCTGAATACAACAGGTTAACCAACAATAAGAAAAATACGTGTTAAGCAAGTATTTACTGAAATAAACTGGGGAGAAAAAAATAATATATGTATATATACAGTGCCTTGCGAAAGTATTCGGCCTCCTTGAACTTTGCGACCTTTTGCCACATTTCAGGCTTCAAACATAAAGATATAAAACTGTATTTTTTTGTGAAGAATCAACAACAAGTGGGACACAATCATGAAGTGGAACGACATTTATTGGATATTTCAAACTTTTTTAACAAATCAAAAACTGAAAAATTGGGCGTGCAAAATTATTCAGCCCCCTTAAGTTAATACTTTGTAGCGCCACCTTTTGCTGCGATTACAGCTGTAAGTCGCTTGGGGTATGTCTCTATCAGTTTTGCACATCGAGAGACTGAATTTTTTTCCCATTCCTCCTTGCAAAACAGCTCGAGCTCAGTGAGGTTGGATGGAGAGCATTTGTGAACAGCAGTTTTCAGTTCTTTCCACAGATTCTCGATTGGATTCAGGTCTGGACTTTGACTTGGCCATTCTAACACCTGGATATGTTTATTTTTGAACCATTCCATTGTAGATTTTGCTTTATGTTTTGGATCATTGTCTTGTTGGAAGACAAATCTCCGTCCCAGTCTCAGGTCTTTTGCAGACTCCATCAGGTTTTCTTCCAGAATGGTCCTGTATTTGGCTCCATCCATCTTCCCATCAATTTTAACCATCTTCCCTGTCCCTGCTGAAGAAAAGCAGGCCCAAACCATGATGCTGCCACCACCATGTTTGACAGTGGGGATGGTGTGTTCAGCTGTTGCCAAAAAGTTCAATTTTGGTTTCATCTGACCAGAGCACCTTCTTCCACATGTTTGGTGTGTCTCCCAGGTGGCTTGTGGCAAACTTTAAACAACACTTTTTATGGATATCTTTAAGAAATGGCTTTCTTCTTGCCACTCTTCCATAAAGGCCAGATTTGTGCAATATACAACTGATTGTTGTCCTATGGACAGAGTCTCCCACCTCAGCTGTAGATCTCTGCAGTTCATCCAGAGTGATCATGGGCCTCTTGGCTGCATCTCTGATCAGTCTTCTCCTTGTATGAGCTGAAAGTTTAAAGGGACGGCCAGGTCTTGGTAGATTTGCAGTGGTCTGATACTCCTTCCATTTCAATATTATCGCTTGCACAGTGCTCCTTGGGATGTTTAAAGCTTGGGAAATCTTTTTGTATCCAAATCCGGCTTTAAACTTCTTCACAACAGTATCTCGGACCTGCCTGGTGTGTTCCTTGTTCTTCATGATGCTCTCTGCGCTTTTAACGGACCTCTGAGACTATCACAGTGCAGGTGCATTTATACGGAGACTTGATTACACACAGGTGGATTGTATTTATCATTAGTCATTTAGGTCAACATTGGATCATTCAGAGATCCTCACTGAACTTCTGGAGAGAGTTTGCTGCACTGAAAGTAAAGGGGCTGAATAATTTTGCACGCCCAATTTTTCAGTTTTTGATTTGTTAAAAAAGTTTGAAATATCCAATAAATGTCGTTCCACTTCATGATTGTGTCCCACTTGTTGTTGATTCTTCACAAAAAAATACAGTTTTATATCTTTATGTTTGAAGCCTGAAATGTGGCAAAAGGTCGCAAAGTTCAAGGGGGCCGAATACTTTCGCAAGGCTTCCAGAAATTGTGTACAGATCCTTGCGACATGGGGGCGTGCATTATCATCCTAAAACATGAGGTGATGGCGGCGGATGAATGGCATGAATTGGACCTCATGATCTCTTTGTGCATTCAAATTGCTATCTATAAAATGCAATTGTGTTAATTGTCCATAGCTTATGCCTGCTCATACCATAACCCCACCGCCACCACTTGTTCACAAAGCTCCCCAGTTTGTGGGCCTGGCATCCAAGGGGCTGCACCTCTGCCAGTCATGTGAAATCCATAGATTAGGGATCTGCAGTGAATAGAATCGTCGCGTTACAACTTTGTAAATTTGGGATTTCATAAGCAAAATAGAAAAGGACATTCTTGAAGAAACTTTGGACTCAACTGGCTAAAAGTATTTCAATGGTACTCGTTGAGTAGATGTCAAAAGTTTGGACACCTACTCATTAAGGGTTTTTCTTTATTTTTACTATTTTCTACATTGTAGAATCATAGTGAAGACATCAAAACTATGAAATAACACATATGGAATCATGTAGTAACCAAAAAAGTGTTATTATAAGCAGGTGGGACGGTAGGGTCCCACCTGGCCAACATCCGTTGAAATTGCAGAGCGCCAAATTCAAAATACAGAAATAGTCAAATTAAACATTCATAAAAATACAAGTGTTATACATCGGTTTAAAGATTAATTTCTTGTTAATCCAGTCGCTGTGTCAGATTTCAAAAAGGCTTTACAGCGAAAGCATACCATGCGATTATCTGAGGACAGCACCCCGCTTACAAAAGCATACAAACATTTTACATCCAAGTAAAGGAATTACAAATGTCAGAAATAGCGATAAAATTAATCACTTACCTTTGATGATCTTCATATGGTTTCAGTCACAAGAGACCCTGTTACACAATAAATGTTTGTTTTGTTCGATAAAGTCCCCCTTTATGTCCCAAAAACTCTGTTTTGTTGGTGCGTTTTGTTCACGACAGCCTGAATGGTATCAAATACATCAAATCTCATTCCATTTGCTCCGTTCCGGACATTTATTATGAGCCGTCCTCCCCTCAGCAGTCTGCTGTGTGTTCGACATTGTCTTAAGCTGAGCCACACTGGCTGCGTTTACACAGGCAGCCCAATTCTGATATTTTTTCCACTTTCCTCGAATTGGTTTTAATTGGTAGGGCTGACCCCATTTAGTCAACTGGTCGATTGTTTGGTTTTGGTCGACTGATATTTTTTTATTCGAATAGTGGCTAATATGTTTATAAAAATTATGGCACACTAGACACCTGTCTGATTCACGCCTGTCTGAGTGGGCTAATCTCTTGCAGAGGCCACGTGGATGGCACACCAGTCAAATCAAATGCTATTTGTCACATTCACCTTACAGTGAAATGCTTACTTACATCCCTTAACCAACAATGTAGTTAAGAACAATACCTTAAAAAACAAGAAATAAAAGTAACAAATAATTAAAGTGCTGCTAGTTTGCCTGCCCCGGTCTGCTAACTGCTAGCCCCTGCTAACTGCTTGCTTGCAAACCCGGTCTGCTAACTGCTAGCTTGCCAGCCCCAGTCTGCTAACTGCTAGCTTGTTTAGCCCCGGCCTACTAACTGTTAGCTTGTTAGCATCGGCCGGCTAACTGTCTGAATCTCCGTGTCCTCAGTCATCCCAACCACTCACTGGACCCATATGTTCACTTGGCTACGCATGCCTCTTTCTAATATCAATATGCCTCATTCATTACTGTCCTGGTTAGTGATTACTGTCTTATTTCACTGTAGAGCCTCTAGCCCTGCTCAATATGCCTTAGCCAACCTTGTTGTTCCACCTCCTACATATGCGATGACATCACCTGGTTTAAACGTCTCTAGAGACTATATCTCTCTCATCATTTCTCAATGCCTAGGTTTACCTCCAATGTACTCACATCCTACCTTACCTTTGTCTGTAAACTATGCCTTGAATCTATGCTATCGTGCCCAGAAACCTGCTCCTTTTACTCTCTGTTCCGAAGGTGCTAGACGGCCAGTTCGTATAGCATTTAGCCGTACCCTTATCCTACTTCTCCTCTGGTGATGTAGAGGTTAATCCAGGTCCTGCAGAGCCTAGCCCCACTACCACTCCCTAGGTGCTCTCATTTGTTGACTTCTGTAACCGTAAAAGCCTTGGTTTCATGCATGTTAACATTAGAAACCTACTCCCTCAGTTTGTTTTACTCACTGCTTTAGCACACTCTGCCAACCCAGATGTCTTAACCGCTAACTATAACATTTTCCGCCAAGATAGAACTGCCAAAGGGGCATGTGTTGCAATCTACTGCAGAGATAGTAATACAGAACTCTGCAGGCTATCCAAGTCTGTACCCAAACAATTTGAGCTTCTACTTCTAAAATTTCACCTTTCCAGAAACAAATCTCTCACTGTTGCCTCTTGCTATAGACCTCCCTCTGCCCCCAGCTGTGCCCTTGATACCATATGTTAATTGATTGCCCCCCATCTATCTTCAGAGTTTGTGCTACTAGGTGACCTAAACTGGGACATGCTTAACACCCCAGCCATCCTACAATCTAAGCTTGATGCCCTCAATCTCACAGAAATGATCAATGAACCTACCAGGTACAACTCCAAATCCGTAAACACGGGCACCCTCAGATGTCATCCTAACTAACTCGCCCTCCAAATACACCTCTTTCAATCAAGATCTCAACAATCACTGCCTCATTCCCTTCATCCGTAATGGGTCTGCGACCAAACGACCTCCCCTCATCACTGTCAAACGCTCCCTAAAACATTTCTGCGAGCAGGCCTTTCTAATCGACCTGGCCAGGGTATCCTGGAATGACATTGACCTCATCCCGTCAGTAGATGATGCCTGGCTATTCTTTAAAAGTGCCTTCCTCACCATCTTAAAAAAGCATGCCCCATTCCAAAAATGTGGAACTTGGAATAGATATAGTCCTTGGTTCACTCCTGACCGGTCTGCCCTTGACCAGCACAAAAACATCCTGTGGCGTTCTGCATTAGCATTGAATAGCCCCCGTGATATGCAACTTTTCAGGGAAGTTAGGAACAAATATACACAGGCAGTTTGAAAAAGCTAGCCTTAGCTTTCCTAAAATAAATTTGCATTCTGTCGTACTAACTCAAAAAAGTTCTGGGACACTGTAAAGTCCATGGAGAATAAGAGCACCTCCTCCCAGCTGCCCACTGCTCTGAGGCTAGGAAACACTGTCGCCACCGATAAATCCACTATAATTGAGAATTTCAATAAGCATTTCTCTACGGCTGGCCATGCTTTCCACCTGGCTACCCCTAACCTGGTCAAATGCCCTGCACTGTCCACAGCAACCCGCCAAAGCCCCCACCATTTCTCCTTCATCCAAATCCAGATAGCTGATGTTCTGAAAGAGCTGCAAAATCTTGACCCCTACAAATGAGTAAGGACCCTCTCTTTCTAAAATGATCTGCCGAAATTGTTGCAACCTGTATTACTAGCCTGTTTAACCTCTTTCGTATCGTCTGAGATTCCCAAAGATTGGAAAGCTGCCGCGGTCATCCCCCTCTTCAAAGGGGGTGACACTCTAGACCCAAACTGCTACAGACATATATCTATCCTACCCTGTCTTTCTAAGGTCTTCGAAAGCCAAGTTAACAGATTAGCCACCATTTCGAATCCCACCATACTGTATACTTCTGGCCCCTCTATGGACACTGTGTTAACAACCTCCAGACGAGCTTCAATGCCATACAACTCTCCTTCCATGGCCTCCTACTGCTCTTAAACGCAAGTAAAGCTAAATGCATGCCATTCAACCAATCACTGCCCGCACCTGCTCACCCGTCCAGCATCACTACTCTGGACGGCTCTGACTTAGAATACATGGACAACTACAAATACCTAGGTGTCTGCTTAGACTGTAAACTCTCCTTCCAGCCTCACATTAAGCATCTCCAATCCAAAATTAAATCTAGAATCGGCTTCCTATATCGCAACAAAGCATCCTTCACTCATGCTGCCAAACATACCCTCGTAAAACTGACCATCCTACCGATCCTCGAATTCGGTGATGTCATCTATAAAATAGCCTCCAACACTACTCAACAAATTCGATGTAGTCTATCACAGTGCCATCCGTTTTGTCACCAAAGCCCCATACACTACCCACCATTGCGACCTGTGCGCTCTCGTTGGATGGCACTCTCTTCATACTCATCGCCAAACCCAATGGCTAAAGGTTATCTACAAGTCTCTGCTAGGTAAAGCCCCGCCTTATCTGAGCTCACTTGTCACCATAGCAGCACCCACTCGTAGCACGCGCTCCAGCAGGTATATCTCACTGGTCACCCCCAAACCCAATTCCTCCTTTGGCCGTCTTTCCTTCCAATTCTCTGCTGCCAATGACTTGAACGAACTGCAAAAATCTCTGAAGCTGGAAACACATCTCCTTCACTAGCTTTAAGCACCATCTGTCAGAGCAGCTCACAGGTTACTGCACGTGTACATAGTCCATCTATAATTTAGCCCAAACAACTACCTCTTCCCCTACTGCTATTTATTTATTTTTGCTCCTTTGCACCCCATTATTTCTATTTCTACTTTGCAAATTATTCCACTGCAAATCTACCATTCCAGTGCTTTACTTGCTATATTGTATTTACCTCGCCACCATGGCCTTTTTTTTGCCTTTACCTCCCTTATCTCACCTCATTTGCTCACATTGTATATAGACTTATTTTTCTACTGAATTATTGACTGTATGTTTTGTTTATTCCATGTGTAACTCTGTGTTGTTGTATGTGTCGAATTGCTATGCTTTATCTTGGCCAGGTCGCAGTTGCAAATGAGAACTTGTTCTCAACTAGCCTACCTGGTTAAATAAAGGTGTTCTCAACTAGCCTACCTGGTTAAATAAAGGTGTTCTCAACTAGCCTACCTGGTTAATTAAATAAAGGTGAAATAAATATATACATTTAAAAGAGCAATAGTAAAATAACAATAGCGAGGCTATATAGGGGTACCAGTACAAAGTCAATGTGCAGGGGCACCGGTTAGTCGAGGTGATTGAGGTAAAATGTACTTGTAGGTAGAGTTATTAAAATGACTATGCATAGATAATAATCAGAGAGTAGCAGCAGCGTAAAATGGGGGGGGGGGGTACTCATTTGATTAGATGTTCAGGAGTCAGTATCACCAGTAGTAGGTTTACCGTTAATTACCATAATTTCTAAGCTACAATGTTTGTTTGGTTATGGTTATTTCTGTTAATGCATTCAATATATTATTATTACAATGTTTTATTTTTTATTGTTTGTATGTTTTTGTTTTTTGTATTATTCTTAGACTCGTCTTTGTGCTGTGTTTTGAGAATCTGCAGACAGAAGAATGAGGTGGTTGTGACATTACTATTGTAGTCTTCATTTTATACCTTTCAGTGCCCCTTGAGTACTGCAAGGTGTGTCCGCTCCCTCATGCTTGTGTACCCAAAACTGTGGCACTGTGGAATGACTCCAGATAATGTGATTTTTACAAAAAGAAAGGGTAAAAAAGAGAAGAGGGGTAGACTAAATTGATTACATGGTCTGGAAGGTATTCTGTGGTTCTCAGGCTACCTCTAAACACCTGTTACCCATAACAAACACAAACCATACAAACACTACCCAATTTCTGTTTATACCATGCTTACTGTACATTCAGCTATTTTAACCGTTAGCTTGTAAATATTTTGTCTAACTTACCTTGTGCAGAGCTAGGGGTTAGAAGCGCATGTTGGTGGAATCAGATTCTGTACCACCTACAACAGAGTACAGAACCATACACAATTTAGCCACCCCACTAATTGTATTGATCTCTGTTAGACTGGCTAGCTAAGCATACCTAACATGGACATTTCAATAGTCAGCCAACCAACCATAGATGATTTAAACACATTCATCATTGCTACCAACCCACAAACAGAGAGTGAATTGGCTATTTAAAAAATTATATTTTTAGTAATTGAGTGTTTTCCAAACAAGGGTGGAATAGTTGGCTACCAAATAAGAGTAACATTAGCTAGCTTACGTTAGCTAATGTCAGTCAAAGATAGAACAAACAAACAAACATGTTTAATCTGCTGAAGGTAGCTAACAGTCTAGCAATGACTAAATTAGCAGTATCATGTCATAAGCTACCTTGATTGACTGTGTATGCCAAAATATATCTATTTGATTTAACTTAGCTGATGGCTTTCAGAGTTTAATACAGTTTAATACAGGATGTTAAGTTAGCTAACTGACCCAGCTAGGCTAGCAAGCTAGCTAACATTAGGTTGTTACATCACTTCAGAGCTGGAAATTGATTTCCCATCAGCCTGCAAATCCCTCTGATAATCTTTGGTCGCTGCATCATTTTTGATAGACGCGGGCCACTAGCAGAATCGCAGTGAAACTCTGGTAGAACGGTTAAAGGTAGCTAATTTTCGCGCTTCTTTGTAATTAGCACAGCCGGGCTCAAAACACCACAATGGCACGATGACAAACATTAGTGAAAAACAAATGTTTTCTAAAATAATCTTGCCTAGAGAATTACTGACATGGTGATGTCTCCAGAGTCCACAGAGCAGTCTGGAGGGCGGCACACGGGAGTCCCTGACAGCCGAGGCCGACATGGCCTGCATGTTCCAGCAGATCCTGGAGGAGCAGGGTGAGAGACACTCTGAGTTCAACACGGAGGTCCTCCACAGCCGCCGGATGAGTCTGCTGGACAAGCCGGCCCGCTTCGGTGAGGACTACACCATGTGTGTTAGACGTACACCCCCACTAACATACATTAATATATACAATAGAAGAAGTGTATGTGCTCATTGATATTAGGACACAAAGTACATACATACAATGTAGCCAAGGGTCAAGCCTAAATGCCTTAGCTGTTAATAGGGTTGCGAAGGGAGGGTATATTACTGTAACTTTTTAAGTTTACCATTACACTACGAGAACTTTGGTAACGTTTACGTTTTTCAAATTCATTTTAACAGATGACATCTAGTGGCATTTTCAGGTACTTCAGATTATCACTTCTGATTATCTCTGGCCCTCTGTGTGGCCACGTAAAATATATAAAATAATACAATTTGATGATTTTTAAATGTAAAAAATGTATGACAAAGCTGTAAAACATTATCCTAAATATAAACCATCATTTTAGTGAACAACATTGGTGTTTAATATTAGGATTTCAGCATGAAATATTATTTTACAACCAATGTTTTGGTGGCAAACTGGTGGCAGTTGTGAAAAGTCAATACATTGAAGTGATGCATGTCATGGCATTGTTTATTAGATGCTTTTTTAATTCATTAGGCAATTTTTTCTTGAACCAAAACTCATGGACAATATGAACATAGATATAAAAAATGAATACTATATATGAATAACTTTAAATATATATATATATATTTAAGTACAAATGACCAAAGTTACCATAGATTGCCATAGATTACTTTGATAAATTACTGGTAGCTTTGCAACCCTTGCTGTGCTTGATTGAGCTTTCCTGGAGCAAAATAGAATAGTCCAAAAAGTGCAAATCCAAACTATCTGGCACTCAATATGGTATTCCAGTACTCCAATACTATTTGAACCAAGAGTGCACTCTGGCAAGAACGCACTCTGCTAGAAGTAGAATATAACGGATCACCCAAAAGGTACACATTATTACACTAGGTACAACATCTCTTGCTCTTTCCTACATGAACATGGATTCCGTAATAATAACTTCACTAGGTCCCCCCGTCTATGAACTCTCTATCCGGACAGACGAGGTGCCGTACCCAGAGAACTGGATGATGCGGGCACGATCCTTGTCCAGGATGAGCCAGTCTTCGTGTGGCAGTGCCAACAACGGGCACCTTCGCAGCAGCGGACAACTGTATGGCCTGGAGGACTCGGAGGAAGAGGAAGAGTACCAGCGCCAGTACCAGCGTCTGCCGTCGCGCCGACGTAGTCACAGCCACTTCTCCTCACAGGAAAGCCTCAACCACGGGGCACCGCCACAGGTAAAGGACACAGACACACTAAGGGGCTCCGCTCCGCCAGATGTATAGGACATTGGAAATGACACACCCACAAACACCATGAGACTCCAACTAGGTTTGCAGGATGTCTATAATGAATAGTTAACCATCCATTGAGACCAACCGTCTTGCCAGGATAAGTGTATGTAAGGCTGTGTCTACACAGGCAGACCAATTCTGATATTTTCCCACTAAATGGTCTTTTGACCAATCAGATCAGCTCGAGTCAATAATTGGGCAAAATATCAGATTTGGACTGCCTGTGTAAACACAACCTGAGTGTTTTATCTTGCATAATCGTTGAACTCTTGTCTGGATGTTGGTTCTGTAACATAGACGGGAAGTGATCACTTGAGCTGAGTTACGTTGAGACTCTCATGCAAGCATTCACCCAGGGTCCCCACCAACACAGGGAACAACATCAGTGTGACACATGGAGTGGAGACACAGCTGTTAGAAGGGAGATATGGAGAACAGGATATTGCATCATATTCATATGTTACTACTGACTCCGACCTTTGCCGATCATAAATATTCCCCCCCCCCCCCCCCCCCCCCCCCCCCCTGGATTTCTTAACATGTTATTGTGTTACAAAGTGGGATTAACCCTATCAGACCCAAGACTCCAGCGAAAATCGACATTTCATTTATCTGCATGTCCAACCCCTATTTAGCCTCACAACTAAGTTTTCAGGACAACCAAGGCTACAAGTAGAACACAAAACAATTTGACGTAAACAGTTGCATTCATCTGTTTTATTGACAAATGTGTCTGGATCTCTCAAGTGTGCTGTAAAACCGACATTTCTAATTCAAATAATATTTTTTCATAACAATGTTTATTCGGGGGGGGGGGGGGGGGGGGGCAGAAACGCCTTATTAAACATGTGTACTTTCATGTGCCTCAATAACAAACTCATAGGTGATATGAATGAAAAATACATTGTTACTAGCTAGTTTTATTTTTCATGGAGAAACAAAGGATTCTTCCTGGCTAGCCTTGATTGTTGAGAATGTTGTGATTTACTTATTTCTGGAGGAAGACGAGCTGACTCTCTAAGACTGAAAATAAATCAGATGATGATCAAATCCTTGACTTGGGTAACAAGAACATTGTCATTGAACCAGACATTGCAGAGTTTTCTGATAGTGATGGTACACTGTCAGTGTGAACTGGAGCGAAATGACACAACTTCCCAAGAAACTGAGCAGAAGAAACGCAAATAACAGAATACCTTTTACTTAGATGTACTATAGAGAAATTGCTACGCCATTTCCTGTTTGCTAAAATTAGAATTGTTTCCTGGTTGCTAAAATGTTTTGGTAAACCTACTGGAGAGCTCTACTTTGTTGACACCCATTCAGCATTGTTCACACCCTCTAAAACCTTAGCCTCACCCATCTCTTTATGGATTCACATGTGAACTTGGACACTGTCTCATTGGCCTAACGTTATATCCTAATTTGACTTTAGTGCAGGTCATGTTCTTCACATTACGTCTCTGGTAAACGCATACTATATCAAATAAAATCTATGTTTATTTGTCACGTGCACATGATACAGACGGTGTACTGAAATGGTTACTTGCATAGTGGAGTCTTTTTTTTGACATTTAGTTAGCTCGCTAAACAATGAACCATAATCCCAAATCATAACATTACTACCCTGCATGAATCTGCAGGTATCTAACCAACCAGGTTCAATGTTAGCTAGCTAGCTAACATTAGGCTATAACTAGCAATGCAAATGGCTCTAAGATACAAATAATATTACTACACAGATCATACACGTAACATTAGCTAGCGAGCCAGCCAGTTAACGATAGCCAGCTAGCTAACAGTACACTTTAACTTGAAATTAAAATGAATACCTGACAAAGTTAAAAGGTATAATATCTGAAAATGTAGCTAGATAGACTATCTTACCCGTATACCTGGATGGACGCTTCTCCATCTCTGTGACGGATGCCAGGGATGCCCTTAGTTTGAAGATGTAATCCGGAGATAGGTGTTTTATACAACATCGTTCAGTGTTCTCTTTTTGACTCCGTCTGCATATTTGCAATCAAACACCAGAATTGTCTCCATCTCCTTAGCTATCATACTCTAATTCCAATCGGCATTCCACTGATTTCAAAACTCGGTCCTCCAGAAAGTGGAGAGCAACACTTTTGCATTTCTACTACGTGACATCTTTCAAAAAAGCAGCGTGGGTTTTATGGCAGACTACAACCCCAAAATATGTAAAGCCGCCACCAACTGGACGGGTTGAAAAACCAAAACAATGTAAAAATCAAATCCGGACGTGATAGCGAAACTAACTTAATCCACCCAAATAAAAATAGTACATTGACAAAAGCAAAAACTCACTCTTCTTTCAAATCTCCATATCTCCCTTCTCAAGATCTAGGGCCTGAGAGGGTGGTACAGCTTTTTGGCAATATTTCATGTAACTCCTCCGCCGAGAAATGTTTCAGTCCCAGGAACCGCTCCGCCGCATCCACAATGATATAGATTTTCCTGGACCGTCTCTCCACCTTGGCAGTGCCATTAATCACCATAGCTATAAAGGACACAAAGTCCACCATCTTAACCTTTAAAATGTCAGGGTCCTGCTGGTGAAAGGCAACCCCTGCAGCCGCAATGCTGGACAATCCACCACCATGGACTCTTCAGAAGCATAATTCAAACCCTCAACTGTTTTAACAGCTGTTGCATGTGAAATGCTCTGAACAGCACTGACTTTGGCCACCTTATTTCTCTTTCATCCTTGTCGGGCATTCGAAAGAAGTGGCTTCATGGTTCCCACCACAATTGCATCAATCCCTCCAGGAATACTTCAACATCGACTTCCCACGAGACGCCAGATATAACCCCCTTGAGAGGTGCCCTGTGTAATGGATGTTAGCTAGTTAGCGGTGGTGCACGCTAAATAGCGTTTCAATTGGTGGCGTCACTTGCTCTGAGACCATGAAGTAGTGGTTCCCCTTGCTCTGCAAGGGTCGCGGCTTTTGTGGAGCGATGGGTAACGATGCTTCGTGGGTGACTGTTGTTGATGTGTGCAGAGGGTCCCTGGTTCGTGCCCGGGTATGGGCGAGGGGAAGGTCTAAAGTTATACTGTTACACCTGCTCTGAAGAGAGACACACACGACACTTCAAACGTATCAAATCGGGTGAGAAGCTTGTCACATGACACCGGGGAGGGAAAATGGCTAATTGGGCCCAATTTGGACATTTTCACTTAGGGGTGTACTCACTTTTGTGACCAGCGGTTTAGACATTAATGCCTGTGTGTTGAGTTATTTTGAGGGGACAGCAAATTTACACTGTTATACAAGCTGTACACTCACTACTTTACATTGTAGCAAAGTGTCATTTCTTCAGTGTTATCACATGAAAATATATACTCAAATATTTACAAAAATGTTAGGGGTGTACTCACTTTTGTGATATACTGTATGTACCTACGTACGTATACATGGGGCGGCAAGTATACAGTTGAAGTCGTAAGTTTACATATACCTAGGTTGGAGTCATTAAAACTTGTTTTGCAACCACTCCACAAATTTCTTGTTAACAAAGTGTCGTTTTGGCAAGTCGGTTAGGAAATCTACTTTGCGCATGACATAAGTAATTTTTGTTTACAGACATTATTTCACAGATTTCACTGTAACACAATTCCAGTGGGTCAGAAGTTTACATACACTAAGTTGACTGTGCCTTTAAACAGCTTGGAAAATTCCAGAAAATGATGTCATGGCTTTAGAAGCTGCTGATGGGCCAATTGACATAATTTGTGTCAATTGGAGGTGTACTAGTGGATGTATTTCAAGACCTACTTTCAAACTCAGTGCCTCTTTGCTTAACATCATGGGGAAATCAAAAGAAATCAGCCAAGACCTCAGAAAAAAATATAGACCTCCACAAGTCTGGTTCATCCTTGGGAGCAAGTTCCAAACGCCTGAAGGTACCACGTTCATCTGTACAAACAATAGTACGCAAGTATAAACACCATGGGACCACTTAGCCGTCATACCGCCCAGGAAGGAGACACGTTCTGTCTCTTAGAGATGAACGTACTTTGGAGTGAAAAAGGGAAATATATCCCAGAACGACAGCAAAGGACCTTGTGGAGATGCTGGAGGAAACGGGTACAAAAGTATCTACAGTGGGGCAAAAAAAGTGTTTAGTCAGCCACCAATTGTGCAGGTTCTCCAACTTCTCCAACTGGAAAATAAGTATTTGGTCAATAACAAAAGTTTATCTCAATACTTTGTTATATACCCTTTGTTGGCAATGACAGAGGTCAAACGTTTTCTGTAAGTCTTCACAAGGTTTTCACACACTGTTGCTGGTATTTTGGCCCATTCCTCCATGCAGATCTCCTCTAGAGCAGTGATGTTTTGGGGCTGTTGCTGGGCAACACGGACTTTCAACCCTCCAAAGATTTTCTATGGGGTTGACATCTGGAGACTGGCTAGGCCACTCAGCAAAAAAAGAAACGTCCTTTCACTGTCAACTGCATTTATTTTCAGCAAATTTAACATGTGTAAATATTTGTATGAGCATGACAAGATTCAACAACTGAGACAAACTGAACAATTTCCACAGAGAAGTTACTCACAGAAATGGAATAATGTGTTCCCGATGACAGCTTTGCACACTCTTGGTATTCTCTCAACCAGCTTCACCTGGAATGCTTTTCCAACAGTCTTGAAGGAGTTCCCATATATACTGAGCACTTGTTGGCTGCTTTTCCTTCACTCTGCGTTCCAACTCAACCCAAACCATCTCAATTGGGTTGAGTTTGGGTGATTGTGGAGGCCAGGTCATCTGTTGCAGCACACCATTACTCTCCTTCTTGGTCAAATAGCCCTTATGCAGCCTGGAGGTGTGTTTTAGGTCATTGTCCTGTTGAAAAACAAATGATAGTGGGACTAAGTGCAAACCAGATGCGATGGCGTACCGCTGCAGAATGCCGTGGTAGCCTTGCTGGTTAAGTGTGACTTGAATTGTAAATAAATTACTGACAGTGTCACCAGCAAAGCACCCCCACAGCATCACACATCTTCCTCTATGCTTATCAGTGGGAACCACACATGCGGACATCATCCCTTCACCTACTCTGCGTCTCACATGACACGGCGGTTGGAACCAAAAATCTCAAATTTGGACTCATCAGTCCAAAGGACAGATTACCACAAGTCTAATGTCCATTGCTCGTGTTTCTTGGCCCAAGCAAATCTCTTCTTATTATTGGTGTCCTTTTAGTAGTGGTTTGTTTGCAGCAATTCGACCATGAAGGCCTGTTTCACTCAGTCTCCTCTGAACAGTTGATGTTGAGATGTGTCTGTTACTTGAACTCTGTGAATAATTTATTTGGACTGCAATCTTAGGTGCAGTTAACTCTATCGAACTTATCCTCTGCAGCAGAGCTAACTCTGGGTCTTCCTTTCCTGTGGCGGTCCTTATGAGAACCAGTTTTATCATAGCGCTTGATGGTTTTTGCAACTGCACTTGAAGAAACTTTCGAAGTTCTTGAAATGTTCCATATTGGCTGACCTTCATGTCTTAAAGTGGTGATGGACTGTCATTTCTCTTTGCTTGTTTGAGCTGTTCATGACATATAGACTTGGTCTTTTACCAAACAGGGCTATCTTCTGTATACCACCCCTACCTTGTCACAACACAACTGATTGGCTTAAACGCTTTAAGAAGGAAAGAAATTCCACAAATCAACTTAACAAGGCACACCTGTTAATTGAAATGCATTCCTCTTGACTACCTCATGAAGCTGGTTGAGAGAATGTGCAAAGCTTTCATCAAGGCAAAGGGTAGCTGCTTTTAAGAATCTAAAATTTGAATAATTTTTTGATTTGTTTCACATTTTTTGGGTTGCTACATGATTCCATATGTGTTATTTCATAGATGTGATGTCTTCACCATTTTTCTACAAAGTAGAAAGTAGTGAAAATAAAGAAAAACCCTGGAATGAGTAGCTGTGTCCAAACTTTAGACTGGCACTGTATGTCTCGTGTCGGAGCCGTTGAATTGTGACTCTACTTTGTCTCTGTACTGACATTTTGCCTGTTTGATTGCCGAGGCATAATTAGACTATTTGTATTCAATCATATTCCCAGTCACCTTGCCGTGGTTAAATGCAGTGGTTCACGCTTTCAATGCTGCCATCTATCTACGGTTTTTGGTCAGGTTTTAATCATCACAGTGTGAACAGCATCCCCTATACGCTGAAGTCACCGTGTCAGTGTATACGTTAATGTTATTCTCAGAGGCAACCCGGAACATGTCCCAGTCCTCGAGATCAAAACAGTCTTGACTAGCATTGAATAGACCTTAGCACGGGTACTTCCTGCCTATGGGAAGGGAGGGGCAAAATGTAGTCGTGATCTGATTTGCCGAAGGGAGGTCGGGGAAGGACCTTGCAGCCATCCCGGAACAGAGAGTAACAACGGTTGAGTGTTTTTGACCTGTGAGTACTGCAGGCAATGTGTTGATAGAACTTTGGTACCGTTTTTCTCAGATTTGCTTTATTAAAGTCCCCAGCTATAAAAAATGCAGCCTCAGGATATGCAGGTCGGCTGAACAAAAGGACCTGAGTTTCTGTACGTTACCACAATCACACCATGGGTAGTTAATCATGAGACATACAACTCTGCCTTTCTTCTTCCCAGAGAGTTCATTATACCTATCCGCACAATGTATTGAAAACCCTGCTGGCTGTATGGATGGGGACAGTATATCTGGAGAGAGCCATGATTCTGTGAAACAGAGTGTTACGGTGCGTGAATGAGGACCCAAAAGTGAATTAACGTAAACAGAACTTCTTTAATAACAAAACATAGGTAGGCTCAGATGGACCGGCAGATTCCGACAGGACAGGACAAGGTTGCAGCAAACATGACGATAGTCTGGTTCAGGCATGAAAAACACAAACAAGAATCCGACAAAGACAGGAACAAAAACAGAGAGAGATATAGAGGACTAATCAGAGGGAAAAAGGGAACAGGTGGGAAAAGGGGTGACGAGGTAGTTAGGAGGAGACAAGGAACAGCTGGGGGAAAGAGGGGGAGAAAAGGTAACCTAATAACGACCAGCAGAGGGAGACAGGGTGAAGGGAAAGGACAGAAACAAGACACAACATGACAATACATGACAGTACCCCCCCACTCACCGAGCGCCTCCTGGCGCACTCGAGGAGGAAACCTGGCGGCAACGGAGGAAATCATCGATCAGCGCACGGTCCAGCACGTCCCGAGAGGGAACCCAACTCCTCTCCTCAGGACCGTACCCCTCCCAATCTACTAGGTACTGATGACCACGGCCCCGAGGACGCATGTCCAAAATCCTACGGACCCTGTAGATGGGTGTGCCCTCGACAAGGATGGGGGGGGGGGGAAGACGAGCGGGGGCGCGAAGAACGGGCTTGACACAGGAGACATGGAAGACCGGGTGGACGCGACGAAGATATCGCGGAAGAAGAAGTCGCACTGCGACAGGATTAATGATCCGAGAAATACGGAACGGACCAATGAACCGCGGGGTCAACTTGCGAGAAGCGGTCTTAAGGGGAAGGTTCTGAGTGGAGAGCCAAACTCTCTGACTGCGACAATATCTAGGACTCTTAGTTCTACGCTTATTAGCAGCTCTCACAGTCTGCGCCCTATAACGGCAAAGTGCAGACCTGACCCTCTTCCAGGTGCGCTCGCAACGTTGGACAAAAGCCTGAGCGGAGGGGACGCTGGACTCGGCGAACTGAGATGAGAACAGCGGAGGCTGGTACCCGAGGCTACTCTGAAAAGGAGATAGCCCGGTCGCAGACGAAGGAAGCGAGTTGTGGGCGTATTCTGCCCAGGGGAGCTGTTCTGACCAAGACGCAGGGTTGCGAAAAGAAAGACTGCGTAAGATGCGACCAATAGTCTGATTGGCCCGTTCTGCTTGACCGTTAGACTGGGGGTGAAAGCCGGAAGAGAGACTGACGGAAGCCCCAATCAAACGGCAAAACTCCCTCCAAAATTGAGACGTGAATTGCGGACCTCTGTCCGAAACGACGTCTGACGGAAGGCCATGAATTCTGAAAACATTCTCGATGATGATTTGTGCCGTCTCTTTAGCAGAAGGAAGCTTAGCAAGGGGAATAAAATGAGCCGCCTTAGAGAACCTGTCGACAACCGTAAGAATAACAGTCTTCCCCGCTGACGAAGGCAGTCCGGTGACAAAATCTAAGGCGATGTGAGACCACGGTCGAGAGGGAATGGGAAGCGGCCTGAGACGGCCGGCAGGAGGGGAGTTACCGGACTTAGTCTGCGCGCAGACCGAACAAGCAGCCACGAAGCGACCCGTGTCATGCTCCCGGGTGGGCCACCAAAAACGCTGGCGAATGGAAGCAAGCGTACCCCGAACGCCAGGATGGCCGGCTAACTTGGCAGAGGGAGCCCACTGAAGAACGGCCAGACGAGTAGGAACGGGGACGAAAAGAAGGTTCCTAGGACAAGCGCGCGGCGACGGAGTTTGAGTGAGTGCTTGCTTTACCTGCCTCTCAATTCCCCAGACAGTCAACCCGACAACACGCCCCTCAGGGAGAATCCCCTCGGGGTCAGTGGAGGCTACTGAAGAACTGAAGAGACGAGATAAAGCATCAGGCTTGGTGTTCTTAGAGCCCGGACGATAAGAAATCACGAACTCGAAACGAGCGAAAAACAGCGCCCAGCGCGCCTGACGCGCATTAAGTCGTTTGGCAGAACGGATGTACTCAAGGTTCCTATGGTCAGTCCAAACGACAAAAGGAACGGTCGCCCCCTCCAACCACTGTCGCCATTCGCCTAGGGCTAAGCGGATGGCGAGCAGTTCGCGGTTTCCCACATCATAGTTACGTTCCGACGGCGACAGGCGATGAGAAAAATACGCGCAAGGGTGGACCTTGTCGTCAGAGAGGGAGCGCTGAGAAAGAATGGCTCCCACGCCCACCTCTGACGCGTCAACCTCGACAACGAACTGTCTAGTGACGTCAGGTGTAACAAGGATAGGTGCGGATGTAAAACGATTCTTGAGGAGATCAAAAGCTCCCTGGGTGGAAACGGACCACTTAAAGCACGTCTTGACAGAAGTAAGGGCTGTGAGAGGAGCTGCCACCTGACCGAAATTACGGATGAAACGACGATAGAAGTTCGCGAAGCCGAGAAAGCGCTGCAGCTCGACGCGTGACTTAGGGACGGGCCAATCAATGACAGCTTGGACCTTAGCGGGATCCATCTTAATGCCTTCAGCGGAAATAACAGAACCGAGAAATGTGACGGAGGAGGCATGAAAAGAGCACTTCTCAGCCTTCACAAAAAGACAATTCTCTAAAAGGCGCTGGAGGACACGTCGAACGTGCTGAACATGAATCTGGAGTGACGGTGAAAAAATCAGGATATCGTCAAGGTAAACGAAAACAAAGATGTTCAGCATGTCTCTCAGGACATCATTGACTAATGCCTGAAAGACAGCTGGAGCGTTAGCGAGGCCGAAAGGAAGAACCCGGTATTCAAAGTGCCCTAACGGAGTGTTAAACGCCGTCTTCCACTCGTCCCCCTCCCTGATGCGCACGAGATGGTAAGCGTTACGAAGGTCCAACTTAGTGAAAAACCTGGCTCCCTGCAGGATCTCGAAGGCTGAAGACATAAGAGGAAGCGGATAACGATTCTTCACTGTTATGTCATTCAGCCCTCGATAATCTATGCAGGGGCGCAGGGACCCGTCCTTCTTCTTAACAAAAAAAAACCCTGCTCCGGCGGGAGAGGAGGAGGGGACTATGGTACCGGCGGCAAGAGCTACAGACAAATAATCTTCGAGAGCCTTACGTTCGGGAGCCGACAGAGAGTATAGTCTACCCCGGGGGGGAGTGGTTCCCGGAAGGAGATCAATACTACAATCATACGACCGGTGTGGGGGAAGAGAGGTGGCCCTGGACCGACTGAACACCGTGCGCAGATCGTGATATTCCTCCGGCACCCCTGTCAAATCACCAGGCTCCTCCTGTGAAGAAGAGACAGAGGAAACAGGAGGGATAGCAGACATTAAACATTTCACATGACAAGAGACGTTCCAGGAGAGGATAGAATTACTAGACCAATTAATGGAAGGATTATGACAAACTAGCCAGGGATGGCCCAAAACAACAGGTGTAAAAGGTGAACGAAAAATTAAAAAAGAAATGGTTTCGCTATGATTACCAGAAACAGTGAGGGTTAAAGGTAGCGTCTCACGCTGAATCCTGGGGAGAGGACTACCATCCAGGGCGAACAAGGCCGTGGACTCCCTTAACTGTCTGAGAGGAATGTCATGTTCCCGAGCCCAGGTCTCGTCCATAAAACAGCCCTCCGCCCCAGAGTCTATTAAGGCACTGCAGGAAGCTGACGAACCGGTCCAGCGTAGATGGACCGACAAGGTAGTGCAGGATCTTGAAGGAGAGACAGGAGTAGTAGCGCTCACCAGTAGCCCTCCGCTTACTGATGAGCTCTGGCTTTTACTGGACATGAAGTGACAAAATGACCAGCAGAACCGCAATAGAGACAGAGGCGGTTGGTGATTCTCCGTTCCCTCTCCTTAGTCGAGATGCGGATACCTCCCAGCTGCATAGGCTCAGCACCCGAGCCGGCAGAGGAAGATGGTAGTGATGCGGAGAGGGGGGCAACGGAGAACGCGAGCTCCTTTCCACGAGCTCGGTGACGAAGATCAACCCGTCGCTCAATGCGAATAGCGAGTTCAATCAAGGAATCCACGCTGGAAGGAACCTCCCGGGAGAGAATCTCATCCTTTACCTCTGCGCGGAGACCCTCCAGAAAACGAGCGAGCAAAGCCGGCTCGTTCCAGCCACTGGAGGCAGCAAGAGTGCGAAACTCAATAGAGTAGTCTGTTATGGATCGATTACCTTGACATAGGGAAGACAGGGCCCTGGAAGCCTCCTCCCCAAAAACAGATCGATCAAAAACCCGTATCATCTCCTCCTTAAAGTCCTGATACTGGTTAGTACACTCAGCCCTTGCCTCCCAGATTGCCGTGCCCCACTCACGAGCCCGTCCAGTAAGGAGAGATATGACGTAGGCGACACGAGCAGTGCTCCTGGAGTAAGTGTTGGGCTGGAGAGAAAACACAATATCACACTGGGTGAGGAACGAGCGGCATTCAGTGGGCTCCCCAGAGTAACACGGCGGGTTATTGATTCTGGGCTCCGGAGATTCGAAAGCCCTGGAAGTGGCCGGTGGATCGAGGCGGAGATGGTGAACCTGTTCTGTGAGGTTGGAGACTTGGGTGGCCAGGGTCTCAACGACATGTCGAGCAGCAAACAATTCCTGCTCGTGTCTGCCTAGCATCGCTCCCTGGATCTCGACGGCTGAGTGGAGAGGATCCGAAGTCGCTGGGTCCATTCTTGGTCGGATTCTTCTGTTACGGTGCGTGAATGAGGACCCAAAAGCGAATTAACGTAAACAGAACTTCTTTAATAACAAAACATAGGTAGGCTCAGATGGACCGGCAGATTCCGACAGGACAGGACAAGGTTGCAGCAAACATGACGATAGTCTGGTTCAGGCATGAAAAACACAAACAAGAATCCGACAAAGACAGGAACAAAAACAGAGAGAGATATAGAGGACTAATCAGAGGGAAAAAGGGAACAGGTGGGAAAAGGGGTGACGAGGTAGTTAGGAGGAGACAAGGAACAGCTGGGGGAAAGAGGGGGAGAAAAGGTAACCTAATAACGACCAGCAGAGGGAGACAGGGTGAAGGGAAAGGACAGAAACAAGACACAACATGACAATACATGACACAGAGCATGTTACTGTCACTGATGCCTCTCTGGAAGAAGATTGCTCGCCCTGAGCTCTTCAACTTTATTGTCCAGGGACTGAAAATAAGCGAGTAATATACTCGGATGCGGTAGAGGGTGTGCACGCCTCCTGAGTCAGACTAAAAGTCCACTCCGAATACTTATTCTCCGGCGGCGTCTGGGATAAGTTCAATCGCCTTGGAACGTACAAACAAAGGTTCCAATTTAGGAAAGTCGTATTCCTGGTCAAAATGCTGGTGAGTTACTGCCTCTTTGATATCCAAAAGTTATTTCAGGCTATATATAATAATACAAAACAAAATTCTGGGCTAATAACATGAGAAAGAACATTTAAAAATAATACTATAAAGTTGCTTAGGAGCTAAACAAGAAACAAGGCGGCCCTGTCTATCGGCCCATCTTCACATCTTTTTTTGTTGTTATATATATAGGATATAGTTTGATATATATAGTATATTTACCAGAAACAATGTGAAGAACAACATGTTAGGATATAGGTCAAGGACTAGATAAATTGTATGTTTACCTGGAGATGTACCTTCTTTTAGGTTACTACTTCAACCACTTGTTTCCTACACCACCTTAATCACTCAGTTTAGCACATGGCCTGACGGGAATACTTAAAGAGATGCGTCGAACTAAAGCTTAAGAGGGTATGGATGAACCTGAATGGGCTTACTCAAGAAAAGAGCTCTCGAGCAAGTGTGAAAAACTTAAGGGGGTTTTCTAGTACTTGTCTACAAGGTGGAATAACACGTTTATCACATTTTAAATAAGAATGTTTCCCCCAACTGCAGTGTATGATATTTAATGTTTAAACTCTGAGTATGTACTTTTAGAAAATGTAAAAAAAAAACAGTCTTGGAAATGGTATATCAAATTCAAATGGGAAATCTAGTCACAAACGTCAATACAAAAAAAGGTCATCCGATGCAAAAACCTGACAAAAATGAATTAATATGAATGCTGTAAGTACAGAAATTGTTTTCTCAGAGATGAATATCCAACCAGTTAGTAAAAAATGTGTAGAATTTGCAGTTTGTGAGAGCAACTATGTGAGCTTAATTCAGTATTACAGACACTAAGTCCTGGGATCAACAATGCTCTTCTATATAGAAGAACCCCTTCTAATGACTCGTGTAGCTTGTGAGCGTCATAGAGCAAATCATGCATGTTTGTGAGAGTCTCAGCTTTTCATAGATAGCAGACATCTTTTTTTAAAAAGACCCGGACCGGAAACCTTTGGGATCCATACTTGTCTCACAAACACCTCTTTAGCTCAGCCCCTGTTAACCACACAGACTAATTGTACAATGGATGCAGAAGAAATAGTTTAATCCAATGATACAGAATTATATAGCTCAAACACAATGTTTTAAGGTGTTAGAATTCCAAAATGTGCCGGTGTCACGTGATCTGCAAAACAACATTGGAGGAGGCATCTCATGGTAGAGAAATGAACTTTCAAATCTCTGGCAACAGCTCTGGTGGACATTCCATCAGTCAGAATGCCAATTGCACGCTCCCTCAAAACTTGAGAAATCTATGGCATTGTGTTGTGTGACAAAACTGCACATTTTAAAGTGGTATTTTATTGTCCCCAGCACAAGATTCACCTGTGTAATGATCATGCTGTTTAATCAGCTTCTTGATATGCCACACCTGTCAGGAGGATGGATTATCTTGGCAAAGGAGAAATGCTCACTTAGAGGGATGGAAAGAGAACCTTTGGGAGAACCATTTAAGAGCTAGAGTTATGACAGCAGTGGGTGGAGTGGTGTTTCGCAGGCAGTTTGTACTGGCAGTTATACAGGACAGTTTGTGGCTGTTTCTCAGGAGCCTGGAGATGCAGTTACCTCCTTTTTGGAGGGAGCTGTTCATTCAGTGGATGGTCAATAGTGTGCATGTCCTTCACTAGGTGCACTACTGCCTGCTCTCGCATGCTCTGCAGTGATGGGAGCTGTGGCTGGACTGCTCTAACTCTGGAGATGATCCTCAAGGCCCTCCTCTGCACCCTGTCTAGTTGGGCTTACTGCTTTTTACTGCATCCAACTAACCACACTCCACTGTATTCCAGACAAGGCCTGACCAGTGTAGTATAGACTGTGACCAGATCTTCAGTGGGTAGGCCATTTCTGGCAAGAACAGGCGTTTTGAGTCCTTCCTCACTGACTGCTCCACGTGTGTCACAACTGAGGTTAGAGTCTGGATGAAAATCAAGATACTTAGTTGTTGTTACCACTGGTATTAAAAAATTAAGAGATAAGAGTCAATGTGCGGGGGGCACCGTTGTCGAGGTAATTGAGGTAATTATGTAGCTAACATCTAACACTCGACAATCTTACCTGTTTACATGATCATGCGTGATGGACGTGTCTCCCTGTCAGGATTGCCATACCACAGTTGCCCATAGTTAGAAGATGTAATCCAGAGACAAGTGTTTTATCCATCTCTTTAGCTATCATATTCTAATTCCACTGATTTCAAAACTTGATCCTCCAGAAAGTGGAGAGCAACACTTATGCAGCTCCACTACACAATACATCTTTTAAAAAACAGCGTTCGACAGGATTACCAACACAGACTGACGAGCTCAAATAGACAGAAGCCTTCTATATGGTAGACCAATCCTCTCTCGGCATGTCCAGCCCACTCGTTATCTCAGCCAATCATGGCTAGTGGGAAGGTTGCTAGCTTTTTCTGTTCACATGTTCGAGACGGCATTTCTGCCAAAAACCAAAAAAGTTTTTACGTTAAAACGGTTCTCCTGTGAAGTCGTGACTTGTGACATATGCCTAGTTTCCTGAATCTGGTTTAAAATGTTATGGGATCAAATCAAATCAAATCAAATGTATTTATATAGCCCTTCGTACATCAGCTGATATCTCAAAGTGCTGTACAGAAACCCAGCCTAAAACCCCAAACAGCAAGCAATGCAGGTGTAGAAGCACGGTGGCTAGGAAAAACTCCCTAGAAAGGCCAAAACCTAGGAAGAAACCTAGAGAGGAACCAGGCTATGTGGGGTGGCCAGTCCTCTTCTGGCTGTGCCGGGTGGAGATTATAACAAAACATGGTCAAGATGTTCAAATGTTCATAAATGACCAGCATGGTCGAATAATAATAAGGCAGAACAGTTGAAACTGGAGCAGCAGCACAGTCAGGTGGACTGGGGACAGCAAGGAGTCATCATGTCAGGTATTCCTGGGGCATGGTCCTAGGGCTCAGGTCCTCCGAGAGAGAGAAAGAAAGAGAGAATTAGAGAGAGCATATGTGGGATGGCCAGTCCTCTTCTGGCTGTGCCGGGTGGAGATTATAACAGAACATGGCCAAGATGTTCAAATGTTCATAAATGACCAGCATGGTCGAATAATATTAAGGCAGAACAGTTGAAACTGGAGCAGCAGCACAGCCAGGTGGACTGGGGAGAGCAAGGAGTCATCATGTCAGGTAGTCCTGGGGCATGGTCCTAGGGCTCAGGTCCTCCGAGAGAGAGAAAGAGAGAAGGAGAGAATTAGAGATCGCACACCTAGATTCACACAGGACACCGAATGCATTTTCTCCATTTGCTTTTGATGGTAGGCCACTCTGGGTGGCCTACGTTATGATCAAATAGCCACAGTAGCCTACATTGCCACTGTTAAAACTGTAACTTAAAGTGGGTACAGCCTCAGTGTTCACAGTAAACACGCGCAGGAAGTTGCACAGAATTTTCGCAATGTTCAAGTTTGCGCTCAGAAGACATTAAATCTGCTCAGTGCACAAAAAAATTAGGGAAAATTGCATTGCTCTGCCAACTTTCAGACACCATTTGAAACCCATTCTGTTTTTATGTAGTTATGTAGTCAAAAGTGACTCATTTGTTAGATAATTTTTCTGTTGAGCGACAACATCCAGGTTTGTCTTCAGGATACGTAACAAATTAGGGGCTCTTTTTTTCCAAGATTATAGTAGTTGCAGTATTGTTGTAGTCACTCATGACTTACTCTGAAGCTCTAGATATGTGTTCAAACAACACTTTTGTTGTACAGTTTCTGTCACTGACAAACAATGTAGGTGTTATAAGATTGGTGAAATCAGTTTGAAAGTTGCATAAGCAAATAGCACTTTGGGTGGCCATAGTGCTATTTGCAGTTCTGGAGAATGTTCAGGAGTCTCAGTTTCAGTCCGAATGAGCTTGTTTGGACATTATGTCAGAGGTCCGTTGGAGCACATTAGCACTTTTTGATACAGATTGAACCGCTCCTTTGAGTTTGCCAGTGATCGTATGGAAAAGACGCAAATGAAAATGAAAGTCCTGTATGATCGAATGGCCTGAAGTCGGATTTTTGTTGCCTGTTCTGGGACACGCTCACTTTTCAGGCTCTTACCCCATTGAGAGAACAGTTCCCTAAATTGCCGAAAGACTGTCGCATAGGAACAAGCATGTATTTTTGGTGGGGTGCTTCTCAAGAGGTCAAGAATTAAAGACACTCATACTGCTCTAGTAGTTCAAGAATTGCCTTCAAGAAAGAGTTGCTACCTACATTAATGAGCACAGTTCTCACAGATGAATTTGTGTTGACACATAAAACTACCTTCACAAGCAAGGCACCAAGTACTTATTATCCCTACACAAAAAACAATGCAGATAAGTCACCTCAAACTACAAGTTTTCAGCAGTCTTTTTCCCCAGTGCCCAAAGACAGGGATGGGCAGAAAACTGGTTCTTCGTATCATGATGTGGTAGTATTTAGTGCCACCTGGCCAGAACACCTTCAGGATATTATGGAGCCGGTTTGAACTATTTGCGTCTGCCAACTTGATAGTTAACCTGTCAAAGAGTAAAATACCAAGGTAAAGTGGTGGGCCAAGGAAAAGTTGACTAGTCATGGCAAAAGTGGAGGCCATCAATAACCTTCCTGTGCCAACTTCTCGCCAGGAACTGGGCCGATTCTTGGAGATGGCTGGCTACTACCAGGCATTTTGAAAGAACTTTGCCCAGGCTGTTTCCCGCTTACGGATTTGACCAGTACCAAAGTCACTTTTCGTTGGAGCTCAGACTGTCAAGCTGTGTTTAAGAAGACAAAGGCCATTTTAGTCTCCGCACCGGTGCTTACTGCTCCAGATGGCCGTTCTCCATTTTCTTTGTACACATGCCAGTAATTAAGGAGAAGGTACTATGTTTCTACAGCAAGACAGTGAAATTGAGCACATTGTGGGGTACTTTTCAAAGAAGTTAACCTCCTATCAAAAACACTACTCTACCATCGAGAAAGAAGCATTCGCTTTGATCCTGGCTTTTCAGTTCTTTGAGGTTTGTGTCGGCTTCTACTTCGCAAGTTGTCTATACTGATCACAATCCTCTCATATTCCTGCAAAAGACTAGTTCCACAAAACGCTGACTCCTTTCACTGGCGTCTGATGTTGCAGGAGTTTTCCCTTGAAGTTCGGCTTGTAAGGACAACTTGTTCTTTCGAGGGTGGGCAGTCAATATGATTTTTGTGTTTTGCCAGTAAGTAGACCTGGTGCACATTTTGGTTTGGCTGCACGTTTTGCTGTATGGTAGATGTAAGTTTTGTTTTGGATTGGCTCGTCCGGGGGAAGAAGTATAATAGAAAAATAGAAAATGTTAAAAAAAGTTTTGTATTGGGTTTTCTTTCTGTTGGTTGTGAGAATTTCTTGTGTTGGGGTTTGCACAACCACAACTTCTACAGCCTCAGGTTCCCTCGAAATCAGACCTTCTCCACCTGTATCTCCCTGAGAAATATATTTTTGTGTGATGTTACCGTACTGAATTTTATAGCTAGATTAATTTTTTGGAGTGGTCCTGGGCTGAAAATGCTGCAACCACCTAGGTAGTTAGCATTATCTACAAAGAAAACGCACTATCATGTCAGCAATCTGCATATTTAGCTTTAGCTAGTTGAAATAAAGCATTATGCATCTTGTGGGGTTTATGCAGTGTAGCTACATGATGCTATCGTTGGATTCATTTGAATACAAAACAGTCAGAATACAGAAGATGTTAGCTAGCTAAGTATACTTGTTAGCTAGCTGAACATTAAACACACTAAGGTTAGCAACTAACGTAGCTAGCAGGCTAAAAACTGAACTGTGAGAACGTGGCCATTTTGGCATCACTCTTCCACCTTTCAAAATGCATAACAATGTTTTTCCGGTTTATGGATAGGTCATGAGCAGTCATTCTCGTTTCTTTTTCTCTTTTGGGGTCGAGTTGACTCAGATCCAAGAACAGAGAATGATGCTTGTTGGCTTCGTCTGCTCTGTTTGTGTCTGGTGGCTGTAACATAAGGTTGCAAGTGACTTTCACTTCCTCTCCAGCAGGGTCATTCGAGTGCCCAAGAACACTAAGGTAACCTGCCTGATTGACTACCGACACGTAGCACTCACGTCTGTAGCCAAGAAATGCTTTGAAAGGCTGGTCTTGGCTCACATCAACACCATTATCCCAGAAATCATAGACCCACTCCAATTTGCATACCACCTCAAAAGATCCACAGATGATGTAATCTCTTTTGCACTCCACACTGCCCTTTCCACCTCATCACTAAGCTAAGGACCCTGGGACTAAACACCTCTCTCTACAACTAGATCCTGGACTTCCTGACGGGCTACCCCCAGGTGGTAAGGGTAGGTAACAACACATCGGCCACACTGATCCTCAACACGGGGGCCATTCAGGGGTGCGTGCTCAGTCCCCTCCTGTACTTCTTGTTCACCCAGGCACGACTCCAACACCGTCATTAAGTTTGGCGATGACACAACAGTGGTAGTCTTGATCACCGACAACGATGAGACAGCCTATAGCGAGGAGGTCAGAGACCTGACCATGTGGTATAAGGACAACAACCTCTCCCTCAATGCGATCAAGACAAAGGAGATGATTGTGGACTACAAGAAAAGGAGGACCGAGCACGCCCCCATTCTCATCCATGGGGCTGTAGTGGAGCAGGTTGAGAGCTTCAAGTTCCACATCAGCAACAAACTAACATGGTCCATGCACACCAAGACAGTCGTGAATAGGGCACGACAAAAAGAGGCTTCTAAACAGCTTCTATCCATCCCCAAGCCATAAGACTGCTGAACATCTAATCAAATGGCTACCCAGACTATTTGCATTGCACCCCCCCTCTACGCTGCTGCTACTCTCTGTTATTATCTACGCATAGTCACTTTAATAACTCTACCTACTTGTACATATTACCTCAAATACTTCGACACCGGTGCCCCTGCATATTGACTGTGTACCGGTACCACCTGTATATAGCTACGCTATTGTTATTTACTGCTGCTCTTTAATTATTTGTTTGTTTGTTATTCTTTAAAACTGCATTGTTGGTTAAGGGCTTGTAAGTAAGCATTTCACTGTAAGGTCTACACCTTTTGTATTCTGCGCATGTGACAAATACAATTTGATTTGATTAGCGCAAAGACACACCTTGCCCAGAAGGTCAGCCCAAAGCAGCTCATGGCTGAACCACCCTTGTTTTCATTCAAAGTGAAAACACTGCACAATAAGTGGGGCGGCATAGGTTCACCCACGACATGCAGATTTCATTTGGAAATGAGATGTTGGGAGAGCTACACCTCACATTAGCTGAGTTGCGAGCTACAGCTCTTTCACTTTACATAGCCAAACAAAGCCTGAATCTGGCGTTTACCCCTGTTTAGTTGGTCTATATTCATAGTTTGTTCTTTCTTACTCACTATCCTCAGTTCATGTGGGGTTTTCCTATAGTTTGTCTTTTCTAAAGCAAATCTAGTGGGCATCCATGGTGGGTGTCAAGGTGACTCCTTTGTTAGTTATTTTTTCTGTTGGGCGACAACATTTAGGTTGGTCTTTAGAGAACGTAACAGTTCTTACCGAGGCATTTGAAAAACTCCATGGTCTTTGTTGTTGAATCTGTGCTTGAAATTCACTATTTGACTGAGGGACCAAACAATTTTCTTTTCACTTTGACATTATGGAGTATTTTGTGTGGATCAATGACCAAAAATCAATGAAATCCTTTTAATTCCCACTTTTAATGCAACAAAATGTGACAGGTTCCAAGGGAGGTGAATACTTATGATAGGCACCGTACATGTACAATTATTGACATGGTCATGTTTATGTCTGTCAATCAAGCAAAAACACTCAACTAATTAGTTGGTCAGTTTATCATTGAATCAATCAATCAATGTCCTCTCCACAACATAAATATAGCTTATTTCACTACTTGTATCAAATTATTTATCGGAAGATAGGAGACATAACACAACATGTCTTTTTAAATAAACATTTTATCAAATATGAATGTTTCCCGAAACGATCAGATCATCTATCACTGAGGAGGGGATAAGGCCAGAGAAAAGAACAAAACAAAAAGGCATTAAGACAGTCGTCTGTCGCAATATCAAAGAGCTTTATCTTCTCAATCCCAGCTGTACTCTCTCTCTCATTCCCACCTTAGAAAATATTGAGATATCCTGTGTCATGCTAAATTAGTCTCACATCTGGGCAACACTAGGGCAGTTAGGGAGATGTTGAGAAGAAGAGAGCAGCTCAGTCAAACACAGAGCAGACAGCAGAGCAACATGTGTTTGTCAGAGATCAAAAGAAGCCATGACATCAATCTATGCATCAGTCTCCAAACTCTTTTCGGCAGCCAATGGCAAGCCTTTCTCAGTGTCTATGTTAGCTCATCTGGCATATGATCTGTCTATTGTGTACTGCTAGACTAGGCATTCATCTTGTGTTTTCAAATCAAGAGCTGGATTCAATCAAACTGGTGCTGTAGATACTCTTGTGTATATTTAGTGTATGTGATCACTCCTTCAAATTAGTGGATTCGGCTATTTCAGCCACACCCGTTGCTGACAGCTGTATAAAATCAAGCACACAACCATGCAATCCATAGACATATATTGGCAGTAGAATGACCTTACTGAAGAGCTCAGTGACTTTCACCGTAGCACCGTCATAGGATGCCACCTTTCCAACAGGTCAGTTTGTCAAATTTCTGCCCTGCTGGAGCTGCCCCGTTCAACTGTAAGTGCTGTTATTGTGAAGTGGAGCAACAACGGGACCCCAGAGTGCTGAAGCACGTAAGCACATACAAATCACCTGTCCTCCATTGCAACACTCACTACCGAGTTCCAAACTGCCTCTGGAAGCAACTTCAGCACAAAAACTGTTCGTCGGGAGCTTCTTGAAATGGGCTTCCATGGCCAAGCAATGCACACAAGTCTAACATCACCATGCGCAATGCCAAGTGTCGGCTGGAGTGGTGTAAAGATCGCCACCATGGACTCTGGAGCGATTCTCAGATGCATCTGGGTTTGGTGGATGCCAGGAGAACGCTACCTGCCCGAATGCATAGTGCCAACTGTAAAGTTTGTTGGAGGAGGTATAATGATCTGGGGCTGCTTTTCATGGTTCGGGCTAGACCCCTTAATTCCAGTGAAGGGAAATCTTAACTCTGCAGCATACAATGACATTCTAAATGATTCTGTGTTTCCAACTTTGTCAGGAGTATTTCCATCTGTAATAAAGCCCTTTTGTGGGCTTTATTACAGATGGATTTTCCTTATGGATGGATTTTCCTTATATGAACAGTAAAATCTTTGAATTTGTTGCATGTTGCTTTTCTATTTTTGTTCAGTATACATAAAATGCAGATAGCATTGTGGATCAAAATAGCACCCATTCATTAAAATTGAAAGGATTTGGACCTCTCAATAATTGTGGAAGTGTTTTTCAGAATCTATTGGTTTGGGTGGGAACCCACTGCTTCAGATACAGTGCCTTCAGAACGTATTCATACCCCTAGATTAATCCCACATTTTGTTGTTTTACTGCTTGAATTAAATGTTTTAGATTTTTTCTCACCCTTCTACACACAATAACCCATAATGACAAATGGAAACAGGTTTTCGAAATGTTTGCTAAGTTATTGAAAATGAAATACAGAAATATCAAATTTACATAAGTATTCACAACCCTGAGTCAGTAAAGGTTAGAATCACCTTTGGCAGTGATTTACAGTTGTGAGTCTTTCTGGGTAAGTCTTTAAGAGCTTTGCACCCCTGGATTGTATAATAGTAGCACATTATTCTTAAAAACATTATTCAAGTTCTGTCAAATTGGTTGTTGATCATTGCTGGACAGCCATTTTCAAATCTTGCCATAGATTTTCAAGCTGATTTTAAGTCAAAAAATTAACTAGGCCTCTAAGGAACATTCAATGTCATCTTGGTAAGCAACTACAGTGTATATTGGACCTTGTGTTTTTAGCTTATTGTCCTGCTGAAAGGTGATTTTTGTCTCCCTGTGTCTGTTAGAAAGCAGACTGAACCAGCTTGTTCTGTAGGGTTTTGCCTGTGCTTAGCTCTATTACATTTATTTTTATCAACAACAAAAAACTCCCTTGCTGATGACAAGAATACCCATAACATGATGCAGCCACCACCATGCTTGAATGACCCAAAACCCATGGCTGAAGCTTGTGCTTTAATTTTATACACAGTTTTTACACTACAACACATACCATACAGTCACAATGGGTATTTTGTCTTCCTGTCTCTCCTTTCCTCCCTTTCCTTGTCTCTGTGTGTGTCTCTCTGCTGCAGATAACTGAGCTGAACAGACGCATGTCGGTCATTGAGAAACTACTGAACCGTCTGGAACAGAAAGTGACATCCCCCTATGACCAGGTAAAGGGCCTTACCCCTAGAGACTGTACAAAGAACAGAATGTTTGGGACAGTGCTCTACACCAGTCGGTTCTAAAGCTCTATGTTTTTCACTTATTGGTATGCTCAAAAGCTCTTTTGT
Organism: Oncorhynchus mykiss; assembly: GCF_013265735.2. Taxonomy (NCBI): domain Eukaryota; kingdom Metazoa; phylum Chordata; class Actinopteri; order Salmoniformes; family Salmonidae; genus Oncorhynchus; species Oncorhynchus mykiss. The sequence continues at coordinate 4,820,857 of NC_048586.1, read as the reverse complement.
CTCATGAATGTTATACCTGAAAGCAGGTTCACTCTAACCCTTTGTTAATGAGAGAAGAGGAGCCATATACACAAAAATCTCATGATTAATGGTTTGTCACGCAAGTCTGAGATCATTTTTGCATCGACACTTCCGAGACCTCGTGTCCAAGCCGTCAGTTGCCAGGGGAAAACCAGCAGACCTTTGAAAATGTGTATTAAGTTAAATTCAAAACACTTCACTATAAACAAGGCAGGCTTTGAGCTTGATTGCTCATTCTTTTTTGCTTCCAAAACGAATCATGCTTTGCCTTTTTGTGGCTAATGCGCTATTACATTAATTATCGTTCAGTAAACATTTTTGTGAAAGCAGGATCTGCAAAGCATCTGTAAAGCATCTCCCGTACAAAGTCAAGAAAACATTTGGACGTTTGAAAAATGTTGGCTTCTGGTTACACAACTATAGAATATTATTCATCCCTATAAACATCTGTCAAGTTGTTTGTAAAATAATAAATCTGCATTAGGCCTATGTTTATGTAGTTATTACAGTAGTCTATCTGTTCAGCAACCCTCTGATAAATTCAATTTTTCCTTGACAAAAGAAAAGTAAAAAATATTTGCTATGATTTATTTAAGACTTTTATTTTGTAACTATTGTTATGGTAATAGTGTCTTCACCTTTAAAAGCAGGATTTTATTGTATTAATAAAGGGGGTTCATACAGTAAGTTTGTGTAGTCCATTGCTCTGTCAGACTGGATTACATTTAATTACTTTTGTGTCTCTGCTTCTTTTTCTATTATTATTATTGAATTATTTGCCATGCTCAACTCTAAACAAAAATATATAGATGCGTTTTTGACTGGTATACCAAGTAACACAACTTCAAACAAGGCAAACAGTAACCATGTCGTGCCCCACGAATGATGCAGAGCCCAGGGACTTTGTTTTGAGGGGGGGAAAAGCTAAAGGTAAAAAAAATATAGAAATATAATCCATAGATGACAGTTCGCATTCAAGTCAGGACTTGCAGTCATTGCTAGTTTACCCATGAGTTTAACAGTCACATTGCGGGAGTAAGAGGTTCCAAAAGCCTTCTATGGCCACAGCGCAACAAGCTGTATATTTGGCACGCATGCTGCCCAAACTACTGCCTTTCCGACTAGACATACCAGTAACTCCCAAAATAAAATAAAATCACTTGAGTAAATGAGTGATACAAAGTATATGTTATGGTGTGGGGTGCATTTTCCTGGCATGGTTTAGGTCCACTTGTACAATCTATGCCAAGAATTTATCCCAAAATCTATCCCCAAATAAATTCAATTCAAAGGCGCATTGAAGCTGTTGTGGCATCTGAGGGACCTACGTACCGAATTTCACGACTTTAGGTCAAACGTGGTGGGAGGCGTGACCTTTCAAAGTTAGCATTTTCAATCGCTTGTTATAGCGCCATCATCTGGCCAATCAGTGTAATTTTCTAAATGCCGGATCTCTATGTTACGACGCATCATTCACCCATGTGCCGTCAAAATTGGTCAGTGCTGTCTGAGATATCACGTGTGACGAACGTACTAATAGACGGAGACAGGTCCACGGATCCTCTGTCCCCTCATCCCCTCATCATGGGGGACAATAATGCTTTTTTTCCCATAACATAATAAACATTATGCCATTGTGTAATGAAATGAAACAAACAAAATAACCATATTTATAAGTGATGACTCATTTCTCCCCATTCTGTGTTTTCCTAGGGCCAGTCTTGTACTTCTCCCCTGCCCCAGTGGGAGGAGGTGGACCTGGAGGAACTGCAGCTGAGGCAGAAGCTGGACCAGCTGACGGGCAACATCAGTGACAAGGGTCTGTCCTCGGAGGAGGATGAACCCAAGAGGCCCCCATCCCCTAAGGAGAGCCCAGGGTGGGGGAGGCGCCTTAGGGGGGACGTGAGCCCATCCGGGTCCCTCTCCAGACCCTCCTCCAGACCGGGCATCATGATCAGCCCACCCATCGATGAACTGCAGGAGCCCTCTGAAGTACAGGTAGAGAAACGCAAGGGTGACCGACTGGGTTTGCCCTCAGTCATCTGTGGGTCACAATATTGTTAGCCCGTCGAGCTAAAGTTAAGGCAATAGCTCAGCGAGCTAACGCAAATCTTTAGGTCTCAAGCAAGGTTACTCATCATATTATTTCACCGAACCACCTCAATTGCATCCTATTACACACCTCCAATGCACTGAATCCTGACCTGAGATATTTGAGTCAGTGGAAGATTTGCATGTAAGTTTACAAAAAAATTCATCACTAATACTCATATGCACAACATTACAAACATGCGCACACACATATATTGTAAACGAACATGCCTATTGTAGCAAACGCGTCACACTTGCGTTGTGTTATGGATATATAAACTTACTAGCAGAAATTCAACGTACAATTGTAAGGCAACCAGCTGCAATATTTTTATTTTTTTGTGAAATCTTGTTGAGAACTCACAATTCTATTGCAGCTAATTGCCTTATAGTTAGTTGTACGTTGAACCAATACATACTTTTTTTGCAGTGTAGGATTTGCCTTCACTTTTAATCTTTTAGCAATCTATTCTACCTTTTTTCACTGGATATCATTGGCTGGAGAATAGCTTTTTCAGCCACTTCACTGAAGTGCATGCTCAGCCATTATTCAAGTTGCTGAGCATGCCTGTTTACATGTTCCTTCTCAAACAGCTCGTTTCTAACAGATTTATTGAAAAATTGGCAGAACAGGGAACATATTTCCTTTAAGTGGTCTCTGCTGCAAATTCAAAACTGTTTCAATACAGATTTCAATCATGTTCTCTTGAAAAAGCGAACATGGGTTTTTCAACATATTTTGGACTTTTTTTTATTGAAACTCGTTATTATCACCTGACCATAAATGATATTAAAGCGTGATAAGGTGTTTATTCAAACATGTCATTTAACACCCAATGACACAAAACACCAACTTTTTAGAACAGATATTTGTGTGCACACACAATGTATCTATTCGTTAAGTTGTAAAGGCTCATGGGTGAACAAACATTAAGATGTGAAGCCATCTAATGGAAAGCAAAAACCATGCAACATCTGAAGTTAAAACCATTCAATGTTTTAGGGAAGCCACATCTATTCATTCAAAATGTGAAGCCAGAATGGTGGACATTTTGTGCTCAGATATTGAAGATTTTCATTACTGAACTTCTAAAGCATGTGTTACCTTAGAAACAGAACAGAAGTTCAAAGGTCAGGCGTTACTCTAATAGAGCTCTTTCTTTCTCATCAGCCCCTTTTTTGAAATGCGTCATCTGGGTTTGATTCAATAATAGCAACTTAATGAAAAGAAGGACATACAGTACATCTAGCCAAAATGATTTTGACTCTAAAACTGCAAAATCACAAGACGTACTGTATGTGTAACACACTATGCTGGATAGATACATTTTTCAGGATGAATGAAGTCTCTTTCATGTCTTAGAATTTGTCTTATCCACCTGTAGCCTTTGGTGAGCAAGTCTAATAGCGCAGTTTCTCTTAGCCAGTGAGTGAATAGAAAAATAATAATTAGGACATGGACATGTACAAACAGACCAGCTATGACTTCCATAAGGCATTCAGAAGCAAAACGACAGTACTGAGACAAAGAGGATTCGCAATCCAATGGCTCAGACATGAGACGCATGTGGCAGGGACTCCAGACAATCACAGATTATAAAGGGAAAGCCAGCCATGTCGCGGACACCAACTCCTCTCTCCCGGACAAGATAAACACCTTCTTTGCCCGCTTTGAGGAAAACAACAATGAACCTCCAACGTGGGCCCCTCGGTTCACGAGGACCTTGTGTGCCGGATCTCTGTGGCCGACGTGAGAAAGACATTTAACCTGTTGCGTCGACCAAACCCGGATCCGGGATTCTATTTACAGACCTAAGCTCATTACCATAACGCAACGTTAACTATTCATGAAAATCGCAAATGAAATGAAATAAATATGCCATCTCTCAAGCTTAACCTTTTGTAAACAACACTCATCTCAGATTTTCAAAATATGCTTCTCAACCATAGGAAAACAATCATTTGTGTAAAAGTGGCTAGCTAGCGTAGCATTTAGCGTTAGCATTAGCGTTAGCATCCAGCATGCAAGATTTCAACAAAAACATAAAAGCCTTCAAATAAAATCATTTACCTTTGAAGAACTTCGGATGTTTTCAATGAGGAGACTCTCAGTTAGATAGCAGATGCTCAGTTTTTCCAAAAAAGATTCTTTGTGTATTAGAAATAGCTCCGTTTTGTACATAACATTTGGTTACCAAAAAAAAAACGAAAATTCAGTCCTCAAAACGTGAACTTTTTTCCAAATTAACTCCATAATATCGACTGAAAACATGGCAAACGTTGTTTAGAATCAATCCTCAAGGTGTTTTTCACATATCTCTTCAATGATATATCGTTCGTGGAAGCATGGTTTCTCCCCTCAATCAAATGGAAAAGTACAAGCAGCTGGCGTTTGCGCACCGAATTCCACGCAGGACACCAGGCGGACACTTGGGAAATGTAGTCTCTTATGGTCAATCTTCCAATGATATGCCTACAAATACGTCACAATGCTGCAAACACCTTGGGGAAACGACAGAAAGTGTAGGCTCATTCCTTGCGCAATCACAGCCATATAAGGAGACAATGGAAAACAGAGCTTCAGAGATTCTGCTCATTTCCTGCTTGACGCATCATCTTGGTTTCGCCTGTAGAATGAGTTCTGGGGCACTTACAGACAAAATCTTTGCAGATTCTGAAACTTCAGAGTGTTTTCTTTCCAAAACGGTCAATAATATGCATAGTCGAGCATCTTTTAGTGACAAAATATTGCGCTTAAAACGGGAACGTTTTTTATCCAAAAATGAAATAGCGCCCCTAGAGATCCAAGAGGTTAAGCGGTAACCCACTCAAGGCAGCCGGCCCAAACGGCATCCCAAGCCGCGTCCTCAGAGCATCTGCAGACTAGTTGGCTGGAGTGTTAACGGACATATTCAAGCTCTCCATATCTAAGTCTGTTGCCCCCAATTCTTAAAAATGTCCACCATTGTTCCTGTACCCAAGAAAGTGAAGGTAACTTAAATAAATGACTATCGGTCCGTAGCACTCACTTCTGTCATCAAGGTAAAAAAAAATATGTTGTTCTGCCCCTGAACAAAGCAGTTAACCCACTGTTCTTAGGCCGTCAATGAAAATAAGAATTTGTTCTTAACTGACTTGCCTAGTGAAAAAAAGGTTAAATAAATAAATAAAATGAAGTGTGTTGAGATGCTAGTTAAGGATCATATTACCTCCACCTTACCCGACACCCTAGACCCACTACAATTTGCATACCGCCTCAACAGATTCACGGACGACGCAATTGCCATTGCACTGCACACTGCCCTATACCACCTGGACAAGAGAAATATCTATGTAATAATGCTGTTCATTGACTACAGCTCAGCTTTCAACTACATAGTGCCCTCCAAGCTCATCTCTAACCTCAGGGCCCTGGGTCTGAACCCCTCCCTGTGCAACTGGCTCCTAGACTTCCTGACAGGTTGACCTCAGGGGATGATGGTAGGCAACAACAACTCTGCCACGCTGATCCTCAACACAGGGGCCCCACAGGGGTGCGTGCTCAGTCCCCTCCTGTACTCCCTGTTCCCTCATGACTGCGTGGCCACCCACGTCTCCAACTCAATCATCAAGTTTGCTAACGATACAACAGTGATAGAATGACTATAGTGGTAGCTAGCTAGAGGACTCCTAATTTCTCCAGGAATGATTTAGACAAACATTTTACTTATCTGTTGTTGTCTTTGTCTATTTGCTAGCTAGGGCCATCTACTTTAAGTGCTGTGTCTTTCCAGTACTTGCTGTGTGGACTGCTCATAACTTGCAGATGATTGTTGACACATCAATCAGGATTAAGTGGAAGGGCAATTTGTGACTATTGTTGTTTTTGTAATCAGTGGCTGTATTGGAGGGGGAGTGGTTTTCCCTCTCCTAGGCAATCAGTAATTAGTGGGAGCTGTGCTCTTCACCTCTGTAAGGCAATTATCAATTAGTGTCCCATGTTTTCTCAGTGGCAGCTGTAGGCGGCAGTCATGTCAGTGGAAGTCTTGTCCCAAAACTAAGACGGTTCTGCCGAGTTGTTCTGCGGAGTGGTTCGAGGAAGCTCCACACCACTCTCTCAATATCTTACCTAGTTATTTTCTGATGATCTCATTTAGCTCTTTTGTAGCTTTGGCAACTGTGTTTGTTTTCTATATCTGTTCGTGCCTCTCCCTGTAGGCTTTACAGACGCTCCCCACCCCTTGCAACCCTTCTAATTTAGTGTACCCTCCACTCACAACCCTTGTGGAATTCCTGGTCTCTGGTAGCGTTTGGAACTGCCAATCTGTGGTCAAGAACACCAAGTTCATCTCAGCTATGGTACACTTCAGTCCCTTGACTTCTTGGCCCTGACGGCGACATGGATCACCCCTAACACCACTGCTACTCCATCTGCTCTCTCTTCATCTGACTATGTTTTCTCTCATAGTCCAAGAGCATCTGTTCATAACAGTGGTGGCACAGGGCTACTCTTCTCTTTACTCTCTCACTCACCTGTCATCTCCTCATTTGAATTCCATACTGTCACTGTCAATTGTCCACTCAAGATGAACATTGTTGTTATCTATTGCCTGCCAGGTGCTCTTAGAGTTCCTCAATGAGCTTGACACCTTGATAAGCTCATTTCCTGTCGATGGCTTACAGCTCTTTGTACTGGGAAACTTCAACCTCCCGACGTCTGCCTTTGATTAATTTCTTTCCAACTCTTTCTTTCCCCTCCTCTTTTGACCTCACACTTTCCCAGTCCACTCCCAATCACAAGGCAGGCAATTTGCTTGACTTCATCTTTACTAGAGGCTGATCTGGTCTCTGATCACTATTTTGTTTCCTTTTCTGTCTCCTCCAACCCTAGCCACTCAGCCCCTACCTAAATGGTTTTGCGCTTCCTCAATCTTCGCTATCTCTCTCTGACTACTCTCTCCTCTTCTATCCTGTCATCTCTCCCTTCTGCTAAATCCTCTCCCCTCCTTTCTCCTGATTCAACTCTTCAACACTACTCTCTTCCCTTTCTGCATCCTATGTCTCGCACTATCCCCTTTCCTCCCGGACCGGCTCGGCCCTCCCCTCCTGCTCTGTGGCTGAGTGAGTCATTGCGACCGTACAGAACAGGGCCGTGGGCAGCTGAGTGAAAATGGAGGAAAACTAAACTTCCTGGAGGACCTATCATCCTTTTACTCCCTTCTCTTCCTCTGTATCTGATGCTAAAGCCACTTTATATCACTCAAAATGTCAAGCTTCTGCCTCTAAACCTAGGAAACTATTTTCCACTTCTCCCTCCTTAATCCTCCACTCCCTCCCTCCTCCCACTCTGAGGATGAATTTGTCAACCACTTTGAAAAGAAGGTTGATGACATCCGCTCCTCATTCACTCAGCCTATTGAGTCCACTGGTCCCACTCACACAGAACTACCCTACGTCTTGACCTCTTTCTCACCTCTCGCTCCAGATTAAGTTCTGCAACTAGTGTTGTCCGGCTGCCCGACAACTTTCCCGCTCGACCCCATCCCCTCCTCCAGACCATATCTGGAGACCTTCTCTCATTCCTCTCTTCCCTCATCAACTCACCCCTGACCACTGGCTGCATCCCCTCTGACTTCAAAATGGCCCAAGCTGTTCCCCTCCTCAAGAAACTAACACTGGACTCCCCTGATGTCAAAAACTACAGACCAGTATGTTCTTATTTCTAAAACACCTGTGTGCTTTCTCTGACCAACTCTCTTGCTATCGTTCAGAACTACTGTCTTTCTCTCTTCTTGACCCTAACCAGTCAGGCTTCAAGATGGGTCATTCAACAGGGACTGCTGTTCTGTGTCAAAGAGGCTTACAGAGGCCCACACCGCAAAGCTGATTGCCTCCTCTGTTCTCATCCTCCTAGATCTATCCACTGACTTCGACACCATGCCCATTCTAACATTCTATTGAACGGGGTGGTCCAGAAGCTAATTCCCTGAAATTCTATCCATTTTGCCTCAGGGTTTTATACTTTGTATCAACAGCTCTTTCTAATAGTTCTACTGCCGTACATTGTATTTTAGTTACACTGTTTATACACAAACCGTATATTTATTTATTTTGATATGTACTGCTGTACATATTCTTAGCATATCTTGTGTAAATTCATCCAGTGTATACAGTGGGGCAAAAAAGTATTTAGTCAGCCACCAATTGTGCAAGTTCTCCCACTTAAAAAGATGAGAGAGGCCTGTAATTTTCATCATAGGTACACTTCAGCTATGACAGACAAAACTTCAGACGGGCCTGGACATGTACTGGCTTAAGCAGGGGAACACGTCGAGCACTGCAGGATTTGAGTCCCTGGCGGCGTAGTGTGTTACTGATGGTAGGCTTTGTTACTTTGGTCCCAGCTCTCTGCAGGTCATTCACTAGGTCCCCCCGTGTGGTTCTGGGATTTTTGCTCACCGTTCTTGTGATCATTTTGACCCAACGGGGTGAGATCTTGCGTGGAGCCCCAGATCGAGGGAGATTATCAGTGGTCTTGTATGTTTTCCATTTCCTAATAATTGCTCCCACAGTTGATTTCTTCAAACCAAGCTGCTTACCTATTGCAGATTCAGTCTTCCCAGCCTGGTGCAGGTCTACAATTTTGTTTCTGGTGTCCTGTGACAACTCTTTGGTCTTGGCCATAGTGGAGTTTGGAGTGTGACTATTTGAGGTTGTGGACAGGTGTCTTTTATACTGATAACAAGTTCAAACAGGTGCCATTAATACAGGTAACAAGTGGAGGACAGAGGAGCCTCTTAAAGAAGAAGTTACAGGTCTGTGAGAGCCAGAAATCTTGCTTGTTTGTAGGTGACCAAATACTTATTTTCCACCATAATTTGCAAATAAATTCATTAAAAATCCTACAATGTGATTTTTTTTCTTTTTTTTCTCATTTTGTCTGTCATAGTTGAATTGTACCTATGATGAAAATTACAGTTCTCTCATCTTTTTAATTTGGAGAACTTGCACAATTGGTGGCTGACTAAATACTTTTTTGCCCCACTGTATAAGCATAGATTGCATTTGATTACTGTTAATGCAATTTGGGTTGTTAATTGGATTCGTTCTGACATTTTTTGATTTCTTGTCATTGTTTTTTTAATTATTTGTGTACTTGTTTGACATTTTACTGCATTGTTAGGAGCTAGTAAGATAACAATTTTGCTGCACCCGCTATAACATCTGCTAAACTGTGTACGCAACCATTTTATTTGATTTTGATGTAGAGAGTAGTAAAAGGCGCTCAACCAACGTGTTATGTGATAAAATTGTCTGAGCACTGAGAAGGAAAAAGAGCAACTCTCACAATTAAAAACATGATGCTTTATATATACACAACTATTAAAAACAAGAAGTTTCGGCCGTCAATGTCCTCTATAGATGTGCAGATGTATCAGAACATGTTGCATAGATGCAGATTGGTTAATCATTGGCAGAATTGTGTACATAATGCATGTTAAAATATAGCAATTACGAACAACTAATTCCAGTACAATTAGGTGGTGAACATAGCAAGGCCTTCGTGTTAAAGTCGATTTTAGGGTAGCCTAAGGTTATATTCATTTGTTTGCATTTAACGTCCCAATCTTTCTCTGTAGGCCTATTTTTCAACAGGACATTCCAGGAGCCTCCGTGAGGGCAGTTCTCTGCCCCGCTACCGTCCCACCACCACCACAGAGCTGTTTGAGCTGGAAGGCAAGGTGGCGATGGCCGCTGCCACAGTACAGAGCACAGTGAGCGAGGTAAGGGTCAATTTACACTGAGGTCCAAAAGTATTTGGACAGTGACACTTTTTTTGTTGGTTTGACTCTGTACTCCAGCACTTTGGATTTGAAATTATACACCGACTGCAAGGTTAAAGTGCAGACTGTCAGCTATAATTTGAGCATATTTTCATCCATATCGGGTGAACCATTTAGAAACCATGCATGAAATAAGCAGAATGCAAGGCAGGTTGACGTGCTCAGAGTGTAGATGTATTTACAGGTCTTGGTGATCCAATGGTGAAAGAGCCATCTAATACAAAATATACCAGTAGATTTACCAAATACGTGCAATAGCCCGAAATAAATGACTTGTATCAGGCTTAAAACCCTTTCCTATCTGAACGGACACAGGTAAATGGCAAGAAGGCACAGCCTCCTCTTGAGAAACCAAATCATGAAGGTTGTGTTCCCCTGCTCAGACATTGCATGCATCAACCAATGGTTGCAAGCCATGTCATCAACTGTGTCATTGACTGACCGATTGCTACAACATAGGTGGTTAGCTGATACAGTGCCTTGCGAAAGTATTCGGACCCCCTTGAACTTTGCGACCTTTTGCCACATTTCAGGCTTCAAACATAAAGATATAAAACTGTATTTTTTTGTGAAGAATCAACAACAAGTGGGACACAATCATGAAGTGGAACGACATTTATTGGATATTTCAAACTTTTTTAACAAATCAAAAACTGAAAAATTGGGCGTGCAAAATTATTCAGCCCCTCTCTCCAGCAAACTCTCTCCAGAAGTTCAGTGAGGATCTCTGAATGATCCAATGTTGACCTAAATGACTAATGATGATAAATACAATCCACCTGTGTGTAATCAAGTCTCCGTATAAATGCACCTGCACTGTGATAGTCTCAGAGGTCCGTTAAAAGCGCAGAGAGCATCATGAAGAACAAGGAACACACCAGGCAGGTCCGAGATACTGTTGTGAAGAAGTTTAAAGCTGGATTTGGATACAAAAAGATTTCCCAAGCTTTAAACATCCCAAGGAGCACTGTGCAAGCGATAATATTGAAATGGAAGGAGTATCAGACCACTGCAAATCTACCAAGACCTGGCCGTCCCTCTAAACTTTCAGCTCATACAAGGAGAATACTGATCAGAGATGCAGCCAAGAGGCCCATGATCACTCTGGATGAACTGCAGAGATCTACAGCTGAGGTGGGAGACTCTGTCCATAGGACAACAATCAGTCGTATATTGCACAAATCTGGCCTTTATGGAAGAGTGGCAAGAAGAAAGCCATTTCTTAAAGATATCCATAAAAAGTGTTGTTTAAAGTTTGCCACAAGCCACCTGGGAGACACACCAAATATGTGGAAGAAGGTGCTCTGGTCAGATGAAACCAAAATTGAACTTTTTGGCAACAATGCAAAACGTTATGTTTGACGTAAGAGCAACACAGCTCATCACCTTGAACACACCATGCCCACTGTCAAACATGGTGGTGGCAGCATCATGGTTTGGGCCTGCTTTTCTTCAGCAGGGACAGGGAAGATGGTTAAAATTGATGGGAAGATGGATGGAGCCAAATACAGGACCATTCTGGAAGAAAACCTGATGGAGTCTGCAAAAGACCTGAGACTGGGACGGAGATTTGTCTTCCAACAAGACAATGATCCAAAACATAAAGCAAAATCTACAATGGAATGGTTAAAAAAAAAACATATCCAGGTGTTAGAATGGCCAAGTCAAAGTCCAGACCTGAATCCAATCGAGAATCTGTGGAAAGAACTGAAAACTGCTGTTCACAAATGCTCTCCATCCAACCTCACTGAGCTCGAGCTGTTTTGCAAGGAGGAATGGGAAAAAATTTCAGTCTCTCGATGTGCAAAACTGATAGAGACATACCCCAAGCGACTTACAGCTGTAATCGCAGCAAAAGGTGGCGCTACAAAGTATTAACTTAAGGGGGCTGAATAATTTTGCACGCCCAATTTTTCAGTTTTTGATTTGTTAAAAAAGTTTGAAATATCCAATAAATGTCGTTCCACTTCATGATTGTGTCCCACTTGTTGTTGATTCTTCACAAAAAAATACAGTTTTATATCTTTATGTTTGAAGCCTGAAATGTGGCAAAAGGTCGCAAAGTTCAAGGGGGCCGAATACTTTCGCAAGGCACTGTATGTAAAATACCATTTTAGGCATTGTAAGCTGTGGCATATGTCAGCAACCCCTGGGCAGGGGAAAGCGCCCATAAGCAATTGGCCCATTGGCAAATACAGAATGTATTTTTTTATTTAACCTTTATTTAATTAGGCAAGTTAAATAACTAGGCAAGTTAAGAACAAATTCTTATTTACATTGACGGCCTAGGAACAGTGGGTTAACTGCCTTGTTCAGGGGCAGAACTATAGATTTTTACCTTGCCAGCTGGGATTTGATCCACCAACTTTTCGGTTACTGGCCAAACGCGCTAACCACTAAGCTCCCCGCCAACCAGAATGACCGAAACATAGGACACAGGCAACTCCGACATAACCTGGGAATTATGAACAAAGGAAACCATGCGTTGAATTAAATAATCAGAACTTGAGTCTTGAGAATGTTCATGTGCACAATAGCATCGCGCCCACTCAGAAATGGTAATTGAAAATGTACTGTATCAAGCAATTAGAAACGTCTAAATGTTGCAATAATGAAATATAGATTTACCACATACTGTATGCATTTAAACGTGTGAAAGCAACAGCAAACATTTCAACAAGAGAACAAAGAACTTTCCACTGGCGGGTGTAACGTATACGCAGGGAGTCAGGCAGAAGGTGATTTTAATAATGAAACGATACAAAATAACAAACATGAGAAGCATACTGAACGTGAGAGAAATCAATACTGCCTGATGACTGAGGCTTACTGAAGGCTATATGAAGGGAGAGTAATCAGGGTGGTGATGAAGTCCAGGTTTGCTTAACGATGGGGAGCAGGTGTGCGCAATGTGGGTTGTCAGGACCAGTGGTTAGTAGACCGGCAACATTGAGCACTGGAGGGAGGGAGCAAGAGTGACAGTGGGAGTTTGGAGAAAGTCTATGGTGCTTCTTTGCCACAGTAATAATTCATTGTAACAACAAATTCCAAATGCACGCTTAATACTTCAAATAAAATGATACATTTCTGTAAATTTTGACATACCAAAAGACCAGTAGGTGTACGCTAGTAATTGTTGCTTGATACCCCATCGTTGGTGAGCTTGCAAACAGTTAATATTCTTGATCACCAAAACTTTTTGGAACCGCATATTTATTTATTATGGCAATCCTCCCTACAATTGGACGAAATCAGCAATCTTTTCGCTAGCCCACCCGACTTAGGTAGAGTGAAAGGTCTCGGGTTCAATCCATGGGCCAATATGTTGCAATGGCGATGCTACGGCTACTGTGTCTGGCTGCTGCGTGGAGAGTAATCCACGTTGACTCTGTGCCACAAAATTTGTGACAAAACGGTACAAAACCTGGCCAGGTCAATTCAAGTGATCACTCTCAAGTTAGTCGAGTCTTGATGCTCCAAATTAAGTCTCAAGCTAATAGAAAATAAAATAAATTGAGTCTCAACTCATCATATTTGTGACTCGAGTCAAAGTCATGTGACTTGAGTCTACAACTCTGTATTTATGCCTCTAACTTCCTCACTCATTAATTAGGATTCATTCATAACATATTCTATTCTTATTTACAATAAAAGTGACTCAAATTACACAATATTATTTACCATTTAATTTATATTGTGCACAAAATAATCTGAAACACAACCAAAACAAACTGCAAATGCTTCCAAGTTTGTAGAGGTTACAAGCTTGATGTAGGAATATGGGACCAAATACAACACTTTTGACTACTAACCTGTTCAACTCTGACACCCTCTGGTGAAATGTTCTAAACACATAATATTGTATAGTACCCTCAAAGTACATTTTGGTTTCAAATCTACAAGTCCTACAAACATATGCTTTGAACTGTGGGATTCTGATCAAGGCTCAGAAATCATGTGAATATTACAGTTGTCAAATGTTGAGGGATAAGAGATTTGAAAGTCTAGGTTTGACATAAAATACAAGTGCGTTGGGAAAGTATTCAGACCCATTGTTTTTTTCTACATTTTGTCACGTTACAGCCTTATTCTAAAATGGATTAAATTGTTTTTTTCCCCCTCAATCTACACACAATGTCCCATAATGACAACGCAAAAAGCTTTTTTTTGTGCTAATTTATAAATCAAGAAAAACAGAAAATCACATTACATAAGTATTCAGTCCCGTTACTAACGACTTTATTGAAGCACCTTGGGCAGCGATTACAGCCTTGAGTCTTTTTGGGTATGACACAACAAGCTTGGCACACCTCTATTTGGGGAGTCTTACCCATTCTTCTCTGCAGATCCTTTCAAGCGCTGTCAGGTTGGATGGGGAGCATCACTGCATAGCTATTTTCAGGTCTCTCCAGAGATGTTAGATTGGCTTCTATTCTGGGCTCTGGCTAGGCCACTCAAGGACGTTCAGAGACTTGTCTCTAAGTGACTCCTGCGTTGTCTTGGCTGTGTGCTTAGGGTCGTTGTCCTGTTGGAAGGTGAACCTTCGCCCCAGGTTGAGGTCCTGAGTTCTCTGGAGCATCAAGGATCTTTCTGTACTTTGGTCCGTTCATCTCTCCCTCGATCCTGACTAGTCTCTGAGTCTCTGCCGCTGAAAAACATCCCCACATTATGATGCTGCCACCATCATGCTCCACCATAGTGATGGTGCCAGGTTTCCTCCAGATGTGACACTTAGCATTCATGCCAATTGTTCAATCTTGGTTTCATCAGACATGAGAATCTTGTTTTTCATGGTCTGAGAGTCTTTAGATGCCTAAATTCCAAGCGGGCTGTCATGTGCCTTTTACTGAGGAGTGGCTTCCTTCGGGTCAACCTACCATAGAGGTCTGATTGGTGGAGAACTGCAGAGTTTGTTGTCCTCCACAGAGGAACTATGGAGCTCTGTCAGAGTGACCATCGGGTTCTTGGTACACCTCCCTCTAGGAAGAGTCTTGGTGGTTCCAAACTTCTTCCATTTAAGAATGATGGAGGCCACTGTGTTCCTAGGGACCTTCAATACTGTAGACATTTTTTGGTACCCTTCCCCAGATCTGTGCCTCGACACAATCCTGTCTCGGAGCTCTACGGACAATTCCTTTGACCTCATGGCTTGATTTTTGCTGACATACACTGTCAACTGTGGGACGTTATATAGACAGGTTTGTGCCTTTCCAAATCACATCTAATCAATTGAATTTACCACAGGTGGACTCCAACCAAAGATGATCAATGTAAACAGGATGAACCTGATTTCAATTTCGAGTGTCATAGCAAAGGATCTGAATACTTACAGTGGGGCAAAAAAGTATTTAGTCAGCCACCAATTGTGCAAAGTTGAAAAAACTGACCCTACGTTACATCGTGACATGTCATGCCGTAACGTACAGCACGCATAAAGCAACTATTGCTGTCTTACAATCTCTCTCCACCAGGTGTAGCACTTCTCTCATCGTTTAAAAACAAGAAATGGACAGTGATGGGGGTAGGGGG
This sequence comes from Oncorhynchus mykiss, assembly GCF_013265735.2. Lineage (NCBI taxonomy): Eukaryota > Metazoa > Chordata > Actinopteri > Salmoniformes > Salmonidae > Oncorhynchus > Oncorhynchus mykiss. The sequence continues at coordinate 4,805,393 of NC_048586.1, read as the reverse complement.
GGGATACCTAGTCATATTTTGCATCGTCACTGCAAGCGATCACGACTCTCAAAAAAACTGTTTACTCAAATTCGACACAAACCTTCAAATAGGTATGTAATCACACATTATATAAACTCTTTATAGTGTTTTATTGACATTTTAGCAGCGATAAGGTGATAAGTTGGACAGATCGAGTGAAACAAAGCAATTTTCCCACACAACATCTCTCCTTCTTACTATCACACATTAGTTTCACTTCCCCACCCGCTATTTTTAAAAAGAAAGTAGGAAAACCTGCAAAATCGGCAGTGTATCAAATACTTGTTCCCCCCACTGTATGTCCTAGTGCTAACTGAGGAAAGATTGACCAAACACAAGCGGTCATATTTTCTAACTCTCGGATGACAAACTACAATATGAATTAGCTAATAGCAATTACTATGTATATTTAATCATATCACGAGTGAGCTCAACATTGATCAAAATAATTGAGTAAAACACTTTCTAGAAATCAAAAGTAATCCAATGATGATTCGTTTCAGCATGCAGTCATACTTTTTTTTCCTCAGAAACCAAAGATAATAAGAGAAGACCAGATGAGTTTGGTCTGTTTATAGTATGCATGTTGAAGGGGTGTGTCATCTACCATCGTTCACATCCCACCATTCACTTCTTGAAGTTCTCCCAAAATTTGTGAACCCTTACTCACCTCATTTTGTTATAGCATCTTTGGTCCGACAGATCACCGGTAATTGAAAAACGTGAATAAAATAGTAAATATATCAGTAATACCACACAAAACATTTTCTGATAGTGATTTATTCATACAAATGGCGCGTGCAGGCAGTCAATCACGTAACCTCTCACTCTGAGCCATTCACTGTTGTTGTTTATGTATGTAGCTAGTGAGCTAAGCTGTAGCATTAGCAATGTCTTTCAAAAGGAGACAACTCACAAATGAAGAAATTCTGGAGATATAAAAAAATTCTGACAATGAGTCTGAAAGTCAGGAATCAGATTCTGACAGTGACAGTGAGGAGCTTCCCCCCAGCCCGTGAGAACCCTGAATCTGAGGACCCCTTGTCCACTGACTGATTCCCAGTTCCCTTTGAAGATGCTGGTGGTGATGGAGGCAGACCGACAGTGGATGAAGTACAGGAGTTCTGTGGTAGCTGGAAGGCTGCCAGCCAATTCACCCCTCCTGGCCCTGCTGTTTGCTTTGATGAGTCCCAGTCTGAGTGCAACGGCCCTTGCCATTTCCATCTGAGGCAGTGCTTCAAGTTGTTTCTGACAGAGGAGCTGGTGGGAGAAATAGCAGAGACCAATCACAATGCCTTGGAGCTACAGGAGAAGAGAGAGCCAGGAGTGGGGGGGACAACCACAATTAGTGAAATGTATACCTTCCTGGTGACAGTCCTTCTCATGGGGATAGTGAAGAAGAACTCCCTAAGAGAATGCTGGAGCACAGATCCTATGTTTGCAACTCCCTTCTTTTCCACCCTCTTCCCAAGTCTTCTTCCTAGTTCTGCTGCAATGACTGCATTTCATCAACAATGCTACTGCCATCCTAAATGACCCGTTAAACAAAATAAGAAATGTCAACAGCTGGCAGTAAAGTGGCAGGACAAACGAGACATCCATGTCCTCTCCACTGTCCATACAGCAACCATGTCGGCCATAGGGAAGGTGGACCACTTGACGGGAGAAAGAAATATCAAACCAGACTGTGTGTTTGACTATAACCTCAAAATGGGGGCAGTGGATGAGGCAGACATGATAAACAGCTTTGTGGAATGCACTCAGAAAACGACCAAGTGGTATAAGAAGATATTTTTCAAGTTCTCCAGGGTAGCTTCAAATTACAACAAGCCAATACTTCTGACGCAATTAGCATTGTTTTACAGAGCTAATAGTTGATTGTAGCTAGCTACATAAGCACGATTGAATATAACACCATAAAGGTTATGAAATGAGTAACGTTACCTTGCGTGTCCGCGGTTATAAAGAATATGCACAAATATATTATGCTCCATACACACAGTGAGCTACGGTAGAAACCGTATAACATGACACACAAACTATTATAACATAATAAGGCACTTACTTTGATAGAAACGCAGTCTGGATTTGAACATGGGTGTCTGTAGTGACGCCTCTAGCACTGAGACGCTGTGCCACTTGGGAGTCATAAGGCCAGGGTAGCTTCAAAATACAACACATGCTAATACTTCTAATACTTTTCCAGAGCTAATAGAAGAATGTAGCTAGCTAGCTAAACATTGAGTATAACACCATAAAGGTTATGAAATGAGTAACGTTACCTTGTGTGTCCGCGGTTATAAGGAATATACACAAAAACATGCGACAGTAGAAACAACATGCAGAAACTATTATAACGTAATAGGGCACTTACTTTGATAGAAACGCACACATTTCCAAAGTTATTATTGGTAAAGAAAACAACTATGATTGCGATGCAGGCAACAGATAGAAAATGTGAACACGTGTGTGCAGGACGGGAGATGAGCAAATGTCTGCAGACTTGAACTGCACAAACAATTGGGAAGTATTTGGGGAATTTTGTCTGGGTCAGAAATGTCAAAAACATGAAGTGGTCCGTAAAAGTAAAAATAACTACTTTTATGTGAATGAATGAGGCGGAACACACCTCAATAATTAAAAATTGACAAGTTGAAAACAGCCTATAAATAAAAACAGGGATTATGCGTGCGTGCTTTGGTTTGAAATGTACTGTTGCGTAACAATCACATTCTGGAATGGAGAGAACATTCTAACATCACGTGCATAAAAAAACTCACACTGGGGCGACCATTAGAGATATTTGGAACTCACGCATGAAAGGGTGAAAGAGATGGGTGGGTCTGAAACTTAAGAGGGTGTGAACGATGCTGAATGGGTTTAGACAAAAAAAGGCTTAACAGTAGTAGAACCAAAACATTCATAGGCCATTTTCTCAAAAGTGAGTTTACAAGTTTATCACTATCAAAGCAGAATGACTTTTCCATTGTTCCTCAACTGTAGTGTATGATATACCATGAGTCTCTACTGTTATACAGTGTAAAAAACACAATTAAAAATGTTGCTACATAAGACCGATTTGAGCTGGTCGGTCAAATATGAGGAGGTTTCTACCTATTTATTGATGTCTGATTCCCAGTTTGTCCACTAGTAAGAAGTAGGAGTTCACATGGCGTCTCTTGGCCACTTGAAACCAGTTACGTCTGACTCACTAGTCACTGTGCCAAAGTGGCATCTTAAAATGACCCTAGCAATCAGAGCTTCAAGAAAAAAAACACAGACAGGTGAGAACTTTGGACACACCTACTGATTCAAAGGTTTTTCTTTATAGTGTTAAATCCAAATCTATTTAATATTTGAGATTCTTCAAAGTAGTAACAATATGCCTTGATGTCAGCTTTGCACACTCTTGGCCTTCTGTCAACCAGCTTGATGAGGTAGTCACCTGGAATGCATTTCAATTAACAAGTGTGCCTTGTTAAACGTTAATTTGTGGAATTTCTTTCTTTCTTAATGTGGTTGACCGATTAAATTGTGTGGTGACAACGTAGGGGTGGTATACAGAAGATAGACCTATTTGGTAAAAGACCAAATCCATATTATGGCAAGAACAGCTCAAATAAGCAGAGAAATGACAGGCCATCATTACTTTAAGACATGAAGGCCAGTCAATATGTAACAAGCTGAAGAGGATAAGTTCATTCGTGTTACCAGCCTCAGAAATAGCAGCCCAAAGAAATGCTTCACAGAGTTCAAGTAACAGACACATCTCAACAGCAACTGTTCAGGGGAGACTGCGTGAATCAGGCCTTCATGGTCGAAAGATGGTGCCCGGAGGGGATGGCTGCCGTTTTATGGGCTCTTGATCAACCGTGCTATTTTTTTTTTTTCTCACATTGTTTGTAACTTATTTTGTACATAATGTTGCTGATACCATCTCTTATGACTGAAAAGAGCTTCTGGACATGAGAACGGTGATTATTCACCTTGAACTGGACAAATAATGTTTCTTTAATGAGTCAGATGAGAGGGATTTACTCCAGACACCAGACATGTTAAATGTGCAACCAGAGGTAAAAAGAAAAACTCTAGACCACCTTTACTCCACACACAGAGATGCATACAAAGCTCTCCCTCCATTTGGCAAATCTGACCATAATTCTATCCTCCTGATTCCTGCTTACAAGCAAAAACTAAAGCAGGAAGAACCAGTGACTCGGTCAAACATTGGTCAGATGAAGCAGATGCTAAGCTACAGAACTGTTTTGTTAGCAAAGACTGGAATATGTTCCGGGCTCTTCCGACAGCATTGAGGAATACACCACATCAGACACTGGCTTCATCAATAAGTGCATCGATGATGTTGTCCCCATAATGACTGTACATACATAGCCTAACCAGAAACAATGGATTACAGGCAACATCCGCAATGAGCTAACGTGTAGAGCTTGCGCATACAAGGAGCGAGATTCTAACCTGGAAGATTACAAGAAATCCGGCTATGCCCTCTGATGAACCATCAAACAAGCAAAGCGTCAATACAGGACTAAGATCAAATCGTACCACACCGGCTCCGATGCTTGGTGGATGTGACAGGGCTTACAAACTATCACAGACTACAAAGGGAAGCACAGCCGCCAGCTGCCCAGTGACATGAGTTTACCAGATGAACTAAATAGCTAAATTATTTCTATGCTCACGTCGAGGCAAGTAACACTTAAACATGCATGAGTGCATCAGCTGTTCCGGACGACTGTGTGATAATGCTCTCTGTAGCCGATGTGAGTAAGACCTTTAGGAGTCTCATGGATCCTGGACTAACCCTGGACTAGCCCCCGCACATTGACTCTGTACCAGTAGCCACTGTATATAGTCTCGCTATTGTTATTTTACTATTATGTTTATTATTTTCTTAACTGCATTGTTGGTTAAGGCCTTTAAGTAAGCATTTCACTGTATTCGACGCATGTGACAAATAACATTTGATTTGAATCGCTGCAAAGAAACAAAGCACACCAATACAAAGAAGAGTCTTGCTTGGGCCAAGAAACGCAGTCTGATGAGATTTTTGGTTCCAACCGACGTGTCTTTGAGAGACGCCGAGTAGGTGAACGGATGATGTCTGCATGTGTGGTTCCCACCATGAAGCATGGAGGAAGAGGTGTGGGGGTGCTTTGCTGGTGACACCGTCTGTGATTTATTTAGAATTCAAGGCACACTTAACCAGCATGGCTACCACAGCATTCTGCAGCGATATGCAATCCCACCTGGTTTGGGGAACTATAATTTGTTTTTCAACAGGACAATGACCCAACAGACCTCCAGGCTGTGTAAGGGATATTTGAACAAGAATTAGAGTGATGGAGTGCTGCATCAGATGACCTGGCCTCCACAATCACCTAAACTCAACCCAATTGAGATGGTTTGGGATGAGTTGGACCGCAGAGTGAAGGATAAGCAGCCAATAAGTGCTCAGTATATGTGGGAACTCATTCAAGACTGTTGAAAAAGCGTTCCAGGTGAAGCTGGTTGAGAGAATGCCAAGATTGTGCAAAGCTGTCAAGGCAATAGGTGGCTACTTTGAAGAATCTCGAATATAAAATATATGTTGATCTGTTTAAAACATTTTTGGTTACTACATGATTACATACACTGGGGCAAAAAAAGTATTTAGTCAGCCACCAATTGTGCAAGTTCTCCCAATTAAAAAGATGAGAGAGGCCTGTAATTTTCGTCATAGGTACACTTCAACTATGACAGACAAAATGAAAAAAAAATCCAGAAAATCACATTGTAGGATTTTTAATGAATTTATTTGCAAATTATGATGGAAAATAAGTATTTGGGCAACCAGCATATCTCAAGCCATACACCTCAAACCAAGGAGGCACATTGTTCAGAAAGGTCTTTAAAAATCATCTGTTCCTGGACTAAAAAGCACTTTCTATGGAGATTTTTTATTGAGCTACCTTTTTAGTCCAAAAGCAGGCTTAATCTGGGACCAGGAGACACAGGCCCATTGAGTAAATGTCCTTTTCCCCTGAAGGTGACAGACATCGAGAACAAGATCGCTGCCCTGAGTGCTGCTGGGATGTCTGTGGATATGACCAGGAGAAAGGTAAGGTGGGCAGAGTCTGGGACCTGTGAACATCACATTTGAGTATCTCTGTACTTATTCATGATTTTGATGAAAACAGGACCCTCATGTGTAATACTATGGAAAACAAAACATGGTGCTATGTGTATTTTTCTTAAAGTGACATTTTCAGCCATATAGGCTGATTACAAGGCAAGAGATGCTCAAACTCTCCAAGAGATGAAACAAGATTGTTTTACTTTTTTACAGATCAACTCTCATGTCACCATAACAGAGCATAGACAGAGCGTGGAAAGTCTCAGTGTCTAATTTGAATCAGACTACTGCTGAGTCTTCATGTGCGTCCAGGGTCCTCCTCACAATAGCATTGTTTTTTCTTCTCTCTTGTTTCTTTTAGTCAACTGTCCCTCCCCAAAGAAGGAGAAGTGCCTATGACCTTCCAACAAGTAAGAACTTAAAATGCTGCGCTAGCAGAATCTACAGGGGCTCGTAACCCTAAAGTCTTAACCTTGTTTCACTTAGAACATGATAGGATTGAGAAACATTGCAGAGCTCATTCCTGAGTGTACCAATTGGCCAATAAACTTTGGAACACTTCCCATGCTTTTGACAGTCATAACCGTGTCATACATTGTTACAGGTTTATAGTATGTCACTTATCATATGTTTCTGGTTGATCGTCATAATACGCTTCACTACATGACATTATCAAATGTTTATGACAGCCCTATGTCAGAGTGAGGGCTATAGTTGAACTAAAGTGTCACCAGGAACCAGAACTGTTTGTGCTGTCTTGCTAACTCCTATGGTGATTGAAGAACTACGCTACCGGGAACTTCCCTACATGAGAAAAGACATACTTGTGGGGGACCCCAAAAACACTTTATAGAGAGGTTGCAAACAACTTTACACAGTGGTTGCTTTCTAATAATCTCATGAAGGAAAGTGCACTTGTTCAAGGAAATTTGAATTTGAAAGGAAATTTGTGGAATATGGAAACTCACTCTAGCCCATGCCTGCACCAATCCAATGTTTTAAACTTGTTGGGAGTAGTGAACGAGTGCACAATTCAGGAAGGAGACATTGGGACGCAACTTGTGTGTTCCAACTTCCAGGTGAAGAGGAAGAGTTTCAGAGGAAGTCAGTCAACAAGGGCTCCCTGACCCAGTGGGAAGGCTCCAGGGCACCACATCCTGTGGGGTACGACCCAGTCTCAGGATGGCTGGTGATGGGTTCACCAGTGGTTGGTTACACTGGACTTATACAGGCTGGGTTGGCTTGCCTGTTGTTGGTTTGTGGTTGCTCTCAGTGCTTAATTTGTGCCGGATCCAGCACCTCTGTTTCTGACTGTATTGTTTCGGATCCCATTTGCCAGGATGTGGTACAGTACCTTTCATGGCATGAAAAACAATCCGTTTTCAATGTAAAAATTATAATAAAAGTTATTAAAGTTAATTCAAGTTGACTCCTTTGTAATTCTCCTGTCCCCTTAAAAAACGTAATGTGAAAACGCGCCTGATATACAAATAATTGATTTGTGTTGGGCCGGCCCGGGTTTAGCCTATGGTTTGCGTAACATTGTGGCCTATATAGACCAACGCGTGGCCATTGCTGTGGTGAGAGAAGCACGTCTATGTCTCTCACAGAACTGAAATGAGATTCACTTTCTATAATCCATCTCCCTCTCTCTGCTCTGATAGACATGAGCCTGCAACTCTCATCTCTCCAGTGTTGCACTTCATTTATTTCTTTATAGAATCAAATCCATGGAAGGGTGCTGGAGGTGCCGCAGCACCCATGATAAATTGAAATACATTTGCCACAGTTATAGAATTAATGCTGTCTGTTCAGAAAGAAATGAAATAATATTGAATACTACACCAGGAGTAGACCTATAATTTAGCCACAGCTGCGCTGTGGATTGTGTGTGGGCCAATCTCTAAGCATGCCTACAGTCGGGAATGCTCAGCAAAATTGTCAGTGAACAGCATGCAGCCAAGACAGGCCTTTCGCAATAGTTCAAATCCAATCGCGGGAAAACAGGAAAACAAATGGACCCTGCTGAAAAGAGAAGACTAATCTGTCTGTAGACTACCAAATGATCACCTTCCAACTCGGCATATTGTGCTGACAACGTTGTTTTACAAAGTAAAACCAGAGAGAGTAAGCTTTGGGCACGAGCGCGTCAGCCATCAGCGTTGAGTGAGCTGTGCATCATTGGGTGAGTCAGTGAAATGGAAAAGCTTTTTTAGGACTATAATTTCCTCGTCATATGGTAGCCTACAATATGTGTCTCCACCACACACCTAGGTCTAGGCTATTGATGGACTCAAGACAAGGTTGTTTTTATTGATCTCAGATTCTCAGTATGTCAGTGTCAAAGTAGCATGACATTGATCATTTGTGAGGTATTAAAAAATATTGTGCTAAAGTCTCCAGTCATCTAAAATGATGTAGAATTGCATGAAATGTGTTTATAAAAGGCCACATTTTTCCCGGACTCTAGGTTACCAAAATGTTGCCCAATGTGTGCAACTTTTGCAAGCCCTCTACTCTACAGCTCTATGCCAAATTAAGCACTGGTTGCTCTGTGTGGTGTTTCTCTTGTTGGCATACTCCTTCATACTCTCTGGATTTATTCCACATGTGGTTGGTTTTGGTTCATCTGTGTGTTGATTGGGTTTCTGTTGTTTGAGTACATTGGGTAATTAATTCATTACCGGAGCTCATAAAATGGTGTTGATCTAAGAATCAAAACATTGTTTCTCTTGTTTTGGGCTCCAAATGGAAGGCTGTAGAGGTATAATCATGCTCTTATTTCTACATTGCATAGTCATTAGAACAGGGTGGTGAGGCTTAGAGTCATTCTGGCTGAACCTTTGTTCACTTTTTGTCATCATCAGTTGCCTGTGTAGGCTCTAAACACTGATGCACTCAACGACGTTCTCTATCCCATAGATACTCCCATAGAGAAATCGACCTTGATTGTTTTGCACTGCCGCCATTTCAGTGACACATGCTTTGAACGCTGATAAGAGGGATATGATGAGAGACAGAGAATAGGGAGGGATGAGGAAAGAGGCGAGCAAGAGAAAGTTGTTTGTGGTGCTGTTCAATGCCAAAATGTATTTCTTATTCGTGTTGATTTAAAACGTGGTTACACCCCTAGTTCGGTTTAAGAGGGTTCTTAGTGGAGGATTACTTAATGCGTTGACTTGCCAGACTTCTACAAGAGTTTTATGAGAGCGCTGTATGAGTGTGGGAGGAATACTGCACACACACAACACTTTCTCATCAGCCCCTTAGGTATAGTTAGTTTTTCAGCCTATTTTAGGTGGCCCTAAATTATATTAGTTATAATCATCGGTATGATTTACAATTTGTGGTCCCAGTCTTTTCTTTTCAGCTGACCTAACAACTAAGCATCAAAGGTATTTATGTGACACATTTTGAACTATTCTTGTGTCCCAATGTCCCAGTTTTAAAAGTCAGTCATGTTTGGGATAATCATCCAATCACTCTCAAATGGAATCAAAGCATTCTCTCCCTCTCCTCCCCATTTCTCACTGTCTCTCTCTCTCTCTCTCTCTCTCTCACTCTCACTCTCACTCTCACTCTCACTCTCCATTCTGCAGAAACCAGTAATGGCACAGGGTCATTGAGGAGGAAGTTGAGCATCTTGTAACTGAGTACAGTGATTCTTATAACAGAGAATCTGCTGGAGCAGGAGTCCATTTTGTGTCAAGTTCTTTCATTGGCTATACATTATTGTGAACTGAACCTAATAATGCCATTATTTCTCTGTTTGTTTATTACATTCACTCAATATTATTTCTAATATTATTTATATTCAAAAATGTGAAATGTTATGCTTCATGTTACAATGTCTTAATGCATTTGTTGAACAGTAAAACAACTTTAAAAAAAACATTATAGCAATGATGTAGCTGCCAACTTTATTAAAATTTACTTATGACTAGACTTAGACATCCATAGTACATTAACTGTAATCTCATGTTTGTACTACTATTGAATGAGCCTGTTGAAAAGCTTTATTAACTTCACTATTAACAGATTACACAATTATATGTAGGGTTTTCTCCAGAGAATTGCAGCTGTTTCTCATATAGGCTTCATTCCATAGGGATCATGGAACACTTTGTAGGAACTAAATCTCAGAGGTCAATTGATAAACCAATTCCAGGAGGCACATATGGTTCTCCATTGGGTTCCAGTCTATATGCTTTCTGACATCAAGGGACAAGAGATTGAGTGATGGTCTGCGTCCAGACCCGGCGCCAGAACAAATCATTTGGACTGCCTTTGCTTTCCATAGGCGGGCCCGTTTTTTCACAGGACCTCATGCGTGGTCATGCGCGTTCACAGTTTTTTTAAATTGGTGTAATAGTAAAGCCCATCCGCAGCTCGTGGGTTTCAAGTTCGGGAAGCTTACTATTTATCCTACCATTTTCTGCGTGACAGTTCTGATTATTTTTATACGCACATTTTCAATAATAACGTTTTCATGTATCAAAATCAATGACTTTGATTATCGAGGCTGGGAGTGTTGGGAAGATTTTTCAAATACTGACGAACAATCATTCGCAATGGATGTTAAAAAAAAACAGACTTTGTTGACTTGTGTGAGATGAATAATAAATGTGTGGTGTAATGTTACGTGGTGATTTAATCAGAAATAAGGCAGGAGAGAGACGTACCATATTTTTGCCACACGACCCTTACCATTTTTCTTGATGCAGTATTTTAAATGATACTCAAGACACATTTTAGACGCTTTTCACTGACAGCCGCAACTCAATCAGGTAGACCTATTGCCACGCGCACTACACAAATTGTGGGCTAAATAGATACAGCAATTTGATGCTTTAATATTAGGGCATATATTCAGGATATACACACAAACATGGGTGCGTGAATGATGCAAGAGGTTAGAACTGATTGCCGCTATTGTACTATGTTAAACAGTAAAGTATCATTCATGTAGTTTTTAGTACAATAGACTTAATACTGCTTTTCTGCTACTGAATTGCTCTGTACATTTGTAGTCATCTGAATGAATTAATTTGAATGAATTTGTATCCTCTGCATGAACCATTAATTGCTATTTTATATTTATTAGTAGATATCCTAGTGTGAACATCACTACAAAGTATGTGAACCATGTTTCCAATACTATAGTGCCAAGTAACACCTTTGACATTGTACTAATTAAAATGTAAACAAAGTCAATATTTTTGTGTTTGTCTTTTATTCACGCCTCCACTTTTGTCATTAAAGACTCAATAAATTCAAGGTCAATGATATTTATTTCAACAACTACTTTTTCCTCCCAACATATGTTTCCTCGTCGGTCTTATTATTCAGCCACAGGTTTACACACCAATAATTATTTGTAACCTTGTAAAGTTTTTGTATTTCTTGCAGATGGAGTCTTATCTCATCATAATTTAACCATAGACATAGGATTCATTCCGTCTATAAGAAAACATGGCGATATTTTGATCACGACATTTCCTTTGCCATGGGGATGGAATCAGATACTCTTAGGATATTAGTTTTCTTCGGGCTGCTGCTTATTGAAAAGTATGCCACGTGCCCGGCCATTGCCTTAGCGAAAATGATTTTTTTTCTCTCTCACTAAGATCCCTCTGAAAGGTCTCGCTGAGGTCCACTGGTGTGAGACTAAGATGTTTTCCATGTCGTTATCACCAGCCTTGTCATGAAATGGCCTCTGAACGAGCTGAATGCCTGTCGCGAGTGCACGTAGACACACTGCAGGGATTCCATTACAGATAGCTAACACACATTACTCTGCGCAACACATACTGTTTCACTCTTGTCCTATCTATATGGGACCACCCATTATGGTCAAGAGAAAATCCGCACAACCCACATTGCACTTGTGTGGCCTGGGTGGTCAAGCTGTCAACAGCACTCTCTCTACTCTATCCAATAAAACATACAATACAGAAGGAGTGGGATTGCACAACTCATTCTATTAAATAAACCCTTAAATACATTATGGAAGCTTGTCATAATGTAGTTAAATAACATTAATAACTCTCCTAATCCCCTTGCTGGACATAAAATATTCCATATACTGCGCCCCTCCATTTTCTCACCACTTATTCCAAAATTTAAAGTAGGACCATGAATGGAGGATTGTGGTCACGGCTATTTACAGAAAGCAGCATACCTTGCCTTTTAATAATTCATTTATTCAGACCATTGTATAGTTTGTGCATATTCATGGTCTTGTAAGTATATCTTGTTAATTTCAGATGATGCAGTTATAGGTGTCACTGAGGATGTGAGTCATCTATGTGCTCATGATTGGCTTTGTGTGAATGTATGAGAAGATGCATGTGTGACTTGACCTCTCAACCAAACATTACATATATATTTTTTTTGCTAAACTTTCATGTATACCCATTTATGAAACTGCAACATACAGCAAGTGGTTAGGGTAAAGTCGATCATTTTATGAATGCTAACGAGTGGTTAGGGTTTGTTAAGTGGTATGGTAAGGTCAGGTTTAGCCAGCTAATGTGCGCAGCATCACCAAATGTACAGATACAGTAGGACGCATGAAAACGAGAAATACATTTTTTTATTATATTGCCTCAAGTAATAACAGGCTCATGAGAAAGATGTCAATGTTTAATATCCATGTACACAAAAGTGGAATGAGACACAATGTAGATACAAGGTGTGTGTGTGTGTGTGTGTGTGTGTGTGTGTGTGTGTGTGTGTGTGTGTGTGTGTGTGTGTGTGCGCGCGCGCAATGTGACATCAGCATCCCCTCTGTGTGGATATAAACTTACTTCCAGAGCAGGTCCTTTTCTGAATGACTCTCCACTACAGCCGTACACCTCAACTCCATCCACCTCACAGGATAAGCAGAGGCATGCCAAGACACTTCAGCTCCCCAAAGACTAAATACACTGAGTAACTCTGGTCTATCATACTTCTTACACTCTAGTAGCTAGCCATCGGAACAGAAGATTCTCTTTAGATTCTCCATTCAAGCAGAGGGACAACCTGAAGCCTGAGGTTCCTAAAGCCAAAGGATACTTGGCTCTTCTCCACATTGTAAGTTTTCACTTCTATTCTTTACTCTTAAATGTCCTTGAATTAACTCTAAGATGTTTTATTTTAATAGCTGTTATATTTTGAGCACATTTGATTATGGGTTTTTACACGCCTGAAGCATATTTGATGTCAAGTGAACTCCTTGACCAGTGTATCCCCAGGATTTACCAATGCTATTTTTATATTGTGTTTTAGAGGCACTGCAATCATTTTCATAGCCAAGTCCTATAGCAAAAACTGGATGAATCACTGATGGTTCTGCGTCATTTTAACCTCCAAAAAATCTATCTGATTACGTTGAATCAATATGGAAGACTGATTGGATTTTCAAATAGTAATCAATATAAAGGCATTTTGTATTTTTTTCAACCAACTTTCAACCAACATTTTTCCAACCTAAAATTCCTAATATTGAGTTGCACCCCCCCTTTGCCCTCAGAACAGCCTCAATTCGTCAGCATGGACTACAAGGTGTTAAAGGCGTTCCACAGGGATGCTGGCCCATGTTGAGTCCAATACTTCCCACAGTTGTGTCACGTTGGCTGCATGTCCTTATGGTGGTGGACCATTCTTGATACACATGGAAAACTGTTGAGCATGAAAAACCCTGCAGCATTGCAGTTCTTGACACACTCAAACTGGTGTGCCTGGCACCTACTATCATACCCCATGCACCCTGTCTTGACCATTCACGCTCTGAAAGGCACACACACACACAATCCATGTCTCAATTGTCTCAAGGCTTAAAAATCTTTCTTTGACCTGTCTCCTCCCTTCATCCACACTGATTGAAGTGGAATTAACAGGTGACATCAATAAGGGATCATAGCTTTCACCTGGATTCACCTTGTCAGTCTATGTCATGGAAAGAGCAAGTGTTCCCAATGTTTTCAACACACACAGGGTATTGTGCTATTTTCTTGTAAGTCCATGCAATGTTTACAGAATTGTTTCATGCATAGTTTGGTAGTCAGTGTATTGCGCTTATGATAGTTTGGCAACAGAAGACAGACATGTACTAGGAGTTTGGTATTCTGTTGTACTGTATCTTCTGATTGTTATTCAATGAACACATTATTCGATAGCACCTTTATAATCAATAAAGTTATGTTAATTGGTTCTGGTTGATCATTGATTTATATTATTATTTGCATGATGAATGCTATTTACTTTCTATGAACATATGCTCATTTAGCAGAATTCAATTCTGAAGTAAAACTTTATTGTTCCAGATTGACGTCTGCCCCAGCCTAGGACTCAGTGATCGACATCTGTATGATGACCATGAGGGTGTGTGCGGTGCTCTATGCCCTCATGTTACTGCTGTCACGGACTCTATCCAAGACACACGTTGGGTATCCACAGAGCTCCATGGAGATAAGTATGTTATTTTCCTGTCTTTCTTTACTCTTCATCTTTCCTTTAACTCAAACTAATTTACTATGAAGTCATATGGTCGCTCTCGCCACTTTCATTATTTGGACCGCATTCACACAATCACTCTCTCCTACCATGTTCTTGTGCACATTCCCCTCCTTCTCACCTAACTTCTCCCACAGTCCCTTTCACTCCACAGATTCTGTTACAACCTCGCCTATATTTCTCAGCTCCCCCAACGTTGACGTCATTATTTATTTTCAGAAAGGTTATGTGTCTTCTAATTTTTCCTTTGAAAAAACGATTTGTGACACTCAGATCCAGACATCAATGCCTCGTGGTACACAGGACGAGGGATCCGACCAGTAGGACGTTTTGGGCGACGGACGAACGGGAGAATCCAAAGGCTGGCCCTCGCCACACATAGTCTTGTATTCCCAACATGGAAAACAAAGACTGGCCCTCGCCACACATAGTCTGTGTTCCCAACATGGAAAACAAAGACTGGCGAACGGATTAAATACACCATGAAACTGTTTTGCCTCTTTATTTCTCCTTGTTGTTTGTATATTAAGAAGTGATGTGATTGAATAAAAACATTTAGAAACTAGCGTGTCATGGTGAATTCTGCTCTTCTTACATACAGTACATCTGTCTCATATTGTGCATTTGTCTTGGCTTTGACTCTAAATTGTAACCTTTAACATTTCTGGACAACATTTTTAGTTACGCTTCATATTACAGTCATTTTACAGGGAGGTTCAGGGCCGGACTTGGACCAACAATCGTCCCTGGCATTTTTAACACACTGGCTCATTTTTTTCCTCGACACCCCCTATTATTAGACAGTTAATAATGTGTGCAAGGTATAAAGATTACTAAGGTATAAAGACTAGTAACATAGGCTTAAAGTAGTAGGGAACACCATACAAGTGATAAAGGATAAAGGGCTACAGCATAAGAATTGCTGGAAGAGATTCTCGTCTGCACTGTTGAACCAACCCAGTAAATGTGGAGGAGGAGTTAAGATGGAGTGTCTTGTTGTTCAAATCCAAAAGTGGAAGTCGCATCAGGCTCTTTTTCCATTTCCACTGAAAAACGGATGCATCCGGTTGGGTCCAAACCCGCAGGTAATTGCCTGTAGCTGATTGGCTAGTACACTATATATACACAAGTATGTGGATACCCCTTCAAATGATTGGATTCTGCTATTTCAGCCACACACGTTGCTGACAGGTGTATAAAATCAAGCACACAGCCATGCAATCTCCATAGACAAACATTGGCAATAGAACTGGCTTATTGAAATGCTCAGTGACTTTCAATGTGGCACCATCATAGGATGACACCTTTCCAACAAGTCAGTTTGTCAAATTTCTGCCCTGCTACAGCTGCCCCGGTCAACTGTAAGTGCTGTTATTGTGAAGTGGAAACATCTAGGAGACAACGGTTCAGCCGCGAAGTGGTAGACCACATTAGCTCACACAATGGGACCACCGAGTGCTGAAGCACATAGTGCGTAAAAATTGTCTGTCCTCAGTTGCAACACTCACTACCGAGTTCCAAACTGCCTCTGGAAGGAACGTCAGCACAATAACTATTCATCGGGAGCTTCATGAAATGGGTTTTCATGGCAGAGCAGACACACACAAGCCTAAGATCAAATCACCCAGATCATCATCTGGCAGTCCGAGGGACAAATCTGAATTTCCAGGAGAACGCTACCTGCCCGAATGCATAGTGCCAACTGTAAAGTTTGGTGTAGGAGGAATAATGGTCTTGGGCTGTTTTTCATGGTTCAGACTAAGCCCCTTAGTTCCAGTGAAGGGAAATCTTAACGCTACAGCATACAATGACATTCTAGACAATTCTGTGCTTCCAACTTTGTGCCAACAGTTTGGGGAAGGCACTTTCCTGTTTCAGCATGACAATGTCCCCGTGCACAAAGCGAGGTCATCCATGCAGAAATGTTTTGTCAAGATCAGTGTGGAAGAACTTGACTGGTCAGCACAGAGCCCTGACCTCAACCCCATCGAACACCTTTGGGATTAATTGGAACGCCGACTGAGAGCCAGGCCTAATCGCCCAACATCAGTGCCCGACCTCACTAATGCTCTTGTGGCTGATCAGAATCAGAATCATAGTTGCCGGACTACAGCACAACAAACCAGGGATCGGTTGGCTAAAGTCAGGGAGGGGAGAGAGTTCTACAGCCAGATATCATGGCACCAGAAGGAGGAGAGTGTCAGAGAAGGCTGCAGAAGACTATACACTTAGGAGCCACATGGGGTTCTCCACAGAGGGAAGGCATTAGGATTGTAACTTGTCATAACTCTCCTGTGTAACTTGTCATAACTCTCCGGTTACAGTGGGTCCACTCTACAGCTTGCTCTCTCTCGTAGAGGGGGAGAGCAGGAAGCCGGCTGTGTTATGGTCGGTCATAAAATACGCTGCCCCTAGTAGTGTAGTGTAGTGTAGTGTTCGAGTTTGGAATGTCAACTGTGGAACACAGAGAGATACTTGGGCATCAAGTTTGAATAATTCAACAATATTTCTATTTTTGAGAATGTGGGAGTGGTCCGTGGACACTTAAGGGAAAGTCATGACGAGTGTGTTTAATTTGGTGATCTCATGAAGGACAGGAGACCCACATTACTGTATCTCTGGTTGTGTACACCTTTCAATTATGGGGTTTACTGATGGTTGTGTCATGACGTTGGCTTGTGGGTAAGGTTTATGACCCCCCATAAATACCTTTCTCCCTTTCCTCTCTCTTGACTCTACGGAAGGACTCTTGAAAAGCCTTTGTTAAACATAGAGTCTGGGAACATCAAAAGGTGGGAGGAAAGGAACCATATTTCAGTAATCCAACCAGTTGAAAATATACGTTGTGTCACGAATCCCGCCGAAGATGGTGCCTCTTCCTGTTCGGGCGGTGCTCGGCGTTGCCGGCCTACTAGCTGTCACCCTTTTCTGTTTCAGTTCATTTTGTCTGATTAATTTCACCTGTTTCTTGTTTGGGTTTTGTTTTGGGCTATTTAAACCCAGTAGGCCTGCCGGCTTTTGTGCAGGCTTGTTTTTCTGTTCATGGTGTGTGATTATTGTGGATTCCGTTTTTCCGGACAGTTTAGTCCTGTTTGTTGAACTGGGAATTTATGCGCCCTTGTGTGTGGCGTGACCGTGACTCTGTTCTTGGAATAAAACTACCCTGCTCTCTGCGCCTGACTCCTCCACCCACTACTCCTAGAAGCCGTGACACGTTGGTACTCAATGAATATGATGCCAGATCAGTTGGCGTCTGAGACATAATGGCAGATGAAAGGACGTCATAAACTGTATCTTGGAAAGTTTACACATTCTAGTTATCAGATTCACATTGAATTGTTGTGCAATTTAAATGTTTAAATTTGAAACTACTTGTGAAAAGATTAAATGTAATTTTAGCTTCCAAATGAGAGAATTGGATTTTCATAAGGTTAAAGCTCTGCTCACTCAGTTGCCCGCCCATGTGAAGAGACATTGGTTATAAACTATGAAACACACCCTTCTCTCCCCTCCTTTTTAAAGCCCTTGACGAAAATGTACCTTTCTGTTCCGATGACATTAGGGCGATAGTCCAATGTTGGAAGTGTTCAGATAATAAGCTGTTCCGGGTACATTAGGGCCAGAGCCCTATGTAAGAAGGACAAAGACCACCTACAGAACTAAGATAACCTCAGCAAGAACCTAACAAAATTAGCATTGAATTTCAATGGGAAGGTGACGACCTCCATGCCGAAAGGATGAATTTCGACTGGACCAGCCAGAATATAGCATCAGCATATAGTATGGCAACTTGGTATGAACTTTGAACTCTTATTCACACCAGAAGTTATACTTCCTAGCCATAGAGTTAGCAGCAGCCACTGTAAACGTGGGCTAGGAAAGGACGGACGACCTATCCCGTTTACCACACAACGACGTTACTACAACATATTCAGTTTACAACCAGGGACACTCTTCAAAGGACAAGGAAGATCTCCGTTGGGCAACACGGCCTTCCATCTACCACCAACCTATTGAAGCACAGCTCAGAGTAAATATTTATTGCATTTTCCTTTTCCAAATGGGCGGTAATTTAGAATACATAAGATACTGTATTTATGATAGCATAGCTTCTCCCTTCTCCCTTCCCGCTCTTTCACTCAAACCCAACCCCCTCTCTTTGTGTAATCAGCCGTCGTATCTGTTCCGTCCACCAGGGACGTTTTCTTTATTGCAATTTGTAATCAATGTATGATCCATTCGGTATATGTGATTCCGTGTGATTAGTTAGGTATTTTGTAAATAAATGATTAAACCCAATTTTGTATTGCTGATTCAAGTTGTTAGCCAGTGTTCGTGAAGATAATCAAGAATTTACCACTTTCAGATGAGACTAAACAAGGTCATGATTAAGTATTGACTGCTATTGACGTAAAAGATTACCAGGTCTTTAAGAGTTTATTCAGAAGATAACAGCTCTATAAACATTCTTTCGTGGTGCCCCGACTTTCTAGTTAATTATCTACCTGATTAGCTTAATCAGGTAATATTAAAAACAGAGAAATTATTTTACAGAATGTTATATTACTTAATCCGGCATAGCCAAAGACACGACAGTTGGGTAAAATATATGATTACATACTATTTGTTAAAAGATGAAATGTGATGTTAGCCTTCTAAATGAGAGTACGGATTTTCATATTAAGTTTAATTAGTCAGTGCCCACACCCCCGTGATCACAGACATCACATTAGGCATAATAGAACCACCCCTTCTTCCACAGAGTATAAAACCCACTTCCTACAAAATGTACATTAAGTCAGAGAACGCCAGGACAGAGTCCCCACGTTGGAATGGCTACAATTCTGTAAACCATTAGACTAGAAAACATGCAGCTGACGCTACATGAGAAATGGTTAAGAACTACAACTTTATAGGCCACGGAGACCATAGAGCGTGGCTACACTGCGAGAAATGGTTTGACTCTGAGACTATCGATCACTACAGAATAAGAGCAAATCCTAGACGTAGTATTACTAGTCTGCAGCTGAAAATAATGTACGTCTAATACGAGAATACCAACAACCGCAGAAGCATCTATTCTATGCAACAACCTTCTGTACGCCCGACATATCCATTACAACAGACACTATCCAGAGCCTGTGAGAAAGCGACAACTACGAAAGACATTGTGACTTCTGGGGAAGGTAACCAGGGACTCTCTGATGAACTGACTCTCCAGCAGATTCCAACAGAGAAGACAACGACATACAGGCGTAAATATAAACATTGCAATTATTCTCGAATGAGCGACCATTCATGTGCAAAATTAGCATTTCAATGAACATAATTATCAACTGTGTGTACTGAATCCATTTAGTCTTTCCCACTCTTTTATCTGTCCCCACTCCTTTCCATTGTCTACCAAGCCGTCATACCGGTTTAGCCCACTAGTAACCAATATCTACTGTTTGTTTGTTATGTATTTCTGTGATCATTTATTTACTTAGTAAATAATAATTAAGCCATTTGTATATCGTCGATTCATCATTTAGGCTAGTTTTCGTGCAGATATCCAAGGGTTTGCGACGTTCAGTAATGAGAACTGATGAGGTAATAATGATACATTAATAAAAGACTAATTGATAAGATATGAAAATATCTGAGGAGTCGATTCGGGAAATAGAAAGTATAAACATTTTCCCATGGTGCCCCGACTTCCTAGTTAATTAAAGTTTACATGATTAGTTTAATCACGTAATAATAATAATAATTACACATAGAGAATCGATTTGATAAAATAACAGTCTCCACATTTAATGATAGCCCAGACAAGACAAACTGATCTTAGATATTTATTGGCAAACATATTAGCTCGAGCCGGTCAGTAATGGACAGGTGAACAATAAAAATGTAATCATTGTCATTACGAGTGGTGTAATATATGAGCCCATATTTCACCAAACAAAAGTTGATTGTAATTAACATGTGTAAATTTCCAGCCTCAATTAAATGATCTTCTACTTAGAGATGGCCCCTCGCTTAATTTAGTTCCATTTCAAGTATATCCTCTCGATAGCTCACTTTATGGGGATTCACTTAGTCGGATTTTCTAACGGAAGTACCAATCACAGAGACAGGTCGAATGGCGAATGAGATTAAAACTCCTCTTCACAAGACACCACTCGCCTCTGGTCATTATTGCCTCTCTTCCTTTGAGAAGAGTTCTTTCTAACTCGGGAAGATCTTCTCAGCATGACTAGATTGCTGTCTTCCTACTTAACTGTTCTCTGGCGAACCGCAAGGTTCCAAACTGACAAAGGACACCAACACCAGACCTCATAACACAGACCTCGACCAGGGATATTGGTCAATGACAGCGTAGTCGATGACAGCGTGAAGGTCAATGACAGGGCACGTGCCTACTGGGTAGATAAAGGGGTAGCGGGACCAACATCAGGCCAAAATAGGAATGCCGATTTCTCAGCCTCGAAGAAACAATACAAACATCAAAAGTTATCCTTTTCAAAACTCTTTTGCAATCGCAAGCTTTTGAATGGTGAGTCTGTTCCCCATGAGTGGCTCTTTTACTCTCCTTCAAAACGGTCTATTTTGTTTTGTGTGTCAGTTGTTCGGGGAAAAGGATAACATGTCAAAATTTGTGACTTGTACTGGATTTAATGACTGGAAACATGCAAATGTGTGCATAACCGAACATGGCGGATCAGAGGCCCATCGCAAATGCATGCTGACATGGATCTCTAGGACTGCAGAAAAATGACTAATTGACTCGGGGCTAAAATAGCCATTTGAGACCAGCAGCCATTATTGGACAACAAATTGTTTGGTTCCATCTCAAAATACAATTATTTGGATATACTTGAAGTTGACATTTCTACATGAACACGCTGCAAGATACGGGAATGCAGGAAGAGGCAACCAGTCTTATCTACCATTTGTATCAACTGTGCAGTTAATGGGAGAGAGGGTACTCCTAGAATTAATATTGGAACATAAAATATTTAAATATTTTTCTATTAGTGTTGATTCCACGCCAGATGTTACCCACGTAGATCAGCTGACTTTTATCATGAGATATGTCTCGCCTGATGGTAAAGTTGAGGAGCGTTTCCTAAAGTTCCTTACTATAACAAGTCACACAGGAGAATCACTTTGCTCCAAATCCACTTGGCGATAGCAGATAACATCAGGTTTACAACCAAATGTAAACAGTCGAATTGAAACCCTCAAATCTCTTTCCGGTACAAGGTGGTCTGCCCATGCACAAGCCACAAATGCAATATGCCTCAATTATGCCAATGTTATTCAGTCTTTCCTAGAAGTATCTGAGGACAAAAATCTAACTCTGGCCACACGTAATGAGGCTCTAACGCTCTATACCCGAATGGATAAACTTGAGTCAGCTTTTTCTGTAACTTGTCGAACACAACACTCCAACGTTTTCAGAATACAAGCACAACCCTTCAGGCAGTCCAAAATTGGTACTGTCTAACGCTGTACATTTGGTGGCCTCCTGGAGAGATTTTGTGGCTGGGCTCCGGGACCAGTTTGATCAGCTTTGAGGCAAAAGGAAAGGACATGTCACCAAGCATCCCAAAGCTTTACAAATCTGACACGCAATGATAGAGAAGAGGCAGAGGCAGATCCTGACATTTATCACATTCTACACTGACACTCCAACACACAAATACAGTGCATTTGGAAAGTATTCACACCCCTTGACTTTTTCCAAATAATGACAAAGCAAAAATACGTTTTTATAAATGTATTACAAATCAAAAAGTGAAATATCACATTTACATAAGTATTCTGCCCTTGAGTTGCGTTCCCATGCAAAACTAGACAGATAGCTAACAACTAAGTCTTCAATAAAACTCCCAAGGCGTGACTTTTCTTGAATGAATATATTGAAAACGTTTATGTTGTGAAACTGCAAAATACAGAAAAGAATATACTTTAGTATTCAATTCACACCGAAACACTGTAGCTGTACATTATACAATGGAAGTTGCATAAATACAAAGCACACGCTAAGGTACCATGCATCTGGCATGATGCCAAACCATATAGCTAATTGTTACTCATATGGTAATTGGCTCCTTTCATTACTCTAATAATGTACAACCATTTATGTAGAATAACAAAGCATATTACACTAGGAACAGTAACAAAACTACAGTATTGTATATTTCACAATTCGTTTGCATGACTCACGAGCAAAGTAATACAGCCAACGACATACATGAAAGGCATTGCAATTTGTGAGTAAATGCAACCAACATTGATATGTAAGCAACTCTATCAATAACAAGATTATAATCATTAGCTAAATGCTTGAATTGAACTTACAAACAAATATTTTCCAAGGCTGAAGCGTGACAAGAAATAACTACATTGAAAGACCTGCACCGTAGCGTTGTTTGTAGCTGCTTCTATGCGTGCAGAACAAATTCTCTACTTCCTGTTTGCGTAGTCTTTCTAAGTACCAGAAACATCCACTAGGGGGCAAATAACACCATTGCACACAATGAAAATCCAATTGAACCATTGTAATAAAATAATCTGTTACCTTCTAACAGGATGGCAGCACAATAAGTATTCAGATCCTTTACTCAGTATTTTGTTGAAACACCTTTGGCAGCGATTACAGCGTAGAGTCTTCTTGGGTATGATGCTACAAGCTTGGCATACCTGTATTTTGGGAGTTACTCCTATTCTTCTCTGCGTATCCTCTCAAGCTCTGTCAGGTTGGATGTGGAGTGTCGCTTACCAGCTATTTTCAGGTCTCTCCCGAGATGTTCGATCGGGTTCAAGTCCGGGCTCTGGCTGGGTCACTCAAGGACATTTAGAGACTTGTCCCTAAGCCACGCCTGCATTGTCTCAGCTGTGTGCTTAGGGTTGTTTTCCTGTTGGAAGGTGAACCTTGGCCCCAGTCTGAGGTTCTGGGCAGGTTTTCATCAAGGATCTATCTGTACTTTGCTCCGTTCATCTTTGCCTCGATCCTGCCACCATCATGCTTCACCATAGGGATGGTGCCAGGTTTTCTCCAGATGTGACACCCATCTCTGCGGAGGAACTCTGGAGCCCTGTCAGAGTGACCATTGGGTTCTTGGTCACCTCCCTGACTAAGGACCTTCTCCGCCAATTGCTCAGTTGGGCTGGGCGGACAGCACAAGAAAAACCTTGGTGATTCCAAACTTCTTCCATTTAAGAATGATGGAGGCCACTGTGTTCTTGGTGACATTCAATGCTGCAGACATTTTTGTGTACCCTTTCGCAGAGGCTCCTTTCCCACATACTGTTGACAAAAGGATGGAAGCGCTGACACTTTGACTAGGGTGAGTCCTCCTCCATGCCTGGCTCTCTCCACTCCATTAAAATAGCCTTATCCCTCTTCCTTGAGCCCCCTCGATGACCAGGGATACCTTGGTTGCGGAGATCACTCTCTTGCTTACAACCAGCCCTGGCAGTTGCAGTTACACTGGGATTGATTTGATTTGATCCTCAGACCCATACGCACAGAGAAATCTACCATCCTCAACCATGCCATGACCCTCTGGGCGTGCCCCGTGAGAGATAAAGATTGAATGAGACACACCTGCCATTCGGGATCATCAGCATCCAGAGTGCCAGTGCCCCTCTTTTACGCTCAGAAGTGGTCTGGCCTGAACAGATAATTTCTTAATGCTCTGTATCCTGGGCGTTTAATTGCTTCATCACATAACCTTTTCAGGACAGAGGGAAGATCTCCACTGCGAAGGTCCATTCAAACAACAATCTCAGCCTGTCATACAGGCGCTGATAGCTGGGTTAAACCCCCTGCTTTTCTTTTGATAGAGGGTGGGCATCGCATGCACCTAGTTTGGAAGCCTTTTTAGGGCTTCCGGACCGCTGGTGGAAGGCGTGGAGAGGTAACACCTCTCCTTCTGGCTGCTTTACCGTCTACCTGCCTGCAAAATGAGTGATTGAGCTACACAAGGTGAAAGTACACCATTCTTGCCTACTGTTGGCAGGGGATTTCCTAAGTAACCTTATTACCCGATCCAACCTTTGATGTCCAAGGTTAGTGACAACTATGCTTGCTTCACCTTAGAGCTTTTGGTTGCCCACCCCTCGCATTTCCTCTGTTTGTGTCCAGTATGCGCTTTGCACTTTTACTTGGATGGAGCGAGAGTATTGGGCTTTTTAGGCCACCTATCATACGTTTATGAGGTCTTACTGAGTGGATGTCACATATCCATTGTTGGCGCATACTTTCAGTGTTGAGGCCTCTGATGGGTGATATTGTTAGGAATATCTTGGCTTCGGAGAAAATGCCTGTGTTACGGGAGGAGTTTATATCCACATAAAGTGAGATATAGAGATGATAGTATATTTTAAATAGAACTTAGGGTTACTTGCATAACCTCGATTCTATGATAATATGAGTGAGATATCTTACCACTTTTCCCTGCTTGAAAGAGAGGCACGCTTGAGAATGACCAGAGGCAGGGCAAGTGGCGTCTTATGAAGAGGAAAGGGGCTTACCTCATTCACCACTCAACCTGTCTGTCTCCAACATATGGTGGGATTGGTATTTCCGTTGGAGAATACGCCTGAGTAAATCCCCATTAAGTGAGATATCTCACTCATATTATCATAGAACTGCAAGTAGCCCTAAGTTTCTGTCTCAAGTTCTGTAACACAATAAAGACCCGGGCCATGCCTATTCAGGACCAAATGGGAGAAAACGGATTACCTGGATTAATTTATCCAACGAGAAATGCAAGTTTCATTTTTCCATCACAAAACTTTTGTTTTGTTTACAGCACTTGCTATTCCCAGGCTGTCTCCCGTCCCAGTACAACCTGGCCCGACCCTGAACAAGCGTGTTCAGAGTGGTATGGCCACAAGCTTATCTTTATTTGCCCCTTTTTCTTCCCGAATTAGGTCCTTTGGCACATCTCTCCAACTCCTTAATGGGCTCGGGAGAGGCAAAGGCCAAGTCATGCGTCCTCCGTAACATGACCCACCTGGCTGCCTACTTCTTATCACACTACTCGCTTAACCCGGATGTCAGACGCATCAATGTGTCAGAGGGAACTCCATTCGACTGACAACCGGAGTCCGCTTGCAGGCGCCCAGCCCTGTCACAAGGAGTCGCTAGAGCATGATGAGCCAAGGAAAGCCCCACCGGCTAAACCCTTACCTACCCCAGACGGAGCTGGGCCAATTGTGCCCCGGCCTATGGGGCTCCTGGTCACGGCCGGTTGTGACACAGACTAGGATCGAACCCCAGGCTGTAGTGGCACCTCAGCACTGTAGTACAGTGCTTTGATTGCTGCGCCACCCAGGATCCCTGAAAAAAGTTTTTAAACATTTCACATTGCGTGCCCTAATGAACACAACCCACAACCATGTTTTCAATCAGCAAGAAATAAGATGCAACACTTTTGGAAACTTGGAACGATCCTCTGAAAAAATACTGCTTGAGTATCTTGTGAAGAAAAATAAAATCAAAAACATTGTGAAAGAAAGAGTCCTATGCTGATATATTTTGAGATTTACATTTTAGTCATTTAGCAGACTCTCTTATCCAGAGTAACCTACAATTAACGCATTCATTTTAAGATAGCTAGGTGGGACAACCACATATGACAGGCATAGTAAGTACACTTTTTATCAGTAAACTTGCTATCAGTAAAGTCAGAGCTAGAAGGGGGGGGGGGGAGTCAATTGCAAGTGTTGGTTCAGGAAGGTTTTTTGGGGGAGGGATAATTTAAGATACTCTTTGAAGAGGATTCAGGTGCTTTTGGATGATGGGCAGGGGCTCTGCTGTCTTAGCTTCAGAGGTAAGCTGGTTCCACCATTGGGGTGCCAGGACAGAGAAGCGCTTGGACTGGGCTGAGCGAGAGATGCCCTCCCATAGGGGAGGGGTGGGACAGCCAAGAGACAAGAGGTGGCAGAACCGAGTGCTCAGGTTGGGGTGTAGGGTTTGAGCATGGCCTGAAGGTAGGGAGGGCAGTTCCTCTTGCTGCTCCATAGGCAAGTATCACGGTCTTGTAGTGGATGCAAGCTTTGACTGGAAGCCAGTGGAGTGTGCGGAGGAGCGAGGTGTCATGGGAGAACTCGGGAATGTTGAAAACCAGGCGGGCTGCAGCATTCTGTCGCCAACAGCGAGTTTCAGTAGTCTGGGGGGGGAGATGACAAGTGCCTGGATTAGGACCTGCACCACTTCCTGTATGAGGTAGGGTCGTACTCTACAGATGATGTAGAGCAAGAACCTGCAGGAACTGCTTTGATGTTTGCAGAGAACGACAGGGTCACGCCAAGGTTCTTTGCACACTGGCAGTGAGACACTGGGGAGCGGTCAACCGTGATGGAGAGGTCTTTGAGTGGGCAGGCCTTCCCGGGTTGAATAGCAGCTCCGCCTTGTCGAGTTAGAGCTTGAGGTGGTGGGCTGACATTCAAGCTGAGATATCTGCCAGGCATGCATGTGCACCTGGGTGTCAGAAAGGGGGAAGGAGAAAAGTAGTTGAGTGTCATCTGCATAGCAATGATAGGAGAGACCATGTGAGGATATGACAGAGCCGGGTGACTTGGTGTATTTGTATTTATTGGGGATCCCCATTAGCTGCTGCCTCTTCCTGGGGTCCAAACACATTAAAGCACTTACATTATATATAAAACAAAATATTAAACAGTACATCATATAACAGTATTACACCACTACATAACTACAATACAAAATGTATAATACCACCATACAACAATATTATAATGTATGCGTGTGCGTGTCTTTACCTTTGTGTGTGTCTCTTCACAGTCCCCACTGTTCCATAATGTGTATTTTTACCTGTTTTGTAAATCTGATTCTACTGCTTGCATCAGTTACCTGATGTGTAGTAGAGTTCCATGTAGTCATGACACTATGTAGTACTGTAGTACTATAGTCTGTTCTGGTTTCTGGGGGGGTATGCATGTCTTGTGGGGTATGCGTGGGTATCTGAGCTGTGTGCTAGTATTTTAAACAGACAGCTCGGTACATTCAGCTTGTCAACACTTCTTACAGAGATTAACATTCATATCATTAATGTTAGCTCTCCAATTACTTTTCAGGGCCAGCCATGCTGCCATGTTCTGAGCCAACTGCAATTTTCTTATGTCACTCTTTGTGGCACCTGACCACACTACTGAACAGTAGTCTAGGTGCAATGAAACTAGGGCCTGTAGGACCTGCCTTGTTGATAGTGTTGTTAAGAAGGTAGAGCAATGCTTTATTATGGATAGAATGCTCCTTAGCTACTGTAGTATCAATATGTTTTGACCATGACAGTTTACAATCCAGAGTCATCCGCATACATAGACGCACTGGCTTTACTCAAAGCTAGTGGCATGTTGATAGTAAAGATTGAAAAAAGTAAAGGGGCCTAAACAGCTACCATGAGGAATAACTGATTCTACCTGGATTATGTTAGAGTGGCTTCCATTAAAGAACACCCTCTGTGTTCAGTTAGACAAGTAACTCTTAATCCACAATATAGCAGTGGGTGTAAAGCCATAACACATACGTTTTTCCAGCAGCAGACTGTGATTGAATATGGCAAAAGCTGCACTGAAGTCTAACAAAACAGCCCCCACAATCTTTTTATAATCAATTTCTCTCAGCCAATTACCAGTCATTTGTGTAAGTGCTGTGACTGAATGTCCTTCCCTATGAGCGTGCTGAAAGTCTGTTGTCAATTTGTTGTCTATTTTTTCCCCAGAAGTTTACTAAGTGTTGGTAACAGGCTGATTGGTTGGCTATTTGAGCCAATAAAGGGGGCTTTACTATTCTTCGGTAGTGGAATGACTTTTGCTTCCCTCCAGGCATGAGGTCACACTTTCTAGCAGGCTTAAATTGAAGATATGGCAAATAGTGGCAATATCGCCTGCTTTTCTCCTCAGTAATTTTCCATCCAGATTGTCAGACCCTGGTGGCTTGTCATTGTTGATAGACCACAATATTTTTTTCACCTCTTCCACACTCAATCTACAGAATTCAAAAGTGCAAAGCTTGTCTTTCATAATTTGGTCAGATATACCTGGATATGTAGTGTCAGAATTTGTTGCTGGCATGTGGGTTTTGTGATGAATGGGGCCATCTGATTCAATTAATCAACATTTAATTGAAGGTGCTCAAAGCTTTTTACTATCATTCTTCATATAATTTAATTTGTTTCATAGTATAGATTATTAAAATTATTATTTTAGTTTAGTCACATGATTTCTGAATTTGCCAATCGATTGGGCTGCCAGACCCATTTGCCATTTATTGTCCCTCATCCGTCTCATCCATACAATTTTTCAATTCCTAATCAATCCAAGGGGGTTTAACAGTTTTTTCAGTAATTATTTTAATGGGTGCATGCTTATTAGTAACTGGAATAAGAAATTTCATAAATGTGTCAAGGGCAGCGTCTGGTTACTCCTCATTACACGCCACAGACCAGAAAATATTCTTTACATCATCAACATAAGAAACACAACAAACCTTATTATATGACCTCTTATACACTATATTAGGCCCAGGCTTTGGAACTTTGGATTTCCTAGATATGGCTACTATATTGCGATTACTACATCTTATGGTTTTGGATACTACTTTGAAGCAAATTTATGCAGCATTAGTAAAGATGTGATCAATATATGTTGATGATTTCATTCCTGTGCTGTTTGTACCTACCCTGGTAGGTTGACTGACAACCTGAACCAGGTTGCAGGCACTGGTTACAGTTTGTTACAGTCAAGTTATTTCTTGAGTGGGCAGCTTGCTGAAAGCCAGTCAATATTTAAATCACCCAGAAAATATACTTCTCTGTTGATATCGCATACATTATCAAGCATTTCACACATATTATCCAGATACTGACTGTTAGCACTTGGTGGTCTATAGCAGCTTCCCACAAGAATGGGCTTTAGTAGCCATTTTACTTCAATAAGATTTAACATGAGATCCTCTCTAAGCTTTACAGGAATGATATTCTGAATATAGACCACAACACCACCCCTGTTGGCATTTATGTATTTTCGGTAGATGTTATAGCCAGGTATTGCCATCACTGTATCATCAAAGGTATTATCTAAGTGAGTGTCAGAGACAGTCAGAATATAGATGTCATCTGTTACAAGAACATTATTGACTATTTCTAGCACTTTTCTGGGTTACTTAATTGTTTTTAATAATTTACTGGGGAGCTTATCAGCAGTAGACTTGCTCATGTTATTTATATTGGAGCTGATAGTACATGGTGAGCTGAACACAGTGGACTTCCTACTAGGGCACACCACCTCAGTGCTGACATTGTAACTCTGGTTCATAGGCACATGAGTACTGCATAAAATAGCTGCAAGATAAACAGAGTGCAATTAGGGGCACATAAATTAAGTTACTTACATTGTGTCTGCCAACGCCCCTCAGATAACGTACATTTGATGCAGCATTATGACAACTCATTGTCACAATGGTAGGGATTAACTGAGCTGATATTGGGTAATTGAGAAGTCATTGTCTTAAACTTAAATCTTTGAACATACAGTTCCTCACAAAAATATCAGACACACACACACACAACACACATTAGGGTCCAATGGAGGGGCAGCAGGATGCAAGAGGGTGCTGTAGGGTCTCAGAGCGGCGCAGGTTCACTAACTCTGTCTCCTGCCACTCTGTCAGACCGCTTTGATGCTCACTCGTACACCGCTTCACCCTGTGGGCTGAGACAGAGAGGGATCACACACACACCGCATCCTTCTATATGCCACTCAGCACTTCCACAGCCAGTGTTAGTTACCACAACCACAAAATCACACCTGTGCTTATGTCTAGGTAATGAGAAAATCGGGAAAAAATGAATACGTCTGATTATTTCTGGTCTAGTGAACGATGACAACCGAGCTCGCTGCCCAGATTTACATAATTAGAAAGAGGAGATTCTCTTGATTAAAATGGCATCCGGCCTCCCGGGTGGCACAGTGGTTAAGGGCGCTGTACTGCAGCACCAGCTGTGCCACCAGAGACTCTGGGTTTGCACCCAAGCTCTGGAGGGTTTGGCCTGTAGGGAAATCCTTGTCTCATCGCGCACCAGCGACTCCTGTGGTGGGCCGCGCGCAGTGCGCGCTAACCAAGGTTACCAGGTGCTCGGTGTTTCCTCCGACACATTGGTGCGGCTGGCTTCCGGGTTGGATGGCGCTGTGTTAAGAAGCAGTGCGGCTTGGTTGGGTTGTGTATCGGAGGACGCATTACTTTCAACCTTCGTCTCTCCCGAGCCCGTACGGGAGTTGTAAGCGATGAGACAAGATAGTAGCTACTAAACAATTGGATACCACGAAATTGGGGAGAAAAAGGGGTAAAATTCAAAAGAAAAAAAGAAAAAAAAAGAAAATGGCATCCGACTTTAAAAAATCTAAATATACACATTGCGAGATATTTGGCGAAATAGACAGACATACATAAACTATGGCAAGCAGCTGGTAAATATGGTCATATTATGAAACTGGGCTCCACGGCGGATGCAATGAACTAGTTTTTAATCAGAAAAAAGCATTGTTAAAAATGTAATGTGTCCAGCCTATCTACAGGACCTCCACCAGCCACAAAAGCTAAGTAACGTTAATAACATTAACACTATGCCATCTAATTGCAGTCCCTGTACTCATAATATACAGGAGAACTATCGCCTTATGGTGAGGATAGCCATGTTGCAAGCGCAGCTTCAGATGCAATCGTTAGGCAAGGGAAATTTAAGTGTAGGAAAGGATGAAACAGCGTCTGTGCCACCAGTAAGTACAGAGAGTAGTATAAATCTCTCCGCACAGTCCCAGCAGCCGGACAATTTTCTCAAGGCTTCTGGAAAGAAATGCTGTCGGTATGCTCAACCAGTGTCGCTCATTCAGTCGACAGAAACTTTAAACCGGTTATCCCCATTCAGCAGCGAGTCGGAGTCAGAAGCTGAGCCTTCTCAGGCCTCCCCACCCGTTACAGGTTCTGAGCCGCTGAAGCCTCCTACCATTAGCTCTGACAGATTGAAAACCTAGTCATTGGTGACTCCATCATCCTCAATATTAGTCTTTTTTTTAAATCATCCAGCGATCATACACTGTTTACCAGGGGGCAGGGCTGCTGACGTGAAGGCTAATCTGAAGAGGGTTCTGGCAAGCGTAGAGAGTATAGGGATATTGTTATCCACACCGGCACCAACAATGTTAGGATAAAACAGTCAGGGGTCTCCAAGCGCAACATATCTTCAGCATGTAAATTAGCTAGAAATATGTCAGCATCAAGTAATTGTCTCTGGCCCCCTCACAGTTAGGGGGAGTGATGAGCTCTACAGCAGTCACACAACTCAATCCCTGGTTAAACTGCTCTCTGCCCCTCCCAAAAGATAGAATTGTAAATAATTGTCCCTCTTTCTTTCACAAACAGGACCAAGCCTGGACTGCTGAGGAGTGACGGACTCCATCGTAGCTGGAGGGGTGCTTTCATATTATGGAGGGGTGCTTTCTATCAATATAGACAGGACTCTAACTCCTCTAGCTCCACAATGAGAGGGTGCAGGCCAGGCAGCAGGCTGTTAGCCAGCCTGCCAGCTTAGTGGAGTCTGCCACTAGCACAGTCAGTGTAGACAGCTCAGCTATCCCCACAGACTGTCTGTGCCTCAATCTAGCTTGGGCATCTTGATGTGATTGCCCTGACTAAAACATGGCTCAAGCCTGATTAATTTACTGTGTTAAATGAGGCCTCTCCTCCTGGTTACATCAGTGACCATGTCCCCTGCGCATCCTGCAAAGGCGAAGGTGTTGCTAACATTTACGACAGCAATATCAATTTACAAAAAAGACAATGGCTGTGTTTTATCCTTTTGAGCTTTTAGTCACGAAATCTATGCAGCCTACTCATTAAAGGTAAATTACGTTTAAATGGCATCCGACCAACGCTCTGCATCTGTCCTCATACTCCTAGACCTTAGTGCTGCTTTTGACACCATCAATCATCACATTCTTTTGGAGAGATTGGAAACCCTAATTGGTCTACATGGACAAGTTCTTGCCTAGTTAAGATCTTATCTGTCAGAAAGATATCAGTTTGTCTCTGTGGATGGTTTGTCCTCAAATCAATTGGAAGTTTCGGTGTTCCTCAAGGTTCTGTTTTAGGGCCACTATTGTTTTCATTATATATTCTACCTCTTGGTGATGTCATTTGGGAACACAATGTCAACTTTCACTGCTATGCGGACGACACACAGCTGTATATTTCGATGAAACATGGTGAAGCCCCAAAATTGCCTACCCTGCAAGCCTGTGTTTCAGACCTAAGGAAGTGGATGGTGGCAAATGTTTTACTTTTCAACATGGACAAAACAGAAATGGTGTTCTAGGTCCCAGGAAACAAATAGATCTGACAATTAATATTGATGTTTGTACAACCATCTCAAATAAAACTGTGAAGGACCTCTGTGTTACTCTGGACCCTGATCTCTCTTTTGACGAACATACTGTATCAAGAACAGCTTTCTTCCATCTTCGTAACATTGCAAAACTGAGAAACTTGTCAAAAATTTTGCAGAAAAGCTATCACTTCTAGATTAGATTACTGCAATGATCTACTCTCCGGCTACTCAGATAAAGCACTTAATAAACTTCAGTTAGCGCTAAACACGGCTACTAGAATCTTAACTAGAACCAAAACATTTGATCATATTACTCCAGTGCTAGGTTTTACTGTTAACCTACAAAGCATTACATGGGCTTGCTCCAACCTATCTCTCTGATTTTTTCCTGCCATACATACCTACACGTACACTACGGTCACTAGACGCAGGCCTCCGTATTGTCCATAGAATTTCGAAGAAAACAGCTGGAAGCCAGGCTTTCTCCTATAGAGCTCAATTTCTATGGAATGGTCTGCCTATCCATGTGAGAGACGCAGACTCGGTCTGGACTCATCTCTTCAGTAGGTCCTATGACTGAGTGTAGTCAGACCAGGGAGTGCCAAGGTGAAAGGCAAGGCACTGGAGCAAGGAACCTGTCTCTGCCTGGCCGGCTCCCCACTCTCCACTGGGATTCCCTGACTCTATTACGGGGGCTGAGTCACTAGCTTACTAGTGCTCTTCCATGCCGTCCCTAGGAGGGATGCGTCTCTTGAGTGGGTTGAGTCACTGACGTGATCTTCCTGTCCGGTTTTGCACTCCCTTGGGCTTGTGCGGTGTAGGAGATCTTAATGGTCTGTACTCAGCCTTGTCTCAGGGTAGTAAGTTGGTGGTCTGTTGATATCCCTCTAATGGTGTGGGGGCTGTGCTTTTGCAATGTGGGTGGGGTTATATCCTGCCTGGTTGGCCCTGTCCGGGGGCCACAGTGTCCCCAGACCTCCCCCTGTCTCAGCATCCAGTATCTATGCTACAATAGTCTATGTGCTGAGGGGCTAGAGTTATGGTTGATGTAATTCTCCTGTCTTATATGGAGTCCTATGGAACCTTATCTACGGCTATGGAACCCTGACCTGTTCACCGGACGTGCTACCTTGTCCTCAACTTTCTCTCTCTCTCTCTACCGTACCTGTTGTGTTGACCTCTGAATGTTTGGCTTTGAAAAGCCAACTAACATTTACTCCTGAGATAATGACCTGTTGCACTGACCTACTGACCTACAACCACTGTGATTATTATTTCACCCGGCTGGTCATCTATGAACTTTTGAACATCTTGAAGAACGATCTGGTCTTAATAGCCATGTACTCTTATAATCTCCACCGGCATAGCCAGAAGGACTGGCAACCCACCAGAGCCTGGTTCCCCTCTAGGTTTTTTCCTAGGTTCCTAGCCACCGTGCCTCTTCGTCTGCATTGCTTGCTGTTTGTGGTTTATGCTTAGTATCTGTAAAGCACTTTGTGACATCTGCTGATGTAAAAAGGGCTTTATAAATACATGTGATATGTCTCACCAAGCATTGTTGCTTACTCACTTTTCTGTATCGACCATATTGTTCCATTATAAGAAATATGAACAATATTTGCTTGTCTATCTGCTGCCCTCTAGTGGTCTATCTTCAGAGATACAAATTCAAAGCTGTCACAATTATGAATATCAAAGAACATAAATTGAGAAATATTTTCACACCTAGAGTGCCTGACTACTTACCAATAGCCAGCATCAGTTCACTGACTTGATTCCCTGACTTGGCCGAGGTCTCCATAAAAAGCAAGCCTCTGTCAACGGCAAGACTATGCCCTTCCTATGAAATGAATAGAGAGGATCAAGCATTAATCAAATATGAGTGGTACATTGCACTGCTGTCATGTGGTGACCAATGTGAAAGTACAGTACAATGTGTATGTGTGTGTGAAGGGATGTTTATGTCAGATTGATCATCATATAGGAGTACCGTTAATATCCACATGGGACATTCTGTATGTATGACTGAGTCTCCCTACAGCCTGGGTGAATGTGTTTGTTTGCTGTAATATGTACAGTGTATGTGGTGTGTTATAGGGGCTGGTGCAAGTGTGACTATGCATGAGTGTGTATTTGTGTGTGTTGTTTGTATACAGTGAGTACAGTACCTGTAATGTCACCTGGCGCAGCTCTGAAAGATCCCCCTTGTTTCCTACTAGTACCATCACGGTGGAAGCCGGAATATAGTGCTTCTCCAGCTCCCGAAGCCACATCTGGGCCCTTATGAAGCTCTCCTAAACACACACACTGTGAGTGACAGAGGTATTGGGACAGTGACACATTTTTTTTGTTTTGGCTCTGTACTGCAGCACTTACACTACAGGTCAAAAGTTTTAGAACACCTACTCATTCAAGGGGTTTTCTTTATTTGTAATATTGTCTACATTGTAGAATACAAGGGAAGACATCAAAACTATTAAATACCACATATGGAATCATTTAGTAACCAAAAAATATATTTTATATTTGAGATTCTTCAAATAGCCACCCTTTGCCTTGATGACAGCTTTGCAAACTCTTGGCATTCAATCAGCTTCCCCTGAAATGCTATTCCACCAGTCATGAAGAAGTTCCCACATATGCTGAGCACTTGTTGACTGCTTTTCCTTCACTCTGTGGTCCACCTCAACCCAAGCCATCTCAATTTGGTTGAGGTCGGGGGATTGTGGTCATCTGATGCAGCACTCCATCACTTTCCTTTTTGGTAAAATAGCCTTTACACAGCCTGGAGGTGTGTTGGGTCATTGTACTGTTGAAAAACAAATTATATTCCCACTAAGCCCAAACCAGATGCAATGGCGTATTGCTGCAGAATGTTGCGGTAGCCATGCTGGTTAAGTGTCCCTTGAACCACAGACAGTTTCACCAGCAAAGCACCAGCAAAGCACCCCCACACCATAACACCTCCTCCTCCATGCTTTACGGTGGGAAATACACATGCAGAGATCATCCGTTCACCCACACAGCATCTCACAAAGATAGCGGTTGGAACCAAAAATCTCAAATTTTGAGATTTCCACGACAAATTTCCACCGGTCTAATGTCCATTGCTTGTGTTTCATGGACCAAACAAGTCTCTTCATCTTATTTGTGTCCTTTAGTAGTGGTTTCTTTGCAGCAATTCAACCACGAAGGCCTGATTCACACAGTCTCATCTGAACAGTTGATGTTGAGATGTGTCTGTTACCTGAACTCCTTGAAGTATTTATTTGGGCTGCAATTCCTGAGGCTGGTAACTCTAATGAACTTATCCTCTGCAGCAGAGGTAACTCTGGGTCTTCCATTCCTGTGGCGGTCCTCATGAAAGACAGTTTCATCATAGCGCTCGATTGTTTTTGCAACTGCACTTGAAGAAACGTTAAAAGTTCTTGACATTTGTTGTATTGACTGACCTTCATGTCTTAAAGAAATGATGGACTGTTGTTTCTATTTGCTTATTTGAGCTGTTCTTGCCATAATATGGACTTGGTCTTTTACCAAATAGGGCTGTCTTCTGTATACC
This sequence comes from Oncorhynchus mykiss, assembly GCF_013265735.2. NCBI lineage: Eukaryota > Metazoa > Chordata > Actinopteri > Salmoniformes > Salmonidae > Oncorhynchus > Oncorhynchus mykiss. Next base: position 4,768,771 of record NC_048586.1, on the reverse strand, counting down.
AACCCTACCTTGTCAGAACACAACTGATTGGCTCAAACTTATTAAGAAGGAAAGAAATTCCATAAATGAACTTTTAACAAGGCACACCTGTTAATTGAATGAAGCTGGTTGAGAGAATGCCAAGAGTGTCCAAAACTGTCATCAAGGGAAAGGGTGGCTATTTGAATTCAAATATTAAATATATTTTCGTTACAACATGATTCCATATGATTCCATATGTGTTATTTCATAGTTTTGATGTCTTCCCTTGCATTCTACAATGTAGAAAATAGTAAAAAAATAAATAAAAACCCTAGAATGAGTAGGCGTTCTTAAACTTTTGACCGGTAGTGTATATAATGACTATGAGGTGCAGACTGTCAGCTTTAATCTGAGGGTATTTTCATCCATATCGGGTGAACCGTTTCAGAATTACAGCACTTTCTGTACAATGTCCCCTTATTTTATGGGAACAAAAGTATTGGGACAAATTCACTTATGTGTATTAAAGCAGTCAAAAGTTTAGTATTTGGTCCCATATTTCTAGCACACAATGATTACATCAAGCTTGTGGCTCTACAAACTTGTTAGATGCATTAGCAATTTGTTTTGGTTGTATTTCAGATTATTTTGTGCCCAATATAAATAAATAATGGATTGTGTAATTTTGCAGTCACTTTTAGTGTAAATATAAATATAATATATTTCTAAACACTTCTACATTAATGTCGATGGTAACCATGGTTATGGACAGTTCTACATTTATCATGAATAATGATGAGTGAAAAAGTTACAGTTTGTGTTCGTGTGTTTGCATTAGTTTTACTCGTTTGCTGATATCGTACACCACCAGTGCTGCATGGGCTCCTCTGTAGTACAGCGGGGTAACACTGTGGTATTTCTCCTGTCCCGCCGTGTCCCAGATCTCAAAGTGAAATGTGACATCACTCAGACACACCACCTGGGTGAAGTAGGCACCTGGGGGGGGACAGAATATACTGTGACACCAGGTAGAATGAAGACATACAGTAACTTACCCTAACAGGCAACATTCTTCAACTAGATCCCTGAGGTTAAGCACAATGACATACTACAATGTTACTCAAACTTTAATCCACATCCCTAATACGAAGTTAGAGTGGCCAGTTTGCAAATTATGGTGGAAAATAAGTATTTGGTCACCTACAAACAAGCAGGATTTTTGGCTTTCACAGACCTGTAACTTCTTCTTTAAGAGGCTCCTTTGCCCCACTGTACATTATTTTATTTTATTTTATTTTTTATTTCACCTTTATTTAACCAGATAGGCTAGTTGAGAACAAGTTCTCACTTGCAACTGCGACCTCGCCAAGATAAAGCAAAGCAGTACGACACATACAACAACACAGAGTTACACATGGAGTAAACAAGCATACAATCAATAATACAGTAGAAAAAGTATATTTACAGCATGTGCAAATGAGGTAGGATAAGAGATAAATAAATAGGCCATGGTCGCAAAGTAATTACAATTTAGCAATTTAACATCTGGATAGTAGGGTGTGCAGAAGATTAATGTGCAAGTTGAGATACTGGGGTGCAAAGGAGCAAGATAAATAAATAAATAAATAAATAAATACAGTATGGGGATTAGGTAGATTGGATGGGCTATTTACAGATGAGCTATGTACAGGTGCAGTGATCTGTGAGCTGCTCTGACAGCTGGTGAGGGAGATAAGTGTTTCCAGTTTCAGAGAGTTTTGTAGTTCGTTCCAGTCATTGGCAGCAGAGAACTGGAAGGAGAGGCGGCCAAAGGAAGAATTGGTTTTGGGGGTGACCAGAGAGATATACCTGCTGGAGCGCCACATGAGGGTGCTGCTATGGTGACCAGCGAGCTGAGATAAGGGGGGACTTTACCTAGCAGGGTCTTGTAGATGACCTGGAGCCAGTGGGTTTGGCGACGAGTATGAAGCGAGGGCCAGCCAACGAGAGCATGCAGGTCGCAGTGGTGGGTAGTATATGGGGCTTTGGTGACAAAACGGATGGCACTGTGATAGACTGAATCCAATTTATTGAGTAGGGTATTGGAGGCTATTTTGTAAATGACATCGCCAAAGTCGAGGATCGGTAGGATGGTCAGTTTTACAAGGGTATGTTTGGCAGCATGAGTAAAGGATGCTTTGTTGCGAAATAGGAAGCCAATTCTAGATTTAACTTAGGATTGGAGATGTTTGATGTGAGTCTGGAAGGAGAGTTTACAGTCTAACCAGACACCTAGGTATTTGTAGTTGTCAACATATTCTATGTCAGACCGTCCAGAGTAGTGATGTTGGACGGGCGGGCAGGTGCAGGCAGCGATCGGTTGAAGAGCAGGCATTTAGTTTTACTTGTATTTAAGAGCAATGGAGGCCACGGAAAGAGAGTTGTATGGCATTGAAGCTCATCTGGAGGGTTGGTAACAGTGTCCAAAGAAGGGCCAGAAGTATACAGAATGGTGTCGTCTGCAAAGAGGTGGATCAGAGACTCACACCAGCAGCAAGAGTGACATCAATGATGTATACAGAGAAGAGAGTCGGTCCAAGAATTTAACCCTGAGGCACCCCCATAGAGACTGCCAGAGGCCCGGACAACAGGCCCTCCGATTTGACACACTGAACTCTATCAGCGAAGTAGTTGGTGAACCAGGCGAGGCAATCATTTGAGAAACCAACTATCGAGTCTGCCGATGAGGATGTGGTAATTGACAGAGTCGAAAGCCTTGGCCAGATCAATGAATGCAGCTGCACAGTATTGTTTCTTATCGATGGCGGTTAAGATATCGTTTAGGACATTGAGCGTGGCTGAGGTGCACCCATGACCAGCTCTGAAACCATAGCGGGGAAAGTGTGGTGGGATTCAAAATGGACGGTAATCTGTTTGTTGACTTGGCTTTCGAAGACCTTAGAAAGGCAGGGTAGGATAGATATAGGTCTGTAGCAGTTTGGGGCAAGAGTGTCCCCCCCTTTGAAGAGTGGGATGACCGCAGCTGCTTTCCAATCTTTGGGAATCTCAGACAACATGAAAGAGAGGTTGAACAGGCTAGTAATAGGGGTTGCAACAATTTCGGGTGGTCTATAGCAAGCGGCAGCGGTGAGAGACTTGTTTCTGGAAAGGTGAATTTTAGGAAGTAGAAGCTCAAATTGTTTTGGTACAGACTTGGATAGTAAGATAGAAACTTGTAGGGTTCTATCTCTGTAGTAGATTGCAACACCGCCCCCTTTGGCAGTTCTATCTTGCCGGAAAATGTTATAGTTAGGGATGGAAATTTCAGGGTTTTTGGTTGTTTTCCTAAGCCAGGATTCAGACACGGCTAAGACATACGGGTTGGCAGAATGTGCTAAAGCAGTGAATAAAGCAAACTTAGGGAGTAGGCCTCTAATGTTAACATGCATGAAACCAAGGCTTTTACGGTTACAGAAGTCAACAAATGAGAGCACCTGGGGAATAGGAGTGGCGCTAGGCACTGCAGGTCCTGGATTAACCTCTACGTCACCAGAGGAACAGAGGAGAAGTAGGATAAGGGTACGGCTAAAGGCTATAAGAACTGGCCGTCTAGCACGTTCGGAACAGAGAGTAAAGGGAGCAGGTTTCTGGGCACGATAGCATAGATTCAAGGCATAATGTACAGACAAAGGTATGGAAGGAAGAGAGTACATTGGAGGTAAACCTAGCCATTGAGTAATATATAGAGAGATATAGTCTCTAGAGATGTTTAAACTAGGTGATGTCATCGCATATGTGGGAGGTGGAACAACATGGTTGGTTAAGGCATATTGAGCAGGGCTAAAGGCTCTACGGTGAAATAAGACAGTAATCACTAACCAGGACAGTAATGGACAAGGCATATTGTTGATATTAGGGAGAGGCATGCATAGCCAAGTGATTGTATGGGTCCAGTGAGTGGTTGGGCTGGCTGGGGACACGGCGATTCAGACAGTTAGCAGGCCGGGGCTAGCAAGCTAGCATAAGGGCCTTAGAGGGACGTCGCGATGGGGGAAAAGTCTGTTTTTGCCTCCTCGTGCGTTGACGTCTATAGACCAGTTGTGGTATTAGTAGGGTTCCAAGGGGCAGAGGGGTCCAAGTCCAATTGGCAAAATGGGTATAGTGGTCCAAGAAACTGGCCGGTGGATCAGCTAACAGTCCAATATGCTATAGATAGCTAGCAGGCCACGGTTAGCAGAATGGGCTTTCACGGGGTGTCGAGCCTGAGTGGCATGTTGGGATCCTCGTGCAGATTATGTTGGTATTCCAGTCGTGAAGGATCGGCAGGGTTCCGTGCCCCGTACCGGCAGTAGAAGGGGTGGGATATTGTAGCCGAGGAGTGGGCTTCAGGATCCCAGGAGCCCTAGCCGGGAGATGGGTCTAGCATGGGCTAGCCCCAGTCTAGTTGGTGCTTGCTCCGGGGACGGAAACGTTAGCCAGGAGTAGTCAACCCGGGTTGCGGTTAGCTAGCTGCCATGATCCAGATGAAAGGGTTCAGAGTTTGCGGTAAGAATCCAGGGAAATGGAGAGAAAAATAGGTCCGGTATGCTCTGGTTTGAAAAGCGTTGTACGAACTGGTGAGAGCTTTCCGAGCTAAAGGTTAGCTGATGACCCCTAGCAGTGATTAGCTTACTGATAGTTGATAGCTGGTAGCTAGTTAGCTAGCTAGCTTCAGTTGAGGTATTCCAGTTCGGAGGTAAATAGAAATACGTTAGAAAAAAAACAGATCCACACCACATTGGGTGAGGCGGGTTGCAGGAGAGTATTTTGAAGTTGAGGTTTGGGAAAAATATTAAAAAGAATGCGAAGAAAAATATATAAAAATATATATACATGGGACAAGACAAAGATGTCTGACTGCAAAGCGATCTTGTATTCAAATAACAACAGAGCAACAATGTTCTTGACAAAATATACCAGAGAGACAACTTAGCTTAGGGCTATAAAATAAGATACTACTATATGAAAAAACAAGCTCCTGAAAAACGCTAAATGTGCACAGCTGAAATAACATGCCACAGAAGTATATACATACCTTTGGCACTAGGAGCATAATGCTGTAATAGCCATGCATATGATACCAATACACATGTATCCACCCTAATACTACTAATGACACAGAATTATATCACGTATATGTGTACTCACAGCCTACGGTGGGTAAAGTGCCTTTAAACTCATCCTTGCTGAAACGTATTGCCAGACTGGACTTCCCCACCCCAGAGCTTCCCAACAGCACCATCTTCACCCGTATTGTCCTGGTGTCTCGTGTTGGAGTTGTTGGCCCAGGTGACCGGGGCCCTGTTGATTCCCTCCTTTGAGTTCTCTTCCCCATCCAGAGAGGAGGGACACCCACAGGATACTCCACGGTTGCTGGTACAGACAAAGCCAGCGGTCATAGAATCCAAATATCTGGTGTTGTAGTTTCAGCTTTAGAACTCACAAGTACACAAGACGGTTAAATTAATCATGTGAAACCAGTAAAATCTTAGAGGATTATGAAGGTTAGTCCTCTAATTTATCTTGTTATAGGTGAAGATCAAACCAAAGTCCAACGTTGGATCGCAGACCACAATATAACACCTCACACCAGCTAGGCTGTAAAAAGGTAAAGCTAATAAAAATTCTGCTATCTGAAGAAACGGTAAATAAGAGGTCAAGATAAAGACAATACAAGTGCTAAAGCAAAAACAAGACTAATTTCCCCAGAGACAGAGAGCAGCTGCAAGAGCAGTGCTGCAATTCTGATAAATATGGGATATGGCCTTTTTTAACTTCACTTCTTTACTTTGGTTTCTGCATAGGACACCAAAATAAAGGAATTGAAACTTAATCATGCTTTTCAAAATACCCACAGTCACATGGGATAATGGACTGATGTTGAAAGGCATCATACACATATAGCTTGACAATTACATTTATTTCAATGAGAAATACAAAAAACAAGTGAGTCATTTCACTGGCTCCTACTTTATTGTTGATTATAATAAAACAACTTTAACACAACCATCATACCCAACCATTATGTCCTGCAGAAATGCATGGCCTGATTTTTTATGTGGTTTGTTATGAAAGATTTATGTCAAACCTAATAATATCTTGGCCTGAAGGACAATGTTTGGTATGCTGACCACACCGCCTGCGTCTGGTGCGTGAGCGTTGCAAAATAAATGTACACATGCATGTTATTCAATCATTGCACCCACACTCAACGACCGTCCGGTAGCCAGGCACTAAACTTGTTTCTATTTGTGAAGCTTGATGCGCTGCAAGTCCAGCCTCTCCCATCTCCTCATTGGTTTTTAGGAGCAACGTGGTTGATTGAAGGATGAACTGAGGTCCACACTCCAGTCCAGTTGGTGGTGGTAATGCACCTTAAAGACAGTTGCCAACTAATAAAGTCCAAAGAAGAAGAAGACTGAAGGAGGAGAGATTACTGGAAACTAAATTGTGATTAGTTCCAGGTGCTGCAGGTTAGTGAGGGGGGTTGTGAATAACTGCCTGGTGTTTCCCTGTGTCCAGCAGATGGTTGAGTTGGGGTCCTTGCTGGGTGGACGGATAGTCTATGGATCGGTCAAGATGGCGAATGGCGAGAAGGGGAGTGTGAGAGAGTCTTGGAGGTCGGAAATGGTGGGGAGAAGTGCAGACGAAATGGAGGAAATTTAGAACGATTTGGTGAAGCTACAGCTGTGCTGGAATGAGAACAATATAGGTCTCAGTTCTGATGGTATGAAGCGGGAGGATGAGGGTCAAGGACCGCTATTGCCGATATTGGAAAGACATAGGAAGAAGAGAGATCATGATACAGAAAGCAGTGGAGCGTCTAGTAAAGAAAGCATGAAGAGGGTCAAGGTAGGAAGCAAGAGTAATGATGTGTTGGAGTGGAAAGTGGTGATAGTGTTTGAGACCACAGGGCCTCACTTACACCCTATCCGACTAACTAATGCCGTAGAGAAAGAGGCAAGTGAAGTGAAATTAGCTTGGTTCATTGGAAATGGTAGATTGTTAATATTGTGTGGTAGCCATGGAAAAGCTTAATGGGAAGAAGATTAAAAGCTGTGTCCCTGGTATTTATGCTAGATTGAATGGAACGATCACTGGGGTCCCAATATATATGTCGATGGGTGATATTAAAGAAAATGTGAAGGGGGGCAGAGTGATTGAGGCCAAAATGTTGATCAGAAGGAAAGTGGGTCAAAGAAGTGAAAGCTTATCAGTGATGCTGAGGTTTGAGAAAAGTACAGATAGGATTCCTGAGTTTCATTGTTTGAGAATTTGGCCCATATGCACTGCGTTGTTTTAAATGCTAAAGAATGGGACATGCTCAGTGTAAAGGAAAGAAACGATGTGCCAAGTGTGGAGGGGAACATGATTATGGGGAATGTGGAAGCAATATGAGGGTTATTTTGGGGGAGAACACCTGCAGCATTTGGTGGATGCCAGGTACAGAGAAAGGCTAGAGATGCTCAGAGATATAGGATCAGTCATGATGTATCATATGCAGAGGCCGTAAAACAGATTGGTAGTACTACAGTGCGGACTGATGGAGCTTACATTGACATACCTGTATTAAGTGGACCTACTATCAAGGCTAGTGCTTTTGATTGGTGCCGAAGGAGATGGCTGCCATTTTACGATCCTGTAACCAATTGTGCATGTTTCTTTGCGTAATTTGTAACTTATTTTGTACATAATGTTTCTGCCACCGTGTCTTATGATCGAAAAGAGCTTCTAGATATCAGGACAGCGATTACTCACCCCATACTGGAGGAATACTTTTTCTTCAATGACTCAGATGGGAAGGATTTACTTCAGATGCCCGACAAGGCCCTCATCCCTGTCATTCGCAGGAGAAAGAGACAGAGTTATTGAAGACGAAGGTCAGGCTTCCTTGTAAGGATCCGTCACCGAGAGGGTAATCTACCTTTACCATCGGTCCTATTAACCAACGTACAATCAATCGAAAATAAAATAGCCGAACTATGAGCATGTGTATCCTACCAACGGGACATAAAAATAAAAAAAAACTGTAATATCTTGTGTTTCACTGACTTGTGGCTGACCGACGACATGATTAACATACAGCTGGCAGGTTTTAAGCTTTTTCGGCAGGATAGAACAGAGGCCTCTGGTTAGACAAGGGGTGATGGTCTATGTATATTTGTAAACAACAGCTTGTGCACGAAATCTAAGGAAGTCTTGAGGTTTTGCTCGCCTGAGGTAGAGTATCTCATGATAAGCTGTAGACCACACTATTTACCAATAGTTTTCATCTGTACTAAGACCGCACTCAATGAGCTGTATACGGCCATAAACAAACAGGAAAATGCTCATCCAGAGGCAGCGCTCTTAGTGGTCGGGGACTTTAATGCAGGGAAACTCAAATCCGTTTTACCTAATTCCTACCAGCATGTTAAATGTGCAACCAGAGGGAAAAAAACTCTAGACCACCTTTACTCAACACACAGAGTCGTGTACAAAGCTCTCCCTCGTCCTCCATTTGGCAAATCTGACCATAATTCTATCCTCCTGATTCCTGCTTACAAGCAAACACTAAAGCAGGAAGCACCAGTGACTCTGTCAATAAGAAAGTGATAAGATGAAGCAGAAGCTAAGCTACAGGACTGTTTTGCTAGCACAGAGTGAAATATGTTCCGAGATTCTTCCGTTGGCATTGAGGAGTACACCACATCAGTCACTGACTTCATCAATAAGTGCATCGATGATGTCGTCCCCACAGCGACCGTACGTACATACCCCAACCAGATACCATGGATTACAGGCAACATCCGCACTGAACTAAAGGGTAGAGCTGCCACTTTCAAGCAGAGGGACTCTAACCCTTAACCCTTAACCCCGAAATTCTACTATGCCCTCCGACAAACCATCAAACAAGCAAAGCGTCGATACAGGACTAAGATTGAATCATACTACACTGGCTCCGATGCTCGTCGGATGTGGTAGGGCTTGCAAACTATTACAGACTACAAAAGGAAGCACAGCCGCGAGCTGCCCAGTGACACGAGCCTACCAACTGGCAAGTGTCTTCACTGACATTTTCAACCTGTCCCTGATTGAGTCTGTAATACCAACATGTTTCAAGCAGACGACCATAGTCCCTGTGCCCAAGAACACTAACCTTCCTAAATGACGACCGACTCGTGACACTCAAGTCTCTAGTCATGAAGTGCTTTGAAAGGCTGGTCATGGCTCATATCAACCCCATTATCCCAGAATCCCTAGACCCACTCCAATTTGAATACCGCCCCAACGGATCCACAGATGATGCAATCTCTATTGCATTCAACACTGCCCTTTCCCACCTGGACAAAAATAACACCTATGTGAGAAGGCTATTCATTGACTACAGCTCAGCGTTCAACACCATAGTGCCCTCAAAGCTCATCACTAAGCAAAGGACCCTGGGACTAAACACCTCCCTCTGCAGCTGGATCCTGGACTTCCTGATGGACCGCCCCAGGTGGTAAGGGTAGGTAACAACACATCCGCCACACTGATCCTCAACACGGGGGCCCCTCAGGGGTGCGTGCTCAGTCCCCTCTTGCACTCCCTGTTCACCCACGACTGCATGGCCAGGCATGACTCCAACACCATCATTAAGTTTGCAGACGACACAACAGTGGTCCCGACAACGATGAGACAGCCTATAGTGAGGAGGTCAGAGATCTTGCCATGTGCTGCCAGGACAACAACCTCTCCCTCAATTTGATCAAGACAAAGGAGATGATTGTGGACTACAGGAAAAGGAGGACCGAGCACGCCCCCATTCTCATCGACAGGGCTGCAGTGGCGCAGGTTGAAAGCTTCAAGTTCCTTGGTGTCCACATCACCAACAAACTAACATGGTCCAAGCACACCAAGACAGTTGTGAAGAGGGTACGACAAGCTATTCCCCCTCAGGAGACAGAAAATATTTGGCATGGGTCCTCAGATCCTCAAAAGGTTCTACAGCTGCATCATCAAGAGCATCCTGACTGGTTGCATCACTGCCTAGTATGGCAACTGCTTGGCCTCCAACCACAAGGCACTACAGAGGGTAGTGCGTAAGGCCCAGTACATCACTGGGGCCAAGCTTCCTGCCATCCAGGATCTCTATACTAGGCGGTGTCAGAGGAAGGCCCTAAAAATGGTCAGACTTCAGACACTCTAGTCATGTACTGTTCTCTCTGCTACTGCTCGGCAAGCGGCACCGGGGCACCAAGTCTAGGTCCAAAAGGCTTCTTAACCGAGTCTACCCACAAGCCATAAGACTCCTGAACAGCTAATCAAAGGGCTACCCAGACCCCTCTTTTACACTGCTGCTACTCTCTGTTTATTATCTATGTATAGTCACTTTAACTCTACCTACATGTACATGTTACCTCAATGACCTCGACAAACCGGTGCCCCCGCACATTGACTCTGTACCAGTACCCCCTGTATATAGACTCGCTTTTGTTATTTTACTCCTGCTGTTTAAATATTTGTTACTTTATTTTAAAAAATGGACATGTTTTTTACTTAACACTTTTTTCCCTTTAACTTCTTAAGGCATTGTTGGTTAAGGGCTTGTTAAGTAAGCATTTCACTCTAAGGTCTACTGTTGTATTCGGCACATGTGACAAATACAATTTGATATGATTTGATTGTCCTGGCATGGTTTTGAGGCCTGTTCAGAAATCTTATGCTCATAAATGTGCAGTGTCAAAGGACACTTTGATAATGAATAACGTTGATTTCATAGCTTTTATTGGTAAGGTTATCAATACGACTCGGGTTGTGGAAAGCAGAAATGCCAGGTTGAAGGTTATTGTGGAGACGGTAAAAGAGATATTTGGGGTATCAGATGTTACTGTTGAAATGGTTGTTGACATGCTGAACAGAGTGGACTAAGTTTTATAGACTTTAACCTTTGCCAAATGTTCTAAACAGCGCTTTGTTCAGGAGTGCAAGGGTGAATTGACATAATGCATACCAGCGTTTCACAGTCTTTGTTTTCCCTAACGGAAATATGCAATTAATGCTAGAACGCAGCAATAGGATCTCGCTAGCTCGTGATTGGCTCTGCACACCTCCTTTCCTACTCTGCCCACTGATTAATTTGCTCCTGTTGGAAACGACAGGCTGTGGTCTATCTTGGTTTAGTTATCTTTGGTTTAGTTGTATTGTTATTTATTCGAGGACTTCGTTAAACAAGGTAATGTAGCGGATACACCTTCTCCCTGTCATAATTGGAACATCAAAACCAGTACACTATAAACATGACTGTTTTTTGTTTATTGCTAAACGTTTTTGAATGGTCAACCTAGTCTAGATATCTCTCAGGTTCCTTGCAAGACATGTGCCTAACACCAGAGGGAGTCATTGCTTGTATGCCAAGTAGAGTTATCATTTTTTGAGAGGTTTCCAAGTTTGAGGACACCCAGGACAGTAGCTAGGTTTCCATCCAATTGGCGACACATTTTAATGCGAATATTGAAAAGTTCGCATTAAAAAAAATTGAATTCTCACCAGTGGTGTTTCAGCCTAATTAATTTATTGCGGATACAAATCAGTGCGTGATGACTGTGCACACAAAATGTAGTTTTTCGCACAAGTGTACCGAATAAAACGTTTTTAAAAATCGCATTTTCAACTCTACGGATAGCTCTAGCAAACAGCTCGCAAATAGAGTAAGTACAGTGTAGGTAGGGTGTGCAGGTAGTTTAGTCTACATTATGAGATTATTTTGGATAAGAGCAAGAATATTTTTCTTTGTCAAACGGTAGTCAAGCATCGATCATTGTCACCCGAATAAGACCCTTGATATGTATTGGAAAGTAGCATCAAGCTCATCATTGTGCACTTTCACCCTCTGTGAAGTTAATCATAACTGATTTCATGTCTAGTCTAATAAACGGCATGGTTTACCGAGTCGTAGTAGGATGACCGAACACCATATCAACACAGTGTCTCCCAAGTTTACTTCGATATGTTGTCAATATTTGTGCAAAAAAAAGCGATTCCACCGGAATTTCTTGAACAATTAATTTTACCAACACAAAAAGATCCCACCATGTCGAACGAACAAATTATAAAATTGTACCGAAACTTCCTCTTTCCGTCGCAGCTGTCATTTTTTTTTCTAGGTATGATAAAAAGGCATGATGGGTATGATTATTATGGTCATAAAAACTGGGTGAAACGTGGTTAATGTTCCGGGTTCCAATAACTTTAACTACACTTCTCAATATGTTATTGTCTGGGTATTATCGCGTCTATGATCAAGACAATGAGTTTATCAGACTTCCTATAGGTAACACGGATCAACATTTAGGCAACAGTTTGGTTTATGGAGCAACAACCATGACTCAATAGAATTTAAGTTACCATAATATTACCAACCATATTTGGTAGTTTATTGCTAGTCTACAATCTGAATATTCTACTACTTGGAAAGCACATGATATCATTCCAAGAAAATACAAATACCCCAATCACGTTGAGATACTTAATAGGAACTTAACTGAATTAACATGGAGGGAAAGGGTCATGTTCTACAGAACCTATATTATGTCCAGTTTTTTTAACATATGTGGATCAAATATAATATTGTTGTGAAATATGCAGATCTATTAGTCATAGTCTACGCCTTTAAGAAGAAGTCTACAAGATAAGGTTTCTGTTTTTAGCTCTCACCACTCATCATTAAAAATAGCGGAGAGGGTGTGAGAGAGTGCGGTAGGAGAAGGCTGCGTGAGCCCCGTATTTCGGTCATGTCCTCATCCGGGACCGACTCAACTTTAGGATACTTTGACAGCATCGTGGCTCCTTCCAAGCGTGTTCACCAAGTTTTATTTTTTTAGGTTGTATTTTTATGTAATCTCTTTATTACATAGGCTATAAAATATTTTTGATTCCATATCTGAATAGATGTATTGCCAGTCAACGTATCTTTATGAAGCACTCAACTATTTGTGAATTCCTCTGGGAAGAACAGGTGTTAAAAATCTGCGGATTCAATACAAACGAAGACAAACATTTGTTACAAAGTTGCAATTTAGCGTTTGGCTAGGAACAACACAGGAAGAGGTCTTGAAGACGGATGTAACTCCATGACCAATGTCGCGCGCGGTAACGAATTTATGATTTGACAAATGTTGCTCCCAACATTGTGACAGTAGTACTTTCCTCGACGTGCTTTGGATTTGTCTTCTACGTTTAACGAATTGGACCAGTAGCCTAATTATCGGTCAGAAACCAAGACATGGGGACTCAGGGCACCGGACGAAAAAGAAATCCCAATAAGGACAGGTCGACGGCCGAGGATGATGCCCTTAATCTCATATCAAGAGAGGTACGTATTTTAGATGAGAACAATACGAAAGTTCTTTGCACTTCCATTCAACTTCCACTACTCAGTATTTATATAATTACACCCTCATTTTGTTCCCTTCCTTTCTCCCAGCGGCAGAAATATATATTTTTGACACAATAAGCGCACGAGGAAATAAAGTATAGCCCACTGGACCCCAAAAGTGAAAATGTCCTTTTCATACTATATTAGTTTGCTTTTCTCTAGCAGTCTAGACAAAATTATAGGTTTGTAAATAATCATTTCATTGTTGCTTTGGTTGCAAATTTAAATGGTGCCTGTTCAGTGCCAGACACGTGCCCAACATAAAGAACAAATTGTGTGTCAATGACTAATTCATTGGCTAACTCACTGTATAGTTTTAATCCTACTTTATGTGCACAAAAGCACTGATGTATAAATTTCCCTTGATGAATGTAGACTAGGTTACATGTTCTTGGAGCAGGTGGCAATGATCACCTTTATCCTGTTTGTGGCCATGTAGCACTAACTTCTTATTTCACTTTCATTTTGCATTACATGTGCTAACCTGCAAGAATCCCTTCCCAGTATGGTTTAGTCTTGGCAGCAGTGATATGCTGTTGGTTCTCTGACAGGTGCTGAAGTCGTGCCTTACTCATGTTGTGACTGGCGCACTCACTCTTCCTGGTGGACCCGCACTTCCTGTCTCTTTGTGTTAAATTCAAAAGAAACTGGTGATCTTGATGCTAAACAGATTAAACCCTAATGAAGTCCTATTGAGACCAAATCGTTTGTAATAGATCCATTATATCTGTGGAGCATCAAGATCTCCAGTGTGCTGGAATTTCTTTTCAATTTAGCAGAACATTTTCTCCATGCACTGTAATAAGATAGGTGTGTGATCTATAGGCCTATGTTTTTTTTTAATCAGTCCCTTTGTTGTCATACCTCAACTCTTTGTTTATTTTAAAAGTACATTTTAATTCTTAAAGACATGCTCCGGGACTTTGGCGAATTGTGTTTAACTATGTCATTATTTTTAAAACCTCTGGCTTTGGGCTGGATGTGTCAATGTGTAGTTAATACATGCATAATCTATGAGCAGAATTACTGTTTTACCTCAATTAGCCACGAAGTCCAGCAGGTAGCCTAGTGGTTAGAGCGTTGGGCCAGTAACCGAAAGGTTGCTATATCAAATCCCCAAGCTGACAAGGTAAAAATCTGTCGTTCCCCCTGAACAAGGCAGTTAACCCAGTGTTCCCCCGGTATGCCGTCATTGTAAATAAGAATTTGCTCTTAATATAAAAAAAATCTCTAGTTAGAAACCAACAGTTTGTGCCACCATTTTGCCTACTGTGATAATTTGGTGATGTACTGCAAGATTGGCCCACAATTTCCAACCAATGAGCCTCCCCATTTGAATGACAGCAAGAAAGATGCATTTGAGTCTTCATTTATGAGAGACAGACTGTAGCTGTAGCTAACAGAGTCTACACATGAATTGTGTAAACAATTGCCATTATTTTCAACAGCTGAAGAGGTAAGGTATACATACAGGGTATGCATATTACTTTTAGGAACACTAATTTATGAACAGATGTACACTATATATATAAAAGTATGTGGACACCCACTCAAATTAGTGGATTTGGCTGTTTCAGCCACACCAGTTATTGACGCGTACAGCCATGCACTCTCCATAGACTATAGAATATTGGCAGTAGACTGGCCTTACTGAAGAGCTCAGTGACTTTCAACGTGGCACCGTCATAGTTTGTCAAATTTCTGCCCTGCTAGAGCTGCCCCGGTCAACTGTAAGTGCTGTTATTGTGAAGTGGAAACACCTAGGAGCAACAACGGCGCAGCCACGAAGTGGTAGGCCACACAAGCTCACAGAACCAGACTGCCAGATGCTGAAGTGGGTACAAATAGTCTGTCCTCGGTTGCAACACTCAATACCGAGCCTCTGGAATAATGTTGGCACAAGAACTGTTCGTCGATAGTTTCATGAAATCGGTTTCCATGGCTGAGCAGCCGCACGCACACAAGCCTAAGATCACCATGCGCAATACCAAGTGTCAGCTGGAGTGGTGTAAAGCTCGCTGCCATTGGACTCTGGAGCAGTGGTAAATGGCTAGCACATTATGAAACTAGGCCTATAAATCTTTTGTCAGAGTCCATATATGACACAACGTGGGAAACGTTTCATCAACAAAAGATTGCTAGTCCAAATCAAACCTTACCTGACGCCAAGGGCCTTTTGTATGCTTGATCATCTGGCATGTCTGCACCTAGCTCCACAATAGAATATTAGTGATTTAAAAAAATATATATGTATATTAAAATCTTTTGAACCTGTTTTAGTTGGCTAGACTGACAACTGATGTTCCCTGATATGCATTTACCATGACAGATAGCTAGCGACTTTAGATTTCATTAACCACCCAACCATTTGATAGATCAGTCTAGTTTTCTCTGACATGAGTATCAATAGCATCCTAGCTACATGTTTGGTACAATTATGGCTGGACAAACCTTCCTCTATGGCTGGCTTGTGTGAGTGAGAGGGCTAGCTACACTACATGACCAAAAGTATGTGGACACATGCTCGTCAAACATCTCATTCTAAAATCATGGGTGTTAATATGTAGTTGGTCCACCATTTGCTGCTATAACAGCCTCCACTCTTCTGGGAAGGCTTTCCACTAGATGTTGGAACATTGTTGCGAAGACTTGCTTCCATTTAGCCACAAGCATTAGTTAGGTAAGTGCGTTAGCACCGTTTTTTGAAAAATGTTGAATTGTTTATCAATTATCCATTACTAAAGAGCCATAAGGATATCGTTTTGCCTTATCTGATTTTATCCATAAGGCCTACGTTATGTCCATATCAGGCATATAATACTCCAAATGGGCAAAATGTCAACTTGTCGCATATGATCATGGGAAGTCAGGTTCCGAACCCAAAAGTCGGTGAATCATGTCCAAATGGCCTATATAATGACCAAATTGTATGTTACGTTCTGAATCAGCCTAGAAGGTCTATTAATCATGTTTGATCATAAGTCAGAATTTCTCATTAGTGTTGATTACAGCCTGCCCATTTTGTGACAGTAAATCCCTATTCAAATATATTGGCAATGGACAGTGTCCAATTGTAGTATAACATGTTGAGACTGTCAATATATTATATGTGTAATGGACACTGTCCATTTAGCAATATATTGTCAATGGGCCTTTATTCATAGTGTATCTTATCCCTTACACTTACTTGGCAATACAATTGAAGTCGGAATTTACATATACTTAGGCTGCAGTTAGTAAAACACATTTTTCAACCACTCCACAAATTTCTTGTTAACAAACTATAGTTTTGGCAAGTCGGTTAGGACATCTTCTTTGTGCATGACACAAGTCATTTTTCCAACAATTGTTTACAGACAGATTATTTCACTTATTCCAGTGGGTCAGAAGTGTACATACACTAAGTTGACTGTGCCTTTAAACAGCTTGGACAATTCCAGAAAATAATGTCATGGCTTTAGAAGCTTCTGATAGGCTAATTTACATAATTTCAGTGAATTGCAGGTGTACCTGTGGATGTATTTCAAGGCCTACCTTCCAACTCAGTGCCTCTTTGCTTGATATCATGGGAAAATCAAAAGAAATCAGCCAAGATCTCCACAAGTCTGGAGACCTCCACAAGTCTGGTTCATCCTTGGGAGCAATATCCAAACACCTGAAGGTACCACGTTCATCTGTACAAACAATAGTACGCCACTATAAACACCATGGGACCATGCAGCCGTCATACCGCTCAGGAAGGAGACGCGTTGTGTCTCCGAGAGATGAACATACTTTGGTGCAAATGAATCCCAGAACAACAGCAAAGGACCCTGTGAAGATGCTGGAGGAAACCGGTACAAGAGTATCTATATCCACAGTGAAACGAGTCCTATATCGGCATAACCTTAAAGGCCGCTCAGCAAGGAAGAAGCCACTGCTCCAAAACCGCCATAAAATAGCCAGACTACGGTTTGCAACTGCACATGGGGAAAAATATTGTACTTTTTGGAGAAATGTCCTCTGGTCTGATGAAACAAAAAATATAACTGTTTGGCCATAATGACCTTTGTTATGTTTGGAGAAAAAGGGGGAGGCTTGCGAGCCAAAGAACACCATCCCAACCGTGAAGCATGGGGGTGGCAGCATCATGTTGTGGGGGGGGGCTTTGCTGCAGGAGGGACTGGTGCACTTCACAAAATAGATGGCATCATGAGAAGGAAAAGTATGTGGATATATGGAAGCAACATCTCAAGACATCAGTCAGGAAGTTAAAGCTTGGTCACAAATGGGTCTTCCAAATGGACAATGACCCCAAGCATACATCCAAAGTTTTGGTAAAATGGCTTAAGGACAACAAAGTCAAGGTATTGGAGTGGCCATCACAAAGCCCTGACCTCAATCCTATAGATAATGTGTGGGCAGAACTGAAAAAGCGTGTGCGAGCAAGGAGGCCTACAAACCTGACTCAGTTACACCAGCTCTGTCAGGAGGAATGGGCCAAAATTCACCCAACCTATTGTGGAAGGCGACCCAAAACGTTTGACCCAAGTTAAACAATTTAAAGGCAATGCTACCAAATACTAATTGAGTGTATGTAAACTTCTGACCCACTGGGAATGTGATGAATAAAATAAAAGCTGAAATCAATCATTCTCTCTCCTATTCTGACATTTCACGTTCTTAGGATCACCACTTTATTTTAACTGACCTAAGACAGGGAATTAATACTTGGATTAAATGTCAGAATTGTGAAACTGAGTTTAAATGTAGTTGGCTAAGGTGTATGTAAACTTCCGACTTCAACTGTATAACACTGTCCAATTGCAGTAGGAAATGTTGGTGCTGGAAAAATAGTTATGGACACTGTCCATTAGTAAATGCCCATTGTAATATATTGCTATCAGGAATTTTACATGTTGGGCATTTCAGTAATTTAACAATTGTCATGCTTGTTGAACTCGAGACCACCGAGCAGTGATAGTGGTTCCTCTTCCTTGCTCGTTGGTGTTGATTTCAGCCTGTCCATTTGGTGATGGTAAATCGCTGCTTAAAGATATTGGAAATGGACAGTGTCCATTGACATATGATACATTGCCAGTGCCCAACTTTTGACTTGTACTGGATAGTGTAATATTTTTTTGTTGTTGATTCGTCTCTGTCAGCACGTGGTCCTGTGTGACGAAAAATGTAGTAGTCCGAATGGATCACGATTTAATTGTCTCAATTTGTAGCAAACTTCTAAATAATTCACTGTGGGGGATTGATCTTGATCATAAACACCTTTTGGGCCCAATACATCCGTACATTTTTTGGGGGTTAGGCCGTTCTGGCAATCTTAATTTACATAGGCATTCTAGGGCAGACCTGCGCTTTTGGCACCGTTAGGTTGCTACACAGTACTGCCCTACCAAGCAAAAAGGCAGTAACTAACTCATTTTTAGACAAAATGAGCAATGTCATTTTTGCTACATTATGAAATACATGCTTAATCATGTGGACAAGTATCCTGCCTCTATTGTGTTTTGGAGAAAATTGGGGTCATGTTAGCAGTTACTGCATAAAGTTACTGTGATACCAAGGTAAATAAAAGCAATTTTACTCACTTCCACACTATAAGCAGTTACTGCCTTTTGCATGGTAGGGCAGAGTAGCCGACCAGCAGAGCTTGACTTCACACTCCAGACTGGGCACTGGGGTTGCACAGTGAAAGGTTGGTCCAGGCCTGCCCAGCGTTATCCAATGAGGTTGCAGGGCAGACCCAACAATTTAGTGGAAAACCCATGCACATGTACACACAGCAGAGCGAGCACAATGACGTGGTGCACATGTGACATAGTAGGCCATTTTTGGGGACCACTTTTGGCTCGTGAGCACTACTTTAAGAACTACTGGCTAAAAAGTATACAGTGCCAAAATTCAATGTCTTACACTGAAATAACATGTTGCATTGGCTACATGATTGCATGAAGTGTGACGCCTCAGGCCACTAATTTGTGGGGTGAAAGGGCACTGCTTTCACGTTTCAACTATAAACTCTGGGTCTTCGAGACCTTTGTTTGAAGTGTGACGCACGCAGGCTGAATGTAGGCCTTGAAATGCAGTTCCATATGGTGACTTCCTGAGTGTGCCAACACACTCTTTTTTTTATAGTTCTAGTTAAACAGTCCTATAATGCTGTAAAAGACAAGTATCTTGAGTCACTGTCTTACATGTGATACAGCTCAGGCAATTTCAGTAGTACATTTCTAGAGGGTGTACTTTACTTTACCACTATGCTCCCAGGGTAGGAACAGCACTGTTGAATGGAAGGAAGTGCGATTCTGTTAAGACTCATACCGGATGTTGCATCAAATGGGCATCTCACCTCAGACACCTGACTCACTAGTGACTGTTGCTTCATGATTACCCTTGCCAAGTCAGTAGCAGTTGGCTATCTGAATGTTATCATTTTCTGGTATCAAGTTAGCAGATTGCTATTTACTTTACAGTCTGGGGGTATTTGTCTGGGGTTACACTTTCTTGAAGTTTAGTCATTGTTGCTTGTTGTAGACCATGTGCAGTGTGGAGAACATGCTGTAGTTGGTGATGTCTGCTGGTAGTTTTTAGGGTTTGATACGTACATTTTAAGGGGCAGTTCCCCACAGCTGCCCTTGCACATTTCCTGAGTGTTTAAAAACACTTTGTCAGTGGACAGCTTGCTGTTGTCGTAGAACGGTAGCTTGCTGTAGTTTCAGGACTGCAACTGCTATACACAGTTAGAGAAATACTGTGCCTTTAAGTGCAGGCTGGGTCGAGTCCCACAATGGCAGCCCTCTGACAGGATGGTATGTCAATCCTGATGAGCAGACCGATTCTGCAACACAGGCTTTAAAAATAGAAAGGCCCTAAAGATCAGCTGTTACTGCACCCTGCCTTCAGATTGGGTCTGTCGCGGGGGGTGGGGGTCTAATGGCGCATGCCAATAGATAACTGGAAATGGCCACTCCATGGAAAAGGCATGGCAAATGACTCTGGTAATGGAGCCTTTTTAAGTGTAGGCTTCGAGGCATCAGGAGCTTGAGCTGTTGAGGTGGTTCAACTGTATCTTGTTTCTATACGGGTTGTTGTGCAGAGCAGTATTAGGCTTAGGAAAAGTTTCAATGTATGGTTAGAATATGTGTATCCTTGACTTAGTATGGACAAGGGAGAAGAGACCATACAGTCGGAAGGAATGTTCTGGCTCAGGAGGTTTGCACACTTGTAATTCTGTACTTTTTGCCAATGTCAAACACTTCAATATAATAATTCAAACAAGTATTTCTGGCACGTCACCATAATAAATCTTGCATTGGTAAAAGTTCATAGAAAATGTTGAAATGTGTTTAATTCGATGGTGCATTTGAAAGATTAACCCTGGCACTAACGCTGCCAGGCTGCATCACTCCAACTTTTCATGTTATTCTTATAAACTAACACTAAGAGGCAGTTGATCTGAATTAAACTTCTCTTTGTATGCCATTAATGATAAACATCTTATGGCTACATCAGAGTTACTAATATTAACCATTGAAAACGTATTCACACGAACAATAGGGGTAGGGGGAAAACTGCTATACAGTTACATTTCTGGATACATATTTTGACGACATATCATTTTGACAATATACCAATATTTTTGCAGTAATTGGCTGTACCTGCACCAAAACAAATTTTCCTTCATAACTTGTTCTCCATCCTCATTTTTAATATGCGAGACAATGTTTTCAGCACTTTTATTTCCATGACTGATCAAACCTCACTTTTGCCCCTCAGTAGCAGACATATGGTGAGCAACATGTTTGGAACATCAAATCACAAGAAAATCACAGTATCAAGTCACTTCATTGTTTACTCCATGTGTAACTCTGTGTTGTCTGCTCCTACTGCTTTGCTTTATCTTGGCCAGGTCGCAGTTGCAAATGAGAACTTGTTCTCAACTAGCCTACCTGGTTAAATAAAGGTGAAATAAAAAATAAAAAAATAAACATATAGAATCCCAATGCGTATCGTATCGCCACCTAAGTATCATGATACCAAATTGTGACGTCCCTGGCAATTCCCATCCCTAATGAAGTTAGTAAAATTTTATGGATGACAAACAGCGAGCCCACTATGTGTTCAATACAAGAAACTCAGGAGCATTCTTCAGACCAAAGGGTGGGATATGGAAATGAAAGCAGTAAAAAAAATACAGGCAACTTGTCCTCACAGTTGAGTCTTTTGAATAGTACACAGTGTTGATGAGTAAGGAGGCATTGACTCCTTGGAATTAGAAGATGAATATGAATGTAAAGGGACTTACCTCATACATTCAATAAACAAAACAGTGATTTAGCACGTGCAGAGTGTACAGAGGTGTTAGATTAGTTAAGCACAGTGTTTTGTTTGTCAGATGATCCTAAAACATTTATCGATCACCTTTTCAAGAGAAGCTAGAGGGCATTTGATAGAAGATGAGATAATTGCACAGTAGCTCCACTGTCTTCTTTCACCTCAGTTCCATTTGCCCTCCCAGCTATGTTGATTCCCCTAGTGTGGTGTTGGATGTCAAGTGCTGTGTTGGCAGGCCTGGAGCTCAGCCTGTGGAAAGTTTGCATGAATATACTGGTAAGAGTTCACCACAGTGTGCTGGGATCACCGCCTGTTTAATGTAGGCTATTCCGTGTTAATGTCTGCAGTGAACTCATTTCTTGATGCATTGTGAAATCTACATAGCAACCTTGGTTAGACATCAAATGCTAGCCTAATATTTGATTCGTTTCCAGTGTTTAGAAGCTGAATTGATAGTCCTAATTGAGGGATTATAGCTAAAGTTAAAATTAGTCACATTGTGACCTTGTTTTTAAGCTGTCTGTATATGTGCCCTATATTCTGTAGTTGGAGTTAAATAGTGAAAAGTGTGAACACGAAAGCATGTATATTGTATACTTGTCCTCTTACTGTTAGAGGATATGACTGGATTATGTCTGTAGAAGGTGAAAGCTTCACAGTAGTGGAGGTTGATTGACTGCAGCAGTCCCCACACTCTACTGGGATGTCTTTCTCAGTGATGGTGAGGGAATATGACACCATTCAAACCCAGAGAAGGGTTCAAATAAGTTCCCGTTCGTCCTGCTGCACCTGCCTGACACTTTCTTTAGAAACCGGCATGTCTTGAATTGCTCTTTGCTGGATTAGGCTAGCATTCACGACAGCGGTGGACGGGCATCCTCAGTGTAGAGCATCCTCCTGTCTTGCCAAGTACCTCAACTACACAATGATTTAATCCACAGAGTTGAGCGCAGACTAGAGTTTATATATATATATATATATATATATATATTTTATTTTATTTATTTATTTATTTATTTTACATGAACCTCCAACTCTGAGTCCCTATGCAGTCGATACTTTAACAATTTAAATTCTTAAAACCATACCATGTACCAGTGGAGGCTCCTCAGAGGAGGAAGGGGAGGACCATCCTCAGTGAATTTCAGAAAAATAAATTGTGAAACATTTTATAGGTGTCCTTTTCGGATAAAACTATACTAAATATATTCACATGTCGCCAAATAAACGATTAAAACACATTGTCTACAGTAGCCTCAACAGCACTCTCTGGGGTAGCACTATGGTGTAGCCAGAAGACATTGACTTCTGGACAACCTTCTGGACAACCTAGGAGGCTCATTGTTCTCACCCCCTTCCATGGACTAATGCAGGAATTATGACAACTTCTGGAGCAATTTTTCCATCCGATCAGAGCTCTAGCAGTATTAACTGCCAACCCAGTCAAAGGATCTGAAAATGAATCTAGTACTGAAAGCATAAGCTTCAGCTAGCTAGTGTTGAGTAGTTTACTCAGAGAGAGACAATGGTTAAACACATGTCTTTCAAAATGAAGAAAAGTATGAGCAATAGAGCTAGCTGTATTTTATTTTCACTTACCTAGCTAGTGAATGCAGCTAGCTAGTTTAGCTTGCTCAAACAGAGAGGGATACTATGATAGCTAGCTAGCTGGCTATGGCTATCAACACTGGAACTTTTCCAAGTCAAGGTAAGCTTTTGGTTTTATTAATTTATTTCCACCGGGGCCCGCCGGTGTAACTGCTTACTCTACTGCAGGATTGTAGCGGGTTTATTAATGCATAAGTTTTAGTAGCTAGCTGTTGAAAAATAACATTAGCTAATATGGTGACAATGAAGTAGGCTGTGTGTAGAGGTTAGCGGTTATGGTGTGAAGGTTTGGCTTTAAGTTTTTTTTCACCTGGTCACAGACATCTGTTGTATTGTGCACTGAAGTCCACAAGCGAAGGGAAAAGGTGAGAGGAGAGCACGTAGATGCATGCGAGAAGGAATTATACAACCACAAACAGCATGATTTGCTATGTGGTTGCTATGAAAGTGAACTGTGCGGTCATCAGGGGTGTATTCATTCCTATTCTGTTGAAAAATGTTTCTTAAATGGAAGCAAAGGAAGGGTGATAAAATATCTGAATTTGTCCAATAGAAGCTCTCGTTTGCAACTGTTGCACTAATGATTACACCCTAGGGAAGCTAGATGCAGGCAAGAGTGTGCTAGGCGGTCATCGTCCTCCCTCATTTTAAACGGCACCAACCGTCACTGCCGTGTACCTATGCTTGTCCTCTGTTGCATGCCTTTCTTTGTTTGCTGAAATCCATACTGTTTCCTCATTGCTGTTGCTCTAAGATGGCAACTCAGCGCAAACGTGCATGTCCCAATTTGAATCTCATCATGGGAACAGTTGGTGGTTGCATTTGATTAACATTTTATTAAAAAGTATGGATATCAGAAAACAAAGGCACTCAACAACCGAGGACAAACATATGTACATGGTAAGGGTTGAAGAGTTAAAATTTTGAAGTATCAACTGCATATCGACTCGGAGTCAGAGGTTAATTTACAAAACTCTAGTCTGCTCAACATCTGTGGATGAAATCCTCTATCAGTTCTGATGGCTGTCGAGAATTCTGTTGACGTTATTGTGTTTTGTCTCACTGCGGTCGGGAGACAAAGTAAGTGGCAGATTAAGTTTCCTTGTCAACGTTAGGTGACAGACCAAGGGGAGTGGAGAATCAAGTGTTTAGATTAGTCTGGTACCCTGAAGTCAGGAGGGGCACAAACCACATCTTAAGAAATGTCACTGTCATCAATGGGACAGGCCAGATAATTGGCACATTTAAAAGTCCTACGCACACGTGTGTACGCAGTCACTCTCAAACATAAACACACACAAATGCAGAGATTAATTTTAAAACTGCATATACACAGACATCTAGGCTACATTGTGTCATAGACACATGCATGCACCAGTTACCAGTAGGCCATGTTTCTAAACTACTTTTATTTTTAAGTATACCCTTCTTTTATGGAACAATGAGTTGTCATTTCCCTCCTGTTTCAACTTCAGCATTTCCAATGCTTTCAGCTAAAAAGTATGCCAACTAAAGAAGCAAACTGAGGTTTACACAAACATGGATATGTAAACATTAATTCTCTAAATATTTCTTCATATGTTTAGACATGGACGAGTGGGTTCGGTTAGCCTAGCCTGGTCTGACCCTGAAAGGGAAGTTTCCATAAAAGGATGTTGAGGCACTGTGCTTTTGCTTCCTCTTGATGACATCACACACAGGGCCCGTAGAGATAGTTATCACACATACCTTCCTGTTTATTCGCTTCTAAACCCAGGGAGCACTGTTGATTGGTTGGTAAGAAGGAAGAAATGGCATGCCAAGAATTAACACTAGGGGAGGGTGGGTAAGTTGAGCCAAAGGAGTAAGTTGAGCCACCCTTGTTTCAAAGAAATCTTACACAAAATTAACTTAGCAAATATTTAGAAGGATCAGGTAATTTCATGGAGTCTGTGGTTTCTTCTTCACATGGAAAAGTGGCAAGCAATATGGGTACACATGACAGATCATTACACAGGTGAACCTTGTGCTGGGACAATAGAAGGTCACTCTAAAATGTGCAGTTTTGTCACAAAACACAATGCCACAAATGTCTCAAGTTTTGAGGGAGTGTGCAATTGACATGCTGACTGCAGGAATGTCCACCAGCGCTGTTGCCAGAATTTTATGTTAATTTCTGTATGTCGTGTTAGAGAAATTTGGAAGTACGTCCAACCGGCCTCACAACCACAGAACATGTGTATGTTGTGTGGGCGAGTGGTTTGCTGATGTGAACCGCGTGCCCCATTTTTAAAAAAAAATAATAATAATTTTTAGCGCTCTGTTACCAAGAGATGCATATCTATTTTTCCCAGTCATGTGAAAAACATAGATTAGGGCCTAATTCATTTATTTAAATTGACTGATTTCCTTATATGAACTGTAACTTGTTGCACATTCTGTTTTTTTACTTTTTTGTTTTAGTGTACTTGTTACCATTGCTAACCTTCGGATTAGCAGCTCAGTGGGGTTTGAAAATGACACCCCTTCAATGGCGTTTTTACCAGATATATGCTGGGATCGGCACAAGGTCGGTATGAAGGTACTATATCACAATCTGGATCCTGTCCAAGCCTAAAGTCAATCGTCAAGTTTGCTGACGACACAACAGTGGAAGGCCTGATTACCAACAACGGTGAGACAGCCTATAGGGAGGAGGTGGGAGCAATGGCAGAGCGGTGCCAAGAAAATTACCTCTCCCTCAATGTCAACAAAACAAAGGAGCTGATCGTGGACTACAGGAGATGGAAGCGAGAGCACACCCCATCCACATCAACGGGGCCTCAGTGGGGGGAACTAGAGCTTCAAGATCCATGGTGTGCACATCACTGACAACCTGAAATAGTCCATTCTCACAGGCAGCATGTTGAAGTTGGTGCAAAAATTCCTCTTCAACCTCAGGAAGCTGAAGAAATGTGGCTTGGTCCCTAAGACCCTCACAAACTTCTAGAGGCACCATTGAGAGCGTCCTGTTGGGCTGTATCGCGACCTGGTACAGCAATTGCACCGTCCGCAACCGCAAAGCTCTCCAGAGGGTGGTGGGGTCAGTCCAACGCATCACCAGGGGGACACACTGCCTGCCCTCCAGGACATCTACAGCACCTGGTGTCACAGTAAGGCCAAGAAGATCAACTACCTGAGCCACGGCCTGTTCACCCCACTACCATATAGAAGGCGGAGACACTACAGGTACATCAAAGCGTGTTAGGCTAGTGGTGACTAGGCTAGGTTTAAGTCACTGTTTTAGCCGGCTACCACCTGGTACTCTACCCTGCACCTTAGGCTGCTGCCCTATGTACGTAGTCATTGAGCACAGGTCACTTTTTAAAAATGATGTTGACATAAAAAACACACCATTTTATATACTGCATCTATTTCTGACATTGCTCGTTCTGAAATTTATTTTTCATGGCTTGTGTTTTTTTATTGCTTGTTATTACTGCACTGTTGGAGCTAGAAACGCATGCATTTTGCTGCACCTGCAATAACATCTGCAAATCTGTGTATATAACCAATAAACTTTGATTTGAAATGTTGCAGTTTTATAACTCACATTTCCTGCACTTCTACAAATTGTGTAATGACTTATGCCATGTTAATATGATATCTGAGTGAGAATGACTAACAAAATCAATGGGGGCTCTCTGGAGTTCAGGTGCCCTGTGTGCCTGGTCGGTATTCGGCCATGATAGCTGGCTAGACTAACTACCAATCTAAAAATTGTTAGATAACATGGCTAATTGAGTGACTGTCAGTGACTAAGAAACTGCTGATACACAACCAAATTTTGAAATTTCACCTGGTGTATCCTACTATTCTTACTCTCAATAGTAAGTTGAGACCCCAACTGGTCGCGGCCCTTAGTGGCTGGGGGCCCGTAGCTACTGCTCGTGTTGCTTATGCCTGGCCCTTTTGTTATTGATTACATTACCTACTATGCCAATTTCAATGTATAAAATGGGCCATAACTTTAAAACTAGCAGAGGTATGTCATCAGAGTGCACAACAGAACATTGTACTGTCTACGCTCGGTTTCATCATTGAATCGATTTTAATCACAACTTAAGACTTGTTGCTAAGGATTCCGCTACGCGGTTAGCTTTACGGCTGGGACTGCAAGTTTGTTCCTTTTTTTGTTGTTGCATGGATTTCGTGAGCGCTAGCTGGCTGTACTACAGACACCTGTTGTCTTCGTCGTCGTGGGAAAGACTCATTTGTTATCTTTTCGTAAAACAACTGGTTGCAGTAAAGAGCCAACCTGGATAGTAAAGAGATCCTGAGGGAAATCGACGTACCAACAACATTATGCTATGGAGGAACAACATACTCCATCATGGAAAGATCTGACTACCTCACAAAATAAATGTAACCCTCTCCCACTCTCTTTTCCATCTCATCCTCTCCCATTGAATGAAGATTATGGTAAGGAATTCTTTCCAAATAATATAAAAAATGGAAAATTAACAAATGTACAGAAAGATCAATGCGAAGGCCAAATTACAGAGGAATAACTTTTTCTCAGGCTATTAAATCCTTTCAGTCTGGAAAAACCCTAGGGCTTGATGGCATACCGGTAGAGGTATATCAAGTATTCTTTGATATACTAAATGCTCCATTGTTAGATTGTTTTAACTACTCCTATATAAATGGTAGTCTGCCAGGTACTCAGTAGGAAGGTCTGATTTCTCTATTATTAAAACAAGACCCAGATGGCAAATATAAAGACCCAGTCTATCTAAAAAAAAAAACTAGAGGCCACTTACACTTCAATGTTGTGATGCAAAAATACTGGCGAAATGCATAGCACTCCGAATTAGAAGGGTTTTTACCAGGTATTGTTCATCCTGATCAGACAGTTTTTCTTTTTACATGGACGATACATTGGAGATAATATACAACAACTACTAGAAATAATAGAACATAATGAAACGTATAAGAAGCCAGAAATGGTATTTATAGTGGATTTTGAAAAGGCATTTGATAAAGTAGACTGGATTTTATTTATACATGCCTGGATTATTTTCAATTTTGGTAATTCCTTTGTAAAAAATAAATGTATAGCAACCCCAGGTGTAAAATAGTAAATAACGGCTACTTTTCAGAGTTTTGAAATGTCAAGAGGAGTTAAACAAGGGTGTCCACTGTCACCATATCTATTTGTTATGGCCATCGAAATGCTAGCTATTAAAATCGATAACAACATTAGAGGATTAGAAATCCAAGGCTTAAAAACGAAGGTGTCCATGTATGACGATGACTCAAGTTTTATATTACGTCCGCAAGCTAGATCCCATTCTCAAGTAGATTACTAAGAAAAGCTCATCCATTGTTTAAGAATGGCCTTTGTGCAGGTTGCCATGTCTCATTTTTTAATTAATTGAAAATGATACTTTGAAAAAAGTATCTTTCTTTCTTTTTCAAACGAGCGTTTATTATTCAAACGAGCGTTTATTATTTTCAAACGAACAAATATTATGGCTGAACTCAAATGTGCTGGTTGATAAAATATTTATGGGAAACATGTTTGAAAAGGGTATTTTGTTCTTAAATGATATTGTAAATTGGACTGGTTATGTCCTTCATGGAGTTATCAGAATTGTACAGAAAGGTCTGATCAATCCAAGAGTACAACCAATTGATTACAGGCAGCGGGAGGAGGTAGGGAACTGGTCAGTCTGCCCAATATTAAAGATCAAAACTGACAGAGGAATAAAAATAGCATAAATAAGACCGTATACCAGTTTCATTTGAGGACCATGATGTTGACAACTGTGCCATACAGATTGTGAAATAGTTGGGAAGAGGTTTTTGATGATTCCATGGTACAGGGTGTATGAGTTGATATAGAAAACAATGCAAGATTCAAGACATTCTGCTTTTCAGCTAAAATGATTATATAGAATTCTTGCCACCAACAAAATGTTAAATATTTGGCATAAAATCATAAAATCTCTGCAGATTTTGTTGTGAGGATACAGAATCAATAGACCATTTATTTTGGTATTGCCCTCAGGTAGCCTGGATCTGGTCTCAGGTTCAGGAATGGCTGAAAATGCTGTAAAAGTATTTATCTTCAACTCGCAATCTGTGGAGTGTAGTCGATTTAGATTGAAATTGTACGTTAAACATCACAGCATAGTTGAAAGATATGTGTTGCGTAGAAACCTGAAGTGGGTGGCCAGCAGAACTAGATGGGATGGGCTGAGGGTTGGTAGGTGGAATTGGAGACAAGTGGGAGTGGAGTTGCTGTGTGGGTGATAGAATGATGGTCAAAGATAAAAGTCAAAATAAAACATAATTAAAAAGTACATTTGAATGACACTGAGGGGCAGTGTTTTTACAACTAATGCCGGTTTTCCTGAGGCTGATGCCGTGCAGGTGTTTGTACACATGCATATACACACACTCTCATTCAAATAAACACATACAAGAACACACACATCCACGTAATAGTGCCAGACATGCACACAAACATATACAGTTGTCATTGCTGTTATGTTTTTAGTTGACCTTGATGTCCTTTGTTTTATTATTTTTTTGCATTATTGTTGTTTTCTTCTGTCTTTTTCCTTTTTTCTCTTCGTTTGTGCACTGGGGGGTTCTTTGGGGTGGGGAATGGAATTAATTGTATTTTTTATTTTTCTTCTTGGGGGGGGTACTGTGGAAGGGGTCTCGAACTGTTGAGGGACAGCTATTTGGGAACTGTGGGAGGATCTTGGAGGGTTCGGGTTCACGTTTTTTGGCCTGGTCGTAGATCGGTCAACGTGCCCTTGAGCAGGGCATTGACCCTGGATGCTTGTGTGTGTCACTGCATGGGAATCTGTTGGATGACTGGTACGATGTAGTGGTTGAGTGGCTTCACTGCAAGTATATTGTATGTTTCGAATATTTAAAAAAATTAAAAGAGAAGAAAAAAAACTAGCAAAGATCCTGCTCTGGAAATGGGATCATCAATATATAGAAAGGTTTGCCAAATGAAGAAAAACATTTATATTTTCAATATTCATGTTTGTTTTAAGTTGATATAAGAACATGTCTATTGAAATCAAAATACTACTTCTATTATAGAGCATGCAGTAAAGCTTCATAGACCCCCCCCCCCCCCCACCTGTGTAATGATCATGCTGTTTAATCAGCTTCTTGATATGCCACACCTGTCAGGTGTATGGATTATCTTGGCAAAGTAGAAATGCTCACCAACAGTAAACAAATTCAAACCAAAAATGTGAACTTTTTGTGCATATGGAACATTTCTGGGATCTTTTTTTACATGTTGTGTTTATATTTTTGTTCAGTCACTCGACTAATAAAGCCTAATATCGCGCAAGCCATTTTAGCAGTTGAATTTTAAAGGTGCCTTGCAAATGTGCAAGATCAGAAACGGGCCGCCTTCTCCACGTTCAGGAACAGGCCGCCTACTCTACGTTGGTCAGTGCACGAAGCTGGGCAGAGTGCGCAGTTTGACTTGGCTACTGATTTTCCCTAGGGTTGTTCTACAAGTCATTTTGCTGATCAATGACTGTCCACATAGTTACATGCTTAGTTTGACACTGAAGGAGAGGATGCAGCAGTTTTTTTTTTTTACTTTGATTTTTGGAATGTAGAAAAAGTAATATGAGCAAAAAAAATGTGAATCGGCAATTCTTAATGTTTGAATAGATTTTCGGACCAATGTAAGCTACATTTGGATCGGTTTGGGGTCCGTGGACCAATGCAGTCGTATTTTATGCGACCAATTGAAATGTTTATCTGTGAATCGTTACATCCCTAGTGTTGCAATGTAAACCGATACTGCCTTAAATCTAATGCCACTCTGTCTTTCCTCCCTACCCTGAAATGAAAAGCCAGACTGAGTTATTTTGTTTCTCCTCGGGGACAACAGGGTGGCCCATACTGTGTGAACCAATGAGAAACATCTGGACGACCTTCCCAGAACAATTTTTAGCTTGGTGATGCTCGCCTTGGTTGCAGCCTCTTCCACAGTATCCACAACTGCTTTTCTGCCAAATACTAACATGCCAGCTTCATGTTACCGACTGTATCATACCACGCATTGGATAATTTTCTAAAGTAAGCTCCATTGTCTGCAAGTGACTGTGCTATCAAATTGGGAAAACAGGTGAGATATTTTTGTAAGCAGTCTTGTGACCATGCTTGGATGCCAGAGTACACTTCAGTGTTCCACTGAACCTCATCAAAAACTGCTTTAATTATTTTCACTGCCGTCTAGTTTTGTAAATTCCACTGGACTATTTCACAGATTGAATTACACTGCCCCCTTGAAGGAAGCTTGAAGCATACTGTTTATTTTACCCTGCTGCACTCGCGCGTGCACACAGCTGCTGACCAGTTTTTCTGAAGAGCTGAGAAAGCGGCAGCTGGTCGTGTGTATGTGTGTGTGTGTGGTAAGGCCTCAGGTGACATGTTCTGTCATTGAAGAACAGGGGGGCAGCTGTCAGTTCCATTTCCTCTGATCCAGGGGCCCGTGCAGAACTGTTGCACATTCTATCCTACCCTAGACCAGGCCTAACCATCATACCAGCCATGCCTAACTGTTCGGCCCATCTGCATCCTGTTAATGTTCAACAACGCATGTTTCAAGTGGGTTGTAAGTTCCACAGAACTAGACGAATGGTATATCATGAGGTTTTTTTCTCTCGTAAACTTACAAATATTAAATAGAACTATTTCCCTACAAAGCTATTTTTTTCATCCACAGAATTAATGATTTGACCGTGACGAAACCATGTGAGAGAATAGTTTTATTTCAAACCTCAGTGCTCAGTGACTGACACTTTTTGTTTTGGATGTCCCGTGTTGTGTACCCTGGCTCTGTTTCTTTTCATGCAGTCTGACTCTCTTATCTTAGCCACGTCTCTACTCAGCCATATTTTGGTCATTTAAAAAAGGTTGTTTAGCCAATATTGCTCCTTGTCTGTGTGTGACGCTGTCTCTTGTTTAGTGTCTGGCATAGAACCTTGAGTCACTATGTCTGTGGGCATAGAATAGGCCGGGACTTGGCTCTGCTGGGATGCTATTGCTAGGTCATTGTTAGTGCCTGCTCAGAGCCCACACCCTGTTGGAAAGCAACAGAGCTTGTGCAAGTTTATAGCATTACCAGTACGTCTATACTTGGTAATCAATGTGGGTCTTAGAAATAGTCCCTAAAGCAGGTTATAATTATACTCTTGACTGTGCCAATCAAGATACTCTGCTGCTTTAATCCATTTTCTGGTTGGACCTCATTTTTCCAAGTTATTTTAACCTCCACTTAATCAAATATCGGAGTTGTTCTGTGTCCTCTCTTTGTCCAGTCTGTCAGCGCCCTCTGCCTTTTTATAATGCCCGGACATGTTGGTTGGCTGGCAGTCGGGGTGGAGGGGCTTGGGAGTGAGCCTCACTGGGGGCACAGGCCAGAATGGCATTCAACTGGGGTGGCACTGAGACCTGCGATAAGGGCTCTGCACTCTGAGAGCGGTCAGCGACGGGATCAGAATGACGGGATCCAGGCCAACACCCCTGCCCCTAGAACTAGAGGCAAGGCACTGAAGGCAGCAGGGCCTCATTTGAGAGCCATGGTGCCTTCTGGTTTTGCTGATCTTCCTTGGCACTCTAGTATTGATTTTGTTGTGGGATCACCAACCACCAGGTTATGAATTGTTGATCAAAGTTGAGGATGAAATGCTACTCCATTTAGCTTCACGCACAAAACAAATATTAGACAGCAAACCTCTTCATCCAGGAGAGGATTCTCTGCTGTTACCAAGAAAAGCTTGAAGCTAAATAACTAGTTACTAAGTTAGCAAACAATATGCACAACTGCAGAGCATTTAGCACATTTCAGGCAGTTAATTAAGATATCTAGCTGGCAAATATTTACTTTTGAATTCCATACTGTAAATAGATTTGCTTTCTCGCGTCGTTGTTTGCATGTAAAGAAACAGTGTGACTGGGACTACTTTTTAAGCTTCATAATGAAAAACAATTTGATGGGGAAATGAAGAACGTGATCTGCTTTTTCTCCTAATGTACTGCACAAGTTGACTGCAGGTATTTACTTAAGTAGCTACAAGTATTCACATTATTAAAAAACTTAAATGGTCAACTTTTTGGGGACATTATGTTATTGAAAATGATACCATCTGGGTGTTATACGTTATATACCATATACGGGGTATTTGGAAATACCGATGGTAAGATTTAATACCGTACCAAAAATTAAAGTGGCTAGCATGCAAGATCAAGTTTCTTGTTTGCAGTAGAGACAATCCCCTCCTGGATCAGGATCCCTGCTGTCTAAATGTTTTTGGGTTTTTTTACGTTTGGAAAGAAAGCGCCCCTTGTGTGCACTGCTGGTTATAGTAATGGTGTGAAAATCTGGATACCGCCCAGCCCTACCCTCCGTACATACTCACTTTGCCCACGTTTTTTTTTTCCCAGGTCCCATCTCCTGTGCAGCATGTTTATGCGCAGCCCATCTTAATGTTCTCCCTGCATCCCTGAACCCATCGACAATACCTTTTTGCATGCACTTTGGATCTCACACCAAAAGTAGACAATTGAGCGACAGGCAAGGTTATGGTTCCTGCAGCACTTTGTGGAATGGCTCAGAGGTGTGTCAACATCACCCATTTTTTGATGCAGTGAACTAACTCTGGGTCTCCAGAGGACAGTCACTCTAATGAAATCCAACTGAATTGGAGCGTTTTTGATGGAACTTGGGTCCATGTAGGTCATTAAAAATAGCTGTGCAGAAGGGGAGCAGCGGTTGGAGAAAGAGATTCATTCTCTCTGTCGCTCTTCCCTGGCCCAGTTAGATGTGGTATTTAGTAGCAGCAGGTAAGAGACTTTGTTATCATACCTGCTATTTGAAGCAGGTTTTGTTGGATAGGTATGTGTCTGGTAGTGTTGTCACTTGTCATTTTTTACTTCGATACAAAGTTTAGTACTAAAGTACTTGATATCATCACGATACTCGATACAAAAACGATACCACGTAAAAAAAAAAAAAGTTTATTAGCCAAAGTCACAGATCCAGACAGATCTTCTGAGTTCAATATCATTACCTTTTTTGAGATTTTTAAATGTATGCATTAAAGAATCAAATATACAATCAATTTGACTTTGTTTTTATGGAGATTGATAAAAAGCAATGTTAATCCTTTATTTGAATGGTAAATCTCTAGTCTATTGATAAACTGGGTAAATCAAAATGTAGCCTAGGCCTATTCACAATACAGGTGAATGCATATTCAATGGGACTTTGTGCATGCATTATTGAGCTTGTTTTGGCTGATTTCATGGGGCTACAGATGAATACCAATCTGTTATCCCTTCCTTTTGGGACTTATTTTATTGTACTGGTCAACAACATTTGCATAGAACAAGCACTCTTCTTTTAAAAAAGTGTGCGCCGTCTCTTTTTAAAAACCCATGATGTCATACACCCACAGTCAGTTTGAGGCTCAAGCACTAAGATATAATAAGAACTGGAGACTGCTTCCAAGATGACCAACCGTTGTTTAAGGTAATCTACTCGCGTTCACATACTCTGATTCATGGACCATATATATCCAGGTTGCGTTCGGTTTATACTGACCAACATCACATGTGCACTAGCAATCAGTGCCCACAGAGCGCAGCGACAACGTTATCACATCATGGCAGACATTGGATGAATATAAAATGTTAATATCTGAGGGGGGTAGCTGCATCCTAATATGGTGACCAGAGGTGGGTCGAAAGAAAAGTAGTGGGCGTTTGTAAAGGAGTGGGTGTGTCAAGTGCTCTGCTATAGGTTAAAGTTTTGATTGAGCACTTTTTTTAAAAACTGTCTCTTACCACACAACTACCGTACATGTAGCTACCATACTGTTTCAGTTTGGACTTGCTTGTCAAGCGGGAGCAGAGGGCACTTTGTCCCGGTGTCTGAACTCTGGCCCCTTGGGCTCAAGCAACGATTTTCTTACCAATAGGTCCCCTTATTTGCGAGGCATTGGAAGACCTCCCTGGTCTTTTGTGGTTGAATCTCTGTTTGAAATTCACTGCTCGACTGATTACAGATAGTTGTGTCAGAAAACAGACGGAATTACCCAAAGTAACAAATTCTAGTACCGAACAGTTTGTTCTAGTATCGAAAAAGTACAAAAGTTTCAGTATACTGTGCAACACTAGTGTCTGTGGGACTACATTGTTTTTGCGTAAACGTGAAACCCTAATAGAAAGATGGGGTGGGAGACTATTTTTAGCATGTTGTTCTCTCTAAATGGTATAGGAAAGGGTGTGTGACTGGTTGCGAGACATGACCACTGTATGAGTCAGCGTTTTAACTTCCTTCTAATATTTAAAGTACTTGAATAAACATTGGTTTTCTTCCAGTAGGACCATGAAACAAATGTGTTTGGCAACATTATAGTCAAGTGCAAGTTTCAAGATTCTTTATTTTTATATTTTTGGGGGGGGTGGTCGAGGTGAGTGGGATTATTTAAGATACTCTTTGAAGAGGTAGGGTTTCAGGTGCTTTCGGAAGATGTTCTCTGTTCTCCTAGCTTCGGAGGGAAGCTGGTTCCACAATTGGGGTGCCAGTACAGAGAAGAGTTTGGACTGGTCTTACTTTTACTAGTTGAATGTGGACACAAATATAATACTTTTTTTTGTATTAAAATATGCAAATTAGGGGATGTATTTAAATATGGTCTTATTTGCATATCACAGAAATTCATTTTTCCAGATACTGGATCAAGTCAGCCAAAATATTTTCGTTTCACTTTAGTTTCGTTTAGCAGATGTTAATGTGAGTAGCGAAATGCTTGTGCTTCTAGTTCCGACATTGCAGTAATATCTAACAAGTAATTGAACAACTACCTAATACACACATCTAAATGGATGGAATAAGAATATGTACATAAAAATATATAGATGAGCGATGGCCAAGCGGCAAGGTGAAATAGATGGTATAAGGTATAGTGTATGAGATGAGTAATGTAAGATATGTTAACATTATTAGTGGTGTTGTTTAGCCTTTCTAGGGCAGGCGTTCCGCTAGCGGAACCCCTCGACAACATTCCGCTTAAAAGGCAGCGCGCGAAATTCAAAAATATATTTTTTTAAATATGTAACTTTCACACATTAACAAGTCCAATACAGCAAATGAAAGATAAACATCTTGTTAATCTACCCATCATGTCTGATTTAAAAAAATATATATATATTTACAGCTAAAGCACAACATATGATTGTTAGATCATAGCCAAGTCGAAAAAACACACAGCCATTTTTCCAGCCAAAGATGGGAGTCACAAAAAGCAGAAATATAGATAAAATGAATCACTAACCTTTGATGATCTTCATTAGATGACACTCATAGGACATCATGTTACACAATACATGTATGTTTTGTTCGATAATGTAAATATTTATAACCAAAAATCTCAGTTTACATTTGCGCCTTACGTGCAGTAATGTTTTGATTCCAAAACATCCAGTGATTTTGCAGAAATAATCATAATAAACCTTGATAAAAGATACAAGTGTTATTCACATAATTAAAGATAGACTTCTCCTTAATGCAACCGCTGTGTCAGATTATTTTTTTATTAACGGAAAAAGCATAATCTGAGAACGGCGCTCAGAACCCAAAACAGCCAGAGGAATATCCGTCATTTTGGAATCAACAAAGTTAGAAACAACACCATAAATATTCACTTGCCTTCTGATGAAGATCATCAAAGGTACTCCCAGTTGACAATAAATGACTGATTTGTTCCATCATTTATGTCCAAATAGCCACTTGTTGTTAGCCTGTTCAGCCCAGTAATCCATCTTCATGAGGCGCAGGCACTTCGTCCAGACAAAAACTCAAAGTTCCGTTACAGTCCTTTAGAAATATGTCAAGCGATGTATGGAATACATATTTAGGATGTTTTTAACATAAAACATCAATAATGTTCCAACTAGAGAATTCCTTTGTCATCAGAAAAGCACTGGAACGAGAGGTAACTCTGTCGGGAGCGCCCGTCATGAGACCGGGACACTCTGCCAGACCACTGACTCAGAGGTCTCATAAGCCCCTCCTTTTATAGTAGAATACTCATTAAAGTTTCTAAAGATGGTTGACATCTAGTGGAAGCCGTAGGAAGTGTAACTTTATCCATATCTCAATGTGTATTCAGTAGGCCAAGCTTTGAAAAACTACAAACCTCAGCTGTCCCACTTCCTGGTTGGATTTTTCTCAGGTTTTCGCCTGCCATATGAGTTCTGTTATACTCACAGACATCATTCAAACAGTTTTAGAAACTTCAGTGTTGCATATATTAGAATCTGGGACAGAGTCGGAGGCAGTTAACTATGTGCACGCTATTCATCCAAAAGTGAAAATGCTGCCCCCTATCCCAAAAAGGTTAAAGTGACTAGTGATCCATTTATTAAAGTGTCCAGTGGTTTGAGTGTCAATGTAGGCAGCAGCCTCTCTGAGATAGTGATTGCTGTTTAGCAGTATGATGGCCTTGAGATAGAAGCTGTTTTTCAGTCTCTTGGTCCCAGCTTTGATGCACCTGTACTGACCTTGCCTTCTTGATGGTAGCGGGGTGAACAGGCAGTGGCTCGGGTGGTTGTTGTCCTTGATGTTCTTTTTGGCCTTCCTGTGACATCGGGTGCTGTAGGTGTCATGGAGGGCAGGTAGTTTTCCCCCGGTGATGCGTTGTGTGGACCGCACCACCCTCTGGAGAGCCTTGCGGTTGAGGGCGGTACAGTTGCCGTACCAAGCGGTGATATAGCCCGGCAGGATGCTCTCTATTGTGCATTTGTAAATGTTAGGGTTTTGGGTGACAAGCCAAATTTCTTCAGCCTCCTGAGTTCTTCTTCACCACACTGTCCGTGTGGGTGGCCCATTTCAGTTTGTCTGTGATTAGTATGCCAAGGAACTTGAAGCTTTCCACCTACTGTCCTGTCAATGTGGATAGGTGGGTGCTCCCTCTGCTGTTTCCTGAAGTCCATGATCATCTCCTTTGTTTTGTTCACGTTGAGTGAGAGGTTGTTTTCCTGACACCACACTCCGAGTGCCCTCACCTCTTCCCTGTAGGCTGTTTCATGGTTGTTGGTAATCAAGACCACTACTGTTGTGTCATCTGCAAACTTGATTATTTTAATTGGAGTTGTGCATGGCCATGCAGTGATGGGTGAACAAGGAGTACAGAAGGGGGCTGAGCATGCACCCTTGTGGGGCCCCGGAGTTGAGTCAGTGAAGTGGAGATGTTGTTTCCTACCTTCACCACTTGGGAGAAGCCCGTCAGAAATTCCAGGACCCAGGGTTCAGACCCAGGGCCTACAGCTTAATGATGAGCTTGGAGGGTACGATGGTGTTGAATGTTGAGTTGTCGTCAATGAACAGTACAGTATAGGTATTCCTCTTGTCCAGATGGGATAGGGCAGTGTGATGGCGATTGCATCGTCTGTGGACCTGTTGGGGCGCTGTGCAAACTGAAGTGGGTCTAGGGTGGCAGATAAGGGGGAGGTGATATGATCCTTGACTAGTCTCTCAAAGCACTTCATGATGACAGAAGTGAGTGCTACGGGACGGTAGTTCAGTTATCTTTGCCTTCTTGGGTACAGGAACAATGGTGGCCATCTTGAAACATGTGGGGACAGCAGACTGGGATAGGGAGCGATTGAGTTTGTCTGTAAACACACCAGCCAGTTGGTCTGCGCATGCTCTGAGGACACGGCTAGGGATGTCTGGGCTGGCAACCTTGCGAGTGTTAACACGTGTTTAAATGTCTTACTCATGTCGGCCACGGAGAAGGAGAGAGAGGGGGGGGTGCTGTCCTTGTTAGCGGGCCATGACGGTGGCATTGTATTATCCTAAAATCCGGCAAAGGTGTTAAGTTTGTCTGGAAGCGAGACGTCGGTGTCCGTGACGTAGCTGGTTTTCTTTTTGTAGTCCGTGATTGCCTGTGAACCCTGCCACATATGTCTCGTGTCTGAGCCGTTGAATTGCGACTCCACTTTGTCCCTATACCATCATTTAGCTTGTTTTGATTGCCTTGCGGAGGGAAAACTACACGGTTTATATTCGGCCATATTCCCAGTCCTCTTTCCATGTTTAAATGCGGTGGTTCACGTGAATGCCGCCCTCCAGACATGGTTTCTGGTTAGGGTAGGTTTTAGTAGTCACAGTGGGTACAACATATCCAATGCATTTCCTTAACATCTCAAACACAGATTCAGCATATAGGTTGATGTTGTTCTCTGAGGCTGCCCAGAACATATCCCAGTCCGCATGAGCAAAACTATCTTGAAGCGTGGATTCCGATTGGTCAGACCAGCGTTGACTAGTTGTCACAGGTACATCCTGTTTGAGCTTCAGCCTATAAGACGGTAGGAGCAAGATGGAGTCGTGGTCGGATTTGCTGAAGGGAAGGTGAGGGAGGGCCTTCTATTCATCGCAGAAGTTTGAGTAGCAGTGATCGAGTGTATTGCCTGTGCGAGTGTATGCTTATATAAATTAGATGGCCTTGTTCTCAAATTTGCGTTGTTAAAATCCCCAGCTACAATAATGCAGCCTCCGGATATATGGTCCAGTGAAGTTCCTTGAGGGCCGTTGTGGTGTCTGCTTAAGGGCGTATATACATGGCTGTGACGATAACTGACACAAATTCTCTTGGGAGATAATATGGCCGGCATTTGATTGTAAGGAATTGGCAGTTAAAGACAAGGACACTGAATTTAGACTACCAAACACTAGTAGTTTTACTTCTTGAGTAAAATGACATTAAAGTCAAAATCAAATCAAATGTATTTATATAGCCCTTCGTACATCAGCTGATATCTCAAAGTGTTGTACAGAAACCCAGCCTAAAACCCCAAACAGCAAGCATTGCAGGTGTAGAAGCACATTGGCTAGGAAAAACTCCCTAGAAAGGCCAAAACCTAGGAAGAAACCTAGAGAGGAACCAGGCTGAGGCGTGGCCAGTCCTCTTCTGGCTGTGCCGGGTGGAGATTATAACAGAACATGGCCAAGATGTTCAAATGTTCATAGATGACCAGCATGGTCAAATAATAGGTCTGGGACAGGTAGCACGTCCGGTGAACAGGTCAGGATTCCGTAGCCGCAAGCAGAAAGTAACAGTACTTCTACTTGAGTAGGATATTTCACTACTCTTTCCACTCCTGCTGAAATGTATATCGAAAGCTGTTTACTTGTTCTCACACTGTGTGGCATAGCATCTAATCAAGAATTGTTACACTGAAGAAGGAGCTGCATTTCAAAATGTTGGTTTAGTCATCATCCGTTGAAAATAAACAAGTAAGTATGGCTTTTCAAGTCAGGAAAAACGATTACTAGTCAAATGAAGGGGGAAAAGCTGCTGTGGCAATTTGCATACTAACTGCCAGCTTTATAGTAGAGTTACCAGTTTTTTTTTCTTCACTTGTACACAATATTCCTTTCCATTAGGTCGCCAGTCATTAAGCTGGCATGAGAACATATCCTGATGCTTGTAACTTTGAATCTCTATATGTGCTGGTCTTTGTGCTTATTTAAATGAATTATTGGCCAGTCATGCTTTATACTCGATGCAAAACAGCGAAAGATGATAATATGCATTATTTACAGTCCGTAGCCTATGAGACAGATATGTGGCCAGACTTGGCTTTAACACGTATAGGCTAGGCTAATGGCAATGACAACTGCTTATACTACAGGGCTCACAAGGAAAACTCTGCCCTCGGCTCGAGCTAGCAGGAAATGTCATCCTACTGAGCTCTGACTATGTAACTGATACTCTCCCCAGGGAGCTAACAAAATACCTATAGGCTTGGGCGATACCCCGGTATACTGTATATTTCAAAATAACGGTGGTATGATTTTCAATACCAGAGGCTGTGGGGGTGTGTGCTACGCCTCTGTTTAAAAGTTAAGTATAACTATAATACATCTAAGATGTGTCAAATTATATCCAGTTCAGGGCTGCAGCTTTGCATTTGGTTTGCTAACTTGCTAGCTAAGTGGGTAGATGTCAACATCAAGCATATTTGTTACAGCAGAGACATTCAATCCCCTCCTGGATCAAGATCCCTTTTGCCTTAAGCTGGGTAGGCACTACACAACTTTTAAAATCCTAACATCATAGGGCCTTCCGAGTGGCGCAGTGGTCTAAGGCACTGCAATGCTTGAGGCGTCACTACAGATCCGGGTTCGATCCCGAGCAGTTGCCGCGACCAGGAGACCCATTAGTCGTCCGGGTTAGGGGAGGGTTTGGCTGGCCGGGATGTCTTGTCCCATCGTGCTCTAGTGACTCCTGTGGCGGGCCAGGCTCATACACGGTCGCCAGTGGTACGGATTTTGCCTCATTGGTGCGGCTGGCTTCTGGGTTAAGCGAGCAACGAGTCCGTTGCAGTGATGGGATTGGGTGCCACGAAATTGGGGTGAAAAGGGTATAATTAAAAAAAATTAAAAACTAACATTGTTGAGCCTCACATTAAAAACAGTCTTTCCTGTAGTTTTTCTTTTGTGTTGCCAAAATAGTGGTGCGCACTCTAAACAATGCATAGACAGGGTCAAGATTCTTCACTTGGTGTTGAGTATTCTCCCTACCACGCTGTCTCGTGAAAACAATGATGTGATTAGTTTGTAACGTAGCTATGAGCTCTGCTTCAAAGCAGCCTCATAATCTTTCAGACATTCACAATTGCTATACAGAGTTGAAATATATAGCCAACATGTTGAATTGAATAACATTGCTTGTGAATTTCAGAGCTGTAATTATTTGACACTTTACCTTTGGTTAAAGGCGAGTACGAACACATACTAGTGGTAGTCATCTCTCCTGCTCGAGAGTCTACACCTTCTGGGTGACGCGAAACAACCTCATCATTTCACTGGCCTCTTATCTATTACTGATCACCAATCTCTTAACTTGTCGTTGCACATCTCACACTACAAAGCATTGCAGATGTTGTGCCGATAAAATCAAACATGTTTGAGCAGTCCCAGATGTCCTGATATTTTCAAAGACTACATCGGTAGCCCTCCAGATTGTCAGATGCTTCCAAGCGCAGAATAAGGCTTATGGGCTTGCCAGAATCCTATTTTAACCCCCTCAGTTGACATTTACACTCCTCTAACCACTACTGCGTCATCCACCTTTCCTCAATTGGACTCTGTGTCCTCTGCCAGTGGTGTATGCTGGTACAGAAACAAAGGCCCTATTCCAATCGAAAATGCATCCTCCTTCCTTACTCCGTTCCTTAAAGGGATCCCTGATCTCACAAGGTTGAATAGTTGAAGGCAGGGGCTAGCTTTCATCTATCTAATCATGTGAGATCAGTGATTACTTCGAGGAAGGCAGGGCTAATTTCAACAGGGCCTAGATCTGTAGTGTGGAGTTCACAGTTCAAGGCAGTGGAGTGTAAACTGGTCTAGAATGTGTCAACGACTTGGAGTTCTTTCACTCTGGCCTGTATGTCACACACATAATGTGAATGAGGAGGACCTTTTTAAACACATTGAAATGGTTATTTATCAAATGCAGGGCATAAGTAATATATTTCTGTTTCAGTGCATGTGGGAGTGTTTTTTTTTTTGTGTGTACCAGACCATTGCTTTATGGGAGTTTTCCTGTTACTTGGGCAAATGGGCCGCAGTTGGGGAAATGCAGAAGAGCGAGGGAGGAGGGGTTATAGCATTCTGTGCACGTCTAGCTTGCACAGTGACCCCGCCTAGAGGCAACAAGTTCCCAGCCACATTCTGACAGCCTCGGGGGCAGGAAGGAAGTGCTTACTCACTCTCTCTTACGCACACTCTCTCGCTCTCTCTCGCTCTCTGTCACTCACCCACCCTCTGAGACAGAGCCTTTTAAGGAAAAAGCCTTGCTCTCACTCAAGTGAAGCCGAGTCAACACACACAAGTACACACTGCTTGCGTAAACACAC
Source organism: Oncorhynchus mykiss (assembly GCF_013265735.2). Classification (NCBI taxonomy): domain Eukaryota; kingdom Metazoa; phylum Chordata; class Actinopteri; order Salmoniformes; family Salmonidae; genus Oncorhynchus; species Oncorhynchus mykiss. The sequence goes on along the minus strand of NC_048586.1, from coordinate 4,725,507 downwards.
AGACTCGCAAACATAAAGCATTGCCACACCCAAAGTAATGTGTTCACGTAAATATACAAACAAGAATACACAATATAAATGTGGAGTACTGCATATAGATTTTTTTTATCAAGGGTTGCATGTAGGGCTGTGATGGTCATGGGATGACTGTAATTGGCCAGCCAAATGGCCGAGGCCTCGGTAATAATCGTTCAAATCGATTTTCTCCTCATCTGCTCCTGGACTGAATGTGCTACCATAGACATAGAATGAATAGAACTGGTATCCCCATTCAAGTCAATGGTGGACAGGCAGCCATTGCGAGTCAACCATAGGAGCAGAGCAGGAAGTAAAAGCAGGATGTGTACCCATCAATCTGTGCTGTGATTTGTTGATTGAACTCAACTGACATTACAAAAAATACATTCCATTGCATGAGCCCCATCAGTTAACATCATTTGAATGAACATTCTACATTTCAGCAAGGAAGAACAAAGTTTCATCACGTTAAGTCTGTTACGGCAGAAACTAAATCAACTGCACAAATGCCCCGCCGTCCTGTCTTTGGCCAGCTGTTCGTTTCACTATTTATTTTTTAAAATTTAAATTAAATGGTTAGGACTGTTTTATTTTCATCACGGTCTTCATCCAAAACTGCCGGTTACACGTTATACATGAATTGTTCCAGCCCTAGGGAACAGGAGCCCTATCTAGGAAAAGGATGTCTGGTCACATCTTCTCTTTTTATATATGTTGGTGTTAATGCTAAACTAACAATCTCTCTCATTCTCCCTTGCTCTCTATTCATCCCATCTTTCTCTCTAATCTAGGCAGAGGCCAGGCTGGCAGCAAAGAGGGCGGCCAGGGCAGAGGCCCGGGAAATCCGTATGAAGGAGCTGGAGAGACAACAGAAAGAGGTACAACTAGAGGGCACTATATTCCCAATAAACACATAATGTACACACTTACAGTGGGGCAAAAAAGTATTTAGTCAGCCACCAATTGTGCAAGTTCTCCCACTTAAAAAGAGTCTTCCCAGTCTGGTGCAGGTCTACAATTTAGTTTCTGGTGTCCTTTGACAGCTATTTGGTCTTGGCCATAGTGGAGTTTGGAGTGTGACTGTTTGAGTTGTGGACAGGTGTCTTTTATACTGATAACAAGTTCAAACAGGTGCCATTAATACAGGTAATGAGTGGAGGACAGAGGAGCCTCTTAAAGAAGAAGTTACAGGTCTGTGAAAGCCAGAAATCTTGCTTGTTTGTAGGTGACCAAATACTTATTTTCCACCATAATTTGCAAATAAATTAATTTCCCTCATTTTGTCTGTCATAGTTGAAGTGTACCTATGATGAAAATTACAGGCCTCTCATCTTTTTAAGTAGGAGAACTTGCACAATTGGTGGCTGACTAAATACTTTTTGCCCCACTATGTTATACAGCACATAGACCACATGCATGCAACATTATTATCCATACATACAGAACTTCAATACAACTACACTTCCAAATGTCAGACATAACAGACCAGGTGCAATAATGTACCTTACACATACTTGGTCCCAAAACTACACCAAGCTTTAGGCACCATGAGTCACGTCACATGACCAGGGAGACGGTTCGGGAAGCTGGAGGGTCACATGGGGCCAGGGTTGGTCATTAAAGACGAAAGCATTTCCTCTGGACACAGTGTTTCATCAAGCTGAGGGTCCTTTCATCCTGTGCCAGGGTGGGGACAGAGGTCACCAGTGTTAATGGTGTACTGTTATCACTTTATCCTTCACGAGAGTGCACAGCTGGGGATTTCTACCAAACAAATTAGCATACACTCTTAATATCGTAAGTATAAACAACAAGCAAGAACACTGTCATTAGAGATCCGGGGAATTAGGGGTTCCTGTTTTGCCTTTTTGGAACCCTCTTTTCTTAATAAGGTGATTCTAATCTTAAAAAGTGTATAACTTCAAGATAAATCTTTACATCTAGTATATTCTGGAACACATGGTGCTTACTAGTTGCCAACCCTGATTTTGGTTTACCTTTTGACCGCTTCTGCTACTGTACGTACAAATTGGTGGGAAATTGATCTGCTTATGCTCTTTGACCCAGTGAGAGAGCATGATAAAATCCAGTTGACCTGGAGGTCTTAAGCACTTAACCCTCACCTGAGCTTGACCAGTACCTGCAATGGCTGAACTCAAATCAAATCAAATGTATTTATATGGCCCTTCGTACATCAGCTGATATCTCAAAGTGCTGTACAGAAACCCAGCCTAAAACCCCAAACAGCAAGCAATGCCGGTGTAGAAGGAAAAACTCCCTAGAAAGGCCAAAACCTAGGATGAAACCTAGAGAGGAACCAGGCTATGAGGGGTGGCCAGTCCTCTGTTGGCTGTGCCGGGTGGAGATTATAACAGAACATGGCCAAGATGTTCAAATGTTCATAAATGACCAGCATGGTCAAATAATAATAATCACAGGCAGAACAGTTGAACCTGGAGCAGCAGCATGGCCAGGTTGACTGGGGACAGCAAGGAGGCATCATTCCAGGTAGTCCTGAGGCATTTTTATTTTTTTAATTTAACCAGGTAGGCTAGTTGAGAACAAGTTCTCATTTACAACTGCGACCTGGCCAAGATAAAGCATAGCAGTGTGAACAGAGTTACACATGGAGTAAACAATTAACAAGTCAATAACACAGTAGAAAAAAAATAGTCTATATACATTGTGTGCAAAAGGCATGAGGAGGTAGGCGAATAATTACAATTTTGCAGATTAACACTGGAGTGATAAATTATCAGATGGTCATGTACAGGAAGAGATACTGGTGTGCAAAAGAGCAGAAAAGTAAATACATATAAACAGTATGGGGATGAGGTAGGTAAATTGGGTGGGCTGTTTACCAATAGACTGTGTACAGCTGCAGCGATCGGTTAGCTGCTCAGATAGCAGATGTTTGAAGTTGGTGAGGGAGATAAAAGTCTCCAACTTCAGCGATTTTTGCAATTCGTTCCAGTCACAGGCAGCAGAGAACTGGAACGAAAGGCGGCCAAATTAGGTGTTGGCTTTAGGGATGATCAGTGAGATACACCTGCTGAAGCTATTTTGTAGATGACATCGCCGAAGTCGAGGATCGGTAGGATAGTCAGTTTTACTAGGGTAAGTTTGGCGGCGTGAGTGAAGGAGGCTTTGTTGCGGAATAGAAAGCCGACTCTAGATTTGATTTTAGATTGGAGATATTTTGATATGAGTCTGGAAGGAGAGTTTACAGTCTGGCCAGACACCTAGGTACTTATAGATGTCCACATATTCTAGGTCGGAACCATCCAGGGTAGTGATGCTAGTCGGGCATGCGGGTGCAGGCAGTGAACGGTTGAAAAGCATGCATTTGGCTTTACTAGCGTTTAAGAGCAGTTGGAGGCCACGGAAGGAGTGTTGAATGGCGTTGAAGCTCGTTTGGAGGTTAGATAGCACAGTGTCCAAGGAAGGGCCGGAAGTATACAGAATGGTGTCGTCTCCGTAGAGGTGGATCAGAGAATCACCAGCAGCAAGAGCGACATTATTGACATATACAGAGAAAAGAGTCTGCCCGAGAATTGAACCCTGTGGCACCCCCATAGAGACTGCCAGAGGACCGGATAACATGCCCTCCGATTTGACACACTGAACTCTGTCTGCAAAGTAGTTGGTGAACCAGGCAAGGCAGTCAATAGAAAAACCGAGGCTACTGAGTCTGCCGATAAGAATATGGTGATTGACAGAGTCGAAAGCCTTGGCCAGGTCGACGAAGACGGCTGCACAGTACCGGCTCGGAAACCAGATTGCAAAGCGGAGAAGGTATGGTGGGATTCAAGATGGTCAGTGACCTGTTTGTTGACTTGGCTTTCGAAGACCTTAGATAGGCAGGGCAGGATGGATATAGGTCTGAAACAGTTTGGGTCCAGGGTGTCTCCCGCTTTGAAGAGGGGGATGACTGCGGCAGCTTTCCAATCCTTGGGCATCTCAGACGATATGAAAGAGAGGTTGAACAGGCTGGTAATAGGGGTTGCGACAATGGCGGCGGATAGTTTCAGGAATAGAGGGTCCAGATTGTCAAGCCCAGCTGATTTGTACGGGTCCAGGTTTTGCAGGTCTTTCAGAACATCTGCTATCTGGATTTGGGTAAAGGAGAACCTGGAGAGGCTTGAGCGAGTAGCTGCGGGGGGGAGGGGGGGAGGGGGGGGCGGAGCTGTTGGCCGAGGCATGGTCCTAAGGCTCAGCTCCTGCCAGAGAGAGAGAAAGAAAGAGAGAATTAGAGAGCGCATACTTAAATTCACACAGGACACCGGATAAGACAGGAGAAGTACTCCAGATATAACAAACTGACCCTAGCCCCCCGACACATAAACTACTGCAGCATAAATACTGGAGGCTGAGACAGGAGGGGTCAGGAGACACTGTGGCCCCATCCGATGATACCCCCGGACAGGGCCAAACAGGAAGGATATAACCCCACCCACTTTGCCAAAGCACAGCCCCCATACCACTAGAGGGATATCTTCAACCACCAACTTACCATCCTGAGACAAGGCCGAGTATAGCCCACAAAGATTTCCGCCACGGCACAACCCAAGAGGGGGGGGGGGGGGGCAACCCAGACAGGAAGATCACATCAGTGACTCAACCCACTCAAGTGACGCACCCCTCCTAGGGACGGCATGAAAGAGCACCAGTAAGCCAGTGTACTCAGCCCCTGTAATAGGGTTGAACTCACCAAATAGCATCGGTAATTGACGCTCTTGTTCAGTTGTCATATGACCAAGGACGCATCGGTTAATGTGTACTATTTCTTAATGTAACGGAACTATAAATCATGTTGCTTTGGTCCAATAGATGTTTACATTGTGTTCAGCTGTTGTATTTGGATAGTTTTTTTTTTATTGGCTGAGATTTGTATTAGCAGTGTCTCTAGGTTAGTTTCCAGCTGTGAGATTAAGTAATGGCTCTGATTGGACCATAGGAGATTGTAAATCCCTCAGTCTCAGTAAGTACTCCATCAAGCAGGGCTGGGGTAAATTCCTTTTCAGTCAAAATTCAATACATGAATTGGACATTTCCTATTCGAAAATATTGGGTAATCATTAATTCGTTCATTAAAGTTATGTAAATCAGAGTGATGTATTACCTGAGAGGGACTTAAGCATTGCATAATGCTACATGCTCCCTGCTAGCTTTGCCTCCCTCTTGGTTCTGCAGACTCAAGCACCTTTTAGGTTCATTAAATCACCATTTGGTTTGACTCTGCCGATAGAGGCTCTAGTCTCTAGATTTTTACGTTTTTGTTCTGATGTGTTACATGGTGAATGTGTCTTGCTGTGGTTTAGCACCTCTGATCCCTACCTAAGGGAGCCTCACCTTTCTTGGGTCACTATTCTTAGACCACAATAATCCTACAGAAAGCTTTACAGTCACTGCTCATTCTTACTCCAACATTGCTACCCTGCTCTAAGAAACCATATGTTCTTGCCTTAATGTACAGAATGATCACTGTGATAGTACTTTAGTTGTTTAGTGTACTATGTTGTGAGTTTCTCATTTCTCATTTGTCCCATTTTAGATGTGAAATTTGCCAGCAATGAGAGACACATGCCATATGCTCACACATTTAAAACATGTGGTTCAGCAAACATTGCACCATCCCTGTGTTATGGTAGACATGCATGAGCAGGCCCCCCCCCCCCTGTCATACTCACCGGATTAACAGTCAGTGTTCAGATTAGTCTGGTCAGGAGGTGTGTTTGGTGTGTGTGAATGTGTATGTGTGTGCGTGGCTTAAACCCTCAAGCCAAGTCCCAAAGTAGCTTAGCGGGCTGTCCTCCTTAGTGAAGCCTCTTGTTGACGAACAGTGGTTCGTTTATACTGCTCCAACGATGTTATGTCTGGACAGCACTACTATGCTTTCCACTACTGTCCGGATGATAACTTTAGGAGATATCCTCTTCAATTGTAGAAACACTCAAGCCAGAAGAGTGGATTGATAGCTGTATATCTACAGTAGTGCTAACCTAAATCATCAGGTTGTCTTTGTAGCAACGCCTGAGCCTCTGAACTGGGAACTTTTAACCTCCTTGATCCCGTCTGCATGGCAGGCCATCGTCATTGGCGACATCTGTATGGAACACCTTAAGTTTGCATCGTGACCGCAGCAGGACGGCCGGGCGGTGGTTGGCGGGGAGGGGGTTTCGGGCTGCCCTTAAAGGGCGTCCGGGGACCCCTCCAAATAGAAAGGTGAGCCAGTATGTTTGAAGCTAGTTGGGACGGGAAGCGGGAGGTACAGTACCTAAGCTGATTGTGTAACTCATCTAATAAATGGTCTTGCACTGAACGAGGCAAGGTAATTGTTTACGTGTTTATTTACACTTGAATAATGAATAGTGATGATTTTCGTTCTTGACCATTTATCAAATACTTTGGTCAGACCTTGATATGAAGTTTTACCTTAATTTGCAATCTCTGCTTTGAAATCGTCTTAAATCCCAAACAATTTCTGTAATGAAATCGCCAGAAAAATCTGTATTCTTGATTGACATGTTGCTGTGAGGCACTTTAAGCACGCTGGTTCTCAGAACAACTTTTCCAGAATGCTGACTCCAACGTGCCTCACAGACGCTGAGACGAAAAGCTTGTCACCTTTCATTTGTTGGTAGAAGCTAGGTATCTTTTGCTCTGAGGTCAAAGAGCGCTCAGCTGCCAAAGCTTGGAAGAAGAGGTTTCAGTATCACCTTTGTTTCATAATGCTTTTATCATAAAAGGTGGCATACCTGTGGCAATGGGACATATGTTTATGGTACTGTAAGTACACATGTTCCTGTGTGATATTTTGGAGATGAAATGACAAACGCATTTGTTCAGCTCTCAGGTCCTTGAAGGTGACCAACTTCGAAAGAGAAACGCTGACACAAAGCTTAACTCTAACAATAAGTGCTTTTCCGACAGGTCTCGGGCATTAACCATGACAAAGGGTCAGTAAATCTGCCATGGGGGGACTTTGCCAAGGTTGGGGCAAGATCTTTTGGCCAGACCAATGGCGCAAGCACGGACATAGACGTCAGGCAGAAAAAACATTAATTGAGACTGATGGACTTGTGGGGTCAAGAAGTGGTAGGGCGTCGTCTGAACAGCACTTCTAGTTAATGAATGAAGATTAACAGTGGGTGAAAGGGTCAGCCCAACTGATGATGGATCTGTAGAACTGAGAATCGCACACCAGCTAAAGCATGTACTGCAGGGCTGAAAGCGAGAGAGTGCTGTTAAATCTGGATTAGTGGCCCACTGACAGGCCAGTGAAACTGGAGGGGTAGGGTGTCTTTTAAAACCAGGAAAAGCATTGTTGGCTGGGGATCAGGGGACAGTATAGAAGAGGTGACACATTTTTCACATAGCTCGTAGAGCAATTTTGTCTCAGTGACCACAGACTGAGCTCAAAGGTACAGCATATAAAACATTGTAACATGTTGTTCAATAAAATCGGAAAGAGTTTGTTTGCTCAAATGGTCCTCCACCGAGACCAGATCATATAATTTCAAATACTTTAAGGAACCACTCATAGGGAGTTAATCAAACTTCGCTTGGTGAGTGCAATAACTAATGCATTTCATGATAAATACATTTCTAAGCTTGTATGAAGTGAATTCATCTCATAGTGTCATGGGAAGGTTTGGTCTCCAACTTTGTCTTTTGGGTCTGTTTTGGACCATTTAACGCTGTAGTTTCCCCAATTCAGGTCTATTAGAATAGTTTTTTTTAACCTGTCTACGATACTGGTTCCCAATTGGGGATCAACCCTCCCACGTTCAGCTGAAACGGTGGCGCATGGAACGCAAAAATATTCTTAAAAATATTTAACCTCCACACATTAACAAGTCCAATAGCTCAAATGAAAGATAAACACCTTGTTCATCTAGCCAGCAAGTCAGATTTCTAAAATGTTTTACGGCGAAAACATAGCACATATATATGTAAAACCACCACCAGACACAGCTCATTTCAATAGCCAAAACATGCAATCAACAAACGCAGGATTAAAAAATAAATCGCTCACTAACCTTTTGAAAATCTTCATCAGATGACAGTAATATGACATATTACACAGTAGATATTTTTTTTTTTCAATAATATGCCATTTATATCCATAAATGTCCATTTACAGTGAGTTCACCTTCAGAAATTACTCAAAAATGCCCGCAGGAAATCTATGTAGCGCGGCAAGATAACGTAAATAGACATCATAAACTTTGACTAAATATACATGTTCTACATATAGTTAGAAAGATACACTGCTTCTTTATGCAACCGCTGTGTTAGATTTATTTTTAACGTTACAGAAATCGCACACTATTCCATATGCTGAGACAGCGCTCAGTTCCAAGCTACATTTCTACGTAATGTTGGAGTCAACAGAAACACAGATTTAAGCATAAATATTCCCTTACCTTCGATGGTCTTCGTTCAGAATGTTCTGGAAGGCTTCATACTTACCCAATACATCGTTTGGTTTCAAGTCTTGCGTCTTTGTATTAGCTACTGCTAATAACATCAGCTGAAATGCACCCAAAACGTCCTCTGGTCCGGATAAGTTGCGCATCAAAACTTCAAAATTACACATTATATGTCGACTAAACAGGTCAAACTAAGTGCAGAAGCAAGCTTTATGATGTTTTAGACATGCAAAACAAACTTCAATTCAATCGGCCATCGTCTGCCCTTCTCTTGAGTGCTGGAAACAAAGGAATGGCTGGGACCAATTCGCGCCCATACGCACAGCCTATTCTCTCGTGGCACGCACTAATTTCACTCCCATAGGGTCAATTCTCGCGGGATTTGAACGATTTGAAGCTCTAATGAAAGAGGACATCTAGCGGAAGAGATAGAAAGTGTCCGCAGAATCATAGCTGGTTGGGAAGGGTGGGGGCCATGACGTCAAAGTTGCTCCAACTTTCATGGCCACAAAAACTAGTTTGGAAGAATGCCTGCCCTGTGAGTTCTGCTATACTTACAGACATAATTCCAACGGTTTTAGAATCTTTAGAGTGTTTTCTATCCAATAATAATTTTATTTTATTTAATAATTTATTTTATTTGCATATATTAGCAATTTTTGACAGATTTTTTTTCCAGTTTACTAGGGGTACCCAATCTCTCCAAAGGGGGCGTATGTCTGCCATATCCTTAACAGGTTTTAACTGCATGTACCTGCTAATGAAGACGACTAGTGCCGTTCTGAGTGAAAAGTGTTTTTGTCTATGTATAAACTATAAATATCCCAATTCTTAAGATGTTCAGAGGGGTATACTACATAGTGGGTTTGAGGACCTAACTTTGGTCAGTTCTGAGTTCAACTTGGGATAACCGTTGACATAAAGGTGGCTCACCTTCTAGCCAGGCCAATTTCTATGGCAACGAATACTTCAGCTCTAACCTGTTAACTCTACTCCACTATCCTGAAAGAAATCTCTGGGCGGTGCGTTGAGGAGCAATTAAATCAGATTCCCTCCCTCTCACAAAGACTGCATTATCATCCCTTCATCTGTAGAATAGTTGATGTTCTTTTATGTTCAAATCAGTCATAATGAAAGACTTGTCACACTACAAATTTTATGTCAGGATGCATTTAACTTTACGTGCAGTAAAACCTTCGTATGACTTAATACTGCTATTTTATCGATAGTGGGGGAAAAAAAGGGTAATTGATAAGCAGAAAGACGGCATTAATGATACACGTAATGAAATGAAGACGGCCCGTCTAATAGCTTTTTTCTCATAGCCTGAGTTTGCAGGATAACTGTTCTTACACGCAGTTACTAGCTTGGATTGAGTTAGCAACAAGTGCGGGATCAATATCCACCTTCGTAACCTGGATGAAGCCTGAGTTGGAGCTAGTGTTCAGTAATGTGCTAGGTCTTATTTATTTAAAGAGTATATTAAAGTTAGAAGCAAAAGGATTTGAAGCAATAGCCTATAACTATTTTGGCACCGTTTCACGCTGCTCTGAGACGAGCATGGGGACTGGTCTTGATAAATCAATCAGATTTTTATTTTCACTGAATCTCCGTTTGGGTATTGGTTAGACTAGAATTAGAAAATTAGGGTGAAGAAATGTAATGCTCTTAGTGTAACCTTTATTTAACTAGGCAAGTCAGTTAAGAACAAAATCTTATTTACAAGGACAGCCTACTCCTTCCTCCCTGTCGGGGAATTGAACCCCGGTCTCCCGCGTGCCCGCATTCTCTAGTACAGCCATTATTGAATGTTCTTGAGGTCACCAAGAAAGTCTGGACATGGTCTGCTCATCCTTATGTAAGGAATTAGGCACTTTCCCATGTTTACTACAGTATGTATTGAAGGCTATGTTTACTTGTCTGACTGCACAGTAGCCTAATAAACAAACGCAGGTGGCTTATCTTCAAAATGCTTTATTATCTAAATGTAACAGCATATACTGTACAGTACTATATTTCTTCATCAGCATCTTTATGCTTTCATTAATAAAATAATGATAAAATACTCTTTCAAAATGCAGTTGTTGATTTAGTTATGGATCCATAACAAATTACTATGGGAACAAATATTACTGAATTACAGAAATATTGGAACAAAGTTGTCTAATGAAGGCAAACAAATTGTTGCTTACTGAAATACGCTTTCAAACACACGGTCACGTTGTACAGTGTCATTATGGCTATTAGCAGGGCTATATTTTGGCCTTTATAAATATTATTTGGGCCTTTTTATTCAGATTACAATCGCTCACTGTCGTGTTTTTGAAAATTAAATAATCTCCAAAATATCATTGTGTATATATAGCCTTCCCGCTGTGGATGTCTATTTCAGCACCGTTTAATGCTGCTCTGAGACGAGCATGGAATTATTTTCCATGATATTCTTAAGATATGTGTTGACTGAGTATAAGCAAGTGATATCTGCTAAATCATCAAGTTAGGTTTCTCCAGAAATAAATACATCTAAATAACAAACTGACTTTATTTACAAATTAGTGAGACTGTCGCAGTCTGTTCAAGAATTGCCTTTTTATCGCTCACTCTAGGTTAAATGAAAGCAAAATATCCAAAATATCTTTACTTTTTAAAGAAAGCTATTATTATTATTATTATTTAATTTAGAATTAGATAAAAAAAATACCCTTTTCAATATTCTCACAGATCCTAACGGAAAATGCCCCTTAGATATTAATTTAGAATCCTCCAATCCTCTAAATGTAATTATTGGCGGAGAGTCACTTCATTGGAAAAAATAAATGTTTTTAGATATACTGTAGGCCAACCATAGGCGAAGTGAGTGTTGGTTACGCTACAATTAGAGTGTGGAAATGTTATGCCCGTTAGATATTTAATTTAAAATCCTCTAATCCTCTTATGCTGTTGCCTACTGACCGTCACGCTGTACAGCGCCATATTTTCCAAACCATCCTAACGGAAACCTGGAGGGTTTCATTTTTCGTTTTTCTCGAATAGAAACACCATAATATTAATCAAATTAATTAAGCCAAATGTCTTAATCAATCCCATGTACCAAGGTTTTAAACTCTCTAGTAAAGCCAATATGGGAGACTATCAAATGCTTCTCAAAGTTAACCTCTGGTGGTCGAACTAGTACATTAATGTTAAAAAATGGCTGACAATCGAATAGCGTGCCATAGTGCTGCAGCAGCCCGCAAGGTGTGCTGCAGTATGACACAACTTTTAAAGGAGGAACCACTGTTGATCTAGCTAGTGTCGTAGTGTACCCTTTCGTTCTTTAGGAAATCTGGCTATGAAAGTCTATTTACTGGGGTTTTGTCTGCTACCTATTTGTACAGCAGCACTGACTGAAATGCATGTTGTTTTTTAGGATCTCTTCAAAGACAATTGAGTTTAAATGCAAGGCAATATTGGTGAATCATAGAATAATGTGTTGACACTGTCGCTGAGGAACATCCCCTCCTAGAAAGAAACAGGCCATGTTTTGGATCTTGTCAAAAGAAAAGTGTACAGTATTTTGGCTGATTGCCTCGTGTGCCAGGTGACACGGGTCACGCTACTGTTGAGATTCCAACAGGCTGTCACTAACCTTAAGGAGCCACGGTCGGAAAGAATCATGCTTACCCTGGTGACTCCAATCACATGGTCCCTCCCGAGACCATCATGTGAACTCTTGAGATGTTCCTGGGGTCGGTTACTGTTGGCCTGCCACGCTATATCCATGGCACATTCCACAGCCAAGTCCCTGTCATAAGTAATAATTTGCCTCGGTGTGGACACCACCCTAATTATTGTACTGTTCTCTCGCTTTCTATGTAGCTTTACATACATACCGTATACAGCTTTACATTCTCTCTCGCCATCTTTGCGGTGGTCTATCATGTTTTATCTCTCTCTGTTCCTCAATGTCACTCTGTTTTCTTGTATTCTTTCCCTTTCTGTCCCTGATTCCTGGTTCCTCTCCTCCATTGCCCTGGCTGCTCCTCCTGTGGTGTTAATTTATAGATCTATCAGGTTCAGAAGGTAGGATTCTTGTCCCCCCCCACATTTTCTGTACTGTTTTTAAACTTTCATTATCATCTTGTCAGTAGTAAAAAATAATTTTCTGTTTTTTTCTTCAATTTAGACATGCATCCCGGTATAAATGTTAGTTATTTGTTACAGAAATGTCTATGCCAATATAAAATCACAATTTTTTAGACTACATAGTACATATAACTAGATAATGATGATTATTCGATGAGCTGTGAGTTTCCACCCTTCCTTCCTCTCCTCACACGCTCTTTCCTCAGAAATATTACGGCTTGGACAACAAATCAGACAAAGTAGACAGCGAATGGGGACACATCGAGCAATGGATGGTACAGTCAATAACAATAATTAATCTTTGACAAACTAAGCGTTGTTAATGAATTAGCTGCACTAACAGTTGTGGAATAATAGCTTGTTTTGAATAATGCATGAAAGTAATTCACTATCACTCTCTTTCAGTCTTCTAAGCTGTTAATAATGCCAGAGAGGCAGCGGTATGTTGTGAATGTTCTTAGCCATGGGGAATAGCTGAGATTTAAAAAAGGGCTTTCCTCTTAAACCTATGGCATTTGTTTTTCATATTTTTTATTTTTTTAGAGCCTTTTGTGTGCAATATAACTTTAGCTTACAGGTTAGAGCGGATTGTTGATTTATAAGGCCGCACATCTAATGATAATCCACAGAATTTATGTGCATGTTGAATGGGTTTTGGATCTGCATGTCCTATCCCTTTTCGTGTAGACTGCCTGGGTTTTGATGATCCCCTTGACTGCCAAGCGACGGTCTTATTCTTGCAGTTTTCCTGGATGGTTCAGACTGGACACTGTGTGACATATGTCTCTCCTGTCATATTGTGTTTTTAAAAGACAAATGCTGAATTATGTGAAGGTATTGGGGAAACAATAACGAGTAACCAACCACAGCATGTGATGAAAGCTACAGTTGCAGGACAGGAACGAATCTCTGTCCTGTCTGTGTAACCATGTCTGCTTGAGTGGTTGGGTGACAGGATCAGTATCCATGGCCATAGTGATGTGATGAACTGCAGGCATGGCTGCTTAGGGAATGAATGCAGTGCACTTGACCATTGAGAATTGTTCACTTTCAAAGGTTAGCAGGCAATTACCCTTCACTTTCAATTCTCCTCAGTTTAATAGCCACAGTTGAATTGGAAAAAGTGTGCATACATGCTAGAAGTCCTCCTTTGGAATAATGGTGTGTGAGTTTTTGCACGTAAGTGTGCCCTAGTGCGAGTTTGAATTTCTGTTTGTTTGGGTGCTTGCTGAAACCCCTCTCTAACGTGCCTATATGAACATCAATGTTGACATTGTCCTAAGTGTTTCATCCTTCTCCTGTCATTTGAACCTTGACCTCTACCTGTGTCCTATTTTCCTTTTTCATTCCTCCAGGAGGACAGTGAGAGGTACTCACGCCCCACACAGAGACATACTTCGGTGTGTATTCCTCTCCTCCTATCATCCACCATCTCTCTTTGCACCTTCCTGTCTCCATCATCTGACAAAAGCAACTTTCATTTCTTTGAACCGTGACTTGATACCTTGGGAACTCAGGTGCTGGAGAGTCACAATGTCAGCTGGCTTTTGTTCAAGTGACGGTGATATTTGTTTCCTATCAGTCAATACACTCCAAGGTCCAATATCCAATCCATACTAGGATACTATTTAGTATGTGTTGATCGGCAATATTTTGCCTTATATCATATAGTATGCTTGTTGGGATAAACAGTGAGGTCTGAAATTATTGACACCCTTGATAAAGATGAGTAAAAATTACTGTATAAAATAAATAATTCAAATACTGAGTTATATTGGGGAAATAATGTTATACTAATACAATTTCTCAGAGAAATAAATGTTTAACACGTAATACTATTTTTCTCTAACAGATAAGGGTTAAAATTGTTGACACCCCTGTTTTCAATACCTTACCTTGGAAGGATAACTGCACTGAGCCTTTTTCTAAAATGTCTTATGAGTTGGAGAACACATTGGGACCATTCCTATATACAGAATCCTTCCAGATCCTTGATATCCTTTGTCTGTTCGTATGAACTGCTCTCACAAATTCAATGGGTTTCTGGTCTGGAGACTGAGATGGCCATTACAAATTGTTGATTTTATGACCAATTAACAATTCATTTGTGGGTGTGTTTGGGGTTATTTTCTTGCGGGAAGATCCACTTGCACCAAGTTTCAGCCTTCTGGCAGAGGCAATCGGGTTTGTGCCTAAAATGTCCTGGTGCTGGGTAAAGTTCATGATGCCATTGACCTTAACAAGGGCCCCGGGACCAGTGGAAGCAAAATAACCGCATAACATCAAATAATCATCACCATGTTTTACGGGATTATTTTCTGCTCTCATTTCGACGCCAAAGCCACCGCTGGTGTTTCCTAAATAGCATTGGCACTTGGATTGGACATGGTGCTTTGGTCAGATTACCTGAAAATAGAAACCCATTGAAAACCTGTGCTTTGAATTGAGGAGGGCAGTCCGTCCATAAGTGCAGACAAAGGATCTAGAAGGATTCTGTATTGGAGGAATGGTCTAAAATCCCTCCCAATATGTTATCCAACTCAAACTTTTTAGAAAGAGGCTCAGTGTCGTTATCCTTAAGGTGAAGTATTGAAAACAGAGGTGTCAATAATTTTAACCCCTACCTTTTTTGAGATTATAAAAAAATATATTACTTGTTAAAGACATGAATTGGAACTTTGGCGGCGACTAAGTGTTTTTCAAACCTCACGTTTTGGGCTGAATGTGTCATTGTGAGGTTCATAATATAGTAATTCTGCTTATAGATTATGCATCTCAATTAGCCACAAAATCCCTAGTTTGAAAGCGACTGTTTTTCATGAAGCTGTGCAGTGCCTTTTTTCCTTGCGTGGGCCAGCCCCCTAGCAATTCAAGTTCTAGCCAACGAGGTTCAGCCCTTCGCCATTTGAGTGACATCTAGCCAGAAGCACATCATATACCCACAGCAGAGCGAAATAAAGAGCAATGACGTGGTGCACATATCTGCACATGTGATGTGGGTACACACTTTTCTGGGACCACTTTTGGCTCGTGAGCGCTACTTTCAGAACTACTGGCTAAAAAGTATACGATATAGCTCAGTATAGTAATTATCATTTTTGCTAAGGGTGCCAATAATTCACACACTGTCATTCAGTGTGGCCCACTCTGACTCCACTGCCCTGGGCCATTGTGCTGTGTTCTCAGGCGCATAATCTGGTTTGTACAGCCAGTCTGGGGAGCACAGAGAAAGAGGTCACAGTCAAGTAATTTACAGACGGAGGGGAGAGATTCATTTCTGCGGTGTTTCAGTGAACCATGTTAAACACCAGGGTTGGGGTGAAATTACACTCCAATTCATGGAGTAAATTGAAATTCAATTTTGTGTATTATCATTGTGTATCAAAAAATTAATTGAAATTTGTGTTTCTTAATTTGACTGTGAAACCACATATTGAATATTTTTTTCCCAAGTACAGATGTTGTACTGGACAATCGAAGAACATCTACTTAATTGTTTTGTTTCCCACACAGATCTCAGACGATGATGAGCGGATGTCTGTGGGCAGCCGAGGCAGTGTGAGGGTCAGTATCACTCTAACGCTGACATCTTTTGTTTTCAATTCAATGGCAGAATTTCTGACTATTGGTAAAGAGGCTTGAGGTAGAAGTTGCCCCTAAACACAGGTCTTGGATCAGATTTTCCAGTTACAAATCCAAACAAACGATTAGGGACAGTAAAACCAGTGGTTAGGGCAATTTCTACCAACTTGCATAAAGAGGTAAGCATGTGTGTTTCCATAGCTGCTCAGAAGGGGTAACAAGTACAACCATCACTTGGTGCTTAAACCCTTGGTGACGATGCTCTTATGTCTTTGAGCAGTCGGATCTTGATGCAATAGGGGCCTACGGAAGAGGGGTAAGACTTAACCTGCTGTGAGATTAACCTGGAGTGATCATCTAACCCTACTGCATCCCATAATGGTCTTTATGTCAGTTTTTAGTAACAACATGTAGTTGTTAGTTTACCATTTAAACTCTATTCAGAACAAGGCAACGATGGAGTACCAAAACATGACAGTCCTCTTAGGAGAAAATCTAGCATACCAGGATCAGGCACCAACCATATAATTTTGTCCCTTAGCGACAGCAGAATAGTTTCACAGGAAAGCCTACAAATTGTTTGGTAGATGTTGATTCATTATTTACATTGTTAACTCATCAGTTTGATTAACTGCAGATGTGATAGTTACTAATCGTGGTTTAATGTGTGTTGGGAAGATTGCAATGCATTGTTATCCTACAGTCCTTTAAAGATGCAGCGTTACTGCGGTGCAGCTTGCATGGTCTTTCAGAATTCTATGGTACGTTATTTAAATGTGAACCACTGGTACCATTAATGCTTGTTAGTGCTAGTTTGACCACCAGAGGGCATCTTTGAGAAGTATTTGATAGCCTTCAGTAGTGGCTGTACTAGAGAATGCAGACACACGGGAGACCGGGGTTCAATTCCACGACGGGGAGTAGGCTGTCCTTGAAAATAAGATTTTCTTCTTAACTGACTTGCCTAGTTAAATCAAGGTTACACTAAGAGCATAACATTTCAACACCCTAATTGTATAATTGTAGTCTAACCAATACCCAAACGAAGATTCAGTGAAAATAAAAATCTCATTGATTGATCAAGACCAGTCCCCAAAGCTTGTCTCAGAGCAGTGGGAAACAGTGCTAAAATAGTTTTAGGCTTTTCCTTCAAATCCTGTTGCTTCTAACTTCAATATACTCTTTAAATAAGACCTACACCACTTTTAACAGCACATTACTCAACACTAGTGAGACTCATGTTGCCTATGATAGGCCTACAGTATATGGAATAATATGACGTGACTCTCCGGCAATAATTACAAATAAAGGATATTTCTGTAATTTAGTGATATTTATTACCATGGTAATTCATTAGGGATTCATAACTAAATAAACATCGGCATTTTGAAAGTTTTTTTATCATTATTTTATTTAATGATGGC
The DNA here is from genome assembly GCF_013265735.2 of Oncorhynchus mykiss. Taxonomy (NCBI): domain Eukaryota; kingdom Metazoa; phylum Chordata; class Actinopteri; order Salmoniformes; family Salmonidae; genus Oncorhynchus; species Oncorhynchus mykiss. Next base: position 4,707,923 of record NC_048586.1, on the reverse strand, counting down.
ATAAAGATGCCATTATTACATTGTTTTAGTTACATTGTTTTAGTTTGAACGCGCAGACTGGCACTAAGAACAGAACAGCGGGAACGTTTCCCTAGTCAGCGCCATTATTCGTGCAATGCCCCTTAAATATTTTGGAGACTATTGTTTTCAAATAACGTAAAATGAGTGAGGAAAAATACCATTCTTGAACATGGTGTGAGACATTGTTACTAATTTGTAAATAAGGCCAGTTGGTTATTTATAATTTATTTCTGTTTGTAGAGGGGGAGAAACCTAAGGTCATCTCATGGGTCTCCCAGTCGAGGCCGGCACGGGTATTAAACCAGCATCTGTAGGAACACAGCTGTCTTAGACCGTTGCACCACTCAGGCGCTGTACAATGTGACCGGCCGGGAGTGGCCTACAGTACTACAGTAAGAGCAAAATAATCCTAACAAAATAAAAACCTTAGTGTAATAACAGTTGGAGTAAGTAATACTGAAGTAGTGCACAATTATTAGTTTCTATTTAGGTTTGTGTCGCCCATTCATTGTCAGTTAGAGACACAGTAGGATCCAAAAGCATAACCAGTGAAGTGGTGACGCAGGGTACCGTACTAAACCACAAATTACCTCTAAGTCCGCAACATAATCTCAAAACTTTTAGTGGATCAACCACTTCATACAGTCTTGGGTTTGTGTGTCTGTGTATGTCACAAACATTAGCATGGACGACTTATTGTACAGCGTGTTGTTCAGACATGGTGTGTACTCTGGAGAATGTTGACATGGCTGTGTGACACAAAGCCTGACTATTTGACGTTTGTGTGTTCTAAAGTTGAGTTGAATGTTATATTTAACAATAAGGCCTGAGGGATGTGGTATATTGGCCATATACCACAAACCCCCAAGGTACCTTAATGCTATTATAAACTGGTTACCAATGTAATTAGAGCAGTAAAAATAACTTTTGTCATATCCGTGGTATACGGTCTGATATACCACGGCTGTCAGTAAATCAGCATTCAGGGCTCGAACTACCCAGTTTAATACTATTTTACCATCTGAACCACTAATGATTGCCCCTCCTATCCCTAAACAAGCACTTGTCTTGCATGTTTCTTTAATCAAACCATAATTAGCTTGTTTGGTTACATTACGGCGTCATCTTGGGTGTTAGTATGGTTAATTTCTTCAGTGGACAACTATGTTTGTCCCTGGCTAGTGCCATGGAGTAAATCGACTTATAGAGCTGGCTAGCCTGACTGCCAACTGTCTGTTCCAAAACAAACACAAGTTGCATCATAAATGGCACCCTATTCCTTTTATAGCGACTACTTTTGACCAGGGCCCATAGGGATCTGTTCAAAAGTAGTGCACTATATAGCGAATCGGGTGCCATTTGGGACTTAGACACCGACTCAGAACTATTTTAGGCACTGTTGTCTGAGTTCTCATAGAGAAATGTTTTACGGTGAGTAATCATGGAAAATACCGTAGTGTTAAAGAACTGTAGTTAAATGAGAAATAAGTCCTTAAAGGGAGACGCAAGTTTCTAAAACCGAAAAAGGTTGTGAGTTTGGGGTTTTCTTGAATGCTGCAATGGTTTGCATGTTTGACCCAAACAAGAAAGTAATGTGTGTCTTTATCAGTTTGGTGGTGATGGGAATCCATCCACAGTTTTTATGCTGTATAAAAAATAAAAATCATGGCAACTGTGATGGAAACAGGAAGTTGTATAAATGCTGACAGATCATTTGTTCTCTCAACAATCTTTTTGTATCCTGAAAATGTATTACGTGAGAAATGGCAATAGTCACATAGTGTATAGTCCTCCCACTACGACTCTGGAAACTAATGCAGTTTATTAGGCTACAGATTAAATTAATTATGATGAACTTCACAGGGTGGTGAAAGTGCATGGTGATCTAGATTAAGGTGACCAGATTTCTGAAATTAAAACCGGGGACATTTCCAGTTCGGCGGTCAACATATCATTAAAATATCCAATGTTATTATTTATGAAATTAAAAAGGGAGATAATTCCGGTTTCATGTATTTAGTCTAACAGGCACATTGTGAAACAGAGAAAACAACTATACTACAGAACCACTACAGACAAGACAGAACTGTCCGAACAGCCATTCAGTGGTCCTGGTAGTCTGGGTAGAACTGATCTGAACAGCCATTCAGTGGTCCTGGTAGTCTGGGTAGAACTGATCTGAACAGCCATTCAGTGGTCCTTGTAGTCTGGGTAGAACTGATCTGAACAGACATTCAGTGGTCCTGGTAGTCTGGGTAGAACTGATCCGAACAGCCATTCAGTGGTCCTGGTAGTCTGGGTAGAACTGATCTGAACAGCCATTCAGTGGTCCTTGTAGTCTGGGTAGAACTGATCTGAACAGCCATTCAGTGGTCCTTGTAGTCTGGGTAGAACTGATCTGAACAGCCATTCAGTGGTCCTGGTAGTCTGGGTAGAACTGATCTGAACAGCCATTCAGTGGTCCTGGTAGTCTGGGTAGAACTGATCCGAACAGCCATTCAGTGGTCCTTGTAGTCTGGGTAGACTAAGAGCAGAAGAGAACATGAGCAAAATTGGAAAAAAAACAGACAATAGTATATGTGAAATACTTAACAACATAATAAAGACATAAGATGCTGATGAGATTGGTAACTACATAATATACTTATACCAACCTAATCTGTATATTTCTCAGAAGAATGTATCTTCTTCAAAATTGTTCTGTCTTTGGCCAGCTTCTCCATGAACTCCTGGCAGGTGAGGTTAAAGTTTGTCTTCACAATAAGCATGGCCTTGATGGTAGGAACAGTGAACCTACTTCTTGCTGCTGTCCATATATCATTCATTTGGGAGAACACTCTCTCGACTGGTCCATTACTTCCAGGTAAGCATATGACCACTAAAGGTCGACCGATTTAATTGGAATGGCGATTAATTAGGGCCGATTTCAAGTTTTCAGAACAATCGGAAATCGGTATTTTTGGACACCAATTTGGCCATTTTTTAAAATATTTTTTTTACACCTTTTTATCCTTTTTTTTAACTAGGCAAGTCAGTTCAGAACACATTCTTATTTTCAATGACGGCCTAGGAACGGTGGGTTAACTACCTTGTTCAGGGGCAGAACGACAGATTTTTACCTTGTCAGCTTGGGGATTCAATCTTGCAACCTTACAGTTAACTAGTCCAACGCTCTACGAGCCTTAGTTTCCGGATTCGACCATATTAAAGACCTATCATCTCGAAAACAAAACATTTATTCTTTCAGTGAAATACGGAACCTTCTGTATTTTATCTAACGGGTTGCATCCATAAGTCTAAATATTCCTGTTACATTGCACAACCTTCAATGTTATGTCAAAATTATGTAAAATTATGGCAAATTAGTTCGCAACGAGCCAGGCCTCCCAAACTGCTGCATTTACCCTGACTCTGTTGTGAAGTGATACAAAGAAATTCATGTTAGCAGGCAATATTAACTAAATATGCAGGTTTAAAAATATATAGTTGTGTATTGATTGTAAGAAAGGCATTGATATTTATGGTTATGTGTAGTTAACTAGTGATTATGATTGTTTTTTTGTAAGATAAGTTTAATGCTAGCTAGCAACTTACCTTGGCTTCTTACTGCATTCTCATAACAGGCAGGCTCCTCGTGGAGTGCAATGAGGCAGGTGTTTAGAGCGTTGGACTAGTTAACCGTAAGGTTGCAAGATTGAATCCCCGAGCTGAGAAGGTAAAAATCTGTCGTTCTGCCCCTGAACAAGGCAGTTAACCCACCGTTCCTAGGCTGTCATTGAACATGAGAATGTGTTCTTAACTGACTTGCCTAGTTAAATAAAGGTGTAAAAAAAATTTGGCCAAATCGGTGTCCAAAAATACCGATTTCCGATTGTTATGAAAACTTGAAGCCGACCTCTAATATTTATATCCAAAAATCTCAGTTTACATTGGCGTGTTATGTTAAGTAATGTTTTGCTTCCAAAACATCTGGTGATTTTGCAGAGAGCCACATCAATTTACAGAAATACTCATAATAAATATTGATAAAAGATACAAGTGTTATGCATGGAATTAAAGATATACTTCTCCTTAATGCAACCGCTGTGTCAGATTTCAAAAAAGCTTTACGGAAAAAGCACACCATGAAATAATCTGAGCACAGCGCTCAGGCACCAAAACAAGCCACCTGCCATGTTGTGGAGTCAACAGAAGTCAGAAATAGCATTATAAATATTCACTTACCTTTGAACTTCATCAGAATGCACTCCCAGGAATCCCAGTTCCACAATAAATGTTGGTTTTGTTCGATAAAGTCCATCATTTATGTCCAAATACCTCCTTTCTGGTTGCGCATTTAGTTCACAAATCCATATTCATGAGGCGCAGGCACTTAGTCCAGACAAAGTCTAAAAAGTTATATTACAGTTCGTAGAAACATGTCAAACGATGTATAGAATCAATCTTTAGGATGTTTTTAACATAAATCTTCAATAATGTTTCAACCGGACAATTCCTTTTGTCTTTAGAAATGAGAAGGAACGCAGCTCTCACGGCCGTGCGCATGATTTAGCTCATGGCATTCTGCCAGACCCCTTAGTCGAACAGCTCTTATTCGCTCCCCCTTCACAGTAGAAGCCTGAATGTTCTAAAGACTGTTGACATCTAGTGGAAGTCTTAGGAAGTGCAATCAGACCAAATTTACACTATCTTGGATAGGCAAAGACCTAACCTACAAATCTCAGATTTCCCACTTCCTGTTTGGATTTTTTCTCAGGTTTTTGCCTGCCATATGAGTTATGTTATACTCACAGACATTATTCAAACAGTTTTAGAAACTTCGGAGTGTTTTCTATTAAAGTTTACTAATGATATGCATATCTTAGCTTCTGGGCCTGAGTCGCAGGCAGTTTACTCTGGGCACCTTATTAATCCAAGCTACTCAATACTGCCCCCCAGCCATAAGAAGTTAACGCACAGTTAAAAACGGGGACTTTTCCAGGGACAGCTCCAGCCGGGGACAGGCCACCAAAAACGGGGACGTCACCCTAATCTAGATGCTCCTTTCCAATAAATATTGAGTGTCTTATTCTGGTGACATGATGGATCGATGCTTGACTGCCGTTTGACAAATACAAATATTCTTATCCATACTAATCTCATGTAGACTTGCCTACCCGCACTGGATCTGCGAGCTGATGGCTAGAGAGCACGTGCCAAGATCAGAGGAGGCACATTTAGCTATTTAACGCAACAGTTCTTGTGACAACTATTGGTCGAGTTGATTTGTATTCACTACATGAAAAGTGAAGCGAAAAAGTAAATCGCACACTGATTTTTATCTGCTACAAGTCAGTTTGTTGTAAACGCACCACTTGTGGGAAAAAGTGCATATTTTCTTTTTGTGGATTTTAGAATATCCACATTTAAAATCTGTTGCCATTTGGATGGAAATCTAGACACTGGGGCAAATGCAAGGTGTCTTCCTCCCATCCTGCCTTGCACGTGTTGCATTTTTTTCTGTGACATTAATTTGACATGTCACTAATTAGTGGGTGTGGCTCCACGTATACTGTTTCCATGATGTCTTTTCCCATGGGCGGGAAAGGCGTCCTGACACACCTTTACCCGCCTCCTCAATCCCCCTCTCCCATGGCTCCTCCTCACTTTCACAGGAGAAGGACAAGAAGTCCAAGAAAAAGAAGAAACACAAAGACAAACACAAAGATCGTGACGTATGTAAAGACTGTGACCTTTTTAAGAATAGCCCAAATTGAAAAATGATTGCAGTTTTGTTGCTCATTTGCATGTGTTCTGTCCCTTACAGAGCAACGGCTATGACAATGAGTACAGTGCTATATCCAGTCGGGTTAGTAGTGCCTTTTAACCTGTAGTACCTGGCTAGTGTCCAGCAGGGCGAATGGATGAATGCCAATAGGTTCAAGTGGACATGTTTAAAGTTGACTTCAGTTAAATGATTGCAGACGAAATGTGTGTGTTTTAGTACGTACGCATTGAGAGAATTTCAGGATACTGTGGTTTTCTTACCACACAATTCAGTACTGTTTGTTTCCGTATTCCTTATTCCATCAGTCCATTGTTTATATTGACAAAGGTCATTCTTGACCACATTGAACAATTCCAAGATACTTTCTTGACTGTTTCGTTTTGTTCAAATTCGGCTTCAGTGAGGGTAGTTTATGGTTATTCTTTTGCAGGCAGAGGGGTGCTTTTTAGCATGGTGTGCTGTAGTTAAGTGCCTTGCAGTTAATTAGGCTTTATCTCCCTCTCCTCTTCGCCCACTCTCAGAGCTCCAGACTCGGTGATGAGAGCAATAGCAGGGTCTCTCGCTCGTCCAGACTAGATCTGCAGCCGGTGGGTTCCCGCTCTTCCTCTTTCCCTCTCCCTCTTTCTTTTGGAGTTCTGACAATAGCCCTACTGCCTTTATTCTACCAATAAGGAACCATTTTTATATTCAATCAATTGATCTGTATAAGATTGAAAGCGGAACTTGGGGAGGTAACTCTAAGGGCTTGAATTGAGGCAAAAAAGCGGTCTGTTTGGTAGCCATCTTTGCTTTAATGTTGATGTAGACACCAGGGGTTCTCTCTCTCTCTCTCTCCTCACCCACTCTCAGAGCTCCGGACTCAGTGATGAGAGCATTAGCAAGGTCTCTCGCTCCTCCAGACTGGACCTGCAGCCGGTGGGTGTTGTGTGACTGACTGTGCATTAACACTTTGGTGTTAACTACTGAATGCTGGATCCCACTTCTGACCCCAAATGTGTTGAGTGATATGTACTGTACCAGTCAAAAGTTTGGCCACACCTACTCATTCAAGGGTTTTTCTTTATTTTTACTACTTTCTACATTGTAGAATAATAGTGAAGACATCAACAATAAGGAAATAACACATATGGAATCATGTAGTAACCAAAAAAGTGTTAAACAAATCAAAATATATTTGAAATTCTTCAAAGTAGCCACCTTTTGCCTTGATGACAGCTTTGCACACTCTTGGGATTATTTTACAATGTAGAAAATAATCCAAATAAAGAAATACCCTTGAATGAGTACATTTTTGACTGGTACTGTACATCTTACTTTATACTCACTCGACTACTAACCATTGATATCTGAAAGTCTGACACCGAGTGTTTTTTTTTTCTTCCAGTTCATCTGTTTTTTTTGTTCTTTACTCGTTAACACTGTCTTTAGAGTAGCAGCCTTTATCTTTAAATGGAGATATGTTCTCTTGTTCAGCATCTATGCCAAATGTATTTATGTCAGAAGTGTGTTTGAGTCAGCATTTTTTTTTTTTTTTTTTTATAAAAAAAAAAAAAATCACCATTGATACTCTGGAAAGACACTGTAAATTTGTGTGAATGTGAAATGATGGCTGCAAAAATAATGGTCATGGACAGACACCCCTTGAATTCATGATATACACTGAGTGTACATGACATTATGAACGCCTGCTCTTTCCACAACAGTTTGACCAGGTGAATCCAGGTGAAGCTATGATCCCTTATTGATGTCACTAGTGAAATCCTCCTCAATCAGTGTAGATGAAGGGGAGGAGACGGGTTAAACAAGGATTTTTAAGCTTTGATAGTTAAGACATGGATTTTGTAAGTGTGCCAATTCAGAGGATGAGCAAGACAAAAGATTTGTGTCTTTGAACGTGGTGCTAGGTTCTAAATAACAGGGTAAAAAACGGACGGACATCTATAAAAGCTCAAACCAAGTTTATTCACCCAAAGGGTCAGACAGCTGAAAAATACACGTTCCCATCAGCACAAATACACATACTCCAATTTAGGTGAACTCCTCCTTCCCTCTAAACATGATATATTTATTTCAAGGCAGGAAGTTTAGTGATGAGGGTAATAAATTGTTCCTTCTCCCTTAATCTGACCTGACCTGACTTCCGCCCCATTGCTCACTAATCCACATTTCTCCACCCTTATCAGTGACCGCAACCATGTGATTGCCTTTCCTTTACTCAGTACATTCCAAGGCCCTGGCTCATATCCAACATGAATTGACCCCACCATATACATTCCTTCTACAGATAACCATTAACTTTTGGTATTGAAATCCGACTGTGGCCCTTCTCATTTCCATAGGATACCTGATAATGAACAATATTTCAAGTTTAGAAGTCAGAACCCTTCAGTGGTATGGTAGTAGGTGCCAGGCCCACTGGTTTGTGTGTTAAGAACTGCAATGCTGCTGGGCTTTTCACATTCAACAGTTTTCCATGTGTATTAAGAATGGTCCACCACCCAAAGGACATCCAGCCAACTTGACACAACTTTGGGAAGCATTGGAGTCAACATGGGCCAGCATCCCTGTTCGAAAGCGTTCAACACCTTATATAGTCCATGCCCTGGCGAATTGGGGCTGTTCTGAGGGCAGAAGAGGGTGTAACTGGGTGCAAGAGGGTTTTCCTAATGTTTTGTGTACTCCGTGTACATTCTGTAGTGTTGTGTGGAGTTCCGCTGAATGGTATTGTCATTGGCCATTTGCCTTTACATCTAAACACATTTCAACTAAGGTTTCTTAGTCATTTCTGTTTCCTCTCTCTTGCTGTGTTTCTCTTTCAATCCCTCTCCCTCTTTCCCTCGTCTTAGGCATCCTATGCTTCCTCTGACCTTAACAGCAACAATGGTCTGTCCTCTTCTAGGCAACGGCTTTCTTCCTACGAGGTCTGTTCACGGCATGCACTTGCACACACCTAAACACATATACCTCAAATCCTGTATCAAAGCAATATTACCTCTCCTGAGCAGTGCACTCCCCAGATCAGTTTTTGCGGTCTTGCCAACATGTTGGCCGTGACAATTACCGTAGTAGTTGGCAAGGCGGCACATACAGATCTTGGACCAGGCTAGATCACATGGTCTTACCATTGTTGTTACCCAGGCACTGACTACAGTGTGAAAACATGTTGTGACAAGTATTCTTACCCCCTCCCTACTATACCCACACTCCATTTAGTCATCCGGGCTACTCAGCCAGATCTCCTACCGGCGCCATCACATGGTTTGTGATGCCATTCATTAGTGTGACCTTTGACCCCACCCATTATGATACTTCATATGCTACCTGTAACACACGTGTTGCTCTGCCTGTTGTCACCTGAAAGACACAGTTTTTATCACAAGATCATCTTTAAAGTAAGCACTCTAGTACTTTTTAGTTTCACAGTGTAACCAGTGGTTAAGTTCTGATGGCACTTATAGTAGCAACAATTTGCTTTCGGGTGTTTTGGATTTTACTGGAGAAGTTACTGTGCACGGAAGAAGCTATGATTATGTCACTGTCGTGTAGATGAGCGAGCATGTCTCCAAGAGCACTGCTGTGAATGTTAGGTTGTTTCAATCCTGTGTGTGTGACGTCCGATCCCACCCCTGCAGGGCTCTTTGTATGAGGACAGTCTGTACAGTGGGTCTCGACGGGTGACCGGCTCCAGCTCTCGTGTAAGACTCCCGATGCATTGTGGGATTGTGTTTGTGTGTGTATGGCAGTAAACCCATGTGTCCTAAATACGTGACATTCCCTTACTTGTAACATCTTATATCCCCTCTGCACCTAATAGATGAAATGCGGTCACTAACCTCACTGTTTGAGTACTCAACCGAAAGATTGATAGGAATATTATCGTCCGGGCCTATAATTGAGATAGTTGAGGAAATTATGTCACTAATTGCAATGCGAGTGTTTTTTAAATGAGGTTAATGTGTATGTAGGGCATGTCTGTGAGTAACTGGAATGTATATGACAGGTATGTTCCGTTCACGGTTATATTATTAGCTTTTGCATGATGTGTTCTGTTTTTCTGTCATGAGTTTTAGTTTCCAGAGTGTTTAGCTGTGTTTGTGCTGTTGTTATGACACACATTAACTTTGGTGCCTTTGGGAACTTTGGTGAGGAGTGGCTCAGTTGGTTGGAGCATGGTGCTTGCAGGTCGTGGGTTCAGTTCCCTGTGAACGTTAATGCAGTGCACTGAATAGCTCTGTTGGCTTAGGATTTCTCTACTTGTCGCCTGGTGTGCGTATGTGAGTGGGTACTGCAGACGTGCACATGTGTGTTCTTTTGCACACTGATGATGGTGTATGTGCCCTCCCCAGCATCCAGAGTACAATAGTTATCGCGGCAGCGGTTCCAGGGCGTCCTCCAGGGCCAGCTCAGCCCGTGCCAGCCCAGTGGTGAGCCCCTCTTCTCAGTCACACTGTCCAGCCATGGAGCATTGAAGTGGCACGACCCTCTCGCAAGCATTTAATCACAAACCGAGTATTCTTTTACACTGGATTAGTTATATTGTCTTAAGATTTAAAGGTGGACTCAGCGAAATGACGTTGCCAGCAGCAACGATGGAGGTCTTGATATGAGCGAGAGGTGCAACATTTTGCTCTCACACAGTTACACACAGTACCTGCCCATGTGCACGGTTTCGCTTCACGCTGTGTAGAGCATGGTGGCCAGGGCACCAAAACAGAGGAGAAGTTGAGTTTTGTGCTTCAACATTCTTAGTTGTTGCAAAAATTGACCCACAAAGCCAAAACAGTTGACATTTTAGCAAATGTATTAAAAATCTACACTGAAATGTCACATTTTAAATAAGTATTCAGACCCTTTACTCAGTACTTTGTTGAAGCACCTTTGGCAGCAATTACAGCCTCGAGTCTTCTTGGGTATGACACTGCAAGCTTGGCACATTTGTATTTGGGGAGTTTCTCCCAATCTCCTCTGCAGATCCTCTCAAGCTCTGTCAGATTGGATGGGGAGCGTCGCTGCACAGCTATTTTCAGGTCTCTCCAGAGATGTTCGGTCTGGTTCAAGTCTGGCTGGGCCACTCAAGGAAATTCAGAGACTTGTCCCGAAGCCAATCCTGCGTTGTCTTGGCTGTGTGCTTAGGGTTGTTGTCCTGTTGGAAGGTAAACCTTCGCCCCAGTCTGAGGTCCTGAGCGCTCTGGAGACGGTTTTCATCAAGGATCTCTCTGTACTTTGCTCCGTTCGTCTTTCCCTCTATCCTGACTAGTCTCCCAGTCCCTACCACTGAAAAACATCCCCACAGCATGATGCTGCCACCATCATTCTTCACCGTAGGGATGGTGCCAGCTTTCCTCCAGACGTGATGCTTGGCATTCAGGCTAAAGAGTTCAGTCTTGGTTTCATCAGACCAGAGAATCTCGTTTCTCACGGTCTGAGAGTCCTTACACTGCCTTTTGGCAAACTACAAGTGGGCTGTCATGTGCCTTTGTACTGAGGAGTGGCTTCTCTCTGGCCACTTTACCATAAAGGCCTGATTGGTGGAGTGCTGCAGAGATGGTTGTCCTTCAGGAAGGTTCTCCCATCTCCACAGGAACTCTAAAGCTCTGTCAGAGTGACCATAGGGTTCTTGGTCGCCTCCCTGACCAAGTCCCTTCTTCCTCGATTGCTCAGTTTGGCCGGGCGGCCAGCTTTAGGAAGAGTCTTGGTGGTTCCAAACTTCTTCCATTTAAGAATAATGGAGGCCACTGTGTTTTTGGGGACTTTCAATACTGTAGAAATGTTTTGGTACCCTTCCCCAGATCTGTGCCTCGACACAATCCTGTCTCGGAACTCTATGGACAGTTGCCTTGAACTCATGACTTTTTTTGCTCTGACATGCACTGTCAACTGTGGGACCTTATATAGACCGGTGTTTGCCTTTCCAAGTCTTGTCCAATCAATTGAATTTACCACAGGTGGAAGCCAATCAAGTTGTAGAAACATCTCAAGGATGATCAATGGAAACAGGATGCACCTGAGCTCAATTTCGAGTCTCATTGCTTATTTAAATGTATTTCTGTTTTATTTTTAATACATTTTTAAAAATGTCTTAACCTGTTGTCATTATGGGCTATTGTTTGCAGATTGAGGCAATTTTTTTATTTCATCCATTTAAAATAAGGCTGTAATGTAACAACATTTGGATAAAGTAAAGGGGTCTGAATGCTTTCCGAATGCACTGTAATGAACTTATGAACATGTTAATGGTTTAGGCATTGTTTTCCATGTCATTTTAAAATGTATATCCACTAAAGTATTTGTCCGTTGCAATTCAATTATACTATGACGTTGACAATTGGCTCCTGAGTTACTGATTCAGTCCACTGTTCATAAGCGGTTGATAGAGAATTGGAATGGAAACAGTAGCCGATTTGAGGCAATCGGTCACAATATCCACCATCTCAAAGGTCTTTGGTTTATGGTTGTTACTGATGATTGACACAGCATGATGATGCTGCATCATGCCATAATATACCTTGGATTTTCCCTGTGCCTTTTTGATTTGGTGTTTTGTTAGACAACCGGGATAGAAATACATACATATATAACTTTAGATAAGTACTAGGGCTGTGAAGGTCATGGAATTTAGGATGACTGTTACTGGCAAGCCAAATGACTGCAGTCACCCTAATAACCGTTCGAATAGTAAAACACAAATATATTTTTTCCTCTGTTCCTGACGGCATGTGCTGCCATAGCAATGGAATTAGTAGAACAGGCGTCCTCGTTCAAGTCAATAATGGCATAATGTGTGGACTGGCGGCAATTGCAGGTGTACCCATAGGAGCAAAGCAGGGAGCAAAAGCAGCAGGAGTACCTATCAATGTGTTATTCAACTCAACTGACATTACAGAGCCACATTCGTTAACATCATTTGAATTAACATTCTACGTTACTGTGGAATGTAGAATGTTTGCTACAACACCTCAGCTCATTTCAGAAAGGCGCAACAGAGTTTCATCACGTCGATGAGCGTCCATATTACCGCAGAAACGGACTCAACCACTCGAATAACCGGCCGTCCTCAGTCAGTCAGCTGTTCGTTCCACCCACAAAAATGTGTATATATATATACAATTTAAAATGTTATGACAGTTATTTTTATATTCCAAAACTATCTGTTACGTGGTTATACAGTAATTGTGTCAGCCCTAATAAATACAGAAATGGCATCTTTCAGACTGATATTGTTGTAACCGACAAGGTGATATCTGAGACCCAGTACAACTTCTTGCTGTACCTCATATATTTGTGTTGAGAGGTTGCCCAGAAAAGCCTATGGTTTTAATTGTCAAATCTGGGCAGATATTTTATTAACCAGTGGCAAGAATATGAAGACTAGTTGACATCTGGTATGCTGGGTCATCCTACCTTAACATATCATCAAACTTTAAGGTATTTCTTTACAGGCAGGAATTAACATGTGGGCTACTGTGTGTCCTGTTTAGTATGCTCATTACTCTATACAGCTGTAGGCTGATCCTTGTTCCGTTTAACACAGATTCTCCATTTGGCCATGATTGTGTGTTTTCATTCATAGATGTGTTTTGGTTGGAAAAGGGCAGTGTGTGAGAGGGATTCAGACAGTGCCCAACCTGAATATACTTTGTCCTATTGCGCCCCCTGGTGGGCAACTAGGATGATGCCTGCAACTCTGTGGCCAGCTTCCTGCGCAGCGCGGCAACCAGCAGTGGCCTGCCCAGAGACCTGGATCACATGACCATCCCCAATATATCGGATGTGAGTGGGGCAGCAGTGCCCGCCCAGAGTCATGCCAGGGCATGGCAGCGTGGTCTCAACTTGCATATAAAGACTGGCTTCTTCTGTGTGGAGTGGGGGGTAGACCTAAAGAGATTAATTACTGTCTGACTTGCTGTGTGAAGTGGTAGCCTGGATTGTGCTGTCAACTCCTACTGTATGGTCATTGTCACACCTGGAAGATGGGTGAGAGGAGACCTTAGAAAGTGTTTTTACCACTGAAGAGTGGTAAACAGGGGTATTAGTGAATACAAAATATGAATTGCTAATCTATAGCATGCAGGTGGATGGGTTCTTATAGATGTAGAATGGGGCTAACAATATTATGGTCTGTGTCGTGGACTAGAAGTACCATTGATACTCATATTGTTCACTTCCCATACCTAACATAGCATGCTGACTACTCTGAACAGTTTGATGGCCACATGTAACATGTTATATGTGATGGATAATAACAATGAACATTGCACGGCATTGAAGTTGAGACAGCTGTACATTTTTATAATTAGGCATGCGCTCTTAACTTACCCAGTAACTGGTGTGTTATAACATTTAAACTGCTCATGGTTTATGATTGGATGGAAAGATTACCTACTCCCCCCCACAGCTTGTGAGGGATAATGTGATTGGACAAAGTGGAGTAAGGTAAAGATGTGATGAGGACATTGAGTGTGAATCCATGGCCTTCCAGAACCTTCTCTAGGTCATGATGTTGCCCTTGTTCTAACAGTATCTCCCCGTTGTTCCCAGGTGGATGACCGAGATTACCTGGAAAAGGGATCTCGAGCCGCTTCCACCCTATCGGCAGCCACCCTCGCCTCGCTGGGCGGGTCTTCCTCCCGGAGAGAAAGTGGTGAAACGTCCATCACTGGCGACACAGAAACCTCCATACGAGAGATCAAGGTAAAGGTTACAAAAACATGGGTGTCCTAGAACCATCTTTCATCAATTCCACTCTTTAAGAGCCCATCACTGTACAGCACACCCTGCTCTGCAAGTCATTCTCTACCTATCATTGTGCTTGTCACTTCATGTGTCGAACCCTGTCGCAGCATGCTTCTGTCTCTCCTCAACCCTGCCACACTCTTCACCCCAGGAGATTCATGAGCTGAAGGATCAGATCCAAGATGTGGAGTCAAAGTACATGCAGAGCCTCAAAGAAGTCAAGGTACATTACTGGACTGACCCAACGCAACCCAGCCTGAGGCCCCGTTAATATTCATATAATTTTAGTCTTCCCTAGCTTTTGAGTTGACCAATGATAGGTTTAGAGTCTAAACTTTAAGACTACCCTACTATTAACCAATAATCGTTTTGAACTTCCTTAGAATTAACCAATGGTAGTTTTAGTCGCCAGTGTTAAAGTACCTGAGAGACTCCTTTTTAAGCAATGATTAGTCCTCCTGACTAATATTTAATGAATGTTTTAGAATTATTTTCTTACTTATCCTTTTACTATCAACTACAGATTTAGGTTTAGACTCCTACATTGCTATTAAATGGTTGCCAGAATCTTGGACCCCTCTAATTGTTTACTAAGGTGATAATGACCTATGATTTCAGACTAGTGATGTTGAAAGCCCAGATCGGCATGATAATTGACAGAATTATAACTTTATTTTCAGACTAGATGGCTTGCTTGCCTTTTCCTATGCATTTTTCAGCTTCCTTTCAAAGCAGTCAAGTTAATCTGTCCTGATTTGTCAAATTCAATAACCCCACAGGCATACAGTAGACAACTGTTGCTTGTGTCCTAACATCATTACATAATTTCCCTCTGAATACGAATTATGTCCATTGAATTCTATCCATGCCCTCCATTTTCGATCATGTTCCTGATCGTTCCTCCTAGTTGAAACCGTCAGAATGGAGTATAGAAAATGGAAGTGGCAGCGGGGTAACAATACCCCCCTTGGATATTGATGTGTCTGTGTTGGGGTCTGTGTCTTTCAGTCTGTCTGTCTGTCTGTGTTCCCATGTGCATACACCAACGGGCATCTCTTCCTATAGGATACCTTAGTGGAGGTGGAGGAGAAGTACCGCAAGGCCATGGTGTCCAACGCCCAGCTGGACAACGAGAAGAACAACCTGATGTACCAGGTGGACACGCTGAAGGACTCGCTCATGGAGCTGGAGGAGCTTCTGTCCGAGTCACGCCGCGAGTACGAAGGGAAGAGCAAGGTATGGGATACATCCGAGGGAGGGAGGGAGGGAGAGAGGGAGAGAAGGGATAGGGCCAGATCATGATAAATATACAATTACAGTAAGATGAAGGGAGAAGTTAGGCTCGAAAGAGAAAGGTGTATTGAGGAGGGCGACATTAGATGGTACCTTTTGGAAACTATAGTTGCCTATAGTAATGTAATACTGGATGATTATAAACATGAACTGTATGTACAGTGGGGCAAAAAAGTATTTAGTCAGCCAATTGTGCAAGTTCTCCAACTTAAAAAAATGAGAGGCCAGTAGGTACACTTCAACTATGACAGACAAAATGAGAAAACAAATCCAGAAAATCACATTGTAGGATTTTTTATGAATTTATTTGCAAATTATGGTGGAAAATAAGTATTTGGTCACCTACAAACAAGCTAGATTTCTGGCTCTCATAGACCTGTAACTTCTTCTTTAAGAGGCTCCTCTGTCCTCCACTCGTTACCTGTATTAATGGCACATGTTTGAACTTGTTATCAGTATAAAAGACACCTGTCCACAACCTTAAACAGTCACACTCCAAACTCCACTATGGCCAAGACCAAAGAGCTCTCAAAGGACACCAGAAACAAAATTGTAGACCTGCACCAGGCTGGGAAGACTGAATATGCAATAGGTAAGCAGCTTGGTTTGAAGAAATCAACTGTGGGAGCAATTATTAGGAAATGGAAGACATACAAGACCACTGATAATCTCCCTCGATCTGGGGCTCCACGCAAGATCTCACCCCGTGGGGTCAAAATGATCACAAGAACGGTGAGCAAAAATCCCAGAACCACATGGGGGGACCTAGTGAATGACCTGCAGAGAGCTGGGACCAAAGTAACAAAGCCTACCATCAGTAACACACTACGCCGCCAGGGACTCAAATCCTGCAGTGCCAGACGTGGCCCCCTGCTTAAGCCAGTACATGTCCAGGCCCGTCTGAAGTTTGCTAGAGAGCATTTGGATGATCCAGAAGAAGATTGGGAGAATGTCATATGGTCAGATGAAACCAAAATAGAACTTTATGGACAAAGAATGCTGACCATACCTACTGTGAAGCATGTGGGTGGAAACATCATGCTTTGGGGCTGTTTTTCTGCAAAGGGACCAGGATGACTGATGTAAAGGAAAGAATGAATGGGGCCATGTATCGTGAGATTTTGAGTGAAAACCTCTTTCCATCAGCAAGGGCATTGAAGATGAAACGTGGCTGGGTCTTTCAGCATGACAATGATCCCAAACACACCGCCCAGGCAACGAAGGAATGGCTTCCATAAGAAGCATTTCAAGGTCCTGGAGTGGCCTAGCCAGTCTCCAGATCTCAACCCCATAGAAAATCATTGGAGG
The DNA here is from genome assembly GCF_013265735.2 of Oncorhynchus mykiss. Classification (NCBI taxonomy): domain Eukaryota; kingdom Metazoa; phylum Chordata; class Actinopteri; order Salmoniformes; family Salmonidae; genus Oncorhynchus; species Oncorhynchus mykiss. The sequence goes on along the minus strand of NC_048586.1, from coordinate 4,690,801 downwards.
GAGTTGAAAGTCCGTGTTGCCCAGCAACAGCCCCAAAACATCACTGCTCTAGAGGAGATCTGCATGGAGGAATGGGCCAAAATACCAGCAACAGTGTGTGAAAACCTTGTGAAGACTTACAGAAAACGTTTGATCTCTGTCATTGCCAACAAAGGGTATATAACAAAGTATTGAGAAACTTTTGTTATTGACCAAATACTTATTTTCCACCATAATTTGCAAATACATTTATAAAAAATCCTACAATGTGATTTTCTGGATTTATTTTTTTTCTCATTTTGTCTGTCATAGTTGCAGTGTACCTATGATTAAAATTACAGGCCTCATCTTTTTAAGTGGGAGAACTTGCACAATTGGTGGCTGACTAAATACTTTTTTGCCCCACTGTATATACAGTGCATTCGGAAAGTATTCAGACCTCTTCACTTTTTCCACATTTTGTTACTTTTCAGCCATATTCTAAAATGTATTAAATAATGTTTTTCCCTCGACAATCTACACACAATACTCCATAATGACAAAGCAAAAACAGGTTTTATTACATTTTTGCAAATATATAAAACATCTAAACTGAAATTTCACATTTGCATAAGTATTCAGACCATTTACTCAGTACTTTTGTTGATTACAGCCTCGAGTCTTCTTGGGTATGACGCTACAAGCTTGGCACACCTGTATTTGGGAAGCCTCTCCCATTCTCTGCAGGTCCTCTCAAGCTCTGTCAGGTTGGATGTGGAGTGTCGCTTACCAGCTATTATTTTCAGGTCTCTGCAGAGATGTTTGATCGGGTTCAAGTCTGGGCTCTGGCTGGGCCACTCAAGGACATTCAGAGACTTGTCCCGAAGCCACTCCTGCTTTGTCTTGGCTGTTTGCTTAGGGTCGTTGTCCTGTTGAACCTGAAACTGAGCGCTCTGTAGACGGTTTTCTTCAAGGATCTCGCTGTACTTTGCTCTTTTGATCTTTCCCTCTATCCTGACTAGTCTCCTAGTCCCTGCCACTGAAAAACATCCCCACAGCATGATGCTGCCACCGCCATTCTTCACCGTAAGGATGGTGCCAGGTTTCCTCCAGACGTGACGCTTGGCATTCAGGCCAAAGAGTTCAATCTTGGTTTCATCAGACCAGATAATCTTGTTTCTCATGGTCTGAGAGTCCTTTAAGTGCCTTTTGGCCACCTCCAAGTGGGCTGTCATGTGCCTTTTTACTGAGATGTGGTTTCCATCTGGCCGCTCTACCATAAAGGCCTGATCTGTGGAGTGCTGCAGAGGTGGTTGTCCTTCTGGAAGGTTCTCCCATCTCCACAGAGGAACTCTGGAGCTCTGTCAGAGTGACCCTGACCAAGGCCCTTCTCCCCCCTCTAGGAAGAGTCTTGCTGGTTCCAAACGTCTTCCGTTTAAAATGATGGAGGCTGCTGTATTCTTGGGGACCTTCAATGCTGCAGGAACCTTTTGGTAACCTTCCCCAGATCTGTGCCTCTACAAAATCCTGCCTCTGAGCTCTACAGACAATTCCTTCGACCTGGCTTGGTTTTTTGCTCTGACATGCACTGTGGGACCTTTTATATGGACGGGGCTATGCCTTTCCAACTAATGTCCAATTAATTAATTTCCACAGGTGGAATCCAATCAAGTTGTAGAAACATCAAGGATGATCAATGGAAACAGGGGATGCACCTGAGCTCAATTTCAATCTCATAGCAAAGGGCCTGAATACTTACGTAAATAAAGTATCTGTTTTTTATTTGTAGTAGATTTGCAAAAATGTCAAGTTTTCGCTTTGTCGTTGTTTTTATATAAAAATATTTAAGCAATTTTAGAATAAGGCTGTAACGTAACAAAATGTAGAAAAAGTGAAGGGGTCTGAATACTTTACAAATGCATTGTATGTAAATTTATATGTACGATTTTATACATGTAAAACTGTATGTTAAAAATATATATATGTACAACACACTTTGATCAAGAATCAGTTTACAGACCGAAACTGACTTCATCCACAACTACAACCTGGACCTGGATTACAACCACAAAACAGCTGTTTTGGGCCACAATGATCACTGCACATATTGCAAATCCATTAAAACATCTCCTCTGTCATTTCTCCCAGGACTTTGAGCGTGAGAAACATGCCCACGGCGTGCTGCAGTTCCAGTTCAAGGAGATGAAGGAAACGCTAAAACAGAGCGAGGAGTTACTAACAGTGAGTCCTCCAAGGCATCCTCAAAATTAAAACCCAAAGCTTGTCAGGACAGCCAAAATGACTTTACCTGTCACCTTTCAGTTTTCTTATTTCTGAACTTCCCTGTCTTCTCACCTCCATACTGATCATCTATTGTTCTCACTGCTTTCACCTTTCGCACACACTTAATTTTCTCCTATTTATTCCATCACATCTTCCTGCGTTTCCGCTGTCCAGGAGATCCGTCAGATGCGTCTCAAGCAGGACGGCTTTGTTAGGGAAATCTCTGACCTGCAGGAAACCGTGGAGTGGAAGGATAAAAAGATTGGGGTATGCCCTGTGAACTCTAATCCATTCATTTTGTTAGTACATGTTCAATTTGATAGCATTTGGTGGATGCAAACGGAAATCCCCACACATACTTGTGTTGTGTTCACCTGTGTTGTGGTGTTAAAATACACTTATTTACTTAGGCAGAGAAGTTGATGCTAGCTAAGTGCATGAATGCTTGATACTGTATACTGCTCCTTCACTTTCTCTCTGCTCACTTTCACTTCACCCATATCTATCTTTGTTCTTTACCTGCGCTTCCACCTCCCCTACTGGGGGAACTGCTCAGGCCTTAGAGCGGCAAAAGGAGTATTCGGATGCCATCCGAAATGAGCGGGATGAGCTCAGGGATGAGGTGGTCCAGCTGAAAGACATTCTGAAGGTATTTAGTCCTTTCAAGGGAGTCGGAGCTCGGAATATGCAACGCTGGCCTCTTAAACAGGGTTTCTCTATTGTAGTTATAATGCACTGTTGTGAAACTCTTAAGCCTCTCATCAGTTTGTGTTCATGTCCTGCCCAGAAACATGGAATTGTCCTCACACCTGACCTGACTGCCAATGGGGAAATGCTGGAGTTGGGAACTGAAGGGTCAGCCAGTGGAGATCCAGCTTCTCAATTGGCTCAGGACTCCCAGACGTCGCCCCTGGAAGGGGGGAACAGCATGCTTGGTAAGCACCATTACTGGACAAAGATCGCTACATGTTGTAATCATCTCCTGCTTACCTCATAGCTTTGCCAAATTATAGCTAACTTCTAAGCTCAAATCAGGCCCACACCTGATCTAATGCAACCCTGTAGACTCAACCTGAGTTTGGTTGACTGACATAGAAGTTAGTCGCAGAAGAAGTCCAAAACCTAAGCTTTCTCCACTGATTCTCCTCCCAACCCAATGCAACCCTTGCACTTGATGCATGTTAACTAATCCATGCATCTGAACCATGATTTAAAGCAGATGGTGTAAACACCCTTGTTTTGGTGCCAAAATGTGTATCCTACCTAGTAGTTTAATTTTGAGGTAAGTCCAGGGTCATTAGGCTGATTGCTTTGGCGAAATTATGTTGACCTTGTGTTTTGTCTATTATAAACTCTTTACTTCAACCTGATAAATGTCAATGGTGTTTGAAGTGTTTGCTGTGGTGTTATAGTTGGTTGGTGTTTACACCAGATCATTACACGGATCACAATCAATAAATCCATTAATTGGTCTATTCAATGTAGGTTGTCGATTTTATTTTTTGTAAATGATTAGGAAAAAATGTTTTGTTTGTGTTAAGTCACAAACCTGTCAATTTCTGGCCAGTCCCAAAGCAATATAACACTACAGTAGACATTTCAGAGTTTAAGATTTGCAGCTTGCCAAGGTGCCTCTGACCTGCTCATCTGCCTTGAAGATTAATCTGGGATCAAGGTTTTGTTTGGTGCTCTCCTCTTCTTCCTTTTCCACCTCTTCCATGCTGGTTTGATTTTTACCCAATTCTTTCAAATTACGCTTTGCGCTAATTGGCCCAGGTTCAACTGGCAGATCTTGATCATCAGAAAAATGTTTATTTGAAACTCCAAGCCACAGTGTTTGGCCTATTTCACCCTCATGGTATCCCTCATGGTCTCCTAGGCAGAGCTCAGGAGACGGAGTTGGGAAGTAGAGGAGATAAGGTGGTGGATCCAGGAAGGTCCAGGCAGCAAGAGGATACACACGAGGAGGAGGCTCAAGAGAACCATCTGACCTCGCCCACCCCCTGTAGCCTTGTTGGTGTTTCTGAAACAGAAACATCAAGGGAGGCTCAGCCATTCTCGCCCACATTGGGGGAAGAGGTTGAAATTGAAGGCAGTGATGTCAGCAAAGACTCTGACAATGGCATACCAGTAGTAGAGTTCAAAAGTGGACCGGTCTGTGATTCTGAGGTACTTGTGGTTGTAACAGGTCCTGAGGAAGAGGTTACAGTAGCGGGGGAGGGGTATGAAGCAGCAGGTGTAGAGGGGACACGGCAAGGCAGAGTAGAGGTTGCAAGCGAAGGGGAAATGGGAATAAAAAATGACAAGGCAGATGAGGCAGAGACCAAAGTTGTCAAGAGCAGTGACGACACCAAAGAGACATCCTCAAAAGAGCCTACCTCAGAATATGGTGCAGCAGCTGAACAAGGGAAAAACGAATCGAGTAAAGACGTGAAATGTTTAGACTCATATCCTCTGCCTAGGGAAACCATTGAGGACACCATGAAAAATGGCACACAGCTTAGCCAAGGGACAGACCTTGATACTAGTAAGAGCCCAATCAAATCAAACCCGGAGCCTCAGAAAACAAAAAAGGTGGAAGCGTTACCAGAGATAACTGACCTGCAGCCACCGACCCAAGCAGGCAACAAGAAGAAGAAAGGCAAGAAGAAGAAGGGAGAGACACAAAGCGATGTAAAGCAGGAAGACCATAAGAAGAGCACAACAGAAACGTGTGTAGTCTCCATGACAAATGGCACACAGATTAGCCTAGGGACAGACCTTGATACTCCTAAGAGCCCAGTCGAATCAAACCCTGAGCCTCAGAAAACAAAAAAGACATGTGTGTTGCCAGAGACCACTGACATGCAGCCACAGTCCCAAGGAGGCAAAAAGAAAAAGAAAGGCAAGAAGAAGGGAGAGAAACAAGGTGATGAAACGCAGGGAGATAAGATGAGCACAACAGAAGAGGATGTGGTCTCCACCCCAAGCGATAAGGAGCCAGTAGAGGCGGTAGGAGAGGGGGTTATCACAATAGAAACACAGCGAGAGGAGGGGACCAGTAGTTCACCAGATCGAGAGCTCCAAAGCCCTGAACAAAAAGCACAAACCATTGCTGAGGGACTGAACCTGAAGGAAGAACAACTAGAAGAAGACCGAGTAGAGCCTACCATTGAAGTATCTCTGACTGACCAAGCTAAGAGTGAGGAAGTTGTCTCAAAGAAGAAAAAGAAGAAAATGAAAAAGGACAAACACAAATCTACAATGGAATCAGAGAAATCAGAAGGCGAGATATCAGTATTATCCCTTGAGTCCAACATTGGTATTGCTGATCCTGTTGATCACTCCAAGTTTATAACCAGCACTTATAACCCTATGGAGGAATTAGAATCGACAACAGATACTGGTACCCAAAAGGACGAGTCAGGGTACACAACCAACCCTGATAACTTTGGAGACTTTTTGAACTCTTCAGCTGACCCAAAATGTCCATTGGACTCGAAACAGTCCACAGCTGGGAATTCAAACAAATTCAAAGAGGAAGATGCAATCAAGGTCTCGGTTGAAGAGGAACAAACAATCCAAGACTCAAAGGAACAAGGGAATAACTTTCACAGTCCCATCGTCTTAAGACCAGAGCTCAAGAAGAGCGTGGAACCTGAAGACCTTATCTTCCATGATGGTGTCACTACTCACCCAGACCAGGCTAACGAAAATGCAACACAAGACCTAAAAGAGGCAGGTCAGGATAAACCAAACGGGAGCCCAGAAGAGCGTAAAAATGCACTTGAACATGAAGACACTTCAATGGCAATGCCAGCAAATGTAGAGGAATGCAACAATTCAGCAGATGAGAAATGTTGTAGCATATCGCTTGACCGCAACTGCCCTGCTGCTGACACCATAAGACTGCCTGAACAATTGGTGGATCTACCTGGTTGTCCAGTCACTGACAGGCACTTGTATGAAAACAACAAGCCAGAAACACTTGATGCAGAAGAGGCATCAAATGGAGGGATCTCTACAGAGACCGAGCTGAATGATGCAGAAGAGGCATCAAATGGAGGGATCTCTACAGAGACCGAGCTGAATGATGCAGAAACACTTGATGCAGAAGAGGCATCAAATGGAGGGATCTCTACAGAGACCGAGCTGAATGATGCAGAAACACTTGATGCAGAAGAGGCATCAAATGGAGGGATCTCTACAGAGACCGAGCTGAATGATGCAGAAGAGGCATCAAATGGAGGGATCTCTACAGAGACCGAGCTGAATGATGCAGAAACCCTTGATGCCGAAGAGGCATCAAATGGAGGGATCTCTACAGAGACCGAGCTGAATGATACAGAAACACTTGATGCAGAAGAGGCATCAAATGGAGGGATCTCTACAGAGACCAAGCTGAATGATACAGAAACACTTGATGCAGAAGAGGCATCAAATGGAGGGATCTCTACAGAGACCGAGCTGAATGATACAGAAACACGACTACAGGACCCTGTAAAAGAAACTCCGGTGACAATTGACTCTTTTAGGGAACAGAGCCACAATGAAAGTGGACCATGCACTATGGTGGCTAAAGCAGAAGAGCAAGATGATCCCATTGAGGCCAAGCTGGAGGGTAACAAGGTACCTGGACCCAGTGAGCAGTGGAATGACAAGGAGCATGAAAATGAGGGTCAATCGTTTGACTTTTCTGACCTAGTTTCAGTGGTTCCTGCAAATGTATTCCCAATAGCATCCCAAGAGGAGGTCAGCCAGGAAATGAGAACGATGTCGGTAGGATACAAAATAGAGGTAGAGCTTGGTAAAGAGAAGGGTAACCAGGAAGAGGAGGATGACAAACCGCAGGACACAGAGGGAGTTAGCACGATAGTGGCACAGCAATCAATTGAAACGGGGTTGGATAATGCACCAGAGGAGCTCCGAAGCCCTGAAGAAAAAGCACAAACCATAGTTGAGGGCCAGAACGTGAATGGAGAACAACAACTAATCACATTAGAGGAGGGGGTTAGTGTAACATACAACCAGAAATACATTGCAGAGGAGGGAGTGAGTGTGACTGTTGAACAGCAAGGTGTAGGGGAGAGCGAGAGGCAGCAGAATGCAACTGAGGTAGAGGCTTTGCCAGTAGAGGAGGGGGAAGAGGCAATCCAGTATGGGTCACAGCAGGGTAGAAGAGAAAGTAGTCAAAGTGCAGAGGGCAACAACGAGCAATCTAGGACAGGCTTGAAAAAAGGCAGTAAGAAAGTAAAAGGCAAGGGAAAAGAGGACTGCCGAATGTCCTAGTTTTTAGGTCTGCACTCAATATAAACAACAGCAAATATTTATGAACGTGCAAAGAGTCTCAACTAATACAGCCAAAGCAAGTACCATTAAAATTCCTTCCAAAGTTATAATTCGATGTACTGTATTTTGAGGTCAAAGTATGTGTGACATATTTTTTGTTTTGTATTCCAGCACTTTGGATTTGAAATGATACTATGAGGTGAAGACTGACAGCTTTAATTTGAACATACTTTTTGTTCAGCACTTTTTGTACATGCCCTAGTCCCCCCATTTTAGGGAACCAAAAGTATTTGGACAAATTCATTTGTGTGTTAAAGTAATCAAAAGTGTAGTATTTGGGCCTATACTCCTAGTACTCAATGACTACACTAAGCTTGTTTGATGCATTTGCAGTTTGTTTTGGCTCTTTTAGATTATGTTGTGCCCAATACATTATTTAACATTACATTTCTATTGTCACTTTTATTTTAAATAAGAATAGAATGTTTCTAAACACTTCTACATTAATGTGGATGCTACCATGATTACGAATAATGGTGAATAATGATGAGTGAGAAAGTTAGAGGCACAAAGACCATATCCCCAAAACATGCTAAACAGGAGAGGTTGAGGGGGATGATGTGTATGGCTCTATAATTGTCTGACTCATCATGATTCATTCATGATTATCCATAATCATTGTAGCATCCACATTAATGTAGAAGTGTTTAGAAATATTATATTCTTATTTAAAACAAAAGTGACTCCAAAATGACACAATACATAATTTACCATACGTTTCTATTGGGCATATGCTTGACGTAGTCATTGCTTGGAATATGGGACCAAATACTAAACATTTGACTACATTAATACACATATGTGAATTCGTCCAACTACTTTTGGTTCCCTAAAATGGGGGGACAATGTACAAAAAGTGCAGTCATTTCTAAATGGGTACCCCAATTTGGATGAAAATACCCTCAAATTAAAGCTGACCATGATAAACATTAGACATATGATGGCCATGCAACAACAAATATGCCACTGTCCAAATACTTTGACTTCACAGCTTGTGTGTATTTTAGCTAATTTTTAGGGAAGTTTGCCATAAGGGGTGGGTAAATCTTACCACGCAGGCTGTTTTTCCCCAAACAAGCAGTAAAACACCTGATTCAACTAAGAAAACCATTAATTTAAGACTAGTAGTAGTTGTAGAATCAATCAAATGTGTTACTACTTGCCTGGCCCTGGTAGGGTACATTGCCCATACTCTCGTATAAATATACTGTAATAATGTAATATTGATTGATTGAATGACTATGTTTTTCTTCATCTATTCAAGGCACAACGTTTATATTGCAATGCATGATATTCGTATTGTCATACCGTCCTTCTCTCATCCTGTGATTTATGGAATTACCGGCCTAGTACACAAGGGGGCGCCAACAAAACAAAACCCATTGGTCGTCTTACCAGAATGCTAACAGAATTGGCACAAGCAATAGTGAATTTCCATGGAGGCTGCTAGCTAAATATGTTAATGAGCACAAACGAAAATAAACAAATTGCAAAGACAGGCAATCCAGCTCATAAAGGTATATATACGTAGGAGGTATACGTAGGCGCTACCAAATATCAGTTTGGACATTTTGAAGCTAAATGTGAATGACAGACTTTGTGCAAATTAAGTTTTGACGCATGCTTGTCTGTGTGGAGTCGCTGGGGAAGGGGCCTGCCTGCTCAGACGGAACGTGAACGAAGAGGACAAAAAAACGCAAGGAAATCAAGCAGTGGTAGCCTTACAGATAATTCATCCAAAGGGCTTTGAGTTCTCCAACACAGCAGAAAGCTAACACCATACTATGCCTTGTCATCGTATTAATTCAGCCACTTACTTAGACAACTAACAAGTTAAACTTAGGGGTCACGGTAATGCAGAATTCTGTTTTTAACGCAGGAAAAAAAAATAAAACATAACAAATATCTTGCTGAATTTTGTAAATGCAGATTTCTGCTCGGCATCAGACTACTTTTGTGCTTCAGTTTCACTTCTCCACTCAGATGAGAATTCACAAACGAGCATTCTATCAGTAGACAGTTCTCTGAATGATGTGTAGCTACTTTTCTGATACTTTTCTCAGTGTAACCAGATTACCTTTCTCCTTAAAATGCAAGATTAACTTTAAGCGAAACATTAGGAAAAGTAGCTGGCTACATTCTTTCTATGATAAACATTCGAAATACAGTATGATGGCAATGCATCGTTTTTGCAAGGAAGACCTTGCTTTTTCATTGTAAGCTCATTTACTTGTGTGGCTGCCAGCCAAATAGCGTTACACTTCTGTTGATAAAAAGGAAGCTATTTTCTGTCGAATGTGCTGCACTAATGTATTTTCTGTGAAGGAAAACTACAGTTGCACTTCCCTGATCACGCTTGAAGCAAAAAACACTTGACTTTAAATATAAAACGCGACCCTTGTCAATACACAGCTGGACTGCTCCGGCTTTCTCCCATTGTGCTATTTACAAACACACATGTTAAGAGTAGGGGTGTTAACCCCCGGTGTTCTGGCTAAATTCCCAATCTGGCCCTTATACCATCATCGCCACCTAATCATCCCCAGCTTCCTATTGGCTCAATCATTCCCAGGACATTGCTGTAAATGAGAATGTGTTGTCAGTCAACTTAACTGGTAAAATAAGGGTTAAATAAAGAAATAAAAATAAACTATCTCAACTGTTCTCAGGGCAATACGGTAAGCTTCATAATGTGAAATGAAGAACGCGATCTGCTATATCTGCTAACTGCTAATTTTTTTTGAAAACTTAAAATAAATAGTTTTCCCTGGCTATTTCCAAATATGGTATACTGCCCAAGCCTAGACAAAAGTTTGCCCAGAACAAAAAATATTTTCCTGCTTGGTGTATTTTGATGAAGAGAGAAACTAACCGATTTGAGATTTTCTCATGCCATAAAATAATTGGCAGAAAAATCCTCCATGTTACAAGTCTATTCCATGTAGCCAATGATCTCAGGTGAAATCCAAGCCCTAGGATATCATGTGTATACTGTAAAATTGCTTTGTGTTCAGCATATGCCATAGTTCCTGAATTCATATGATATGACTGCTAGACAAATTGTATACAAGAATATGACTTGTTAATCACTGGTCTAAATGTTTCTTCATGTGCACTTTTTGTAAGGAAATACCTTCTGACCCTTTTTCATGATTGAATAAAATAAGTAATTACAAAATTTGAGAAATAAACTTTAGTAATATATAATACTAATTATGTAGTGTTATAGTATAATAGTACTTATGTGTTGTCTGCCTGTCAACAGCAGTCTCATTGACGCACAAACATAATCTCTTCGGGTCAACTTCTCTCATCCATTAGCTGTTTAGCATAAAAATGCCCTAGAGGCTGTGTGCCCTCCTCTCCAGTTTCTGCATGCTAACCATAACCCCACCCCTCACCTACGCTCTCCCAATGGACACCTGCTCCATTGCATGCATCAAGTGACTCTAAACTCCTCCCACCCCGACTCAGCCCCTCCCCATCCATGTACTTGGCTCCTCCCACCCCTGGTATGTTAACATTGGTTTTACTGTATGCTCAAGTTGTTCTTATGATTGTTCTTGCATGAACATAATGAAAGTGTGTATTGATTAGGTTAGATGCTTACTCAAAGTTATACAGATTATGGTGACAAGTTCTGTGAAATTTTTAATACTTTAAGCAGATCAGCTCAAGACATTTTTTTCTTTCAGAGATCCGCTTGAGGAAGCTGGTTGACGAGCGGGAGAACTTGATAGGACAGGTGAGTAAGGACATCCATCTATCCATAGTCTGTCACCCATTACGCTAGCTGAACTCTTCAACTGAATTGGCCATAGAGGCAACAGGCAAATAAACAGGCAAATAAAATAAAATTGTATTTGTCACATATGCTGAATACAAGACCTTATTGTGAAATGCTTACTTACAAGCCCATGGCCAACAATGCAGTTAAGAAAATAGAGTAAATAAAATATTAATGTTAAAAAAAAAATGTATTTTTTTGTTTAAAGTAACACAATAAAATAACAATAATGAGGCTATATGCAGGGTGTACCAGTACTGAGTCAGTGTGCAGGAGTACAGATTAGATAATAAACAGTGAGTAGCTGCAGTGTAAAAACAGGGGGGGGGGGGGGGGGGTTAAATGCAAATAGTCCTGGTGGCCATTTTGATTAATTGTTCAGCAGTCTAATGGCTTGGGGGTAGAAGCTGTTAAGGAGCCTTTTGGACCAAGACTTAGCGCTCCGGTACCGCTTGCCGTGCGGTAGCAGAGAGAACACTGTCTATCACAGTGCCATCCGTTTTGTCACCAAAGCCCTATATATTACCCACCACTGCAACCTGTATGCTCTCGTTGGCTGGCCATCGCTTCATACTCGTCGCCAAACCCACTGGCTCCAGGTCATCTACAAGTCTCTGCTAGGTAAAGCCCCGCCTTATCTCAGCTCACTGGTCACCATAGCAGCAACCACCCGTAGCACACGCTCCAGCAGGTATATCTCACTGGTCACCCCCAAAGCCAATTCCTACTTTGGCCACCTTTCCTTCCAGTTCTCTGCTGCCAATGACTGGAACGAACTGCAAAAATCTCTGAAGCTGGAGACTCATATCTCCCTCACTAGCTTTAAGCACCAGCTGTCAGAGCAGCTCACAGATCACTGCACCTGTACATAGCCCATATGTAAACAGCCTATCCAACTACCTTACCCCAATACTGTATTTATTTATCTTGCTCCTTTGCACCCCAGTATCTCTACTTGCACATTCATCTTCTGCAAATCTACCATTCCAGTGTTTAATTGATATATTGTAATTACTTTGCCACCGTGGCCTATTTATTGCCTTACCTCCCTTACCTCATTTGCACTCACTGTATATAGACTTTTCTTTTTCTACTGTATTATTGACTGTATGTTTTGTTTATTCTGTTGTATGTGTCGAACTGCTGTGCTTTATCTTGGCCAGGTCGCAGTTGTAAATGAGAACTTGTTCTCAACTAGCCTACCTGGTTAAATAAAGGTGAAAAAAAAAACATATTTTCAGTCTCCTGAGGGGAAAAAGGCGTTGTTGTGCCCTCTTCGTGACTTTCTTTGTGTGTTTAGACCATGATAGTTAGTAGGTGATGTGGACACCAAGGAACTTGAAACTCTCGACCCGCTCGATGTGACTGGGAGCATGTTTGGCCCTCCTTTTCCTGTAGTCCACGATCATCTCCTTTGTCTTGCTCACGTTGAAGGAGAGGTTTTTGTCCTGGCACCACACTGCCAGGTCTCTGACCACCTCCCTATAGGCTGTGTCATCGTTGTCGGTGATCAGGCCTACCACTGCTGTGTCGTCAGCAACCTTGATGGTGTTGGAGTCGTGCTTGGCCACGCAGTTGTGGGTGAACAGGGAGTACGGGAGGGAACTAAGCACACACCCCTGAGGGGCCCCTGTTTTGAGCATCAGCGTGGCAGATGTGTTTTTACCCTTACCACCTGGGGGCGGCCTGGCTCTGTTATGGTATGGGATCCATTTTCCTGGCATGGTTTACAGTTGAAGTCGGAAGTTTACATACACCTTAGCCAAATGCATTTAAACGCAGTTTTTCACAATTCCTGACCTTTAATCCTCGTAAAAAATCCCTGTCTTAGGTCAGTTAGGATCACCACTTTATTTTAAGAATGTGAAATGTCAGAATAATAGTACAGATAATGATTTATTTCAGCATTTATTTATTTCATCACATTCTCAGTGTGTCAGAAGTTTACATACACTCAATTAGTATTTGGTGGTATTGTCTTTAAATTGTTTAACTTGGGTCAAACGTTTCGGGTAGCCTTCCACAAGCTTCACGCAACAATCCTACCACCATCAACAAAACACCAAAAGTGTATTTTCTCGTGGAAGATTAGTGTCGCAACCCTCCAATAGAGTTCCAGACACTTGTAGAATCTATGCCAAGGTGCAATAAAGCTGTTCTGGCGGCTCGTGGTGGCCCAACGCCCTATTAAGACAATTAATGTTGGTGTTTCCTTTATTTTGGCAGTTACCTGTATGTTTGTTGTTGTTTTTATACAGCTACAATTTGAATAGGTTTTAACTGTCCTGAATGTGGTCCTCCCTATAGGTGAAGAAACTGAAGGCCCAAGTAGAGCAGAAGAAACAGAGGAACGAGATTGAGGAGGATTCCAGCCCGGAGGGCGAGGTTCTGGAGAACGGCACAGATCCACACATACAAGACCTGCAGAGTAGGATTCACAGACACTGTAACGTGTTATGACTGAAATTAATAACTCAAGATAAAAATGTATGTTAGTCCTAACTATGTTATTTTAATAGGATTCATATTCAGTATCTACTGCATTGGCACATCAGACCTTGTTTTCTTTTTTCCCATATTTGCAGGAGATGCCAGCAGGCAACTTAGTGACCTGAAGTTCAAACTTGTCAAATCGGAGCAGGAAGTGACAGCTTTGGAACAGAATGTAAGTGTACTGTCATTAACCTAGTTGATTGGAAAGAGATAATTATCACAGGTCCAAGTACTGCTAATTTGACTCGTTATAGGCTGAGATTCTCATGTACTCTATCCAATCACCAATCTGCAGGTTACTAGGCTAGAGGGTCAGGTGACCCGCTACAAGGGTGCGTCGGAGAACTCAGAGAAAGTAGAGGACGAGTTGAAGGCTGAGAAACGCAAGCTGCAGAGAGAAGTATGGCCCCCAGCTGTCAGTTATGTGGCTTAAATCAAGCTCCTATGCAGAGACCAGATGTCAGGGGTCTGCACTGTTCAGAACATTGCTTCTGAAATGGATAGAATTACATGGTCATGTGGAATAGAATGGAATAGTTTCTCCCTCCTTTATCCGAAGTGTGCACTAATAGACTTCCCTGCATGGATTTAAAAGGAATGGCCTAATCCTTTCAAATCTTAGGGGGAGTGAACAAGTGCACACTTGGGTTATAATGTACACAATTTGTGTTTTTGATTCATTGTTGATTTTGAATGAATCTCTGAATAAAATCTAATGATTGTTCTTTCTGTTCCTTGATGGCAGTTGCGGTCAGCGCTGGACAAGATAGATGAACTTGAGTCGAACAACAGCCACCTCTCTAAACGATTGGACAAGATGAAGGCCAATCGCTCCACGGCAACGACTCCCTAATGATGACCTGGCAGCATAACTCCGTCCCTATCCTGTCCGTCCACCAATGGCTGCCCACGTTGGAAGGAGTGTCTTGCCTTGCATTGGGCTTGCCTCTCCATCTGCTTCGCAACTTTATGAAAAAAAACTTTAAGTAACTTCAGTTCTCCTAATCGCTAGCGCACACAACACAGAACACAAACACGCGCAATGTGCCATATTCTTAATGTCTTTGTTTTTGTTTGTTTTTCCAATGATGATAATTCTTCATAGGTGTATATATGACACCCAGAAAGCCCTTACCAAGCACTAATTGTCGGGGAAGAGTAAGTCTGTATGTCTTATTTTCTGGGGGAAGGCGCTGCTCTGCACCAGAGAATTTGGGGAAATACAGTGCGACTAGGGGCGACCTGGGACTGGATAGGGTTCTTTGGACCGCGACTGGCTACTTGGGCTAAATAATTTTGCTATCCCATCCCCTGTGTACAGAATAACACTGAATGTCCCTCTGTCCGGAACTATCCTCCTCCTCACTCAAACCCCTATGTTCACCTTTACTAAACAGAGAGGACATGGCCCAAAGTCTCTGTGGACTGAACTGAACTGGGTTAACATGGTGTGCTGTGGATGTGAGAGCATTTTTTTTGTGTGTATTTACATTTTTTTCCCTCTTATACCCTGCATTTCTCTTATCTGTGTCCTGAAAGCCAAATTACGAGCACATTTTACCATGGTTGGGTGTGTATGTTTGTCTCTTTGTGTTTACCTGTTGTCTCTTAAAGGGCAACTCCACCACTTTTCAACCTCGTTTTCATGATCTCCAGCATATTACCAGTGTCAACGGCGCATTTGTACAAAAAACATATACAGTTGAAGTCAGAAGTTTACAGACACCTTAGCCAAATACATTTAAACTCAGTTTTTCACAATTCCTGTTTTAGGTCTGTTAGGATCACCATTTTATTTTAAGAATGTGAAAAGTCAGAAAAATGGTAGAGAGAATGAATGATTTTTATTTCAGCTTTTATTTCTTTCATCACATTCCCAGTGGGTCGGAAGTTTAAATACACTATTAGTATTTGGTAGCATTGCCTTTAAATTGTGTAACTTGGGTCAAATGTTTTGGGTAACCTTCCACAAGCTTCCCACAATAAGTTGGGTGAATTTGCTCGCACACGCTTTTTCAGTTCTGCCCACACATTTTCTATGGGATTGAGGTCAGGGCTTTGTGATGGCCACTCCAATACCTTGACCTTGTTGTCCTTAAGCCATTTTGCCACAACTTCGGAAGTATGCTTGGGGTCATTGTCCATTTGGAAGACCCATTTGCGACCAAGCTTTAACTTTCTGACTGATGTCTTGAGATGTTGCTTCAGTATATCCACATAATTTTCCTTCGTCATGACGCCATCTATTTTGTGAAGTGCACCAGTCCCTCCTGCAGCAAAGCCCCCCCACAACATGATGCTGCCAACCCCGTGCTTCACGGTTGGGATGGTGTTCTTCAGCTTGCAAGCATCCCCCTTTTTCCTCCAAACATAACGATAGTCATTATGGCCAACAGTTCTGTTTTTTGTTTCATCAGGCCAGAGGATATTTCTCCAAAAAGTATGATCTTTGTCTCCATGTGCAGTTGCAAACCGTAGTCTGGCTTTTTTATGGCTGTTTTGGAGCAGTGCCTTCTTCCTTGCCGAGCGGCCTTTCAGGTTATGTCGATATAGGACTCGTTTTACTGTGGATATAGATACTTTTGTACCTGTTTCCTCCAGCATCTTCCCAAGGTCCTTTGCTGTTGTTCTGGGATTGATTTGCACTTTTTGCACCAAAGTACGTTCATCTCTAGGAGACAGAACGTGTCTCCTTCCTGAGCGGTATGACAGCTGCGTGGTCCCATGGTGTTTATACTTGCGTACTATTGTTTCTACAGATGAACGTGGTACCTTCAGGTGTTTCTTCCAAGGATGAACCAGACTTGGGGAGGGCTACAATTTTTTTCTGAGGTCTTGGCTAATTTCTTTTGATTTTCCCATTATGTCAAGCAAAGAGGCACTGAGTTTCAAGGTAGGCCTTGGTACACCTCCAATTGATTCAAATGATGTCAATCAGCCTATCAGAAGCTTCTAAAGACATGACATCATTTTCTGGAATTTTCCAAGCTGTTTAAAGGCACAGTCAACTTAGTGTATGTAAACTTCTGACTTACTGGAATTGCGATACAGTGAAATAATCTGTCTGTAAACAATTGTTGTAAAAATTACTTGTGTCATGCACAAAGTAGATGTCCTAACCTACTTGCCAAAACTATAGTTTGTTAACAAGAAATTTGTGGAGTGGTTGAAAAACAATTTTTAATGACTCCAACCTAAGTGTATGTAAACTTCTGACTTCAACTGTATGTAAAGTAAAAATTTCTACCCGATTACAAGTTATTTAAAAACAGTGATTTTCAAACAGTTGTGCTGACGTGGGGAGCAAGAAAACACCCAACCTTCGGTTAGAAACTCATTGGAGGTTTTGAAAATCCATTTATTTTAAAACTTTTAATACTACCCTGTAATGTCACACGGAAACGTTATTTTAGGACCACAGGTCATAGAAAAGTGTTGTTTTCCCATATGGAGATAATGAGGTTAAGTGGTAGTTGCCCTTTTTAAGTCCAAAAGCTTGTGTTGTCAAGAGGACACAGGAGGTTGTGTATGCATCCCACCTTACCAAGCTACACCTTCTTTCTTACCACAATTGATATAATCATTGTCACACAAACAGAATGTACAGTATTTAACTTCACCTGTGATTTCACCCGCTTTCTACTTCAGATTTATTTGTTTTTTGATTCGTTTTTTTGGGGGGACAAAATAATAGAATTGAAAGACTGATGTCTTTGAATGTACCAAGTTCATGTTTATTAGGCGCCAAATGGAAGAAAAGCTCAAACAAGGAGGGACTACCTAGAATTGTCCAATAAGATACGCTTATTTTAGTTCTGTTGCCATTGGTTTGAAATGTTTTGCTACAGTGTGCAGGTGCCCTAATGAATATGACCCAGGTGTTTGGTTCATTTGTTTGGGCAGGCTGTTTAGGACCTGTCTATTACAGCCACAGCTATGAGTGAGCCTCAAAGCAGTCAATGACAGCCTGCGTACCCCCCCCCCCCCCCCCCCCAATCAGGTAGAGCCTCACTGACGTTTGTCTCAAGCAATAATGTAAAAAGGCCACCTCACATACTCTTGCTTGTTGAGACATGCTGCTGATGATGATGCTTATGGTGATGAAGAAGACTACACAAATAAGGGCAAATGTTAATAGGATAACCCTCAAACACACTCTGGGGAGACGCTGCTTCACTGTTTACAAAGCTTTAAAATGTTTAAGAAGACTCAAGGAATTGTAATCGCTGTGCAATAAAATGTCCAACCATGCTGTACCGGCAGTTGAGTGTTTTAAATCAAATCATTGCAGGAAATTAGCTGTAAAACTGCAACATTTTCTCTACACCCTTGTTCTTACCATAGGGGTCATTCTTGTTGTAACCTTCTGCAGGCAGGTGGCACCAGAAGATGTTGACACCCATGCCAAACTGTAACGCCATGGTGTTATGAAACCACATGTCTGAGGGAGAAACGGGGACAATATTGAACTGATGTAACTCATGTACAATAACTGCACACTTCTGTTTACAGTGTATATTCTGGTAATTACAGTAAATTCCATACTATTTAGTGTTGTGGACAAATTTAATTCAGTTTGTTTGACTTGTGTGTAATCAGAATTTAGGGCTCTATTCAATCCGCATAGCAGAAGTTCCGCTTTACAGAGTGATTGCAATTTAAAGGCAATGTTCCCACTTTAGTGTAGACCGCATTCACGGTAAACACTGCATATGTCAGCTCAATCGGAAAGGACCTTTACATTTCTAGTGCAGAGTCTGTAACTCTTCAGATTTACAGATTTGAATAGAGCCCTTAATTTCATCATCCAGCCTGCCCATACCAGCGATTGGAAAAAACAGGTTCTAGTACACGAGTACCACCAAGCCTTCACAAACTCTGGGAACCACCCCAGGTTTGAACAGTCTATGGCCAGACGCTCAGATTTGTCACCTGATACTAAGTTAGATGTGAAAGTAAATAGTTGGGTATGTACATGTAGAACATTTGCTTTCGTTACTGTGGAAGTATTATACCATTTTCATGACGCAAGGAGATACAATCTCCCTCCAGGGGTCTTACCCGTCAGGTTGAGGTGCAATGTATCCTGGGGGCTGTAGAGCATCACACGCTTCCTCCCCGTCACCTGGGCCAGCAGGTTGTACATCCCCTGACCACGAGGATAGATGGAAGGACACCACAGAACAGAGAGATTGAGTAACTTTGAAGTATCCTATAAGGGATCATCCTATAAAAGTGGAACTGACAGTGTTTTAACTACTTTGCATAAATGAAAGAGACAATCATATCAGTCAAAAATATTGAATTCCCAGTTTATGCTTCAAAACCAACTATTTGACTCAAAATTCCATGATGTAGAGTTGGGCATTGTTGGCAGAGTAGATAGATGCAGTTCATATAATTCACCAATACATTTTTTGGTAGTCAAAATATATTGCTATCAGATTGTAAATCACAGCTGGCCTGGTACATTGTTTGCTGCCACAACCATTCGGGATGCACTTTCAGTATTAATGACTCAATATTTTGAACAAAAATGGATGACTCTAAGGCTGGGAATGTCAATACAATCAAACCAGAAAGGAAAAATGCTATATACAGTATCCTATGTACATAAGTGGACATTAAAGGGACATCTTTTTTCAAATAAAACAATTGCTAGTTTGGGTCGCAGTTACATGTTTGTTTTTTTGTATATATAAATAGGCTATGTCTGGCCTGCGATTTCAATTTGTTTTTTCAATATGGTCCGTGCGCTGATTGAGTTTGACACCCCTGGTCTTGCTTGTTTATGTAGCTAGCTATTTATTTCGCAAGCTAAAAACATGGAGCCTAACATTAGCTAGCTAGCTGCTGGGAGGATGTCATGTTATTGGAGGAGTGTGTGAATGACCAGCTTTTCCCCATCTTTTTTCAGTGGCTACAGCTAGAGATGCTGGTGTCATTTGGTTAGCTAGCAAGAAATGGGGATCGCTTGCTAGCTGGCTAGCTATGTTGACTTAAGTAAGCATATCTCTTATCTTGACAAAGGATAAAATGTTCACTAACAGGGATGTAAACACATTTCTGCACAAAACGTAAAAGAAATAAGCTTTTGTGCGTATGGAACATTTCTAGGATATTTTATTTCAGCTCATGATACATGCGAACAAAACTTGACATGTTGCGTTATTTTTGTTCAGTATAGGTTGTCCAATCATCAATACAGTGTTCCAATATATCCCGAAATGTTTATTCAGGTAAAGGTTTTCACATTCATTAGCTAACTTTCATGAAAAGTCATTCTGTGCTTTTTCACTTGACACACGCATCCCTCTCCCTATAATAGACGGTGCATTCTGAAGTTGCATGCATCGGGTGGCACATCGGTAAAACGCAGGTTCAATCTTGTCGCCAATTTGTCGTGTTTGTACCCTTATAAACACATCTACATGAAACAAATAAGACTCTCAGTAGTTTTGTTATTTGGCCATGTAATCCTTGCTTCAATGACACACACACAATAGATAAATAATTCTGAAAATCACTCCACTCTGTAGCTATGGCTACTACTGTAAACCATGCTTGATCAGCTGAGCAAATTTGCTCCAGCCAGCAGCCTAGCACAAGCTTTTCTGAATGGCCATATGATCGCTAGTTTGCCAGCGTGTTGATGAAGGTGTACGGCACCAACGATATGAGACTGTTCCCAGAAATCTAAATGTATCTGAGTCTGTGCCTCGCTACTTTGTAACATTTGGCCAATGCAATAACGTTGAAGATTGCAGTCAGCTGTGCTGTAGAACTCAGCGCACTAATCAAGGCAGAACAGATAATGAAAACTCATTTGTTAATTAGCTAGAGCTTCGCTACTTGTTAAAAACGGCCAGCTTCAGTCAGCTGATTCTAGACATCCCTTCTTGTTAGTTCTAGTCAGGCAGCTTAGTCGCCGATTTAGAGGACCATCACTTTTGTTAGTGTCTTATTGGTCAAGGTCATGGCAAAATGTATCACCACATCTCCTTCAGCTCATCAAATCAAATTGTATTTGTCACATACACATGGTTAGCAGATGTTAATGTGAGTCTAGTGAAATGCTTGTTCTTCTAGTTCCTACAGTACAATAACATCTAACAAGTAATCTAACAATTTCCCAACAACTACCTAATACACACAAATCTAAAGGGGTGAATGAGAAAATGTACATGTAAGTATATGGATAGGAGATGGCTGAGTGGCATAGGCAAGATGCAATAGATGGTCTAAAATACAGTGTATATATATGTGATATGAGTAATGTAACATATGTGAACATTATTAAAGTGGCATCATTTGGAGGGGCATTGTATAAAGTGACTTGTGATCCATTTATTAAAGTGGCCAGTGATTGGGTCTCAATGTAGGCAGCAGCCTCTCTGAGATAGTGATGGCTGTTTAGCAGTCTGATGGCCTTGAGATAGAAGCTGTTTTTCAGTCTCTCAGTCCTAGCTTTGATGTACCTGTACTGACCTCGCCTTCTGGATGGAAGCGATGTGAACAGGCAGTGACTCGGGTGGTTGATGTCCTTGATGATTTTTTGGGCCTTCCTGTGACATTGGGTGCTGTAGGTGTCATGAAGGGCAGGTAGGGCATGCCCCCGGTGATGCATTGTGCAGACCTCACCACCCTCTGGAGAGCCTTGCGGTTGAAGGCGGTGCAGTTGCTGTACCAGGCTGTGATACAGCCTGACAGGACGCTCTCGATTGTGCATCTGTAAAAGTTTGTCAGGGTTTTGGGTGATAAGACAAATTTATTCAGCCTCCTGAGGTTGAAGAGGAGCCATTGTGCCTTCTTCTCCACACTGTCTGTGTGGGTGGCCCATTTCAGTTTGTCTGTGTACGCCGAGGAACTTAACTTTCCACCTTCTCCACTGCTGTACTTTCAATGTGGAAAAGGGGGTGCTCCCTCTGCTGTTTCCTGAAGTCCACGATCATCTCCTTTGTTTTGTTGACGTTGAGTGAGAGGTTGTTTTCCTGACACCACACTCCGAGTACCCTCACCTCCTTCCTGTAGGCTGTCTCGTTGTTGTTGGTAATCAAGCCCACTACTGTTGTGTCGTCTGCAAACGTGATGATTCAGTTGGAGGTGTGCATGGCCACACAGTCATGGGTGAAAAGGGAGTACAGGAGGGGGCTGAGCACACACCCTTGTGGGGCCCCAGTGTTGAGGGTCGGCGAAGTGGAGGTGTTGTTTCCTACCTTCACTGCCTGGGGGCAGCCCTTCAGAAATTCCAGGACCCAATTGCACAGGGCGGGGTTGAGACCCATGGCCTCCAGCTTAATGATGAGCTTGGAGGGTACTATGGTGTTGAATGCTGAGCTGCAGTCAATGAACAGCATGCTTACATAGGTATTCCTCTTGTCCAGATGGGATAGGGCAGTGTGATGGCGATTGAGTCGTCTGTGGACCTGTCGGGGCGGTATGCAAACTGAAGTGGGTCTAGGGTGGCCGGTACAGTGGAGGTCTGCGCATGCTCTAAGGATGCGGCTAGGGGTGCCATCTGGGCCAGCAGCCTTGTGAGGGGGGAGCAGTCCTTGTTAGCGGGCCGCAACTGTGGCACTGTATTATCCTCAAAGCGAGCAAAGAAGGTGTTTAGTTTGTCTGGAAGCGTGATGTCGGTGTCCATGACGTGGCTGGTTTTCTTTTTGTAGCCCGTGATTTCCTGTAGACCTTGCCACATACATCTCGTGTCTGAGCCGTTGAATTGCGACTCCACGTTGTCCTTGTACTGGCATTTTGCTTGTTTGATTGCTTTGCGGTGGGAATAACTACACTGTTTATATTCGGTCAAGACCTCTTTCTATGGTTAAATCCGGTGGATCGAGCTTTCAGTTTTGCACGAATTTCACCATCCATCCACGGTTTCTGGTTAGGGTAAATTTTAATAATCACAGTGGGTACAACATCTCCAATGCACTTCTTTATAAACGCTCTCACCGAGTCAGCGTATAGGTCGATGTTGTTCTCTGAGGCTGACCGGAAAATTTTACAGTCTGCGTGATCAAAACAATCTTGAAGCGTGGTGATGAATGAAATTGGTCAGACCAGCATTGAATGGTTCTCATCACTGGTACATCCTGTTTGAGTTTCTGCCTATAAGACGGTAGGAGCAAGATGGAGTCGTGGTCGGATTTGTTGAAGGGAGGTCGAGGGAGGGCTTTGTATGCATTGCGGAAGTTAGAGTAGCAGTGGTAGAGGGTATTGCCCATGCACGTAGCGCAATCAATATGCAGGTAGAATTTAGGTAGCCTTGTTCTCAAATTTGCTTTGTTAAAATCTCCAGTTTGCATATAGTCCAGTGAAGTTCCTTGACGGCCGTCTTGGTGTCTGTTTGAGGGGGAATGTGCACAGCTGTGACTATAACTGACGAGAATTCTCTTGGTAGGTAAAATGGCCGGCATTTGATTGTAAGGAATTCTAGGTCGGGTGAGCAGAAGGACTTGAGTTCCTGTATGTTGTTATGATTACACCATGAGTCGTTAATCATGAAGCATTCACCCCCCGCCCTGAGTGAGAGAAAGCGATGTGAGTTAAGAGTTTACTAGATGAATGAAAAGTGACCATCCATTCAGACCAGACTTACTGATTGAACTTTCGTAACTAGGTTCCTGTGGGCGAAAAACAGCTTGTTAATGAGAGGTCGAAGGAGAAGGGCAAGAATTGTGCAAGCTAACAGGCGGGCCACAGTCAGGCAAATAAATCACTGACAGTGTCACAAGCAAAGCACCATCACACATCCGTCCACCTACTCTGCATCTCACAAAAACACAGCGGTTGGAACCAAAAATCTCACATCTTAACTTATCAGACCAGGACAGATTTCCATCAGTCTAATGTCTATTGCTTGTGTTTCTTGGTCCAAGCAAGTCTCCTCTTCATATTTATGTCCTTCATTAGTGGTTTCATTGCTGCAATTTGACCATGAAGGCCTGATTCACCCAGTCTCCTCTGAACAGTTGATGTTGTGATGTGCCATATAAATTGCAAAATAGTTTGGAAGGGATTTTCGATGTACCGATTCCATGGCACATGGTTTATGAATTGACACGCAAAACAACGCCGGATTCAACATTTCAAATGTTTCAATTTAAATTCTTATACAAAGAATTCTTGCAACCAATAGAATATTATATGTAGGGGGATACAATCTTCCTAGCTCTGCAGATTTTGCTGTGAGGAGGCAGTCATTAGAATTTATTTTGGTACTGTCCATATGTAGCTCCTTTTTGGTCACAGGTCCTAGAATGGCTGAAGAATTGCAACATTTAACTAGAACTAACACTGCAGATAATAATACTGGGTGATTTTAAAAGCCATATTCAATTGTTCAATAACGTATTATTATTTTAGCAAAAATGTTTATCTTTAATTTACAATCTGTAGAAGCTATGAGAGTAGAAAGGTTCAGTACTTTTGTGAAACAGCACAGTTGAAAAATATATGGCAAATAGAAATCCTAAATGGATAGTGTTAAGAGATGGATGTGAGGGGTTGAATGGACCTGAAGGGTGGTACTAATAACAAGATAACCAATGTAAAACATACGGGGTCTATAAATGTATATAGGTTCAGAAATTCTGTGAAATAGCACAATTACAAATAGAACTGGATTGACATCAGAAACAGAGGAAGGCCAGGACTAAAAACAAACAAAATATAACCATTTTAAAATAGATTGTGTCTGTAAAGTGTGTATAGTATGAATAAACTGAAGATAGAAGCCTAAGTGTTATTGTTTATTACTTTACTCCAATTGGGGGAGGGGTGGTAGGGATTGCAGGGAATAAAGTTGAAGTCAGAAATGTACATACACCTTAGCAAAATACATTTAAACTCAAGTTTTTCACAATTCCTGACATTTAATCCTAGTAAAAATTCCCTGTCTTAGGTCAGTTAGGATCACCACTTTATTTTAAGAATGTGAAATGTCAGAATAATAGAAGAGAGAATGATTTATTTCAGCTTTTATTTCTTTCATCACATTCCCAGTGGGTCAGAAGTTTACATACACTCAATTAGTTAACTTGGGTCAAACGTTTCAGGTAGCCTTCCACAAGCTTCCCACAATAAATTGGGTGAATTTTGGCCCATTCCTCCTGACAGAGCTGGTGTAACTGAGTCAGGTTTGTATGCCTCCTTGCTCACAAACGCTTTTTCAGTTCTGCCCAGGATTGAGGTTTGAGGTCAGTGTTTTGTGATGGCCACTCAAATACCTTGACTTTGTTGTCCTTAAGCCATTTTGCCACAACTTTGGAAGGATGCTTGGGGTCATTGTCCATTTGGAAGACCCATTTGCGGCCAACCTTTAACTTCCTGACTGATGTCTTGAGATGTTTCTTCAATAGATCCACATACTTTTCCTTCCTTATGTTGCCATCTATTTTGTGAAGTGCACCAGTCCCTTCTGCAGCAAAGCACCCCCACAACGTGATACTGCCACCCCCGTGCTTCGCGGTTGGGATGGTGTTCTTCGGCTTGCAAGCCTCCCGCTTTTTCCTCCAAACATAACGATGGTCATTATGGCCAAACAGTTGTTTTTGTTTCATCAGACCAGAGGACATTTCTCCCAAAAATACAATATTTTCCCCCATGCGCACTTGCAAACCGTAGTCTGGCTTTTTTATGGCGGCTTTGGAGCAGTAGCTTCTTCCTTGCTGAGGGGCCTTTCAGGTTATGTCGATATAGGACTCGTTTTACTGTGGATATAGATACTTTGTACCTGTTTCCTCCAGCATCTTCGCAAGGTCATTTGCTGTTGTTCTGGGATTGATTTTCACTTTTCACACTAAAGTACATTGATCTCTAGGAGACAGAACGCGTCTCCTTCCTGAGTGGTATGACAGCTGCGTGGTCCCATGGTGAATGTAGGCCTTGAAATACATTCACAGGTAGATACCCAATTGACTCAAATTATGTCAGTTAGTCTATCAGAAGCTTCTAAAGTCATGACATAATTTTCTTGAATTTTCCAAGCTGTTTAAAGGCACAGTCAACTTAGTGTATGTAAACTCCTGACCCATTGGAATTGTGATACAGTGAATTATAAGTGAAATAATCTGTCTGTAAACAGTTGTTGGAAAAATTACTTGTCATGCACAAAGTAGATGTCCTAAATGACTTGCCAAAACTATAGTTTGTTAACAAGAAATTTGTGTAGTGGTTGAAAAACGAGTTTTAATGACTCTTTTAATGATTCCCTGGCAACAGCTCTGGTGAACATTCCTGAAGTCAGCATTCAAATTGCACGCTCCCTCAAAACTTGAGACATCTGTGGCATTGTGTTGTGTGACAAAACTGCACACTTTAGAGTGGCCTTTTATTGTCCCCAGCACAAGTTGCAGCTGTGTAATGATAGTGCTGTTTAATCACATTATTTATATGCCATACCTGTCAGGTGGATGGATTATCTTGGCAAAGGAGAAATTTGCCCTAACAGCAATGTAAACATTTGTGCACAAATAAGCTTTTCTGTGCGTATGGAACATTTCTGGGACCAAATTATTTCAGCTCATGAAACATGGGACCAACACGTTGCATTTATATTTTTGTTCAGTATAGTATATAGTATTGTGCATGTATACTACCAGTGACAAACACATAGTAATACAGGGTTGTCATGCAGTCTGAAAGTAGTTCCGGTCTTGATGAGTTCAACCAGAGATATAATGACAAGATGGCATTGTCTCCCATCCTAACAATGGGAGTCGTTGTCCCAAAGGCAGGGGAGGCAGGTGGTATGGTTATCGGTCTATCGCAGGGGTCTTCAACCTTTTCTTGCCCAGGGACCCCCGCCCATCAAGCCGGTGATCCAGGGACCCCAATCATATGTTAGCAAAGAAAATGTGGATGTCTTGTCTTATCAGGTGAATGATAATGGCAAGGAGAAGTAATCAACATTTTCTAATGAATAGTTTTTTTATTATTTTGACCTCTCGACATTATAATTGGAAGAGGGAGTGTAAACTATAACGTAGCCAATTACCTAGAAAGGTAATTCCAAACACATTTTTGCTAATTGTGGCTGTTTAGCTCGTTAAAGAAAGGTTAGCCATGTTTTGGGGAAAAAATTATGTCCAAATCAAGAAAGCTGACCAGCAGCCAACGGCACTTGCCGCGCCTGGAAATCGTGGGTGCTTTTTCAAAGCTTATGTCAAATACTGCAATAAGTGTAAATCAATCAATCAATCACATGTATTTATTTATAGAACTAATTTTTGATGTAATCAAATGTGTTTATAAAGCCCTTTTACATGAATAGATGTCACAAAGTGCTTATACAGAAACCAAGCCTAAAACCCCAGAGGCAAGCTAGGATTATAGAGGGTGAAAAAGGTCAGCACCTCAGGAGTAAATGTCAGTTGTCTTTTCATAGCTGAGCGTTCCGACGTCAAGACAGCAGGTGCGGGGGAGAGAGAGAGGGTCGAAACAGCAGGTCCGGGACAAGGTAGCACGACCGGTGAACTGGTCAGGGCAGAAAAGTAGAAACTGGATCAGCAGCACAACCGTGTGGACTGGGGACGTGGACTGGGCAGGGCAGGTAGTCCCGAAGCATGGTCCTAGGGCTCAGGTCCTCCTGGAGGGGAGAGAGAGAGCGAGATGGGAGAAATAGAGGGAGCATACCTAAGATCACACAGGACACCAGATAAGACAGGAGAATTACACCAGCTATGACAGACTGCTCCAATGAGTCTAATTTGCTCAACAGTAGTTGAACCAGGGTCTATAGTGACACCTCTAGCACTGAGATGCAGTGCCTTAGACCGCTGTGCCACTCGGGAGCCCAAAGGTGGGAAGGCAGGCTAGGGTTATAGAGGGTGAAAAAGGTCGGCCCCTCAGGAGTAAATGTCAGTTGTCTTTTCATAGCTGAGCGTTCTGACTTCGAGACAGCAGGTGCGGGGGAGAAATGAAGTTGACATCATTAGAAAGAAGGTATTCTCTTTTGTACTGTAGGTATGTGATTCAAAGTTTGTTTATTCTGTTTTTGCTAGGGATATTCATAAAAACATAAATAAATAAAAGAAAAACTTTGTGTGGACCCCTGCAGTTCCTACGTGGACCCCTAGGGGGTCGTGGACCCCACGCTGAACACCCCTGGTATATCAGTCTTCTTATCATGGACAGATTTTGATGGTAGTAAACCTTCTCACTTTGCCTCTTCCTCTCTGATTCAACATGCAATCTGAGGTCCACCACTTTTGTATTTAAAGTCAAGCTTCACTAGTCATCTATACTTACCGTCAGTCATAAGAATCTACAAGTACATTGTTAAGTAAAGTATGAATTAAATGGCATTAGCTCTTACTTTTGAATGTTATGTGTCAGAGCTTTTATAAAGTAGGAACCAAGTAATGCGTACCCTTGTTCGCTGTCGGATGATACAGAGTGAATAGCAGAGATTCAGGTTGAGGTTCAAACACTTAAAAGACACACCCTTGTCCACTTACCCTCGCCTTCCTCACCATGTTAAATAAGCATGCCCCATTCAAAAAATGTAGAACTAAGAACAGATATAGCCCTTGGTTCACTCCAGACTTGACTGCCATTGATCAGCACAAAAACATAATGTGGCGTACTGCATTAGCATCGAATAGCCCCCACAATATGCAACTTTTCAGGGAAGTTAGGAACCAATATACACAGGCAGTTAGGAAAGTAAAGGCTAGCTTTTTCAAACAGAAATGTGCAACCCGTAGCACAAATTCCTAAAGGTTTTGGGACACTGTAAAGTCCATGGAGAAAAAGTGCACCTCCTCCCAACTGCCCACTGCACTGAGGCTAGGAAACACTGTCACCACCGATAATCGAGAATTTCAATAAGCACTTTTCTATGGCTGGCCATGCTTTTCACCTGGCTACCCCTACCCCACAGCTCTGCACCCACCGCAGCAACTTGCCCAACCCCCCCTGCTTCTCCTTCACACAAGTCCAGATAGCTGATGTTCTGAAAGAGCTGCAAAATCTGAACCCCTACAAATCAATTGGGCTAGACAATCTGGACCCTCTCTTTCTAAAATTATCTGCAGCAATTGTTGCAACCCCTATTACTAGTCTGCTCATCCTCCTCTTTCAAATCGTCTGAGATCCCTAAAGATTGGAAAGCTGCCGCGGTCATCCCCCTCTGCAAAGGGGGAGATACTTTAGACCCAAAATGTTACAGACCCATATCTATCCTGCCCTGCCTTTCTAAAGTCTTCAAACACCAACCATTTTGAATCCCACCCTTCATTCTCACTTATGCAATCTGGTTTCCGATCTGGTCATGGGTTGCACCTCAGCCACGCTCAAGGTCCTAAACGATATCATAACCGCCATCAATAAAATATAGTACTGTTTAGCCATCTTCATCGACCTGGCCAAGGCTTTCGACTCTGTCAATCACAGCATTCTTATCGGCAGACTCAATAGCCTTGGTTTCTCTAATGACTGCCTCGCCTGGTTCATCAACTACTTCTCAGTTCACTGTGTTAAATTGGAGGGCCTATTGTCCGGACCTCTGGCAGTCTCTATGGGGGTTCCACAGGGTTCAATTCTCGGGCTGACTCTTTTCTCTGTATATGTCAATAATGTCGCTCTTGCTGCTGGTGATTCTCTGATCCACCTCTACGGAGACGACACCATTCTGTATACTTCTGGCCCTTCTTTGGACACTGTGTTAACTAACCTCCGAACGAGCTTCAATGCCATACAACACTCCTTCCGTGGCCTCCAACTGCTCTTAAATGCTCTTAAAAAACTAAATGCATGCTCTTCAACCGATTGCTGCCCGCACCTGCCTGCCCGACTAGCATCACTACTCTGGACGGTTCTGACTTTGAATATGTGAACAACTACAAATACCTAGGTGTCTGGTTAGACTGTACTCTCCTTCCAGACTCACATTAAGCATCTCCAATCCTAAATTAAATCTAGAATCGGCTTCCTATTTCGCAACAAAGTCTCCTTCACTCATGCTGTTAAATATACCCTCATAAAACTGACTATCCTACTGATCTTTGACTTCGGTGATGTCATTTACAAAATAGCCTCCAACACTCTACTCAGCAAATTGGATGTAGTCTATCACAGTGCCATCCGTTTTGTCACCAAAGCCCCATATACTACCCACCAGTGCGACCTGTATGCTCTCGTTGGCTGGCCCTCACTTCATATTCGTCGCCAAACCCACTGGCTCCAGGTCATCTATAAAGCCCCGCCTTATCTCAGCTCACTGGTCACCATAGCAACACCTACCCGTAGCGCGCGCTCCAACAGGTATATTTCACTGGTCACCCCAAAAGCCAACAACTCCTTTGGCCACCTTTCCTTCCAGTTCTCTGTTGCCAATGACTGGAACGAATTGCAACAATCACTGAAGCTGGAGAACTATATCTCCCTCACTAGCTTTAAGCATCAGCTGTCAGAGCAGCTTACTGATCACTGCACCTGTACACAGCCCATCTGTAAATAGCCCCCCCAACTACCTAATCCCCATATTGTTATTTTTGCCCTTTTGCACGCAAGTATCCCCCGATTTGCACATCATCATCTGCATATCTATCACTCCAGTGTTAATGCTACATTGTAATTATTTCGCCACTATGGCCTATTTATTGCCTTACCTCCCTAATCTTACTACATTTGCACAGACTGTATATGTTTTTTTCTATTGTGTTATTGACTCTGTTTGTTTAACCCATGTGTAAGTCTGTGTTATTGTTTTTGTGAACTGCTTTGCTTTATCTTGGCCAGGTCGCAGTTGTAATAAATAAAACAATGATGCTCTTGGGGAATCCCCGTCGCCATCTGGGCGGGTGGTCCAAATGATTAGCCAAGCAAGGGAAGTTTGCAACCTAAGCCCCTTGTTTATAGTTGGCTTTAAGAATGTACAATTATGTTCACTCCGGTCCTGAAACTCCCCATAAAACAACATCAATGGAGAAGTCCACATACACTTGTAAGTAAAAACGAATGCAATTAAGTTAGACATTTTCCTACTACATAAAAATATATATTTTTGTTTGTTTATTTTTTGTTATATTTTGGTAATTGTAGAAATAAACATTTCCCTTCTTCAGAAGTTCCAGCTTGGCAAGCTAACGCAAGTTAGCTAATTAATTTGATAGCTATCATACTGTAGGCGTATATTAATAATTATATATTTCATATAAGTAGACATCCACTCATAATTGAATGTGGCGCATATAAAGCACCCACAAGTCACCGGTGGCTGAAAACACAATCATCGCGGGAAGAACGAGTGATGAATTTACGGGCATGGATGGTCCATTTAAAAACCATTGCTTCCTCCCTCGCCCTGCAAGTGTATACTCGTCAGACGTCATGAAACGTCATCAGAAGTGTCCACTTAATTTGAGGGTTGAGGGAATAGGGTGTGTCTTTTAAGCGTTTGGAACGAAACGGTAGGAGAGAAAAAAGATGGCGCTGCCCGTGTTAAGAGGTTGCAACTGTAGCAGACTGCCTTCAGTACTGAGTCGTTTCTTGAAACCCGAGCACGTTGTGCTTCCCCGGCCCAACAAGACCACCCGCCTGGCTCCTACTTTGTCCGGTGGTGTTGTGTCCACCGTTCGACCTTACAGCTCTGATCGAGGTGGAGGTAAACAAAACCAGAAGGTGGTTGTGCTCGGCATCCCCAACCCTTTAATATGGTTCCGAACCCGATTATACTACTTTTTGATTCGGGTTTATTTAGACAAGGAATTCAACATCGAAGAATTCACAGAGGGATCGAAACAGGTAGGTAGGTTACAATCCGTGGAATGAGTGGTCTTTAGCAAGTGGAAGCTAGCTAGACCAGAAATACTTTATTTCTTAAAGTATTTATGGCATATACACATCCAGCTAGACAAGGTGGGCGTTACTGCAAACTGTGCACAGTTCAGTTCTGGTTAAATAAGTGACTGTGTCGTCGTCCCCGCCGTGTGTTGTTGCAGGCATTCTCCCATGTTTCAAGACTATTGTCAGGGAGTCAATTTGAGTCGCTTGAAGGTCTGGTTGCTAAAGACGTGAGTATGATATACTCAAACATTTTTGCAAAAATAATTTCTGTGTAGCATTGATATGATACCTGGTAGTTTCAACAGCATTCTCTGCAGACATTCGGCCCGTAATCATATTTCCTCCTTCAATTTTCTCCCACACAGCTGATTGCAAAACTGGAAGAGAAATGTGCTCTGCTCCCTCCAAGTCACCTGCAAGCGCTTTCTGCAGATCTGGAAGACTTGGTGTACACAACACCAGGGGATGTTGGCATCTATTATGATGATGATGGTAAGAGCCAGATTATGTTAGTGTATTTTTTTTGTTCTTATATGTGACTGTCCTGCTCATTTTTTAAATACATTTTTCTTATGTAGAAAAAATTGATTAAAAAAGAATATATATATATATTTTACATTTAATTAAAGTAGAGACTCAGAGCTAGAACATGGGATATCATACACTACAGTTGAGGCAAAATGGGGAAAGTAATTCTGCTTTGAAAGTTGATCAACTTGTAACCCCACTTTTGAGAAAATGTCCCCTGAATTGTTTTGGTACACCTACTGGAGAGCTCTTCTATGTCTACACCCATTGAGCATCGTTCACACCCTCTTAAGCCTTAGAGGTCTATTTGATGATTCACATGTGAGGCCATGTCCTAAACCGGTGATTCCCAAACTTTTTATAGTCCTGTACTAGAGGTCGACCGATTAATCGGCAGGGCCAATTTCAAGTTTTCATAACAATAGGTCATCTGCATTTTTGGACGCCGATTACATTGCAATCCATGAAGAGACTGCGTGGTAGGCTGACCACCTGTTACGTGAGTTCAGCAAGGAGCCAAGGTAAGTTGCTAACTAGCATTAAACTTATCTTGTAAAAAAAAATCTTAACATAATCACTAGTTAACTACACAGGCTTGATGATATTACTAGTTTAACTAGCTTGTCCTGCGTTGCACATAATCAAAATAACAGGCACCGCATTATCATCGAATCACAGCCTACTTCTCCAAACAAGTGATTATTTAACAAAAGCTAATTTGTGAAAAAAACACTATCATTGCACCAATGTACCTAAACATCAATGCCTTTATTAAAATCAATGCACAAGTATATATTTTTAAACTGGCATATTTTGTTAAAATAAATGTTAGCAGGCAATATTAACTAGGGAAATTGTCACTTATCTTGCGTTCTAGTGCAAGAAGAGTCAGGGAATATGCAGCAGTTTGGGCCACCTGGCTCATTGCGAACTGTGTGAAGACCATTTCTTCCTAACAAAGACTGTAATTAATTGGCCTGAATTTTACATAATTATGCATGACATTGAAGTTTGTGCAATATTTAGACTTAGGGTTGTCACCCGTTCGATAAAATACGGAATGGTTCCGTATTTCACTGAAGGAATAAAGTTTGTTTTCGAAATGATAGTTTCCCGATTTGACCATGTTAATGGCCTAAGGCTTGTATTTCTGTATGTTTATTATAATTAAGTCTATGATTTGATAGAGCAGTCTGACGGAGCGGTGGTAGGCAGCAGCAGGCTCGTAAGCATTCATTC
Organism: Oncorhynchus mykiss; assembly: GCF_013265735.2. Lineage (NCBI taxonomy): Eukaryota > Metazoa > Chordata > Actinopteri > Salmoniformes > Salmonidae > Oncorhynchus > Oncorhynchus mykiss. The sequence continues at coordinate 4,657,392 of NC_048586.1, read as the reverse complement.
AAACAGCACTTTCCTGCGTTTGCCAGCAGCTCTTTGCAATGCTTGAAGCACAGCGCTGTTTAGGACATCAAGCCTATCAACTCCAGAGATTAGGCTGCAATACCATAGTGCCTATAAGAACATCCAATAGTCAAAGGTATATGAAATACAAATGGTATAGAGAGAAATAGTCCTATAATAACTACAACCTAAAACTTCTTAACTGGGAATATTGAAGACTTGTATTAAAAGGTACCACCAGCTTTCATATGTTCTCATGTTCTGAGCAAGGAACTTAAACGTTAGCTTTTTTACATGGTGAATGTGATTGAATGGTAATTATTTGATTAGGCTATCTGCATTTGACATTGTGTTATTATTTAGCTGAACACTAGATGGTTTAATTTTATTTTTGGCACTGAAACGAGGATACTCAGGCGAGGGGGAAAAAGCCTCACCCAAATGTATAGCCCCATTGGAAAATCTAAATGGATTGTTTTAAAATGTGAAGAAGGAAAAAAAAAGTTTAAAAGAAATGCATTTGTTTATCACATTTTTATTTGGCTTACCCCGACGGCATTGTGCGTACCCCGGTTTAGGAATACCTGCCCTAAACAGAGTAAGTACGGTAGTGTATTAAACAACCCCAAATTAAGTCTAAAGGCTGGTTTATTCTACATCTATCGACATGTCTGTAGACAGTTGTCCCAGTGACATCATGAACACATGACTTGAGTTGAACATGCTATTGTCGTCCGACATCAAAGTTGTCATTATGAAAAAGTATAAACACCAAAATGACAAGCTGTATGACAGCAGCCTGATGGTCCAAAATAGCATAACTGATGTATTTTAACATCAATAAACCCATGTGTTTTAAAAATGAATTTAGTAAATGTCAATCTAGCAAACCAGGCAACTAAAAGCAACTTTCTAAACAATGTTTTGATTCGATTCTAGCTTGTTAGCTGGCTAGCCAGTTCAAATAATGACCTTATCATTTTGCTGACATCTTAACTTTAGCTAATTTGTATTCATTATTACAGGACAATAAACAAACAACAAGATCCTTATTTACAAGACAATGGCGAGATAATTACATAAAATGACATATAGTTGTCAGTGTGATGAAATAAAAGCAGGGCATTCTACCAGATAATGTTTTTACTTGAACACATGTCTCGTTGGCCCAACGTTATATCCAAATTTGACTTTGGTGCAGGTCATGTTGTTCTTCACATTACCGTCTTTGGTAAAGACACACCATATCAATTAAAATCAACGTTTTTGCAATGAAAACGACTTTGACAAAATTAGAAACGTATAATATTTGAAAATGTAGCTAGCTTGACTCTCTTTCCCATATAGATGGTTGAACGCTTCTCCATGTGTGTGAGGGATGCAATGGTTGACATTGGTTTGAAGTCTTTTTCAGTTATAAAACAAACTGGGCTGGTAATTGAACAATTTTATTTGTATTTAAAGATGGCATACAAGTTTGTTATTAAGGCACATGAAAGTTCACATTTCTGCCCCCAAAAAATCATTTTGATAAAATACATTTTTACTTTCAAATGCCCGTGGAGTAGTGACACGCGATATACGACTAGTTTCCTGAAACGTGTCACATATTGTGTTTTTTATGTCTTTTACATTTGTCTTAAATCATATCATAGTCACTACTGCATACAGAGTGATACTGTTGGGGAATGTAACTAATAAGCTAATGAAGAGGAATTGCTCTTTCTCACACACACACGTGGATCAAGGTCAGATGGCCAAGACACACACACACAGGCTGGCGCACACACACACTACAGGCTCTCCTAGGCTGAACATGCAATGATTATACTAATAAGGACTTCATTTAGTAACTGTTGACTGTGACCCAACTAATAACCAGGCTGATGAGGCCTTAAGAACACATCCTTGTTTAAACTTTAATAACCAGCATTATACAGAAAATACTAACACTTACTAACAAAAGCAACATGTATGCTGAGGCTGAAAGGGGCAGAAAGCAATATAAACATGACAGATGACTGTTATGCAATTTGCTAACACTGGTGGTTCTCAGAGAATGCATATCTTCATAAACAGTACCAGTCAAAAGCTTGGCCACACCTACTCAAGGGTTTTTCTTAGTTTAAAAAAATAATTTTCTACTTTGTAGGATAATAGTGAGGACATCAATCATGTAGTAACCAAAAAAGTGTTAAACAAATCCAAATATTTTATATTTGACATTTTTCAAATAGCCACCCTTTGCCTTGATGACAGCTTTGCACACTCTTGGCATTCTCTCAACCAGCTTCACCTGGAATGCTTTTCCAACAGTCTTGAAGGAGTTCCAATATATGCTGAGCACTTGGCTGCTTTTCCTTCACTCTGCGGTCCAACTCATCCCTAACCATCTCAATTGGGTTGAGGTTGGTTGATTGTGGAGGCCAGGTCATCTGATGCAGCTCTCCGTCACTCTCCTTCTTAGTGAAATAGTTGTTTTGTCATTGTTCTAAAAACATTTCTCTCCTCTTTCAGGGCGGAAGTTTGTCAGTATTCTGATGAGATACTGGTATCTGACAAGTGCCCGGTTGCCTGAGGAATCATTGGAGGGAACACGTGTCTTTCAGGTGGCCATAGGTGGTGAGGGTGAGCCGGAGACAAAGAGACTGCTCACAGCCAACTATGAGTGAGTTTTCTTTGTAGTTTGCTTTTGCTGAAGTACAATGTCACAGTTGATTTAATTGTCTACAGTTGGAGGTAGCTGTGATAAAGCATTCATACTTAATCTGACAAAGAGAGAACACTGAGGCTGTGTTTACACAGGCAACCCATTCTGATATTTTTGCCACTAATTGGTGTTTTGACCAAACAGACAATAATTGTGACAATAATTGTGCAAAAGATCAGAATTGGGCTGTCTTAGGCTGCATTTACAAAGTCTGCAAACAGTTTCTCAGGGATGAGCCCACTGAGATCTTAGATCTGTTCCCAAGGAACAACTACCTGCATTAACCACCTTTGCATGACTCTCAAGTGTTTAATGTATAGACTTCCTGTTTAACAACTCTTATCTATCATGACTGTTGGCAGATTCCAAAGGGAGTTTACTAAGGGGGTGTTGCCAGACTGGACCATCACCAGGATAGAGCACTCGAAGCTGCTGGATTAAACTTGGATTGAATGGAGATGGAGAGTGGTAGAGAAGCAGGAAACCGAAGACCATCCTTCCTGCTCAGCCTACGAGAATATCCCCCCCACCTGCTAAAATCTTGATGCCCCTCAGGAGCAAACCGACTCTCAAAGCCAAGACCAGGAGAGACAAAGGGGAATATTTGAGGCCAACTTTCTATCTGCCAGAAGTCACATACTGTAGAAAAAGTACAAAAGTCAAACATGTCTCTTCGTAGTTTACTACTGTTCAGACATCCATGCAAGACCAGTTTTTTTTCCCACTTGTCTCAGGCAGCACCGCAATCTGTGGTCCAAACTAGGCTTTGTTTGTCAGCTCTGCTTTTAGAGCCTGAGATTCTTCCTTCTGTTCAATGGGGAGGGTAGACAAGGGGCACACAGAAATTGTGAGAGAAAAAAACAGAATACGGTCTGTATTGAGATTCTGTAGTCAGTCTTAGATGTGCTTCTGTCCAATCTGTTGGTAGAGCGTGCACACAGACTAAAGAAAATGTCACACTTTGATACAGATATGAAGAAATGTTTAAAGCATTCCTTGAGCAAACTTACTCTAACCTACTTGTACTCTTGCTATCACAAGTTATTTAGTGAAAAAAATGACTCTGTTTCTTGAGATGTGCTTTATCTCCAGAATAGTCCATCAGCTGAAAAATAAGTGATTGCTAATTACTGTTGGAGACAAGTATTGGTGTTCTTTCTTAGTGGGTGCACACATGACTAGTAGTGCTGCGATAGTGGGACCTCAAACGGATGGATCACCCTGCCCATTGTGCAATTGTCTTTGGCAGCTTTCAGCAGCAGAACTCGGACTGTCACACATTGTTCTCCTTTGAGTGAAGTTGAAATGTATAGACTAACCCCCCCCCCCCCCCCACACACACACACACACCAAAAAATAGAAAATACAGGTTTTATATATTCTTTATCTCTATCAAAAGTTTTTGATCCCCCCCCCCCCACCACAGTTCCCCAACAGCTGCCCCTCAACCATCTGAGGAAAAATAAAATAAAGCCAATGCAATAAACTAAAGACATCAAGGACAACAAAAATCATAACAGCAAGGCCAACTGAATATGTTTGAGTGCATGTATGGCGCTATCTATGTGTGTGTGTGTGTGCATTTGAATGAGAGTGTGTATCTGCATGTGTACAAACACCTACACGACATCAGCCTCAGGAAACAGGAATTAGCTGTAACAACACTGCCCCTCGGTGTCAATCAAACTTACTTTTTCTTTTGTTTTATTTTTACTTAATTTTTTTACTTTTATCTTTGACCATCATTCTATCCTCCACCCAGAAACTCCACTCCCACTTGTCTCCAATTCCACATCCCAACCCTCAGCTTCCCTTAGCCCTTATTTGAGCTGTTCTTGATATAATATAGATGTGGTCTTTAACCAAACCCCTACCTTGTCACAACACAACCAATTGGCTCGAATGCATTAAGAATGATATAAATTCCACAAATGTACTTTTAAGAAGTGACTAACCTCAGGAAGCTGGTTGAGAGAATCTCAAGAGTGTGCAAAGCTGTCATCAAGGCAAAGGGTGGCTATTTGAAGAATCTCGAATATAAAATGTTTTTACTTGTTTAAAGCGTTTTTGGTTACTACATGATTCCATGTGTTATTTCATAGTTTTGATGTATTCACTATTATTCTACAATGTAGAAAATTACTAATAAAGAAAAACCCTTGACTGAGTTGGTTCTAAAACTTTTGACTGGTAGTATGTGTGTGTGTGTATATTATTTATATATATATCAAGAACATATGGTTTACATATGTTTCAAACTTGGGATAAATGGATACAAATAGTGCCTTCAATGTGGACAGTATTTAATTTGGCCAACTCCTTCCATAGAACTAATATTTCATATGACATCACTGTCCATTTTTCGCCTGCTACATTAGGTCAGAGAGGAAGTGGCGAAGCGAGAGCATTTACTCCACCCCAAAAAATCAGGTCAATGAGTGTTGAATTTTATTGCTACGTGAGGCTTATTTGATTGAATGGAAGTTTCTAATGGTTATGTCTATACGAATGCACTGATATGTGGACACACATGGCATTTCGTCAACTTTAAGAAAAATGACATATCGGCGGTTTCAGCCAGGTCACCTGTACTACAAGTCCATATTAGACGTTCATCCATAACATAACATCAGGTGTACCATGGGAACTGTAGTCTTCTTAATTCAGAAAATCACAAAGGTGTTTTGGATTTTGTATAAATGTTTTGTTGAAGACAAATCAAAAATACAACAATTCATCAGATTTTCATGTAGACTACAGTACAGTCTGACTTGGCTCGCCTTCCCCATGGCTCAGGTTAGTTTTTTAGGTCATAATACAGTCCCTTAAACTGAAACTTTAAGCATTTAGAACATGCACAGTGCAAGAGTGTAATGATGCTGTATCTGGTGTTTGCTCACCATCCTGACATATCCCCACTAACCAAGTTGACCTTGCCTCTTAACTCTTTAAGTGCCAGTGCATCAGCAGCTATAGTTGAAGTCGGAAGTTTACATACACTTTAGCCAAATACATTTAAACTCTGGAGGTGTGTTTTGGGTCAACAAAGAATAATCCCACTAAGCCAAAAACCAGATGGGATAGCGTATCACTGCAGAATGCTGTGGTAGCCATGCTGGTTAAGTGTGCCTTGAATTCTAAATAAATCACTGACAGTATATTGAATATTGGCTAGAAAAATAAGTCTATGTACAATGTTAGCAAATGAGGTGAGATAAGGGAGGTAAAGGCAAAAAAAGGCCATGGTGGCGAAGTAAATACAATATAGCAAGTAAAACACTGGAATGGTAGATTTGCAGTGGAAGAATGTGCAAGGTAGAGACAGAAATAATGGGGTGCAAAGGAGCAAAATAAATAAATACAGTAGGGGAAGAGGTAGTTGTTTGGGCTAAATTATAGATGGGTTATGTACAGGTGCAGTAATCTGTGAGCTGCTCTGACAGCTGGTGCTTAAAGCTAGTGAGGGAGATAAGTGTTTCCAGTTTCAGAGATTTTTGTAGTTTGTTCCAGTCATTGGCAGCAGAGAACTGGAAGGAGAGGCTGCCAAAGGAAGAATTGGTTTTGGGGGTGACCAGAAAGATATACCTGCTGGAGCGCGTGCTACAGGTGGGTGCTGCTATGGTGACCAGCGAGCTGAGATAAGGGGGACTTTACCTAGCAGGGTCTTGTAGAGGACCTGGAGCCAGTGAGTTTGGCGACAAGTATGAAGCGAGGGCCAGCCAATGAGAGCGTACAGGTCGCAGTGGTGGGTAGTATATGGGGCTTTGGTGACAAAACGGATGCACTGTGATAGACTGCATCCAATTTATTGAGTAGGGAGGCTATTTTGTAAATGACATCGCCGAAGTCGAGGATCAGTAGAATGGACAGTTTTACAAAGGTATGTTTGGCAGCATGAGTGAAGGATGCTTTGTTGCGAATTAGGAAGCCAATTCTAGATTTAACTTTGTATTGGAGATGTTTGATGTGAGTCTGGAAGGAGAGTTTACAGTCTAACCAGACACCAAGGTATTTGTAGTTGTCCACATATTCTAAGTCAGAACCGTCCAGAGTAGTGATGTTGGATGGGAGGGCAGGTGCAGGCAGCGATCAGTTAAAGAGCATGCATTTAGTCTTACCTGTATTTAAGAGCAATTGGAGGCCATGGAAGGAGAGTTGTATGGCATTGAAGCTCATCTGGAGGGTTGTTAACACAGTGTCCAAAGAAGGGCCAGAAGTATACAGAATGGTGTCGTCTGCGTAGAGGTGGATCAGAGACTCACCAGCAGCAAGAGCCACAGTATTGATGTATACAGAGAAGAGAGTTGGTCCAAGAATTGAACCCTGTGGCACCCCCATAGAGACTGCCAGGGGGCCGGACAACAGGCCCTCCGATTTGACACACTGAGCTCTATCAGAGAAGTAGTTGGTGAACCAGAGTTATCATGCCAAGTAGTCCCAAGTCATGGTCCTAGGGCTTTGGTCCTCCAGGAGAGAGAGATTAAGAGGGAGCATTCTTAAGTTCATAAAATACTATTTCACCAGATAGTACAGACTGAACATAGCCCTCAGCACATAGACTATTGCAGCATAGATACTGGAGGCTGAGACAGGGGGGGTCGGAGGACACTGTGGCCCTATCTGACGATACCCAGGACAGGGCCAACCAGGCAGGATATAATACCCCTGCCCACTTTGCCAAAGCACAGCCCCCACTCCACTAGAGGGATATCAACAGCCAAACAACTTACTTACCCTGAGACCGGCTGAGTATAGCCCACAAAAAGATCTCCACCGCAGGAGCCCGAGGGGGCGCAAAACTGGACAGTAAGATCATGTCAGTGACTCAAACCACTCATGTCGAGTATGGTGAAAAAAGCCTGTGACAATGTGACGCAACCCTCATAGGGGACAGCATGGAAGAGCATTAGTAAGCCAGTGACTCAATTATGGAAGAATGGTGCGGCATCCCTCCATATAGACATTTGTAGTACAATCTATGCCAAGGTGCAAGAAGCTGTTCTGACTCGTGGTGGCTCAACACCTTATTAGGACACTTTATGTTGGTGTTTCCTTTATTTTGGCAGGTTCCAGTACCTGTTGTAGTTTAGTGCTTCCAATTTCAACATTGCACGTTGCGCTACATGCACAAGAGTTTCAGAGTGACAAGGCTACACAGGGCTATTTCCATGTTGAGGATGTCAATGGACTGTGCACACCTCCTTTTCATATTTCACCATGGAATTTGATATCTCCACTAGCACAAAATGGAGAGGTGACATGGTTGCTTGACAGCTACTCTATGTTGAGGTTGCTGAGTGGGTGTGTGGTGTCATCATTGCATGCTACATCAGGGCTCAGGAGATCACACTGTGTTGGAAGAAGCTGCATTTGATCCATGATAAGTGCTGTACGGTAAGGTGATTATTCCACCCACTGAGTGCTTGGCACAATCACATGCCACAGTCTGCACTCACCATGATGATGGATGGTGCTGATTAGCCCAATCTATTAGAATGAGCTACTATACATTATTTATTACCCAAAATGTACGCTGATCTGCTCTATCAAGAGTCAGTATCGGTCCTGTGGTGCCACACCTCTCCTGTCCCTCAGTAGTACTATGTTCCGTATGTTGTTGATGTTGTAGGCTAGTGCCTTATGTGCACTTTTCTCACACTGCACAGTTTTTTTGCGCCCTGATGTGTTCATCTGCCTAGAGGTGTGGCTCAGCTGTACCCAGCATACGGCTCTACCTCAAGGGAGGTGTGTGTGTGTGTGTGTATTCTTAGTGTGTCACACTGCTTTATGGCCCAGAGAGGAGGTAGGTGTGTGTCCTCGCTTTCTGTTTCTGTGTGTGCTGACAGCATGTGGCCCTGCCCCGACGTGTGGCCCACCTGTACCCAGCGTATGGGCTCTACCTGTACGAAGAGAGCCAGTACACTCAGGACACCCGCAGATTCAAACTGACTGGCGCCCCTGTTCTCTTCCTACCTGGAAATGCAGGCAGCTACAAACAAGGTGAGCTTCTATCACCACTAACCAAACGTATCCACTAATCAAATTTACCCTAACCAATCTTACCCGCTCAGGTTAGTGAATATCGCAAGCTTGCTCTCTCCATTGCTCTAACAATGGAAGCTAAGAAGCTCTAATTTGTACAATATCTGCTTTGGTGACATATTGTATGTAGGCTGGTAACAGTCTTGTTTTTGCGAAAGATCCCATGGCCACTAATCCAGATCTATCCTCTTGTGGTTTGGTTTTGCTAGTGACTGCTAGTGGGAACACCCACTCTCGCTTTCTCTCAGTCTCACATGCATACGCTCACACACAACATGCACATAGATTGCTCTTTTACCATTTCATGCATTGTATTTAGTGTTTTCCGCTATGGGTTCTGTTGCATTAGCCTATTTTACATGCCATGGTTGCCATCACAACCACAAACCTCAACCAAGCAAACCGCAACCCAGGCGTGATCTCATGTTTTATATTCAACAACATTAGCACTAAGTAGACTATGGTTAGGCTACATTAAAGCCTGTAAAACCTAATGGTTTTACATTAAACAGACTTCATCAGAGTTGACTTAAACTGTTAACAACCTGCTAACGGGGGTGCTACTGTTGATAGAGAGTATGAAATGCGATCCAGGTTCACAGGTCTACTGAAGTGATGATTAAATCCATAATCCACACACTTCCCTCTATTTTGCTAATCAGATTACTTAACTCCCATAGTAATGCTAGTCTGTTCAGAGATTAGCTTGTGTTGATATCCATGAGTTTGGTCAACCCTAACCCTCACACTTGGAGGACAGCCACTGTTTAGGGATCTGGTGGATGAATGTCAGGGATGATGGCCACACAAGCTCAAAATTTAGATTAAGGTCGAACGCATCGTTAGCTGGCCACGCTGAAAAGGAGAGATGTAAGGTGTTCTGGAGGTCTAACCCTATCTCATGAACTGCACCAACAATCCTAGTTTCAGAATGACACCTCTGAAGACTCCTATTTATCCTTACACCTCTGAACCATACCAAATCAAAATCCAATCAAATCAAATGTATTTATATAGCCCTTCGTACATCAGCTGATATCTCAAAGTGCTGTACAGAAACCCAGCCTAAAACCCCAAACAGCAAGCAATGCAGGTGTAGAAGCACGGTGGCTAGGAAAAACTCCCTAGAAAGGCCAAAACCTAGGAAGAAACCTAGAGAGGAACCAGGCTATGTGGGGTGGCCAGTCCTCTTCTGGCTGTGCCGGGTGGAGATTATAACAGAACATGGCCAAGATGTTCAAATGTTCATAAATGACCAGCATGGTCCAATAATAATAAGGCAGAACAGTTGAAACTGGAGCAGCAGCACAGTCAGGTGGACTGGGGACAGCATGGAGTCATCATGTCAGGTAGTCCTGAGGCATGGTCCTAGGGCTCAGGTCCTCCGAGAGAGAGAAAGAAAGAGAGAAAGAGAGAATTAGAGAGTGCACACTTAAATTCACACAGGACATCGAATAGGACAGGAGAAGTACTCCAGATATAATAAACTGACCCTAGCCCCCTGACACATAAACTACTGCAGCATAAATACTGGAGGCTGAGACAGGAGGGTTCAGGAGACACTGTGGCCCCATCCGAGGACACCCCGGACAGGGCCAAACAGGAAGGATATAACCCCACCCACTTTGCCAAAGCACAGCCCCCACACCACTAGAGGGATATCTTCAACCACCAACTTACCATCCTGAGACAAGGCTGAGTATAGCCCACAAAGATCTCCGCCACGGCACAACCCAAGGGGGGGTTGCTTCCAACAGCATCCCACTGCTGGCTTGCATCTGAAGCCAAGTAGGGTAGGTCCTGGTCTGTCCCTGGATGGGATACAAGATGCTGTTGGAAGTGGTGTTGGAGGGCCAGTAGGAGGCACTCTTTCCTCTGGTAAAAAAATATATATATACTGTGCATTCAGAAAAGTTTTCAGACCTCTTGACTTTTTCTACATTTTGTTATATTAGATTACAGCCATTCTAAAATAGATGAAATAGCTTTTTTCCCTCATCGATCTGAACAGAATACCCCATAATGACAAAGCAAAAATGAGTTTTTATACATTTTTGCCAATGTTTTACAAATAAACAGTACTTAGACACATTACTCAGTACTTTGTTGAAGTACCTTTGGCAGTGATTACAGCCTGGAGTCTTCTTGGGTCTGATGCACCTGTATTTTGGTAGTTTCTCCCATTCTTCTCTGCAGATCCTCTCAAGCTTTGTCAGGTTGGATAGGGAGTGTCGCTGCACAGCTATTTTCAGGTCTCTCCAGAGATGTTCAATCTGGTTCAAGTCTGGGCTCTGGCTTGTCCCGAAGCCCCTCCTGCGTTATCTTGGCTGTGTGCTTAGGGTTGTTGTCCTGTTGGAAGGTGAACCTTTGCCCCAGTCTGAGGTCCTGAACAGGTTTTCATCAAGGAACTCTCTGTACTTTGCTCTAGTCTACCCAGACTAGTCTCCCAGTCCCTGCCGCTGAAAAACATTCCCACAGCATGATGCTGCTGCCACCACCATGCTTCACCGTAGGGATGGTGCCAAGTTTCCTCCAGAAATTACGCTTTGCATTCAGGCCAAAGAGTTCAATCTTGGTTTGATCCGACCAGAGAATATTGTTTCTCATGGTCAGAGTCCTTTAGGGGCCTTTTGGCAAACTCCAAGTGGGCTGGTGTGGCTTTTACTGAGGTGTAGCCTCCGTCTGGCCACTCTACCATAAAGGCCTGATTTGGCTGAGTGCTGACCAAAGATGGTTGTCCTTCTGGAAGGTACTCCCATCTCCACAGAGGAACTCTGGACCTCGGTCAGAGTGACCATTGGGTTCTTGGTAACCTCCCTGACCAAGGCCCTTCTCCCCAGATTGCTCAGTTTGGCCGGCCAGCTAGCTCTAGGAAGAGTCTTGATGGTTCCAAACTTCTTCCATTTAAGAATGATGGAGAAATTCTTTGTTTCCCTTCCCCATATCTGTACCTCGACACAATCCTGTCTCGGAGCTATACGGACAATTCCTTTGACCTCATTTGTTTTTGCTCTGACATGCACTGTCAACTGTGGGACCTTATATAGACAGGTGTGTACCTGAACACAATTTCGAGTCTCATAGCAAAGGGTCTGAATACTTATGTAATTAAGGTATTTCTGTTTCTTTAATTCATTTGCAAAAATGTCTAAACCTTTTTCATTATAGGGTGTTGTGTGTAGATTGATTTTTTTTTTTTTTTAAATACATTTTAGAATAAGGCTGTAACACAACAAAATGTGGGAAAGGTCAATACTTTCTGTATGCACTGTATGCCCCAGGGTAGTGATTGGGGACCTTTCCCTGTGTAGGGTGTTGTCTTTTGGATGGGACATTAAACAGGTGTCCTGACTCTCTGTGGTCACTAAAAGATCCCATGGCACTTATTGTAAGAGGTGTTTTATCTCTGAACACTCAAATGCTTTTTTCTCCCGCAACAGTTCGATAAGGGGTGTTTATAACAATCGGTGGAGACTAGCGATCCTGACTGCCAATGTGTCCTGCCAGAGACATGCCATGTAGCTTTCCTGACACTCATACCTCACCATTGGTACAGCCATCCCCCCCTCTCTTGTCACAGCCCCCCCGCCCTTTATCCCTTTATTGGGTGCTAACTCTGTCACCAAATCAAGGAAAGGCTAAGTGTTTACTGCTCTAAACTAAAATAAAAACTGCTGGTCCCATGTTTCATGAGCTGAAATAAAAGATCACACAAGTTTTCCATACGCACACAAAGCATATTTTTCTCAAATGTTGTGCACAAATTTATTTACATCCCTGTTTGTGAGCATTTCCTCCTTTGTCAAGATAATCCATCCACCTGACAGGTGTGGCATACCAGAAAGCTGATGAAACAGCATGATCATTACAGTGATGCACCTTGTGCTGGGGACAATAAAAGCACGTCCAACCGGCTTTACAACCGCAGACCATGTGTAACCATGCCAGCCCGCGACCTCCACATCTGGCATCTTCACCTGCGGGATCGTCTGAGACCAGTCACCCTTACAGCTGATGAAATTGAGGAGTATTTCTGTAAATAATAAAACTCTTTTGCAGGGATAAGTTAACAAGTTAAATAAATAGAAAATACAATTGCCTGCCAAAAAATGACAAGTGTTCAAAAGTCAAACAAATTATTAAATAATATTCCCAAACCCCTTTCCAAATAATAAGTAATGAAATAACAAAACAAAATTGCAAGCTCTAACAGTGCAATACACATTTATCAAAAATACTCAAAATCAAGGCATTTAAAAAACAGCAAAGTTATAAATGGTAGTTAAAAGAAGTGGGTAATGTTCTGTCAGTGTGGGTATATGTGTACTGTATATATCAGTTCTTAATTTGTAAATCAGGATGTGCTCACTTTTTGTTCCAGTACGAGGGGGGTGTCCTGGGGAGTTCTGAGGTACTGGAAGGCATGAGAAAAAAGTGTTGTAGAGTAGAGGCACTTACAGAAGTTGCACACATGGGGAACATTTTTAGTTGCCTAGGGTCATGGAAAAATGTGGCCTTTTTATAAACGCATTTCATGCAATTCTACTAGAGGTCGACCGATTAATCGGAATGGCCGATTAATTAGGGCCGATTTCAAGTTTTCATAAGAATCGGAAATCTGTAATTTTGGACGCCGATTTTGCCTTCTTTTTTTTTACACCTTTATTTATCTTTATTTAACTAGGCAAGTCAGTTATGAACACATTCTTATTTTCAATGATGGCCTAGGAACGGTGGGTTAACTGCCTTGTTCAGGGGCAGAAGGCAAATTTTTACCTTGTCAGCTCAGGGATTCAATCTTGCCAACTTACGGTTAACTTGTCCAACGCTCTAACCACCTGCCTCATGAGGAGCCTGCCTGTTACACGAATGCAGTAAGAAGCCAAGGTAAGTTGCTTGCTAGCATTAAACTTAGTCAATCATAATCACTAGTTATTACTACACATGGTTGATGATATTACTAGTTTATCTTGCGTGTCCTACGTGGCATATAATCGATGCAGTGCGCATTCGCGAAAAAGGACTGTCGTTGCTCCAACGTGTACCTAACCATAAAATAAACACCAATGCCTTTCTTAAAATCAATACACAGAAGTATATATTTTTAAACCTGCATATTTAGCTTAAATAAATCCAGGTTAGCAGGCAATATTAACCAGGTGAAATTGTGTCACTTCTCTTGCGTTCATATCACGCAGAGTCAGGGTATATGCAACAGTTTGGGCCGCCTGGCTCATTGCGAACTAATTCGCCAGAATTTTACGTAATTATGACATAACATTGAAGGTTGTGCAATGTAACAGGAATATTTAGACTGATGGATGCCACCCGTTAGATAAAATACGGAACAGTTCCGTATTTCACTGAAAGAATAAACGTCTTGTTTTCGAGATGATAGTTTCCGGATTCGACCATATTAATGGCCTAAGGTTCGCATTTCTGTGTGCTATTATGTTATAATTAAGTCTATGATTTGATAGAGCAGTCTGACAGAGCGATGATAGGCACCAGCAGGCTCATAAGCATTCATTCAAACAGCACTTTTGTGCGTTTTGCCAGCAGCTCTGCTGTTTATGACTTCAAGCCTTATCAACTCCCAAGATTAGGCTGGTGTAACCGATTGTGAAATTGCTAGCTAGTTAGCGGGGTGCGCGCTAATAGCGTTTCAAACGTCACTCGCTCTGAGACTTGGAGTAGTTGTTCCCCTTGCTTTGCATGGGTAATGCTGCTTCGAGTATGGCTGTTGTCGTTGTGTTCCTGGTTCGAGCCCAGGTAGGAGCGAGGAGAGGGACGGAAGCTATACTGTTACACTGGCAATACTAAAGTGCCTATAAGAACATCCAATAGTCAAAGGTATATGGAATACAAATGGTATAGAGAGAAATAGTCCTATAATTCCAATAACAACTACAACCTAAAACTTCTTACCTGGGAATATTGAAGACTCATGTTAAAAGGAATCACCAGCTTTCATATGTTCTCATGTTCTGAGCAAGGAACTTAAACGTTAGCTTTCACATATTGCACTTTTACGTTCTTCTCCAACACTTTGTTTTTGCATTATTTAAACCAAATTGAACATGTTTCATTATTTATTTGAGGCTAAATTGATTTTATTGATGTATTATATTAAGTTAAAATAAGTGTTCATTCAGTATTGTTGTAATTGTCATTATTACAAATACATTTAAAAAATTGGCCGATTTAATCGGTATCGGCTCCCCCCCCCTCCCCCAATAATCGGTATCGGTGTTGAAAAATAATGCGCAGCTCACTCACTGGTGATGGCTGAGGCTTTTGGCACGTGCGCAAATCTCTCTTTTTTGTTTTACTTTTGTAAAACAAATATTGTGAAAGGTCTGTTTTGTCTGCATGCTGTTTTTCCACTGACAGATTTGCAGCGTGTTTCCGACTAGGCTATTCCTTGTTTTGGGCTACAATCCACAGCCAGGCTATTAAAAAAAAAGCTATTGATTCTCTGTCGCTAAATTATAGGCCTTCTCATGGTGTAGTAGGCTATTCTGAATTATTTCATTTATTTCTGAGCAGACAGCAGTAATTATAACTTTCACAACCCTTTTGTGCAAATCTGTAAGGAAATAAATGAAGGAGATGAGAATTGCAGGCTCCTGTCTATCAGAGCAGAGAGGGAGTGAGATCATATTAAGTGAATCTCATTCTAGTTATGTGAGAGACACTGGCATGCTTCTTTCACAGCCATGAATCAGGCGTTGGTCTCAAACAGGTTACAATGTTGTGCGAACCTTAAACCCAGCCCAACCTAAGTCTTAGAATATTAGGCCCGGGCTGAAAATCTACTTGTTCAGTTTTTTTTTGTGGGGGGAATATAATTAACGAAGAGGCAACTCAAATGAACTTTGATATCTTTTGTTCAAATGTTTTATGCCACGACAGGTAGCGGTCGTTTATTTCAGATAGTCGATTGAAATAAATAAATTAGGCCCTAGTCTATGGATTTTACATGACTGGGCAGTGGCTCAGCCATGGGTGGGCCTGGGAGGGAATAGGCCCAGCCACTGGGGAGCCAGGCCCAGCCAATCAGAATAAGCTTTTCTCCACAAAATGGATTTATTACAGAAAGAAATACTCCGCAGTTTCATCAGCTGTCCGGGTGGCTGGTCTCAGACGATCCCGCAGGTGGAGAAGCTGGATGTGGAGGTCCTGGGGTGGCGTGGTTACATGTGGTCTGCGGTTCTGAGGCCGGTTGGACGTACAGTGGTTGCTCCACTAAATGTTTTGCGATTATGTTGCGAATTTAGAGGTAATTTGTGGTTTAGTACGGTACCCTGCATCACCACTTCATTGCTCCAGACCAGCGCAAGGGGGAGTTTTGCTTTTGGGTCCTACTGTGTCTCTAACTGACAATGAATGGGTGACATAAACCTAAATAGAAACTGATAATTGTACATGACTTTAGTATTACTTACGAAAACTGTTGTTACACAGTTTTTTTTTATTTTGTTAGGATTATTTTGCTCTTACTATAGTACTGTAGCCCGCTCCTGACCGGTGGCGCAACGGTACAACGAGTGGCGCAACGGTCTGCATAGCAGTGCAAGCTGTGTTCCTACAAATGCTGGTTCAATACCCATGCTGGCCTCGACTGAGAGACTGTAGGTTTTTGGTTTCTCTCCCTCTCAAAACAGAAATAAACAGTTCTAAATAACAAACTGGCTTTATTTACAAATTAGTAACAATGTCTCTCCCCATGTTCAAGAAGAGTCTTTTTCTCACTCATTTTATGTTATTTGAAAACAAAATAATTTTAAATACTGTTATTTTTTAAACAAAGCGATTTATGATTAATTTATAATTATATAAAAGCCCCTTGGATATTCTCACAGATATATTATTAATAACTTAAACTTAAATTAAATTAAATTAAATTTAAATTAAAACTTAAATCCCCCCCTAAAATCAACAAATGAGAATCTATATTGGGTATAGCAGATAAAAAGGAAGAAATTAAACTTGTATCATCCCAATTGGGAGCATAAACACTAGCCAAAACAAGAGGGGTAGAAAACAGTTTACCGGTAACTATGACGTATCGCCCCTTAGGATCAGCAATAACCTCAGAAGCTACAAAGGGAGTAGATTTATCAACTAAAATGGCAGCACCTCTTGATTTACAATGAAAGTTAGAGTGGAACACTTGACCAACCCAGTCCCTACGCATCTCTTGTAGAAATGCAACATTTGCATTCAAACCCTTTAAGTGTGTCAACACCCTCTTACGCTTCACCGGGTTGTTAACCCCTTTGATGTTCCACGAAATGTACTTGGTCGCATTATTTTGGCCCCCCTGGGCATTCCCGTTATACAACCCTGTCATTATAGCATAGAATGGAAAAGCAATGAGAGCCCAAAGACCCCAGAATAACTTGTCTCAGAGAAAATAATGTACGGTGCAAGATGTTTGGAAAAAGTACAGAAAAAAAAAAAAAAAGACAATGACAACAATTGAACAATTCAACCTAACCAAACATATTTTGAGTCACTGAGACACTATGTAAACAAACTGAGTAGGTGAACGAGAGCCCAGAAACACACGAGTTAAGTAAAATGACTGAATGCTTGTAAGGCAAGCACACTAGATGATCAAAACATTAGATCACATCAAATAAGCCTGAATGGGTTCGCCAACTCCCCAGCTATACAAGACTAGCATGTTATAACTAAACATAATTGTACCACAGGTGGGCTACTTACTATCCACCGTTCGCAAGCAACAGTTGCTGATCTATGAGCAAGTTCAAGACATCTTGGTGTGACGTTGAATGTGAGCCATAGCCTCATCCGGAGGCTCATATGTGTAGTCTTTACCATCATGAGAGAGCCATAAACGGGCCGGGAATCGCAGTCCATGCTTCACACCTGGATGGTCCCGTAGTAGTCGTTTGGCCTGTCCGAAAGCTGCGAGCTGCCTGGAAACAGTCGGAGCTCGTCGGATAATCTCTATCTTCTCATGGAAAAAGTGCACTCAAAGAATTATGTCACAGGGCCTCTCACCATTCCGGGGTTTTGGGCGCAGCGACCAGTGGGCACAATCAATTAGGGGCTTTTCATCAAAGGCAAGGACATCCTTCAGCAACCCGGAAACGAAATACGAGGCATTTCCGCTGACTCTGGGACCAATACAAGTCTCAGGTTATTGTGGTGAGAGAATCCCTCTAAACTCACACAGCTCTCCTTCATCTTTTTCAAATCCGCAGCCAGGCATTTCACGTCAGCCTCCAGGGATGTAGTAAGTCGGTGACATTGGTAGCAGAGGTCTCCAGTGCTGCAATCGTTGTAGTGTGCGACTCTGTTGTTGTTTTGAGTGATGTGATTGCTGGCACCGTCTCGTTCCGCAGGATGGTTAGATCTGCTTTTAAAGTATCAGAAACCTCCTGTATTCGGGCCTCAATCGTAGCAACCACCTCCGTTTTCATTTCAATTATCTCAGAGTGTAGTAATTTTATGGCCTCGAATGTTCATTTCAACGCCGCCAGGCCAAGCCGCACCCCTGGGTATAGTGTGAGTCCCGGGGCCCTCAGACTCAGGAGAGGGCGGTGAGGAGTGGGTCTTGTAGGCCTGGTTTTCTCAAAGTCATGTTTTTGGTCTTATGTTTCGTCGACATGCTGACATTCGAAAGCAAAGTAGTCTTGGTTTTTACTGAAAGGGATCACCAAACTAATACTTGAAAATAAATATGGTCCTGCTGCAAAATTCACAAACTTTAAGAATACCACGGGAGCACGTCAGTCGCACATGCTTAGGGTTGTTGTCCTGTTGGAAGATGAACTTTCAGCCCAGTCTGAGGTCCTGAGTGCTCTGGAGCAAGTTTTCATCAAGGATCTCTCTGTACTTTGTTCCGTTCGTCTTTCCCTCATCCTGACTAGTCTCCCAGTCCCTGCTGCTGAAAAACATTGCACAGCATGACGCTGCCACCACCATGCTTCACCGTCGGGATGGTGACAGGTTTCCTCCAGACGCGACGCTTGGCATTTAGGCTAAATAGTTCAGTCATGGTTTCATCAGACCAGAGAATCTTGTTTCTCATGGTCTAAGAATCCTTTAGGTGCCTTTTAATAAAAATATCAAAGCGGGCTGGCATGCCTTCTGCTGATGAGGAGTGGCTTCCGTCTGGTGACTCTACCATAAAGGCGTGATTGGTGGAGTGCTGCAGAGATTGTTCTGACATGCACCCTTAACTGTGGGACCTTATATAGACCCGGTGTGTGCCTTTCCAAATCATGTCCAATCAATTGAATTTACCAGATGTGGACACCAATCAAGTTGTAGAAACATCTCAAGGCAGGGTAGCCTAGTGGTTAGAGTGTTGGACTAGTAACCGCAAGGTTGCAAGTTCAAACCCTCGAGCTGACAAGGTACAAATCTGTTGTTCTGCCCCTGAACAGGCAGTTACTGTTCCTAGGCCGTCATTGAAAATAAGAATTTGTTCTTAACTGACTTGCCTAGTTAAATAAAGGTAAATTCAATTAAAGGATGAACAATGAAAACAGGATGCACCTGAGCTCAATTTTGAGTATTATAGCAAAGGTTCGGAATACTTTTGTAAATAACGTATTTCTGTTTTTAAATTTTTAATAAATTCATTAAAAATCCTACAATGTGATTTTCTGGATTTTTTTTCTAATTTTGTCTGTCATAGTTGAAGTGTACCTATGATGAAAATTACAGGTCTCTCTCATCTTTTTAAGTGGGAGAACTTGCACAATTGGTGGCTGACTAAATACTTTTTTGCCCCACTGTACATACAGTTGAAGTCGGAAGTGCTTTACCCTCTACGATCAGGTGGCGAAGTTGGTGGAAACTGTTATTGATGTTCTACCTGTGGCCACTGCTGTCACCGTTGACCAGTGGCGGTTCTAGCTTGTATGGCTCCCTGGGCAACCCCCCCCCCCCAAAAAAAAAAAACTAAGACTCTTAAATATCAAAAAGAAGCAACAAAGACAAATAGAAACAAATTGTAGTATATAAATACAAATAAAAAAGTGAATCAAATTATTACACTATTACCCTATTGCTAGCAAAAAAACACAAATAAAAATACCTTGCACAAATCCTACATCACACAAATACACAAATAGAATAACACACTTTTAAAGAGAACCTGATTATTACACTATTGCACTTCAAACAAGAAACACAAACTAAATTGCACAACTAATAGTATTACTAATTGAATTACTACTGTACAAAGTTAGAGGTGAGCTATTTGATAGATTCCCCTGCTCCCCCTACCTCGGGCTTCCAGTGGGGAGACCTGAGGTCAACCTACCCCCGCCCCCTCCCCATCTCGCCCGATACACCCTGTGCCGTTTGGACGGTTGAGTAACACGGAGATTCAAGAAAACTTTGATTTCTTTTTGGAACACTTGTCTCCGAAGGAAAAAGGCGATATTGTTGCACTGCATTTCGAATGTCAGGGTTTATTCTCCAATGTGACAACCCAGACAAATGTACAAGAGCATGACATTGACGTTGGGAACTCTGCCCCAATCAAACAAATTCCACTGAGAAAAATCCTAAGCAGAGCTACTACGGACTTTGCAGGAGTTTCCCAATGAAATCAGACATGTCCGTGTTAAGGATAACTTGGTTGCTGATTGTCTTTCAAGGGTGGGCAGGCAATACGTTTTTACTGTAAGTTTTGTTTTAGTTGCGTTCAACCCAAAGTTTCTGAAAAACTTGTGAATTTTAGGCAACTATAGAAAAATATCATTTAAAAAAAAGTATTTACAAAAAAAAGTATATATATAATTGTCACGGATGTCGTCTGGAGATAAAGAGGAGGACCAAGATGCGGCATGGTAAGTGTTCATCATTTTAATGGAAAAAACTGAACACTACAAAACAACAGTGACAACCGTGACGCTAATCAAACACTGTGCTAACAAACAACATAACATAGACAATCACCCACAACGACAAAACAGGTTACCTAAATATGGTTCCCAATCAGAGACAATGACTAACACCTGCCTCTGATTGAGAACCATATCAGGCCAAACACAGAAACAGACAAACTAGATATACAACATAGAATGCCCACTCAGATCACACCTGACCAAACAAAACATAGAAACATACAACGCAAACTATGGTCAGGGCGTGACAATAATATATATTTACAAAAAAAGGTGTGTTGTCATAGACTTAATTGTTGACAGCCAGTAACCATGTTCACATTGGAGAAGGCCATGCATTTAAGTTGGTTATGTTGTGCAATGGAAGTTGTTTTCTGTTAGTGGTGAGCAAACTTGTCCAACAAAAAAAAAATGGATATATTTGTTGTCCTTAGGGGGAAGGTGTTACAGGTTTTGTTTTTTCAAAATAAAATGTTCATCCATTTTGAGATTGCTTTAGCACTTATAGCTCGTTAGCACATAGGGCGCATTGATTGGTGTCACCTTGTTAGTCAGTATGTGTCACACCTGTGCTGGCTTGTCCATCTCATTAGTGAGAAGGTGGTTTACCTGTGCTGGCCCTGGTGATATTTAAGAGTGCTCAGTGCTCCAATTGTCTTGAAAGATGTGGAGGGTCAACACCTATCATTGGTGCAAGCTAGTTTAATTTCTAGATCCTCTTAAGGATCCGACCCTTTTTTAAATTTTCGCCTAAAATGACATACCCAAATCTAACTGCTTGTAGCTCAGGACCTGAAGCAAGGATATGCATATTCGCTATACCATTTGAAAGGAAACAATTTGAAGTTTGTGGAAATGTGAAATTAATGTAGGAGAATATAACACATTAGACGTTGTAAAAGATAAGACAAATAAAAAAACATGTTTACATTTTTTAAAATTGTACCATCTTTGAAAGGCCATAATGCATTCTTCCAGCCCAGGTGCAATTACAATTTTGCCCACGAGATGGCAGCAGTGTATGTGCAAAGTTTACGCTGATCCAATGAACCATTGTATATCTGTTCAAAATGTTGTATCAAGACTGCCCAAATGTGCCTAATTGGTTTATTAAAACATTTTCAAGTTCATAGTTGTGCACTTTCCTCAAACAATAGCATGGTTTTATTTCACTGTAATAGCTACAATTGGACAGTGCAGTTAGATTAACAATAATTTAAGCGTTCTGCCCATATCAGATACAGATGTTTTTTGTTACTTACAATCTCATGCTAATCACATTAGCCTACGTTAGCTCAACCGTCCCGCGGGGTGGACACCGGTCCTCTTAAGGCTTGGGGGGAGTGTTCGGAAGGATGAATGATGTGCCCAAAGTAAACTGCCTGTTACTCAGGCCCAGAAGCTAGGATATGCATATATTGGTAGCATTGGATAGAAAATACTCTGAAGTTTCTAAAACTGTTAAAATAATGTCTGTGAGTATAACCAAACTGATATGGTGTCACGCCCTGACCTTAGAGAGCCATTTATTCTCTAATTTGGTGAGGTCGGGGTGTGACTAGGGTGGGTACTCTATTTTTTTTATTTTTATGTTGGCCTGGTATGGTTCCCAATCAAAGGCAGCTGTCTATCATTGTCTCTGATTGGGGAACATATTTAGGCAGCCTTTTCCCACTGGGTTTTTGTGGGATCTTGTTTTTGGTTCATTGCCTGTGAGCAAGTCATAGCTTCACGTTTCGTTTGTGCTTTGTTTTTTTTGTGCCGGTTCAATAAATAAATATGTTGAACCCATACCACGCTGCACTTTGGTCCGACAATCCTTACAACGACGTTCGTGACATATGGCAGGAGAAAACCCAAGGAAAATCCATCCGGAAAAAATAGTTTTTGACGTCACAGGCCATTTCCATGCTAGCCTATGGGAAAAACAAATCGATAGGACCCAGATTTCAGTTCCTATGGCTTCCACTAGATGTCAACAGTCTTTAGGAAGGGTTTCAGGCTGGTTGTTTTTCCAAGGTGTCCCTCATTAGAAAAGTAGTCTTGTTGCACACGTGAATGAGGTGCCGCCCTTCGTTACTTATCTTCCCTATTGAACATACTATTCTCCGTCTAAAATGTTATTGTTTATTTAGATATTAGAGTACCTGAGGATTAATTAGAAACATCCTTTGACTTGTTTGGACGAAATTTACCTGTAACTTTTTGGATTCGTTTGTATGCATGTTGAACGAGTGGATTACTGAAATCAATGCCTCCAACTAAACAGACTTTTTTGGATATAAAGAGACTTTATTGAAGAAAACGATAATTCGTTGTGTAGCTGGGACCCTTGTGATTGCGAATAGAGGAAGCTCTTCAAAGGTAAGTTATTTATTTTATCGCTATTTGCGATTTTGTGACGCCTTTGCTGGTTTGAAAAATTATTTTGATGTGGGGCCCTGTCCTCAGATAATCGCATGGCATGCTTTCGCCGTAAAGCCTTTTTGAAATCTGACAATGCGGTTAGATTAACAAGAAGTTAAGCTTTTAAACAATGTAAGACACTTGTATTTTCATGAATGTTTAATATTACGATTTTTGTGTTTTGAATTTCCCGCTCTGCAATTTCACTGGATGTTGTCGTAGTGGCACGCTAGCGGTACACTGATCCCAAAGAGGTTTTAACTCACCATTTTTTTCAGGTGCAAAACCCTTGTCTTGATTCAACAGACACCTCCTTGTTAAGTTTCTCCCATTTCTCTCTTGCTCACTCTCCCTGTCGCATACTCAAACTCAAACACTGTTTGTTGCAGGATTACATGACAGACCTAACTTTTGAACAATATAACATTGTATTGTCTCTTTATTGCCTCTTTACACATACTGACATTTATTTTTTAAGACTGTAAAGCTGTTCTCAATTGGGGAACCGCTGTCCGGGACAATGTCCTTAGGATTATGGAGTGGTGTGTTTATAAATAGTTGTTTGAATATTACAAAATGTATTAGTGTTAAGCAAAACTTTACCATTGAGAGAGGAGTTAAACATTATCCATTATCCAACTATCTTTCTTAAAATGTTTTAGATTGATGATCAATGAATTAATGGCCTACAACAACACAAGGGACAGGGGAGAAAACACGCCTTTGCTACCACTTTTAGTAGATTCTGACTGTTAAAGATATTTGTTGTGGGCCCTCTGGAAAGTCCCGAAATATGCCCCTGAGCCGTGTTTGAGAAGGACGCAAGGTATGTACGTATACTGTATGAGCAAGTGTAGCCTATGAGCAAGTGTAGCCTCAACATCTCTAAGCTATACCTGCCACAGAATTCTTCAACTAGTACCACAGAAATACTTTTAGCCAGCTGAGCGTCCACAAAGTTTCTTCAAGAATGTCCTTTTCGAGTTTGCTTATAAAATCTCAACTGTATTGTAATGTAATGCAATGATTCTCTTCACTGCAGATCTGACCCATCACACAACTCTTCCAAGAGGGCCGCTACACTCCATATGTCCTTCTGTGCACAGAGGTCCGTGAAGAGGATCTGCCCCATCACGCCAATCTTATTAATCAAATAAAGCAATGTACCTTTATATTCTCTCAGTATTTATATTCATTGTGAAACAATTACCTTATGCAGATGTATGAAAAATTGTGATGTAGATCTGTTTTTGCCATTGCTTGATCTATTTTAAATGTAAGAATATGTTGCAGGTGAACTTTAATTGTGGACGATGGAAACAAATAGAAATGTATCGAACAATGTTTTTCAATATCCAACTTTATCCTCTGCAATTCCGTTTACAGTACAGTCTTAGTAAAAAAAGGTGCTATGTAGAATTTAAAAGGGATATTCGGCTGGCCCCATAAGGAAACCCTTTGAAGAACCCTTTTGGTTTCCAAAAGAATACGTCATATTCTGGTCAGTGAAAAGACATTTAAAAAAAGTCATTTTTCAACCAGTTTGCGACCAGAATAAGACGTTGTAAAATACGTCACACTGACGTCATTTCAACCAGGTTTTGCCCACTGGGAAGCCCCATACAAGCCGATGGCGTCGTTGGAACATATACAATTTAAAAAGTCTTAATGAATCAATTGACTATACACCATCACAACACATCCATTTTTTTTTAGGCAGGTCTAAAGAAACATGATATGAAGAAAATGTATTTCAGAAGAACAGAATATTAGTTGGCCTACTGTATGGTATCTGGCTATGGACCATGCCATTATTTTATAGTAAGAAAAATATAATTGAACTTGATTACAATAGAAAGGATATATTTCCCATTCCGGTGCAAGAGTGCGTGGGGTGGCAGGTAGCTGAATGATATTAAGCATAAAATGACAACAAGGGGAGAGTATCACATTATATTTAACAATTTGCAATAATTATTATATATATTGTGTAAGTTCTATCAGTTGAAAAAGCCTAATAATGGTATGGATACTTGGTTTGTCCTTTGCCTTTTAGAATATCTGGGGCGGCAGGTAGCCTAGTGGTTAGAGTGTTGGACTAATAACCGAAAGGTTGCAAGATCGAATCCCTAAACTGACATGGTAAAAATCTATTGTTCTGCCCCTGAAAAGGCAGTTAACCCACTGTTCCTAAGCCATCATTTAAAATAAGAAGTTGTTCTTAAATGACTTGCCTAGTAAAATACATTTTAAAAATATGGAGTGGCTGTTGATGCCAAATGTAGCACTTTATTCAGCAGCCCTAGCGCTGGGAAGGCAAAGTTTTTTCCAATTTTGAATCATTTAATGTGTGAAGATAGAACTCTGCAAACCCGCCAGGCCCAGAGAGCAAATCAATTGCACCTATAGGCCTAACGCTGGCAAATCAGATAGCTCAGATCACTGTGTGTGCACAGGTTAGAAAGAAGCCTTGAGTGCACAGCAAAGTTGATACTGTGAGATTTCAAAACTTTTAAAACCATAAGTTATAAGTAATAAGTAAGTTCAAGTTGTTATTCAGGACGGTCAACACTTTTATAAGCCATTAAATGCACATTCTCCCTACTTCCACTCATAAATAAAATAAATAAAAACAAACCGACCAAAACAAAACTAGACAGGCACAGACCTAAAAACAAAAGTACTGTAATTTGATAGTTTCCTAACAGCAAGTGTTCTCTATTACTGCTGTCTGCTATGTTGGTCTCAGTACATTGGTCTCTGAAGTATATGGCCATTGTCCAATCTCATCACCACATTGTCCTCAATCTCTGACCCATGCATTTTTACCCCACTCAAGCTACAACCAGCACTACAGCTGCAATGAATGAGTATAGCAAAGTATTCCGGTAAGCTTGTGTTGTTATTATTAGCGGCTTGTGTCTTTTTAATATCAAGGAATATTTCACTGGTCATAGGAGTAACAACATGAACTGGTGATTAAAACAGAAATAATGCAGTGTGACGTGAGTCTTCGCCATCAGCTGGAAGACTGTGAATTGCAGGGCAATTCAAGCACAGCCAATATGTAGTGATAATGTATTGGGCCTATAGCCTACTGCACAAACCTCATTGCTACATATCTGTTTTTAATAGGTTCATGTTGCATAGGCTTATGTTTCTTAAGTAATGTTTTTAAAAAATCTGGAAGTTACATCTCAGCTTAATTTTGGATATTGACTCAGAAAAGGTTGGTGACTACTAGGCTATATTGTAAAAATTCATGAAAATAAACATAGGCTTTTTCATCTTAGTTTAAGGTTAGGTTATAGGCATATGATTAGCAGTGTGGTTAAGGTTAGGTTTAAAATCCTATTTTAAGAAGAGAAATTGTAGAAATATGACTTTGTGGCTGTGGTAACTAGTGACGACCACTCAGAGAGGCCCAGCTCCATCAGCAGCAGATTTGAATGGATAGTGAATGTGTTTAATCAAACTGAATCATTTCAAACTAAAACGTGTCGTTCCTGTATCGTGTCGGAGCTCAAGGAGCTAGCTAGATACATATCGAATCATCTTGAAAGGCAAAGATGCATATCCCTACTATTCTGACTCTCAACAGTAACTTGAGACCCTGATTGAGCTCCAAAAATAAATTAGAGAACAAATATTTGTTGGGGAAATTGATCCGCTGGTATACAAAAGGTCAGCGGGCCGCAGTTGCCCATCCCAGCCCTAGGCTATAGTAGATGCTAAACCATTCTTATTGTTGTTATTTATATATTTAGATGATTTCTTATTTAATTGTTTTAACATACTTCTATGTATTTAAGGCAGGTGTACAGCCTAACAATTTACTATTTTTACAGTCCGATTTTGATATGGCAGCTACAGAGCCTTGCGAAAGTATTCGGCCCCCTTGAACTTTGCGACCTTTTGCCACATTTCAGGCTTCAAACATAAAGATATAAAACTGTATTTTTTGTGAAGAATCAACAACAAGTGGGACACAATCATGAAGTGGAACGACATTTATTGGATATTTCAAACTTTTTTAACAAATCAAAAACTGAAAAATTGGGCGTGCAAAATTATTCAGCCCCCTTAAGTTAATACTTTGTAGCGCCACCTTTTGCTGCGATTACAGCTGTAAGTCGCTTGGGGTATGTCTCTATCAGTTTTGCACATCGAGAGACTGACATTTTTTCTCATTCCTCCTTGCAAAACAGCTCGAGCTCAGTGAGGTTGGATGGAGAGCATTTGTGAACAGCAGTTTTCAGTTCTTTCCACAGATTCTCGATTGGATTCAGGTCTGGACTTTGACTTGGCCATTCTAACACCTGGATATGTTTATTTTTGAACCATTCCATTGTAGATTTTGCTTTATGTTTTGGATCATTGTCTTGTTGGAAGACAAATCTTCATCCCAGTCTCAGGTCAGACTCCATCAGGTTTTCTTCCAGAATGGTCCTGTATTTGGCTCCATCCATCTTCCCATCAATTTTAACCATCTTCCCTGTCCCTGCTGAAGAAAAGCAGGCCCAAACCATGATGCTGCCACCACCATGTTTGACAGTGGGGATGGTGTGTTCAGCTGTGTTGCTTTTACGCCAAACATAACGTTTTGCATTGGTGCCAAAAAGTTCCATTTTGGTTTCATCTGACCAGAGCACCTTCTTCCACATGTTTGATGTGTCTCCCAGGTGGCTTGTGGCAAACTTTAAACGACACTTTTTTATGGATATCTTTAAGAAATGGCTTTCTTCTTGCCACTCTTCCATAAAGGCCAGATTTGTGCAATATACGACTGATTGTTGTCCTATGGACAGAGTCTCCCACCTCAGCTGTAGATCTCTGCAGTTCATCCAGAGTGATCATGGGCCTCTTGGCTGCATCTCTGATCAGTCTTCTCCTTGTATGAGCTGAAAGTTTAGAGGGACGGCCAGGTCTTGGTAGATTTGCAGTGGTCTGATACTCCTTCCATTTCAATATTATCGCTTGCACAGTGCTCCTTGGGATGTTTAAAGCTTGGGAAATATTTTTGTATCCAAATCCGGCTTTAAACTTCTTCACAACAGTATCTCGGACCTGCCTGGTGTGTTCCTTGTTCTTCATGATGCTCTCTGCGCTTTTAACGGACCTCTGAGACTATCACAGTGCAGGTGCATTTATACGGAGACTTGATTACACACAGGTGGATTGTATTTATCATCATTAGTCATTTAGGTCAACATTGGATCATTCAGAGATCCTCACTGAACTTCTGGAGAGAGTTTGCTGCACTGAAAGTAAAGGGGCTGAATAATTTTGCACGCCCAATTTTTCAGTTTTTGATTTGTTAAAAATGTTTGAAATATCCAATAAATGTTGTTCCACTTCTTGATTGTGTCCCACTTGTTGTTGATTCTTCACAAAAAAAATACAGTTGTATATCTTTATGTTTGAAGCCTGAAATGTGGCAAAAGCTCGCAAAGTTCAAGGGGGCCGAATACTTTCGCAAGGCACTGTATATGAAAATAACATCCTGAAGATTGATTCTCTACTTAGTTTGACCAGTTTATTCGACCTGGAATATATATAATTGGACACTAGTATTGGACATTATGGAACAAAACAACGATTTATTGTGGAACTAGGACTCCTTGCACTGCATTCTGATGAAAGATCATCAAAGGCAAGGGCATTTTTATGATGTAATTTCATATTTCTGTTGACTCCAACATGGCGGAGAAATACTTTTACGTCTGAGCGCTGTCTCAGATTATTGCATGGTAGGCTTTTTTCGTAAAAAAAAATCTGACACAGCGGTTGCATTAAGAACCAGTGTATCTTTAATTATATGTGGAACATGTATCTTTAGTCAAAGTTTATGATGAGTATTTCTGTTATCTGGCGTAGCTTTCTATAATTCCTCCGGATATTTTGGAGGCATTTCTGAACATGGCGTCAATGTAAACCGAGATTTGTGGATATAAATATGCATATTATCAAACAAAACATAAATGTATTGTGTAACTTGTCATCTGATGAAGATTTTCAAAAGGTTAGTGATTAATTTTATCTCTAATCCTGCTTTTGTGACTCTATCTTTGGCTGGAAAAAATGGCTGCGTTTTTCCTTTGATTTGGTGGTGGTCTAACATAAATATATGTTGTGTTTTCGCTGTAAAACATTTTAAAAATCGGACATGATGGGTAGATGAACAAGATGTTTATCTTTAATTTGCTGTATTGGACTTGTTAATGTGTGAAAGTTAAATATTTCTAAAGAATATTTTTTTAATTCCCTGCGCCACCTTTTCAGCTGAATGGGGAGGTGGAGTTCCCCTCGGGGATCGCCTTGCCATAACAGGTTTTAAGGCTAGGCGTCCCACTAGCGGGACAACTTCCGGTGAAACTGGAGGGCGAGCAATTCAAATGAATAATCATACAAATGATAGATATTAAACATTTAGGAACATACCTTATATCGGTTACAAGCCTAAATTCTTGTTCATCTAACTGCACTGTCCGATTTACAATAGGCTTCACAGTGAGAGCATGCCATGCGATTGTTTGAGGATGGCGCCCCACATCAAAATGTTTTCCCACCGGCTTCATAAATTCACAAATAGCGATTAAATATTCACTTACCTTTTCAAAATATTCCTCTGATTTGTCATCCAAAGGGTCCCAGCTATAACATGTAGTGTCATTTTGTTAGATAAAATCCTTCTTTATATCTCACAAAGTCTGTTTAGTTGGCGCCATCGATTTGAGTATTCCACTTGTTCAACATGCCAAGATAGCAATCCGAAAAATCTTCCCCTAAACTTTGTTTCAACAAGTCAAAATTAATTTCTATTTAATCCTCAGATACCCTAAAATGTAATTCAACTATAATATTTCATCCGGAAAGAAGTATGTTCAATAGGAAAACGATATTAGCAGGTGCGTGTCCTCTTCCTCGCGCGAGCATACACGAATTTCCAAGTCTGTATCCCTGTGGTAAAACATATTATTCTTCCTCGTTTAGGAAGAAACAAGCCTGAAACCTTGAACATTGAGTGGAAGCCCAGTGGAAGCCATAGGAATTGCATCCTGAGAGCTAGATTTCAAAATGCCCCAATTATTTCCATTGTAAGAGCATGGGCTCTCAAAAATGAAATAATTTCTGGGTGGTTTTTCTTTGGATTTTCTCCTACCATATCTATTGTGTTAGAGTCTCCTACATTATTTTAACATTTCTACAAACTTCAAAGTGTCTTATTTCCAATGGTACCAATTATAGTGGGGCAAAAAAGTATTTAGTCAGCCACCAATTGTGCAAGTTCTCTCACTTAAAAAGATGAGAGAGGCCTGTAATTTTCATCATAGGTACACTTCAACTATGACAGACAAAATTAGAACAAAAAATCCATAAAATCACATTGTAGGATTTTTTATGAATTTATTTGCAAATTATGGTGGAAAATAAGTATTTGGTCACCTACAAACAAGCAAGATCTCTGGCTCTCACAGACCTGTAACTTCTTCTTTAAGAGGCTCCTCTGTCCTCCACTCGTTACCTGTGTTAATGGCTCCTGTTTGAACTTGTTATCAGTATAAAAGACACCTGTCCACAACCTCAAACAGTCACACTCCAAACTCCACTATGGCCAAGACCAAAGAGCTCTCAAAGGACACCAGAAACAAAATTGTAGACCTGCACCAGGCTGGGAAGATTGAATCTTCAATAGGGAAGCAGCTTGGTTTGAAGAAATCAACTGTGGGAGCAATTATTATTATAATGGAAGACATACAAGACCACTGATAATCGCCCTAGATCTGGGGCTCCTCGCAAGATCTCACCCCGCGGGGTCAAAATGATCACAAGAACGGTGAGCAAAAATCTCAGAACCATACGGGGGGACCTAGTGAATGACCTGCAGAGAGCTGGGACCAAATTAACAAAGCCTACCATCAGTAACACACTACGCCGCCAGGGACTCAAATCCTGCAGTGCCAGACGTGTCCCCCTGCTTAAGCCAGTACATGTCCAGGCCCGTCTGAAGTTTGCTAGAGAGCATTTGGATGATCCAGAAGAAGATTGGGAGAATGTCATATGGTCAGATGAAACCAAAATATAACTTTTTGGTAAAAACTCAACTCGTCATGTTTGGAGGACAAAGAATGTTGAGCTGCATCCAAAGAACACCATACCTACTGTGAAGCATGGGGGTGGAAACATCATGCTTTGGGGCTGTTTTTCTGCAAAGGGACCAGGACGACTGATCCGTGTAAAGGAAAGAATGAATGGGGCCGTGTATCGTGAGATTTTGAGTGAAAACCTCCTTACATCAGCAAGGGCATTGAAGATGAAACGTGGCTGGGACTTTCAGCATGACAATGATCCCAAACACACCGCCCGGGCAACGAAGGAGTGGCTTCGTAAGAAGCATTTCAAGGTCCTGGAGTGGCCTAGCCAGTCTCCAGATCTCAACCCCATAGAAAATCTTTGGAGGGAGTTGAAAGTCCGTGTTGCCCAGCAACAGCCCCAAAACATCACTGCTCTAGAGGAGATCTGCATGGGGGAATGGGCCAAAATACCAGCAACAGTGTGTGAAAACCTTGTGAAGACTTACAGAAAACGTTTGACCTCTGTCATTGCCAACAAAGGGTATATAACAAAGTATTGAGATAAACTTTTGTTATTGACCAAACACTTATTTTCCACCATAATTTGCAAATAAATTCATAAAAAAATCCTACAATGTGATTTTCTGGATTTCTTTTTCTCATTTTGTCTGTCATAGTTGAAGTGTACCTATGATGAAAATTACAGGTCTCTCTCATCTTGTTAAGTGGGAGAACTTGCACAATTGGTGGCTAACTAATTACTTTTTTGCCCCACTGTATATTCATATCCTGGCTTCAGGAACTGAGCAACAGGCACTTTACTTTGGGCACATCAGGTGGAAATTGAAAAAAATAGACTCTATCCTGAAGTTTTTAAACAGGCACAGCACTTAAACAAATGACTGATGATTGGCTAAGAGAAATTGATAATAAAAAGATTGTGTGGGCTGTTTTGTTAGACTTCAGACATTATCGATCATAATCTGTTGTTGGAAAAACGTCTGTCATGTCTTTACACCCTCGGCTATATTGTGGATTAAGAGTTACCTGTCTAACAGAACACAGAGTGTATTCTTTAATGGAAGCGTCTCCAACAGAATCCAGGTAGAAACGGGAATTCCCCAGGGCAATTGTCTAGGCCCCTTACTTTTTTCAACATGCCACTAGATTTGAGTAAAGCCTGTGTGTCTTTATATGCAGATGACTCAACACTATACACGTCAGCTACCACAGCGACTGAAATGACAGCAACACTTAACAAAGAGCTGCAGTTAGTTTCAGAATAGGTGGTAAGGAAAAAGTTAGTCCTAAATCTTTCAAAAACTAAAAGCATTGTACTTGGGACAAATAATTTACTAAACTCTAAACCTCGTAATGAATAATGTGGAAATTGAGCAAGTTGAGGATACTAAACTGCTTGGAGTAACCCAGGATTGTAAACGGTCATGGTCAAAACATATTGATACAATAGTAGCTAGGATGGGGAAAAGTCTGTCTATAATAAAGCGCTCCTTTGCATTCTTAACAACACTGTCAACAAGGCAGGTCCTACATGCCCTAGTTTTTTCGCACCTGAACTACTGTTCAGTCGTGTGGTCAGGTTCCACAAAAGAGGGACTTAGGAAAATTTCATTTGGCTCAAAACAGGGCAGCATGGCTGGCCCTTGGATGTACACAGAGAGCTAACATTAATAATATGCATGTTAATCTCTCCTGGCTCAAAGTGGAGGAGAGATTGACTTCATCACTACTTGTACACTGCTCAAAAAAATAAAACAACACAATGTAACTCCAAGTCATCAAATTCACACTTCTATGAAATCAAACTGTCCACTTAGGAAGCAACACTGATTGACAATAAATTTCACATGCTGTTGTGCAAATGGAATAGACAACAGGTGGAAATTATAGGCAATTAGAAAACACCCACAATAAAGGAGTGGTTCTGCAGGTGGTGACTACAGACCACTTCTCAGTTCCTATGCTTCCTGGCTGATGTTTTGGTCACTTTTGAATGCTGGCGGTGCTTTCACTCTAGTGGTAGCATGAGACGGAGTCTACAACACACACAAGTGGCTCAGGTAGTGCAGCTCATCCAGGATGGCACATCAATGCGAGCTGTGGCAAGAAGGTTTGCTGTGTCTGTCAGCGTAGTGTCCAGAGCATGGAGGTGCTACCAGGAGACAGGCCAGTACATCAGGAGACGTAGGAGGGCAACAACCCAGTAGCAGGACCGCTACCTCCGCCTTTGTGCAAGGAGGAGCACTGCCAGAGCCCTGCAAAATGACCTCCAGCAGGCCACAAATGTGCATGTGTCTGATCAAACGGTCAGACACAGACTCCATGAGGGTGGTATGAGGGCCCGACGTCCACAGGTGGGGGTTGTGCTTACAGCCCAACACCGTGCAGAACGTTTGGCATTTGCCAGAGAACACCATGATTGGCAAATTCGCCACTGGCGCCCTGTAATCTTCAAAGATGACAGCAGGTTCACACTGAGCACATGTGACAGACGTGACAGTCTGGAGACGCTGTGGAGAACGTTCTGCTGCCTGCAACATCCTCCAGCATGACCGGTTTGGCGGTGGGTCAGTCATGGTGTGGGGTGGCATTTCTTTGGGGGGCCGCACAGCCCTCCATGTCCTCGCCAGAGGTAGCCTGACTGCCATTAGGTACTGAGATGAGATCCTCAGACCCCTTGTGAGACCATATGCTGGTGCGGTTGGCCCTGGGTTCCTACTAATGCAAGACAATGCTAGACCTCATGTGGCTGGAGTGTGTCAGTAGTTCCTGCAAGAGGAAGGAATTGATGCTATGGACTGGCCTGCCCGTTCCCCAGACCTGAATCCAATTGAGCACATCTGGGACATCATGTCTCGCTCCATCCACCAATGCCACGTTGCACCACAGACTGTCCAGGAGTTGGCGGATGCTTTAGTCCAGGTCTGGGAGGAGATCCCTCAGGAGACCATCCGCCACCTCATCAGGAGCATGCCCAGGCGTTGTAGGGAGGTCATGCAGGCACGTGGAGGCCACACACACTACTGAGCCTCATTTTTACTTGTTTTAAGAACATTACATCAAAGTTGAATCAGCCTGTAGTGTGGTTTTCCACCTTAATTTGGAGAGTGACTCCAAATCCAGACCTTCATGGGTTGATAAATTTGATTTCCATTGATCATTTTTGTGTGATTTTGTTGTCAGCACATTCAACTATGTAAAAAAAAAAATATTGAATAAAAATATTTCATTCATTCAGATCTAGGATGTGTTATTTTAGTGTTCCCTTTATTTTTTTGAGCAGTGTATTTGTGAGAGGTATTGACACCCATGCAAACCCCACAAGACATGCCACCAGAGGTCTCTTCACAGTCACCAAGTCCAGAACTGCCTTGGCAGCAGCTAATGGGGATCCATAATAAATACAAATACATACACTGACTCCAATGCTGCAGCAAAATCTTTTACACTGTTTGTTTTGTATAGATAGTCTTACATAGATCATTTTCTTTCGGTATGTTACATTGAAAGGGGCTAATATTGCATTGATTCGATCACAATTCCCACAGTGGAGCGAAACATTGATAGTGTTAACTAAATGGGAAAGTTGAGTGAAGTTCAATCTCTTGCTTCTCTGCGCTGGCTAACATTTCTTCTGTGCAGCAGTCCGAGGGGAGCTGGGTGCACACAAGCACAGCTTAGAGGGAACATTGTTGTGGAGTAACTACAATGTTTTTTGATCCATCTTCAGTTTTCCCCTATCACAGCCATTAAACTCTGTATCTGTTTTAAAGTCACCATTGACCTCATTGTGAAATCTCTGACAGGTTTCCTTCCTCTCCGGCAACTGAGTTAGGAAGGAAACCTGTATTTAATAACTTCACCATGCTCAAAGGGGTATTCAGATCTACTAAATGGGCCCTCCTTTGTGAGGAATTTGAAATCCTCCATGGTCTTTCTGGTTGAATCTGTGTTTGAAATTCACTGCTCAACTGAGGGACCTGGAAGATAATTATATGTGTAGGGGACAGAGATGAGGTAGTCATTCATAAATCATGTTAAACACTATTATTGTACAGACTTATTATTATGTACCTTCTTAAGCACATTTTAACTCCTGAATTTATTTAGGCTTGCCATAACAAAGGGGTTGAATACTTATTGACTGAAGACATTACAGATTTTCCTTTTATAATAATTTGTAAAATTTTCAAAAGTCATAATTTGAAAATATTGGGTATTGTGTGTAGGCCAGTGACAAAAAAACTAAATTTTATAAATTTTAAATTCAGGCTGTAACACAAGAAAATGTGGAAAAAGTAAACGGTGTGAACACTTTCTGAAGGCACTGTAAAAGGTAATCTAATTGTGGAATGATACTCCTCACCGCCGTTAGTGTGAGTCAGATCTGTATCGAACAGTGTATGTGTGTGTGTGTGCGTGTGTGTGTGTGTGTGGAGAGTGGGTGGGGAAGAATTAGCTAACTGCCTCCCCAGCTAGCAAATTTTGTTCCTTGCATGTTGTGGGAACATACGTTTTATGCTTCACATTGGTTCTGGGAACGAAGCCATTTTTTAAACGTTCTGAGAACAGAAGTTGCAGAGAGCTTCTGAGAACGTTTTACTATTGTTCTCTGAAAGTTTTCCTGTGAGGTTTTCTTACCATTCTCAGAAAGGAAATTATAGGTTATTTGAAGGTAATTAAATAACATTCTGAGAACGTGTTTCAATAAGACTTTTAATAACACTGCTTGTTAACTTTTTTAAACTCCAAGCTAGAGGTCTTCACGGATCCACCAGTCACCGAATACCCGAGACCTGATCCGGGACCAGAGCGGGTCTGGATACAGAATTCTAAATAACGTCACGAATTCAAAATAATGTCTGGGTCGGTTCTGATATGATTGTCACGGGTCTCGGGTATGTGTAATTTTAACTGACTTGTCCAGAAGGAACCATACAGATCCGAATGCAGCTGCTCTATTAGAAAGAGAGAGCGAGAGAGAGAGATAAATTGAGTGGCGCGTGTAGCTTGTTGCTGTTGTTGGCCAATCCTAAGTCATCAAAGTGACAGTAGGCTGCAGTGATAGAGTATTAAAAGTTACGGGATATCTAATCAATGGAAGAGGGAATTAAAATGATGGAAAAAAACATTTAAGGAGAAGGATAGACTACAACGACCAAGAGCCTACAGATAGGCTGCTACTTTATATTCTAAATTGAGTTGTTGTTGTTTGTAACTGTGTAGGATGAGAAAGCGCGTGCAGTCTCAAATAGCCTAGCTAGCCGCTAACTAGTAAGCTTAACTAGCTTCTCCCGGTGTGATGCAGGCAAGACAGGTACTATGTAATCATATTAGATTATAAATAATCTAGCTATGGTAGCTATTATATTATAGAGTTGGTTGCTGTCTCTCATCTCTCTCTTCCTCCTCCCTGATCCCTGTGTCACTCCCTCACACTCACAGTAGCCTACATACACTGCACGGCCCCTGCTATAGCGTCACCTCTATCTACATCCTCCCCCTCGCGCTTTATCAGCTCTGGTTAATAAAGTAACTTAAAAATATACTTTTCTACTGCTTCCCTCACTTGGACCCAGGTCCGTTCGGAACGGGTCTCTATATTTAAAAAAATATATTTATATATATCGGTTCCAGATGGGAAAGCCCTAGGACTATTTCAGAACGGGTCCAACTTTTTGGGCCCGAGAACGCCTCTACTTCAAGCACAGATAGGACACATGAAAATTAATTTGCTTAAGTATTAATCATGCAAACACATTAATGTTTTATTGTGGCATGACGTCAGTGAGATTTAAATCTTCTGTTTTATAGCCATGGAATGAGTCCACTGCGCCACCAAGATGGAGCCAGCATGCTATGTTTTTTTTTACTCATTCAAAGTTGTTCATTTTAGTCTATTCAAAGAGACCCCATTTCATAGGAAACGGGCACTAATTAAAGGGACACCTCTGGATTCTGGCAATGAAGCCCTTTACTTCCCCAGAGTGAAATTAACTTGTGGATATCATTCACATGTCTCTGCGTGCAGTTTGAAGGAAGTTGCTGGATGACTGGAAGTTTATGGGTATCTGCTCATTGCGCTAATGCTAGTTAGCATTGGCTCACAAAACTATGTCTAACTTACTGGACACAGATACATAACAAGGGTATCCACGGGTTCATCTGACTATGGGGAATTAGATAAAGGGCCTCATTGCCAGAATATCCCAAAGTATCTGTTTAAGATCGGGTGTGGCCAATAAGTGGGCATAGCCAAGACACTTAATAGGATAGAGTTTTGTTGATGCTGAGAACGGAATGAATATGCTTTTAACCTTTTCAAACGTGAGTTCCAAATATCTCTAACGGTTGCTCCAGCTTGAGCTGTTTTATGTATGCGATGTCAGAATGCACTCACTGTTCCAAAATGTGATTGTTATGCAACAGGACAGTTAACACTCGCTGCTTGCTAGTTATGTATGTTTCAACTTGTCAATTTCAAATTATTTTCTAACAAGTTGTATTTTCTAACAACAGTTTGAACTGAGGTGTGTTCCACCTCCTCGTTAATTCACATAGAAGTAGCCCATTTCAATTTGTTTGAGGCTTTACTGAGCCGGACAAACTTCTCTCTTCGAGGAGAGCCCTTCCCCCCCTGCCCTTCCCACCAGTCTCAACATCAACAGTGAAATGGCGACTCCGGGATGCTGGCCTTCTAGGCAGAGTTGCAAAGAAAAAGCCATATCTCAGACTGGCCAATTAAAGGAAAAGATTAAGATGGACAAAAGAACACAGACACTGGACAGAGGAACTCTGCCTAGAAGGCCAGCATCCCGGAGTCGCCTCTTCACTGTTGACGTTGAGACTGGTGTTTTGCAGGTACTATTTAATGAAGCTGCTAGTTGAGGACTAGACACTCTAATGTACTTGTCCTCTTGCTCAGTTGTGCACCGGGCATCCCACTCCTCTTTCTATTCTGGTTAGGGCCAGTTTGCACTGTTCTGTGAAGGGAGTAGTACACAGCGTTGAACCAGATCTTCAGTTTCTTGGCAATTTCTTGCATGGAATGGCCTTCATTTCGCAGAACAAGAATAAACTGACGAGTTTCAGAAGAAAGTTATTTGTTTCTGGACATTTTGAGCCTGTAATCGAACCCACAAATGCTGTAGCTCCAGATATTGAACTAGTCTAAAGAAGGCCCGTTTTATTGCTTCTTTAATCTGAACAATAGTTTTCAGCTGTGCTAACACATATTGCAAAAGGGTTTTCTAATGATCAATTAGCCTTTTAAAATGATAAACTTGGATTAGCTAACACAATTGGAACACAGGAGTGATGGTTGCTGATAATGGGCCTCTGTACACCTATGTAGATATTCCATAAAAAAAACAGGCGTTTTCAGGTACTATAGTAATTTATAAGATTAACAGTATTTGTATTTTTGATCAATTTGATGTTATTTTAATAGACAAAAAAAATTGCTTTACTTTCAAAAACAAGGACATTTCTAAGTGACCCCAAACTTTTGAACGCTAGTGTATGTATGTACTGTATGTATGGAGCATAATGTATTTACAGTTTTATTCACATGTTTTCAAGTACTGGTTACAAACAATGCATTCCGATTATTGCATAGATTGTAATGGACACCTTTGATGAGTGTAAAATACTTTTTTGAAGGTTGTACTGATTATAATTAGCTAATGCTAAGCTATTTGCTAGCTATGTGTGGCACCATGTTTGCTGACATCATGCAATGCATTGCGAGTGTCACGTGAACGTCTGTCAGACCAAATATTTTATAATAAGGTGAAGGAATGGTTCACTTATCTTTCAGGTAAAAGGTGAATGATCGTAGACGACACACCCCCTTCAACATGCACACTGCAAACAGGCCAACCTCATCTTGTCTCCTCTTATTATTTTTGGTTGACGCGAAAAACAAACATGGCGGCGCGCACAAACTACCCATCATTGGATTACTTTCGATTTCTATAAAGTGTTTTACTCAATTATTTCGATCAATGTTGAGCTCATGTGATGAATTACTAATGTAGCTTACATTTTACGGGTTGGATGATTGTGTATACTGTTCCTACTTCTGTGAATGTCTGAACATTGCATCCAAAAATAAACTTGTCACATTCAGGACTGTTGCATCAATCGAAACTGGACGTTCTAAATAAGCGTTCTAATCACACCGGTTTAAGCGTGCGCTGCAGAGACCACTGTAGAATGATCACACCCGTTTGTTGTTACATGTGAAAAGGTTAAATA
This sequence comes from Oncorhynchus mykiss, assembly GCF_013265735.2. Classification (NCBI taxonomy): domain Eukaryota; kingdom Metazoa; phylum Chordata; class Actinopteri; order Salmoniformes; family Salmonidae; genus Oncorhynchus; species Oncorhynchus mykiss. The sequence continues at coordinate 4,617,982 of NC_048586.1, read as the reverse complement.
CCAATCTTAGAATGTTCCCTGAACGTTACTAAAGATTTCTTGTGGTTTTTTATGGAAAGTTTTCTTAACGTTCGCGGAACAATTTGAGAACATGGCTTTAAATAGCACCATGAGGAAACTTGCAGAAAATGTTATGCTGGAGTACGTACATACCCTTAGAAGAACGTTTCTGATTGTTCTCTGAACAATTTGAGAACATAACTTTAAATAGCACCATGAGGAAACCTGTAGGAAATGTTATGCTTTTGTATTGAAATTCCCATAGAAGGACATTGTTTCTTAACGTTTGTGAACATTTCCAATGTCAAACCAGTTGGAGAACATTCCTAGAACATTACCAAAATGTAAAATACATGTAACCAACTTTTAGGAAACATTCTGTTAAAGTATTGAAATACCAAGAATATAATTTTTTATTTTTTTGTGAAGTTCCTTAAATGTGCTCAGAATGTTCCAAAGCCAAGCAACCATCATGCACCATTCCCAGAAAGTTGTGGGAAGGTTGAATGCAAGATAACAATAGGACAACAACGCTCTCACCAGGTTTGAAGAAACATGTGGTTCTCAGAACATTATGTGTCAGCTGGGTTACAACTGTGAAATGTGATGTCATGAGACTGAAGTGAGAACAGGCAACAGTGTGCTTTCCTTATTGTTGTTCACCAGATTCACGAGACATCTGTTTATGGGCAGGCATGGGATGTCTTCCTGTTGATAGCGACAGTTCTGCTTTTACCGTACCCTATAATCATGGGGTTATTGTAACAACACAGAAGAGTGACCTATCATGACTACGTTATATATTTCTTATAATATGTTAAGCATATCTCTGCTTTTCTACATTATTCTCTTTTCATTGATACAATTTTTATCCACTCCTCCAGTTGAATATTTAAGCCTGTGTGTTGGCCCATGTGTGTAAAGTTGTGCTATAGTCATCAATGACCTGCCTCACTGTAACTGTGAGACTACATGTTGGTCTACTTATATAGAGTATCATTAACTTAACTCTGCAAAATACCAGACACCCTTATAGTGAGAGCGACCTTACTTGTAGATTTATTGCTTGTTATATGTATAATGTAGTGTGACATCCTGTTTAATAATTAGTCTAGCATTGTGTCTGGATGTTGAAAATGTGAGGATGGGTGGTATTGCTCACTGGGGTGTTGGCTGGTTATATCACTCACAGGTTGGAGGTGTGAAAGGATGTGGTGAGAAAGATGAAAGATGAAAGCTACATGGTTGGAAGCATGTGGATATGTGCACATGCCTGTATTGATGTGCACATATGTGTGTATCTCCCCATTTCAGTGTTATCCAACACGATGAGGTGTGTATATTCCTATTTCTTTGTCTTTTTCACCACCCAAGGGCTCAGCTGTAGTTTTTTATCTATCTACCTCTGTGGTAAGAATATAGACCTTTAGCTAGTCATGCCATCTCTAGGTGATCGCCACACACTACAATATACCTCCATTTTCTATTAATTTATGATATTTACAGTGCATTCGGAAAGTATTCAGACCCCTTAACTTTTTCCACCTTTTGTTACGTTACAGACTTATTTTAAATCTAAATATTTTTTCATCAGTCTACACACAATACCCCATAATGACAAAGTGAAAACAGGTTTTAAGAAATGTCTTATTTACGTTAGTATTCAGGCCCTTTGCTATGACACTCAAAATTGAGCTCAGATGCATCCTGTTTCCATTGATCATCCTTGAGATGTTTCTACAACTTGACTGGAGTCCACCTGTGGTAAATTCAATAGATTGGACATGATTTGGAAAGGCACACACCTGTCTATATACGGTCCCACAGTTGACAGTGCATGCAAGAGAAAAAAACAAGCCATGTGTTGAGGCACAGATCTGGGGAAGGGTAGAAAAAAAAATCTGCAGCATTGAAGGTCCCCAAAAACAGTGGCCTCCATCATTCTTAAATGGAAGAAGTTTGGATGCACCAAGACTGTCCCTAGAGCTGGCCGCCCAGTCAAACCGAGCAATTGGGGGAGAAGGGCCTTGGTCAGGGAGGTGACCAAGAACCTGATGGTCACTCTGACAGAGCTCCAGAGTTCCTCTGTGGAGATGGGAGAACCTTCCAGAAGGACAACCATATATGCAGCACTCCAGCAATCAGGCCTATATTGCAGAGTGGCCAGATGGAAGCCACTCCTCAGTAAAAGGGAGATGACAGCCGGCTTAGAGTTTGCCAAAAGGCACCTAAAGACTCAGACCATGAGAAACAAGATTCTTTGGTCTGATGAAACCAAGATTGAACTCTTTGGCCTGAATGCCAAGCTTAACATCTGGAGGAAACCTGGCACCATCCCAATTGTGAATCATTGTGATGGCAGAATCATGCTATGGGAATATTATTCAGTAACAGGGACTGGGAGACTAGTCAGGATCGAGGGAAAATATAAACGGAGCAAAGTCCAGAGAGATCCTTGAGGGAAACCTGCTACAGAGCTCTCAGGACCTCAGACTGGTGTGAAGGTTAATCTTCCAACAGGACAATGACCCTAAGCAAACAGCCAAGACAATGCAGGAGTGGCTTAGGATAAGTCTCTGAATGTCCTTGAGTGGTCCAGCCAGAGCCCGGATTTGAACCCAATCTAACATCTCTGGAGAGACCTGAAAATAACCATGCAGCGACGCTCCTCATCCAACCTGACCGAGCTTGAGAGGATCTGCAGAGAAGAATGGGAGAAACTCCCCAAATACAGGTGTGCGAAGCTTGTAACGTCATACCCAAGAAGACTCGAGGCTGTAATCGCTGCCAAAGGTGCTTCAACAAAGTACTGAGTAAAGGGTCTGAATACTGATGTAAATTTAATATTTCTGTTTTTTATTTGTAATAAATGTGGGATTTAAAAAAAAAAAGTTTGTTTTTTCATTATGTGGTATTGTGTGTAGATTGATGTAGAAAAAATGAACAATTCAATCCATTTTAGAATAAGGTTGTAAGATAAACAAAATGTGGAAAAAGTCGAGAGGTCTGAATACTTTCCGAATGCACTGTATATACAATTTGGGGCAGTCTTTACCTGCATTTACATGTATAATAAGACATATTTGTGCTGCCAAATGACACATTTTTTTTTGTCACCAGCATTTTTTCCCCTGGTCGTTGTTGTAAATGAGAATGTGTCCACAATCAACTTACCTAATAAATGAAAAGTAAACACCAAACACAAACAGTGCACATATTACTAATAACATGTGCTATCTGTTTATTAGTGTTGCCTGCATATGATGGCAAAAGAGTTAGATATGAAGCATGACGCACTTCCCCTTTTTTACAGGAACGTGCACTCACAACCAGTTTCCTGACCCGTTAAAGTACCAATGCATCCAGCCCCAACCGCCCCTCTCTGACTCAAGCCTGTGTATTGTCAGAGGTAAGTACTGCTCGGTCTCTTTGCTTTACATTTCATACAGAGATACTTCAATTTGGACTGTTAATGTTAAAATGTCAGCCTAAAATGTATAATTGCTCTTTGTTACAATTAGGGATAACATTGTCTCAGACAATAGGGATAATATTCAGATATATTTTATTATATATTTTAAGTATAGAATCAAGGCACTCATTCAGGTGGGCACCTGTGCTATTTACTTTTGGCAAAGCTTGTGCTTTGGTTATGTAGTTTGTATAAGGTTAGAGCACCGCTTCACTTGCACATGGAGGGGAATTCATTGTGCAAGAGCCAATGCACTGTTGGAATATCGTACACTTTTGGAATTTCACATTTCGTACTGCACTGGAAATGTGTTTTATAGTATATAGAAAGAGCCAGCAGAGGAAACACATGAGAGGTTTTGGCTCGTCTAATGTGACACAAGAAGCCTCCGAAACAGTCACATTTGGTGTGTGGTTATTTACCCCCTCACAATGTGTGGGTGAAGGGATGGCAGTGTGGTAGAGGTTCACTCCAGAGTCAAAAAGCATATCAATTGTCACCACAACAATTGCCAAATATTACACTCAGTGCAAAAATTATAGATTTAATAGACAATCTTTTTTTATTACAACATCTATAACACATGGTCTAGTTCATATTTGCACAGGACTAGTATTACTAGATCATTATAATTATTGCCCCATGTAATACTTTTTGTCATTCAGTATTTACCATTATGATTTTCCTATTGTAAACGATGAGCTAGATCAACGGCACATGTGGAGGACTCATACAAGGTAATGTGGACGGAAAAGGAAATGCATTGCTTTACAATGACCACCAGGGTGTACCATTTCCATGCATACTAAATGCTTGCACTTCTGGTGACTTGACCTACATTTCCTACTCTATGAATATGACCATAGCGTATTATTTATGGTCTTTGTGGTCAAATCATACTGCATTGCTAGCAGTATGATTTGAGTTGTGACAAGCTACATCACATTACACTTTAGCTTGATGTATTTAGCTAGTTACTGTATTATTCCCCTTTCATCTGTGGTATCATACCTAGCCTGGCTCGCTAGCATAATAAATGAATGTTGTAAAACAAAAAGTATCTACCAAACTTGTCGGACCTGGTACCTTGTCCAAAACAAACACTCAGAATTTAACAGGTTTTAATTCATTGGCACTATAGTCTGCCAAATCTTGTTTTAAAACGGTTTTCAGATCCCAGACAGGACATGCTACCTTTTTACATGAATCTAAATGTCTGCCTGATCATAGGTTGTCTGTGTGAAGTCATTGTTACCATGGCATGGAGTTCCAACAGCACCAAACTGGACAACACCACCTTGTCCCTGTTCCAGAACGTGACAGCCAGTACAGCAATCTCCATTGTCTACATTGTGGTCACCATCATCAACCTGGTAGGAAACAGCCTCTCCATGTGGCTCCTCCTCTTCCATACGTCTCCCAAAACTCCCTCCATCATCTTCATGATCAACCTGACCTTGACTGACCTGACCTTGGGCCTCGTCCTGCCCTTCCAGATCATGTATCAGATGCAAGGGTATAATTGGAGCCTGGGCCCGGGCATGTGCAGGTATTCTTGTTTTATTCTTGTTTTATTCTTTTGACTATCATTTATTTATCCTGATCAGTCCCATTGAGGTAGATGTGCCTTTTACAAGCCCTGGACAAGAGCCAACAACTTTCTTTCATCACGGATTAATAATGATTCATTATATTCTGATCTTCCACAGGCTCCTGACCCTGGTGTTCTTTGCCAACATGTACTGCTCAATTCTAACTATGACCGCCATCAGTGGAGACCGCTACCTGGGCATCTGCCGGCCCATGCTCTTCTGTGAGACCAGGGAAAGGAAGTCATTCGCTGTGATTGTCTGCTTCGCCATGTGGACAGTCGTCCTATTGGTCCTGTACCCACTCACTATAACCGACCTGACGTTCCACGTTCCAGAACTCAGGATTACCACCTGCTTCGACGTTCTGAAGAGGGACATGCTTCCATCCATGGTGGCCTGGGCTGCCTTCCTCCTTGCACTGTTTGTCATCCTCTTCCTCATCCCGTTCTGCATCACTGTTTTCTGCTACATCAGCATCATCCGCAAGCTGGCCCGAGACTCCAAGACCAAACAGAAGGATAAGGCTATTGGTCTCGCCGTCACCGTCCTAACGGTCTTTACGCTCTGCTTCACTCCCAACAACATCCTCCTCCTGGCTCACACCATCCGGAGGCTCTTCTACGGGGACTCCCTCTACATGGCCTACAAGCTGACTCTCTCCCTCAGTTGCTTCAACAGCTGCCTGGACCCCTTCATCTACTACTTTGCCTCTAGGGAGTTCCGGAAGAAGTTGAGGCAGATGCTAAGGCTGAGAACATCGAGCAGTCTGGACACAGGGAAGACAGACCTGCACAGAGAGAGCCTGTACTCCGCCCAGTATGTGTCTGAGGGACAGGGTAGAGAGAACGGGAGAGTGTCTGTTAAACAACACTGTTAAAAAACAGAGAGAGGGCCTCCAGAGTGGTGCAGCGGTCCAAGGCACTGCATTGCAGTGTTAGAGGCGTCATTACAGACTCGGGTTCTGTCGCAGCCAGCCGTGACCGGGAGACACATGAGGCGGCGCACAATTGGCCAAGTGTCGTCCAGGTTAGGGGAGGGTTTGGCCGGCCGGGATGTCTTTGTTCCATTACACTCTAGCAACTCCTTGTGGTGGGCCAGGCGCATGCACGTTCCTCTGACAGATTGGTGCAGCTGGCTTCCGGGTTAAGCGAGCAGTGTGTCAAGAAACAATGTGGCTTTGCAGGGTCGTGTTTCAGAGGACGAATGGGTCTTGACCTTCGCCTTTCCCGAGTCCGCATGGGCGTTGCAGCGATGGGACTAGACTGTAACTACAAATTGGGGAGAAAAGGGGGTAAAATTACAACAACAAAAACTGAGAGAGATGTCATTTTGTAATATCCCCTGTTCAGATAATTTCACAGGAATGTTTTTGTGTGCTGTATATAGACCCAGTAACAAACCAGGCTAGATGGTGCTTCAAAAAGTTAGTAAAATAGGGTAATTTATTTTGTGAAGGACTGTAGCAAACTTGCATTAAGATATCAATGAGATGTGTGTGGCTAAGTGAAAGCTAGGCTCCTTTTACCGCAAATGTGATCTCTGCCTCCTGCCAATTCGGGCGGATTCATTGTTTCATTGTGTGAATTATTAAACCTACCTACTGGGGTCATTTCAACGAAATTACATTGAAGCAATGTGGAATAGACAATGAATTGATTTCTCTGCCCAGTGGGTACCTTTGTTAAATGTTTATCCATTCCCAACCAATTATATCACCAGTAATGAATTTAATGTTAATCTCCGTCATCTAGAACGTTAGGGTGTTTAAATCACGAAATTCTATTCATTCATGAAATAATTATCAATTTACCATTCTCATTCTCTGAGATTTTGATGTCATTTTCCCAATGTGGAACATTGGAACACTCCATAAGTAAATATATTTAAAAAATTATAATAATTGCACTTGTCTTTTCCTACTAGCACTGACTTAGCTGATTAACTTCTTATTGAGGAATTTCCTTTTTACTATGACTGTGATATATGGTCGTCCCATCTAGCTATCTTAAGATAAATGTAGTGTAAGTCGCTCTGGATATGAGTGTCTGCTAAATTACTAAAATGTAAATGTAAACATTTCTAACCTAGCTACCTTAAGATGAATGCACTAACTGTAAGTCGCTCTGGATAAAAGTGTCTGCTATAAATGAGTAAAATGTAAAAATATAAACATCTGAGCGTGCATAGAAAGATAACTTTATGGCCTGTGTGCTACGATTGTGTTCAGTACTATGAAAAGTGTTGAATTTAGGAACTGTGATAAAATGTTGAGATTGTCTTATTTAGATGCATTCACCAATGTAATGATGGATATGGGAATTGCCTTTGCAAGTGCATATGTATCGGTTTGAGGTCCTGTGATTCAGATTCCTTTTGGTTTCTTGGCATGGACACGGGTAGCCTTTGCCGGCCGAGAGTACTTAGCACTTCTAAACAGAGTTCCAGTAGTAATTTGCAAACCTAGCATGAACCGTTTCTACATGTAGAAATGGCCGAAAATGTCGGCAGTCAGACACCCACAGGTGGGTGGTCCCGAAAACACACCACGCGGTCAGCGAGCGAAGAAACAGCAAAAAGTCTTGAAAACCTGTGTCTGTTCAGATGCTACAGGTTGAGCCTGATTTAGAGGTTATCTATTTTGGCTGTTGCCAGTGTATATATTGAAAATCTAAACAACAATATCTAGAAAACAATTGATCCAGATGATTAGAAAAATTATAGGCCCATCTCAAACCTCCCTTTTCTTTCAAAGATTCTAGAGAAAACTGTTGCTCAGCAGCTTTCCTTCTTCCAACAGCACCACCATGAGGCCAAACACAAGAATACTCCACAGCCCTCATACTAAACTCCAAAGCTTGAAGCCAGTTCCACTGCATTTTTTCATTGTTCCCCTCTAAAAAGGGACTGATATATATCTGGGACACCAGGTGGGTAAAATTCATTATCAGGAAGAACAGAAAACCAGCAGGCTCCGGACCTCATAGTGTAAGAGTTGAATACCCCTGCTCTACAGGTTAGCTAGACTCACGTCCCTGAGAATGTGTGCCAAATTCCATAACTCAGAGTTTAAACAGATCAAGAGATATTAATAGGTGCCTGTTATAGACCCACCATGTGGTTGATCAGAATATTTTTTTTGCATATATTGAGTCTTGACAGAGTTCTGAATATTTGTATCAAGATTTGTTACAATATGAATAACCATGTCTGATTTACATGCATTGATTTGCTTGATATGTTCTATTACATGGCGCCTTCGCTGTTGGATCACCATGAAAGACCTGTAAATAAAGTCTACACCTTGAGCACTTGGCTTAAGCTGATTTCCTTACATTACGACTGCTACAGTTCCATATTTTGGAAATAGAAAAAAATATATAAAATAAAAGTTACTACCAAAGAAACATGGGGAAAAAATGATGAAGAGGGTTTCCATAGGACGTGCTAGACATCAAATGAAGCCCTATACTATGTTCAACTTAAAATTGATCTGTAGCAGTTTTGAAAATGGTATTATTCTATGGTTGCCTTTGACACCCATATGAAAATGTCAAATATGTTTTGTAATTGATCATTAAGCTTTAGCCATCCAAATGTTTACCACCAGTCATTATACAATAAACATTTCCACCTGACACTATATATCAATCAAATTACAAAGGAACACTGCAAAAGTTTGACTTGTAGTCTTTTTCTAGGATAGGTCAGGTCTATGTCCCTCCTCCTGCTTTCTGTTGATATAATTCCGCTGGATGGCGCTGTCACATCAGGGACCTGGCGCTGCTTATTGACAGCTGCTATTTGGAATTCTCATGCTTCTGGTAAGAAAATTACATTTTATCTGGATATGTTTTCAGACTTTTATTACGGAACGTGTTATACTCATGTTTTCTTGCAATAGTCAGTATTTCAGTCAGCCGTTCAGCCCTATGTGAGATCGATGTTGTTGTTTGAGCTTGTTCTTATCAAAACATCGAGATAGAAACGAGATGAGAAACGTTAGGTAGGCCTACTACACTATTCAAATATCATGCCACACCGTCAAAAGACATTTACTGTACAAGTAGCCAGCCCATGACATTCGTATCGGAATGAACTAGTGAAACATGGGGGATGGGAACCGAAAGGCTGGAGGAAGCAGTCACAGCAGAGAGGAAGAGGCGAAGAGAGAGGGATAAATGAGCACAATCTGTCTTCTCCAGCAGGTGGCGTTTTGTATTTTTTTCGCTTACCAAGCGAGGAATTTTTGTATCGAGGTCAATGAGTGTGTCGAATTTGGTTAACAAAATATGTAATGACTTATTTGCTAGGTGTGGTTTATTTAATCTAATAGAAGCGTTTTAACGGCGAGGTTGTTACGAATGTACTGATATAAGTAGGACACGTTACATCCGGCAACTGAGAAAAAACACTTTATAGCCTAGTCGTCACTCTTACCCCAGCCTATTTCTATCTTCTTACATTGTGATTTTTAACCTAAACTTCACCACACTGCTAACCGTATGCCTAACTTTAACGTTAAATTAAGACCAAAAAGAATAGTCAATTATTGACTTTGTTTTTGGTAACTAATGGAAACCGTTGTGCCCTCTCATTGGCTAGAAGGATCCCACCTGATCTTCCCTTTTCCCGGCTACCTTCCATTTTTGAAGATATTTATTTTCATTGTTAGAATGGCCAATTTAATGGAAAATCTGTGGTCCCCTTTACAACTGTGTTCACTAGTTACCACAGCCACAAAGTCATAAACACCGCCTATTTCTGCTTTAACCTAACCACACTGCTAATTTCATGCCTAATCCTACCCTTAAATTAAGACCAAGAAGCACATTTTTGTCTCATTCATTTTTACGATATTGCCCACGTTGACTTTGTGGCTGTAGTAAGAAGTGATAATACGGAATTCTGAGTGCTTCTCGAAGCGTTCATTCAAACTGCGTGCTTTATGATCACTGGCAGATAGCCAATAATTCCGTGTACAATACGTGTTATCTGCCAGTGATCATAAAGCACGCAGTTTGAATGAACGCTTCGAGAAGCACTCAGAATTCCGTGTACAATACGTGTTATCACTTCTTGCCACAAAGTCAACGTGGGCGATATCGTAAAAATTCATGTCAAAAATGTGCTTGGTCTTAATTTAAGGTTAGGATTAGGCATACAGTTAGCAGTGTGATTAGGTTTTAAAGCAGAAATATGCGGTAATTATGACTTCTAACAATGAAATTAAATATCTTCAAAAATGGAAGGCATCCGGGAAAAGGGAAGATAAGGTGGGATCCTTCTAGCAGATAGCCAATGACTAGTTGGGGTGGGCATGTTGCTCATATGTTGATCAGGAAGGCTATATCCTGTGCCGGTAATACAATAGTAATTCTCAGATCAATTTGTATTCATGCTTCGCTATCATGTCGGGCTGAACAACGCCCCATGACCTTATTCATGATACAGCATTGCATCTTGTGTCTTATTGCTTAAATACTTGCTTGGAAGTAGATGTATTTATATTAATGGTGCATGACTTAATGCACTATGGGCCTAGTATAATCAACATTTTGTAATGATGACCATTTCAGATGATATGATAGTTATTCTGTTCCACGCCCGGTTTCCCGATAGCGATGGAATTTATATTACATGCTGACCAGACCAGACACGTCGCTTGGGTCGCAACATAAATGTAGAAATCCATGTTATTCAATTATTGTACCCACACTGCTCACGAGCATCTTCGCTGCCAAGGGCTAAAATAGAACTCCTTTCTATTTCTGACAGATCGTGCTGAAAGTCCTGCCTCTCCCATTTCCTCATTGGTTTATAGAAGCAGGTACACACGTGCCATCTCCTCATTGGTTATACCCACGTGGGTGATTGAAAGACGAACTGTTTTGCCGGTCGTTGTGGTAATACTATGAAAGTATAGATGCCGATAACCATATAAGTTCAAAGATGAAAAAGCCTGGAAGGAGGAGAGATGACTTGAAACGATTCGGTTGGCCGTTTTATGTGTGGATTAATTGTCAGAGTAGAGGACCTTGTTCATTTCAGGTAAAATAACAACTCAATGTTTATATCCCAGGACCAATTAGCTAGCAACAGCAAGCTAGCTAAATAACACAAATTAGCTAGCAAGTGCAAGCTAACTAGCTAAATTGCCATACATGTTTAATGCTTTTCGACCTGTCCCCAAATTAATGTCATTGGTTCAGATTTTTTGATATTTTAACCTGCGTGCCGTGATAGCGTTTGGTGTAGGGAGACAAAACATTTATGCACGATGGCGCACGCAGCCGGTTTGGTGGGCTTACGAGTGTTTTAACATGCATCTTTCCTACAACGACCGAAGATGTAACTTGTGTTTTCCAAAACGCCACTCGAGAACGTACACTAAAAAGTGCATTGTTTAGCCATATGTCGATACTCTACTGTGTAGCACCCACTTGAGTGATGCTACACTGCCGCTGAAAACTCACGATACAGGCGACTGTATTAGAATTTACATTCATTCTCCATTCCTTACATTTACACCTTTGGTTTAAATTCATATCATTCGCAACTCCATCAGCTTATTTGTTTCTTCTTCTGACAACAGGCGTTGTCTTTTCACCCAGGTACACACACTCCTGGGAGATGACAGCATAGGTACTAATTATCCTATTTAAATATGTGACAGCCAGCAAGGTGCAGAATACACACAAAGGGATTGTTCAGTAGAGCACTATGATAAGGATGTTGCAGATACAGTTGAAACTGATTTTAAATAGGTTAAGTGCAAACTAATTTTAAGTGCATGTCTAGTTCACAATCAGTCAAATAACAAACACCATCATTGTTCTTACTCCAGACATCTGCACAGTCTTGTTAGTGCACACATTCAAGACAGCCCCAAGCCATTTTTCAGGAGTCAGCTGTATCTGGTAGAAAAACACACATTTGTGACTCTATTTTAATATATCTCAAGTTTTTCTGTACTTTACCATGTCCATCTCAAATCAAATTGTATTTGTCACATACACATGGTTAGCAGATGTTAATGTGAGTGTAGAGAAATGCTTGTGCTTCTGGTTCCCGATATCTAACATGGAATCTAACAGTTCCACAACAACTACCTAATACACACAAATCTAAAAGGGGTGAATGAGAATATGTACATATAAATATATGGATAGGCAAGGTGCAATAGATGGTATAAAGTACAGTACATACAGTTGAAGTCGGAGGTTTACGTACACCTTGTCAAATACATTTAAAATTAGTTTCACAATTGCTGACATTTTAATCAGAGAAAACATTCCCTGTTTTAGGTCTGTTAGGATCACCACTTTATTTTAAGATTGTGAAATGTCAGAATAATAGTAGAGAGAATGATTTATTTCAGCATTTATTTCTTTAATCACATTCCCAGGGGGTCAGAAGTTTACATACACTCAATTAGTATTTGGTAGCATTGCCTTTAAATTGTTTAACTTGGGTCAAACGTTTCAGGTAGCCTTCCACAAGCTTCCCACAATAAGTTGGGTGATTTTGGCCCATTCATCCTGACAGAGCTGTGTAACTGATTCAGGTTTGTAGGCCTCCTTGCTCGCACACACTTTTTCAGTTCTGCACACAAATTCTCAATATGATTGAGGTCAGGGCTTTGTAATGACCACTCCAATACCTTGACTTTGTTGTCCTTAAGCCATTTTGCCACAACATTGGAAGTATGCTTGGGGTCATTGTCCATTTGGAAGTTCCTGACTGATGTCTTGAGATGTTGCTTCAATATATCCACCAAATTTTCCTCCACATGATGCCATCTATTTTGTGTAGTGCACCAGTCCCTCCTGCAGCAAAGCACCCCCACAACATAATGCTGCCACCTGCGTGCGTCACGGTTGGGATGGTGTTCTTCGGCTTGCAAGCCTCCCCCTTTTCCTCCAAACATAACCAAACATAACGATGGTCCTTATGGCCAAACAGTTCTATTTTTGTTTCTTCGGACCAGAGGACATTTCTCCAAAAAGTATGTCCCCATGTGCAGTTGCAAACCGCAGTCTGGCTTTTTTATGATGTTTTTGGAGCAGTCGCTTCTTCCTTGCTTAGCGGCCTTTCAGGTTATGTCGAAATAGGACTCGTTTTACTGTGGATATAGATACTTTTGTACCTGTTTCCTCCAGCATCTTCACAAGGTCCTTTGCTGTTGTTCTGAGATTGATTTGCACTTTTCTCACCAAAGTAAGTTCATCTCTAGGAGACAGAACGCGTTTCCTTCCTGAGCGGTATGACAGCTGCGTGGTCCCATGGTGTTTATACTATTGTTTGTACAGATGAACGTGGTACCTTCAGGCGTTTTGGAAATTTCTCCCAAGGATGAACCAGACTTGTGGAGGTCTACACATTTTTTTTCTGAGGTCTTGGCTGATTTCTTTTGATTTTCCCATGATGTCAAGCAAAGAGGCACTGAGTTTGAAGGTAGGCCTTAAAATGCATCCACAGGTAGACCTCCAATTGACTCAAATGATGTAAATTAGCCTATCAGATGCTTCTAAAGCCATCAGATAATTTTCTGGAATTTTCCAAGCTGTTTAATAAAGGCAGTCAACTTAGTGTATGTAAATGTCTGACCCACTGGAATTGTGATACAGTGAAATAATCTGTCTAAACAATTGTTGGAAAAATTACTTGTCATGCACAAAGTAGAGGTCCTAACCGACTTGTCAAAACTATAGGTTGTTAACAAGAAATTTGTGGCGTGGTAGAAAAACGAGTTTTAATGACTCCAACCTAAGTGTATGTAAACTTCTGACTTTCAACTGTACATATGAAATGAGTAATGTAAGTGGCATTGTTAAAAGTGACTGGTGATCCATTTGTTAAAGTGGCCAGTGATTGGGTCTCCATGTTGGCAGCAGCCTCTCTGAGTTAGTGATTGCTGTTTAGCAGTCTGATGGCCTTGAGATAGAAGCTGTACTTCAGTCTCTTGGTCCCAGTTTTGATGCGCCTGTACTGACCTCACCTTCTGAATGGTAGCGGTGTGAACAGGCAGTGGCTCAGGTGGTTGTTGTCTTTTGTTATCGTTTTTGCCTTCCTGTGACATTGGGTGCTATAGGTGTCATGGAGGGCAGGTAGTTTGCCCCTGGTGATACGTTGTGCAGACTGCACCACTCTCTGGAGAGCCTTGCGGTTGAGGGCGGAGAAGTTTCCGTACCAGGCTGTGATACATCCCGACAGGATGCTCTCGCTTGTGGATATGTAAAAGTTAGTCAGGGTTTTGGGTGACAAGCCAAATTTCTTCTTCCTCCTGAGGTTGAATAGGCGCTACTGCGCCTTGTCCACCCACACAGACAGTGTGGTGAAACATTTCAGTTTGTCGTTGATGCGTATGCCGAGGAACTTTAAACATTCCACTTTCTCCGCTGCTGTCCCTTCGATGTGGATAGGGGGGCTAATCTAATCTAATCCTGCTACAACAGGGCTAATCTAATTTCCACCTTGAGTACACTTCCAATTGAAAGTCCACAGAAAACAAATGAATGCTACACATTTCGACCGTCTTTTTCAGGCAGTGCTTGTACATCTCAATGGCCCTATAGGCCTCCCACTCTATTCAACTACAGCTATTATATCTGGTTAATGATATGCTATTATTTGCTTCCCTAAATAAGGCATTGCCCCTTTTTTTAAGAGCAATTGCCTGACAGCATGGACATGCTCTTGCCGGTATTTTTAATTTTTATATACCGAATGCACTGCAAGTCTATGGTGTAGTTGTACAGATCTTGTGCATCTGAGGATTTATTGTGATGCAGTATCTGCATGTCTCCCTTTTCAACAGCAACTCTGAAACATCACTGGACACATCTATACTCATAGCTCCACACTGAAACGCACACCGGCTCCTGTGGGATGATGTGAAGAGATGATAGCAGAACCTACAGTCACCTCCAGGTCCTCAATACAGAAGTAAGAAATATTCTTCTTAACACTATTTCATAGATGGTGTTTTAACTTTCCACTCTCCGAAACCTCTTAATCAAGCTGATTATGGAAAGATGGTAGCCAGGGTGCCTGACTGTTTCTGTTGTAAACAATGCAAATGTTTTGTCTTAGCAAATAAGACAACAACAAATTGTCTAAAGCAGAAACAGACTTGCACTCAGGCTAATGCTGTTGTCGTAGCAGTAATATATCTTATGTTGGGATTCAGTCAGTTATAGATATGCCTAGTACCTTTCCAGATGTGCGCTCAGTTGCGCAGCAGTAGATGGAATAGTTGGGTAGTTGACGATGGGCGGCTCCAGAGAGGGACTTGGTGGTGCTGAAGCCCCCGTATATACACCATAGATTACAACCATGCAACCCCTAAACTACCCAAGTAAAAAATTACTGGTGCCCCACTGGAGTTGACACCTGATATAGAAATTGTTAGATTGCGTGCACTGGAAGACTTCTCTGAACGATCATGCGATGATGGGACATGCCATACTGGCCAGACAACATCAGATAAATGGGAAAGAGGGATGCTGTTTCACTCGCTTGGCTGCTTGTTGCAGGAATTAAATTCCTCTGTTTTAATACCCAATTAAAATCAAACACTCTGTCAATTCATAAGGATATGTATGAACCTTATTAGTATAAAAATGGACAGAGCCCAGATTTAAAGTCAAACAGCAGCCTTTATTCACGAGAGTACTGCCCATTACACATTTTACCACAGGTTATAAACTGAAAATGACGTCATTAGTTTCAGTACTAGCCATTGTCATCTCCGCTGTAGTACAATGACTGTATGGTTCTCACATGTCTCTCCCTATTTAAGATAATATATGACAGAGCCAAGGTCATGCTTGTGTAGATAAGCCTTCTAGCCAGACTGGCTATAAGTACATTCATTTCTACCATGGTACAGACAGTCATTGTTCTAATTCTTGATTATATTTACACACATTATATTCAGTACTAGGATTAAAAATAAAATTCATACATATACAGTAACATAATAGTATTCTGATTAGTACATATACAGTAACATAATAGTATTCTGATTAGTACATATACAGTAACATAATAGTATTCTGATTAGTACATATACAGTAACATAATAGTATTCTGATTAGTACATATACAGTAACATAATAGTATTCTGATTAGTACATATACAGTAATATAATAGTATTCTGATTAGTCAGTCCTGATTGAAATGTATACATAATTAGTCATCATTGATAAAAATTCCCTTAACACTGCTTTATCAAAGGTTTGGAATTCTGACCCAGTTTTTTATTTTTTTATTTAACTAAGCAAGTCCGTTAAGAACAAATTCTTATTTACAATGACTGCCTACCCTGGCCAAACCCTAACCCGGACGACGCTGGGCCAATTGTGCGCCGCCCTACGGGACTCCCAATCACGGCCGGTTGTGATACAGCCTGGAACCAAACCAGGGTTTGTAGTGATGCACTGAGATGCTGTGCCAATCGGGAGCTCGAGTTGTCATGTCAACACAGCTGTCAGTGCTACGAAGCACAACCCGCTATCAGGGTTGAGAGAACGGAGACTAGCACAACAGATTATCGTACATGGTGAACCCAAACCTCTCCCTGACCAGTTTCAACATGAACTGTGCTAGCTAACATAGCTAGTTTGTTGCTAGCTTGGTTTGCTCATTGCTACAGTAGCTAGCTGCATTGGTGTTTGCAATGTCCTATTTGCTAGATAGCTAAATTGTACAGGCTGCATTTGTATATACATGCTGTTACAATAACCAAACAGTTGGATAAACAAATAATTTGTGAAACCACAATGTAATGCAGCAGATGGCATGGGGTGAGTTTAGAATCTTCGAACAAGCAGCTTTAATTTGATTGGCTGTTGCATGCCATTTTAATTGTGTTTGAGTTGCTTCATGTAACAGCAAAGTTGCTTGAGATGATGTCACCTGCAACATAAATTGTGTGAAAGTTGCATCATGTAACCCTAGCCTAAAGGCATCAGCCTGCTTCGGTTCGGCTGACTAGGCAAACCGAACGTGTGCTCGCATACTCCCTTAAAAGACCTTCGGTGAAAAAAGCGGTAATAGTACTATTTGTCCATCATGAGATGCCGTAGTCAGAATTAATCTAAAATAACTCAAGAAATGTGTCATTCCTGTTGCTGTTTTTGCAGAGGAGATTGTGCAATTTTACAGCTTACTAATATGTTTTGTGCAATATTTACCAAGTGGAAAAACTTAAGATGAAAACGAGTCGTCTCTTGTTGAATGACAACAAACACTTAATTGAAGAATCCCTACTTTGGTACCAATCACCAACGGAGGGACATAGACTTCGGTTACCGACTTCGGCTTGCCTCGAGAAACAAATGTGCTCACGAACAGCCGGGAAAAACCCTTACCAAAGACACATTTTTTTGTTGTTGTTGAAATAACGTCACAAAATGTAATCATAATGATGCACAAACTGTTTTCGGATGGGAAGCATGCGGACGCCTTAAGGCCTGCCCATAATGCCGGCCCTCTCTATGCAGAAAATCCACTATCTACAATTGATTAAATACAGGCCTAGGTTAATCATTTTCTTAATAATGCCCTGTGTGGTAGTTGTCCATCATTATCATCTGTGATTTCCCAGTGAGAACTTGGCTGTGGACGCAAACTCCTCTGGAGCTGTCAATAACACAGTGGACGGAGCCCGGAATGAGAACAGACAGAAGAGTTTGGTGGGTGCTGATAATTTACATATTCCAATCTCACTTCTGGTCATGTAGAATTTCAATGCTGGTCATTTACACATTGTAGAATGTCAATGCTGGTCATTTACATATAATAGGATCCACAGGAGGCTGGTGAGCGAAGGACAGGCTCATAATAATAGCTGGAATGGAGTGAATGGAATGGTATCAAACACCTAAACCATGTGTTTTGATGTGTTTGATTCAGTTCTAGGGATTATTATGAGCCCGTCCTCCCAATTAAGCTGCCGCCTGTGATCTACAATGGCACAGATAAATATTACACAGGCTACTTTACAGCCTACTACCAGGATGGGTTGTGCTTTGATTGGGGAACACTGGTGGATACTTTCTTGTTCAGTTAACATGATAATCAGATAAGGACATCAAAAATAGTTTAGTAAAGAATTTACTATGTAGACTTTGTATATAGACTTTGGGTACTCAGCCAAGAATGTTCCAGAAACAGTCTGTAAATATTCCTGTTTGGGTGTCTGTGTTTGGTTGTCGGTCTCCCTGTATTTAACCCTTCAGAGAGGGAAGAGGAGGGCACGGGGGGGCTCTGAGAATGCCAAGCGCAGACACACCAAGGTAACCAATGGCAGTCTGGGTCGGGCACAGAACAGACACCTCAAACATGGGGACATTGAGGCCGTCACATTGTTCGAGGTGGTCACCATGGGCAGGAGTGCCATGCAGGTACGAATAAACCCACTGGGCACACACTGGTTGAATCAACAATGTTTCCATGTCATTTGAATGAAATTACAGTGAACCATTGTGGAATAGATGTTGAATTTACGTCTGTGCCTAGTGGGAAGATCTATTTTTTTTTTGTCATAATAATCCCTCCAACAATGCTGTATGATCTTTAGGACTTGGTTTTGTATCTGACACCTTTGTTTCTACATGTAAAGTGGGAGAGTTTGTTTTGTCTGTCTGTCTTCCCTGCAGGCTGTAGTTGATGATTGGATTGAGGCGTACATCACAGACAGAGACTCTGGCCTCCTGGACCTCATTAGCTTCTTCATCCAGTGTTCTGGTTGCAAAGGCAAGCGCACCCAAACACAAAACACCCAACCCTCCCCAACACCCACCAAATGCATACATGACTAGAAGAAGTTAACTATAAGGGAACAAGTCATGTAACGTAGTATGAGGTATTTGAATACAAGTTGTTACATACTGTAGTGTTTGTCACCCTTTCCAGGTTTGGTGACAGCTGAGATGTTCCAAAGCAGGCAGGATGATGTCATGAGGAAGATGGTGGAGGAATTGGATGAGGTGTGGGTTTGTCAGTCATTTGTGTCCTCCTCTCTGTCTACCATCTGTATTTGAAGAGTTTTGTTGCAAAATGCAATACCAACCCATTTTTCAACAACAAAAATCTGAAATGCTTATGGGTACCTTTTGTGTGTAAAATATTACTGTTCTCAGAATGTATATAATACTTATATAATAATTGTTTAGCTGTTTATATATCCACTGTTTAGCAGGAATGGAATGTCCATATCATAAATATCTCTACTGTATTGATTTATTTTTTTAAATATAAAAATACTGTGAAAGGGACTGATTGAAATTTACAGGATGGTTACCTGGAGGAAAATGGTCATGCTTTTCAAGTTCTGTCAAGGGAAGGGTTTAGATTTTTTTTTTTTTTAATCGACTCCAGGGGAGGGCCATGTTTCTCAGTGTTTTAGAATTAGTTGCTTATTAGGCTACCTATCGGGTGTGTGCCTGATGCCGCTCCTCATCTCTGATTTTCCACTGGGCGCTTAATATTACTCCTATAGGCTATTTAGTATGGTCTCAATCAAATTATCCATAGGCTATGAAGTGCATGCTCAGAGAAGCACAGAGCAAAGTTGTATTTCCAATGAGAGCTGCTGGGATAGTGTATATAAAACTAGCCTGCCTTATACACTGCAATGGATATTCTGAGCCCCGGCCTGCTCTGCTCTTGCTGGTCAAAAGAGGCCTACCTCTTATTCCTATTTAAGAAATAAGAGGTAGGCCTACCTGTTTGACAGACAAAGTTAGGCTATAGGCTGCTATATCCATAGATGTCAGTCAATTCCTCCACCCACCATGTGCTCTTTAAATAGCCTATATGTCAAGGGCTGTTAAGTTAAAACCAAGACTATTTGGGGGGGTACGAGTGGGTATGCCATAGGCCTACTTTTTATTAAAGGAAACGGCAAAAAGCACAGGCCTAACCCTTGTTAGCTTAAGATTTTGAAGAAAATTAAACTGATCCGATTATATAAAGTGATCTATAACAGCGCTTTGGTCCGTGATGCTTTAATTATTGTTTAGTTTCTTTGACACTCCGAGGATAAAGCTATTCACTTTATGTAAAATAGAAGATGTTTTAACCCAGACAGCTTTTAGGGAAACACTTGTGACCTTCCCTCGTTGGGTTAAGCCACGGAAGAAGAGTAGCCAGCAGTTAAAGCATACATTTGGGGGTGGAAAGGTAGGCCTAACTTTTGAAAGTACCGTGCTCAGATTGCAAACAAGACACACTGATTTGGCATTGGAGAAATAGGATAGATGATAGATTCATGCAATGCTTTTACTTTAAAGGAGATCTTTCCGCCTTTACTCTTGCCCATGGTGGTCTGTGAACCCACAACCTTCTGACCTGCAGCCCTGTGCGCTATCAAAATTCCTAAGTTGCCATGTAATGCTTACAGGACGAAGAACAGTTTCTAAAACGGCATATCTACAGTGCCTTGCAAAAGTATTCACACCCTTGGCATTTTTCCTATTTTGTTGCATTACAACATGTAATTTAAATTGATTTTTATTTGGATTTAATGTAATGGACATACACAATAGTCCAAATTGGTGATGTGAAATGAAAAAAATTACTTTAAAAAATAATATATTTAAAAAAAAAAGGGGTGAATAAGTATTCGCCCCTAACTAAGATCTGGTGCAACCAATTACCTTCAGAAGTCACATACTTAGTTAAATGAAGTCCATCTGTGTCACATGATCTGTCACATGATCTCTCTCATATATCTCTCATATATATCTGTTCTGAAAGACCCCAGAGTCTGCAACACCATCAAGCAAGCGGCACCATGAAGACCAATGAGCTCTCCAAACAGGTCAGGGACAAAGTTGTGGAGAAGTACAGTTCAGGATTGGGTTATAAAAAAATATCAGAAACTTTGAACATCACACAGAGAACCATTAAATCCATTATATAAAAAAATAAAGAATATGGCACCACAACAAACCTGCCAAGAGTGGCTGCCCACCAAAACTCATGGACCAAGCAAGGAGGGCATTAATCAGAGGCAACAAAGAGACCAAAGATAACCTTGAAGGAGCTGCAAAGCTCCACAGCGGAGACTGGAGTATCTGTCCATAGGACCACTTTAAGCTGTACACTCCACAAAGATGGATTTACAGAAGAGTGACCAGGAAAAAGCCATTGCTTGAAGAAAAAAATAAGCAAACAAGTTTGGTGTTCGCCAAAAGGCATGTGGGAGACTCCCCAAACATATGGAAGAAGGTACTCAGATGAGACTAAAATTGAGCTTTTAGGCCATCAAGGAAAACCCAACACCTCTCATCACCTGAGAACACCATCCCCACAGTGAAGCATGGTGGTGGCAGCATCATGCTGTGGGGATGTTTGTCATCTGCAGGGACTGGGAAACTGGTAAGAATTGAAGGAATAATGGATGCCGCTAAATACAGGGAAATTCTTGAGGGGAAACCTGTTTCAGTCTTCCAGAGAGTTGAGACTGGGACAGAGGTTCACCTTCCAGCAGGACAATGACCCTAAGCATACTGCTAAAGCAACACTCAAGTGGTTTAAGGGGAAACATTTAAATGTCTTGGAATGGCCTAGTCAAAGCAACTACTTCAATCCAATTGAGAATATGTGGTATGACTTAAAGATTGCTGTGCACCAGCAGAACCCATCCAACTTGAAGGAGCTGGAGCGGTTTTGCCTAGAAGAATGGGTAAAAATCCCAGTGGCTAGATGTGCCAAGCTTATAGAGACATACCCGAAGAGACTTGCAGCTGTAATTGCTGCAAAATGTGGCTCTACAAAGTATTGACTTTGGGGGGGGGGGGGGGGGGGGGGGTGAATAGTTATGCACGCTCATCTTCAAAGTGGTAGTATGTTGTAAATTAAATGATACTAACCCCCCAAAAAGCTATTTTAATTCCAGGTTGTAAGGCAACAAAGTAGGAAAAATGCCAAGGGGGATGAATACTTTCGGAAGCTACTGTAAGGCTCTGGTCTGTGCAAGAAGTGAGGGTTATTTTCTTAGTAGACATGTTCTCTGCTATCCACTTTTTTCTGGAATAGGGGAGTGTCTATTATTATTATTATTATTATTATTATTATTTATTTTTCTTCCAAGCATTTAAGGTGAAATATATTTTGTTGACGGGAGGGCCATCCATTTTCATTTCAGAGAGGTCTGATTTTTCTCCATGTAACCCGTATGAATAACATTCAATCCCTAACTTGTACAGTTATTTTTATTTAAAAAAATATTTGTCTCATTTGACTGTGTAAACCCTAGCAGTGCTTCAAGATTATGGCAGATATATATATATATATATATATATACCATTTTGCAACAACATTATTTCTCTGAAATTAACTCTGAAATAATTGTGTGTGTCAGGGTTCGGGGCTGCAGTATAAGAAATTCCTGGCCTTCCCCTGGATCCTCACAGTCACGTGGCCCATGGACATGGTCAGTTTCAGATACGAATTTACATTTAAGAAATTAAAGCACTTTACGAATCTAGTTCCCCATTTTCATGTTAAGTCCCGCACTTCAAGTTTAGTCAAGTTCAAGTTTTCATAGCTACCAATATTCCCTCACTTAGTTTCGCTCTCTCTGTGTCTCTTTCCATCTCTCTCTGTGTGTTTGTGCGTCTGTCTGTGTAGGACAGTGGGGAATATCCTCTCACCATGTCTGGTCCGTACTGGCGCCGGTTCCGTGGTGAGTTCTGTGAGTTTGTGTCGGTGTTGGTAACCCAGTGTCAATACAATGTGATCTTTGACAGCTACCTCATGGACACACTCATCTCTCTGCTCACCGAGCTGTCCGACTCCCGTGTACGAGCCTTCAGACACACCTGCACATTGGCAGGTAACAAAAACACATACACTGGCAGCGCGCGCACACACACACCCCTGCACTCTGGCAGATGTCACACACGCATGGCAAAGCACCTCTAAAGATGCCCAAGGTGTGTGTGTGTGAAATATCAAATGGCTTTATTGTTGACGTCTGAAGTGTGAAACTACTAATGACTCAATAATTCATGCCTTCTGGGAATGTTATAACGTCCGAAAGTTATGGGCGGAGTTGGAAAGATGGGTGTCAGAAGTATTACAATGTAAATGTACTCTTTAATCTGTCTGCATATTTCAAGATGGTCATATGAGGGTGCAGTGAGATACCCAATGGGTTGGACAATACTTTTCTCATTAATCAGAAAGAAAAAAATATATCTTTAAACTGGAAATGTTCCAATCCTCTGTTGTTCACACAATGGAAAGATCAAATGCTTTACAATCTAAAAATGGAAAGTGTGGGCGACAGATTTTGAGGCCATGTGGCGAAAAGTGGTACGGGAGCTGGAGATGTGGGTCTTGGCAGGTGTGATGTAGTTGTTGTTTGTATGATGTCGTCGTTTGTATGTGTATGTTTTATATTGATTGTATTTAATCATATAAAAAAAAAATAGTGCAATAGAGCAAGGAGTTGCAGCTGTAGCAACCTCCACCAGGATGTTGAATCTGTATGACCTCCTCCTGTTGTGACCCCCATAGCAATGAAGTTGCTAAGCTCTCTGATTGGAGTAGCCCTTAGTCTGAGTGTGAGTATAGAGAACAGCCAGAGACTGGGCGAGGTGGAGAGAACCAAGACATCAGGAAGACGCAACTCACCAAGACTGGAGAGAATACACAGGAAGACCACAGAGGTGAGTGTGTGTGTGTCAGTGCAGGTTGTGTGTGTGTGTGTTATGTCACACCACATTTTACATGTAACTTCTTCAGCTGCAGGATAGAAGGGTGGAGATAGAAAACATGATGGATGCCATATTCAAAGGAGTCTTCCTGAAGAGATACCGGTAAGCATGCTGTTTGCTCTACTCACCCCATTTGTGTTTTCAATCAGACCTGGATTGAAATATTTCTTATATTACTTTCAAATGCATTTTCAAAATAAGTTATTTAGACAGTTGAAGTAGACTATTGAAATGTTGTTGGAAATACATTTGGTAAGTATTGGCATGTACTATATTACATCTACAGTAAGTTTGGACACACCTACTCATTCAAGGATTTTTCTTTTATTTTTTACTATTTTCTACATTGTAGAACAATAGTGAAGACATCAAAACTATAAAATAACACATATGGAATCTTGTAGTAATCAAACAAGTGAGATTCTTTAAAGTAGCCACCCTTTGCCTTGATGACAGCATTGCACACTGTTGGCATTCTAGGTGTGTCAACTTTTGACTGATACTGTACTTGTAATAAAAGTAATTGTTTATATTTTGTCTTCTGTAGGGATGTGCTCCCAG
The DNA here is from genome assembly GCF_013265735.2 of Oncorhynchus mykiss. Classification (NCBI taxonomy): domain Eukaryota; kingdom Metazoa; phylum Chordata; class Actinopteri; order Salmoniformes; family Salmonidae; genus Oncorhynchus; species Oncorhynchus mykiss. Next base: position 4,593,622 of record NC_048586.1, on the reverse strand, counting down.
AGATCCGGTCCATGTGTATGGAAGAGCTGGCTGTATGGATGAAACTTTACAGTCCAGTGTTTCTGACTGACAGCTACCTCAAATACATGGGCTGGATGATGCATGACAAGGTAAGCAACAACAACCACCACAACAAAAACATGTAGCCTGCACAAAGACACATTTAGTTAGGAGTCTTGGTTCATTAACTTTTAGCTTAACCATCGTTACTTGCAGAAACAAAGGCTTGTTGAAGTTTTAAGTCAGTGTGTCCTTTTGTGTAATTTGTTTTCCGTTAGAACACGTTATTTTGTTGTCACAATTGCAGAATCTAACCAGATGTTGCAAGGTGTTAGCTGATGTCACTCTCCCTGAGCTCTAAAGTTACAGTGCCTTGCGAAAGTATTCGGCCCCCTTGAACTTTGCGACCTTTTGCCACATTTCAGGCTTCAAACATAAAGATATAAAACTGTATTTTTTTGTGAAGAATCAACAACAAGTGGGACACAATCATGAAGTGGAACGACATTTATTGGATATTTCAAACTTTTTTAACAAATCAAAAACTGAAAAATTGGGCGTGCAAAATTATTCAGCCCCTTTACTTTCAGTGCAGCAAACTCTCTCCAGAAGTTCAGTGAGGATCTCTGAATGATCCAATGTTGACCTAAATGACTAATGATGATAAATACAATCCACCTGTGTGTAATCAAGTCTCTGTATAAATGCACCTGCACTGTGATAGTCTCAGAGGTCCGTTAAAAAGCGCAGAGAGCATCATGAAGAACAAGGCAGGCAGGTCCGAGATACTGTTGTGAAGAAGTTTAAAGCCGGATTTGGATACAAAAATATTTCCCAAGCTTTAAACATCCCAAGGAGCACTGTGCAAGCGATAATATTGAAATGGAAGGAGTATCAGACCACTGCAAATCTACCAAGACCTGGCCGTCCCTCTAAACTTTCAGCTCATACAAGGAGAAGACTGATCAGAGATGCAGCCAAGAGGCCCATGATCACTCTGGATGAACTGCAGAGATCTACAGCTGAGGTGGGAGACTCTGTCCATAGGACAACAATCAGTCGTATATTGCACAAATCTGGTCTTTATGGAAGAGTGGCAAGAAGAAAGCCATTTCTTAAAGATATCCATAAAAAGTGTTGTTTAAAGTTTGCCACAAGCCACCTGGGAGACACACCAAACATGTGGAAGAAGGTGCTCTGGTCAGATGAAACCAAAATTGAACTTTTTGGCAACAATGCAAAACGTTATGTTTGGCGTAAAAGCAACACAGCTCATCACCCTGAACACACCATCCCCACTGTCAAACATGGTGGTGGCAGCATCATGGTTTGGGCCTGCTTTTCTTCAGCAGGGACAGGGAAGATGGTTAAAATTGATGGGAAGATGAGCCAAATACAGGACCATTCTGGAAGAAAACCTGATGGAGTCTGCAAAAGACCTGAGACTGGGACGGAGATTTGTCCTCCAACAAGACAATGATCCAAAACATAAAGCAAAATGTACAATGGAATGGTTCAAAAATAAACATATCCAGGTGTTAGAATGGCCAAGTCAAAGTCCAGACCTGAATCCAATCGATAATCTGTGGAAAGAACTGAAAACTGCTGTTCACAAATGCTCTCCATCCAACCTCACTGAGCTCGAGCTGTTTTGCAAGGAGGAATGGGAAAAAATGTCAGTCTCTCGATGTGCAAAACTGATAGAGACATACCCCAAGCGACTTACAGCTGTAATCGCAGCAAAAGGTGGCGCTACAAAGTATTAACTTAAGGGGGCTGAATAATTTTGCACTGCCAATTTTTCAGTTTTTGATTTGTTAAAAAAGTTTGAAATATCCAATAAATGTCGTTCCACTTCATGATTGTGTCCCACTTGTTGTTGATTCTTCACAAAAAATACAGTTTTATATCTTTATATTTGAAGCCTGAAATGTGGCAAAAGGTCGCAAAGTTCAAGGGGGCCGAATACTTTCGCAAGGCACTGTAACTGCTCAGGGTGTGACAGGATAGCTTCTTGGATTGCAGTTCTCTTCAAGTGACAATGTGTTGTGCAGAGGATGCTGGGATCATGTCCTGGCTGAGGAGGACAGGGACAGAATTCCCTCTGTTACACATAAACACAATTTTAAACTGTACACACATTCTTCTCCCTCCCCCTAGCTACCTGACGTGCGTCTGAAGTGTGTGTTGGGGCTACAGGGTCTGTATGGAGACCCGCTCCTCCTGCCCAAACTAGACCTCTTCAACAGCCGCTTCAAGGTACAGTGTGTGTGTGTGTACAGTACATGTGCCTGTGCACAACCCAGTGTGTGTGTGTGTGTGTGAGTATACTGTATGTGCGTGCTTGTTTGTGTGGGTAGATGCATGCGTGTTAAATGGGAAATCCGCTGTTGCTACATGTATTTAACACTACCGTTCAAAGGTTTGAGGTCACTTAGACATTTCCTAGTTTTTTTTTAAAGAAAAGCAATGTTTTTTTCCATTTAAAATAACATAAGTGATCAGAAATACATAGTTAATGTTGTAAATTACTATTGTAGCTGGAAACGGCAGATTTTTTTATAAGGAATATCTACACAGGCGTACAGAGGCCCGTTATCAGCAACCATCACTCCTGTGTTCCAATGGCATGTTGTGTTAGCTAATCCAATTTTATCATTTTTAAAAGGCTAATTGATCAGTAGAAAACCCAATTGTTAACAGCTGAAAACTCTTGTTCTGATTAAAGAAGCAATAAAACTGGCCTTCTTTAGACTAGTTGAGTATCTGGAGTTGATTACAGGCTCAAATGGCCAGAAACAAAGACCTTTCTTCTGAAACTCGTCAGTCTTTTTTTAAATTTTTTTTACCCCTTTTTCTCCCCAATTTCGTGGTATCCAATTGTTGTAGTAGCTACTATCCTGTCTCATCGCTACAACTCCCGTACGGGCTCGGGAGAGACGAAGGTTGAATGTCATGCGTCCTCCGATACACAACCCAACCAGCCGCACTGCTTCTTAACACAGCGCGCATCCATCCCGGAAGCCAGCCGCACCAATGTGTCGGAGGCTACACCGTGCACCTGGCAACCTTGGCTAGCGCGCACTGCGCCCAGCCCGCCGCAGGATTCGACCAGGATCGACCATGATGGCCTGATTCACGCAGTCTGTTCTGAACAGTTGATGTTGAGATGTCTGTTACTTGAACTGTGAAGCATTTAATTATGTCTTAAAGTAATGATGGACTGTCATTTTGTCTTTGCTTATTTAAGCTGTTCTTGCTATAATATGGTCTTGGTCTTTTACCAAATAGGGTTATTTTCTGTATACCACCCCACACAACGGATTGTCTCAAATGCATTAAGTACCTTCTCCACAATGCAATCTGGTTTCCAAGCTGGTCATGGGTGCACCTCAGCCACGCTCAAGGTCCTAAATGATATCATAATTGCCATCAATAAAAGATAGCACTGTGCAGCCGTCTTCATCAACCTGGCCAAGGCTTTCGACTGTCATTCTTATCGGCAGACTCAATAGCCTTGGTTTCTCTAATGACTGCCTCGCCTTGTTCACCAACTACTTCTCAGATGTAGTTCAGTGTGTAAAATTGGAGGGCCTGTTGTCCGGACCTCTGGCAGTCTCTATGGGGGTGCCACAGGGTTCAAATCTCGGGCCGACTCTTTTCTCTGTATATATCAATTGTGTCGCTCTTGCTGCTGGTGATTCTCTGATCCACCTATACGCAGACGACACCATTCTGTATATATTTGGCCCTTTGGACACTGTGTTAACAAACCTCCAAACGAGCTTCAATGCCATACAACACTCCTTCTGTGGCCTCCAACTGCTTTTAAATCCTAGTAAAACTAAATGCATGCTCTTCAACCGATTTGCTGCCCCCACACGCCCGCCCGACTAGCATCACTACTCTGGACGGTTCTGACCTAGAATATGTGGACAACTACAAATACCTAGGTGTCTGGCTAGACTGCAAACTCTCCTTCCAGACTCATATTAAACATCTCCAATCAAAAAACAAATCTAGAATCGGCTTTCTATTTCGCAACAAAGCTTCCTTCACTCACGCCGCCAAACTTACCCTAGTAAAACTGACTATCCTACCGATCCTCGACTTCGGCGATGTCATCTACAAAATAGCTTCCAACACTCTACTCAGCAACTGGATGCAGTCTATCACAGTACCATCCGTTTTTATTACCAAAGCCCCTTATACCACCCACCACTGCAACCTGTATGCTCTAGTCGGCTGGCCCTCGCTACATATTCGTCGCCAGACCCACTGGCTCCAAGTCATCTATAAGTCTATGCTAGGTAAAGCTCCGCCTTATCTCAGCTCACTGGTCACGATAAGAACACCCACCCGTAGCACGCTCTCCAACAGGTATATCTCACTGGTCATCCCCGTAGCCAACACCTCCTTTGGTCGCCTTTCCTTCCAGTTCTCTGCTGCCAGTGACTGGAACGAATTTCAAAAATCGCTGAAGCTGGAGACTTATATTTCCCTCACTAACTTTAAACATCAGCTAACCGATCACTGCAGCTGTACATAGCCCATCTGTAAATAACCTACCCAATTTACCTACCTCATCCCAATATTGTTTTTATTTACTTTTCTTCTCTTTTGCATATCAGTATTTCTACTTGCACATCATCTGCTCATCTATCACTCCAGTGTTAATTTGCTAAATTGTAATTACTTTGCTACTAACACTTTTGTTTACTACATTATTTCATATGTGTTATATCAGTGTTGATGTTTTCACTATTCTACGATGTAGAAAATAGTCAAAATAAAGAAAAACCCTGGAATGATTAGGTGTGTCCAAACTTTTGACTGGTACTGTGTGTGTGTGTGTGTGTGTGTGTGTGTCAGCTTTATTCTAAAACAGAGGCTCCGTTGTCATTTCAACTGCAGATTTCCCCTTTTAACTGTGCTATCTGATCTCTACAGGACAGGATGATCTCTATGACTCTGGACAAGGACCACGAGGTGGCAGTTCAGACCCTGAGACTACTCATACTCATCTCCCAGTGAGTCATTGTCTCTCTTTTACACACACAAACACACAAACTATCCAGAGACATATACAGTATTTATTGGGTTTGGTCATTGCTGTTTCTGTCTGAACATTCAGAGAGCGTCCAGAATCTCCTCGTTTGTTAGGTTATAATTGATGCTTTTGAGTTGCGCTGTTTATTTCTGAAAACTTTCAAATCCTCAAATGTCGAGTGAAAGTGCATATGAAATGTGTTGACACCACAACACAGAGACTTGGATACACATTATCATGAATGCCACTCGGTCAAAATTAATGTTCAATTCGCTGCTTGTTTGCAGCGGGTCATTTCACGGGGAATTGTCGGAGGCGCTCTCGTATTGTTACGTCACCAAAAGTTTGAGGATAAAGGTGCTAATATGACATCCATTCTAAAATACTTAATCAACTTCCCCTCCTCTCTTTGGTCATCGCCCCTTCTTTCCTTTTCTTTCTCTCTCCAACCCCCCCCTTCCCCTACCTCTCAGGTCAGCTGATGAGGTTATTAACCCTGAGGACTATAAGCAGCTGTTCCAGTTGGTGTACTCCTCACATCGTCCTCTGGCTACCACCGCAGGAGAGCTGCTCTACACACGGTCAGTGCAGTGGGTTGGCCATAGACCATATACATTAGCTGGGGTATCTATAATAGTGAGAGTAAGTGAATGGGGTGACATTCTCATCTCTGCTGTCAGGCTGCTCAGCTCCCCTACTCCGGCACCTGACCTCAGAGAGGGGGCGAGTGAGCAGGACACACACACACAGCTGACGACAGCCAGAGTAAGGGCTCTGCTGCACTTCTACCAGGACAGTGCGGTAAGAGAAAGTGCCTGTGTGTTGGTATGTATTCTGTTTCTACATCAGCACAGGTGGACAGTGAATGTGTGTATTCTCTTTCTAGCTCCATCAGCATGTAGTATACCTGGTAGACAGTCTGTGGGACTGCGCTGGTGCCATGCTGAAGGACTGGTCATCTCTTACCTCGTTACTGCTACAGGACCCCTCCACTCAGGATGCAGGTCAGTGTGTGTCAGGGTTTCCGTTAGCCGGTAACAGCCGGCATTTGGCCGCAAAAATGTATAATGAAAAGCCGATAAATAAAATTGTAGTTGGTCAAAATAAATCCCAGATTTGGCTTCCTATCATACACCACCATTCTCTCACTCCTTTTGCACTGCCTGACATGCCCGCTCCTGCTGCTGAGGAAAGTGAGAGAGCCTAGGCCTAGGCTACTGTTGATTGTGAAGATAGAGGCATCTTTCCTTGACGTAAACAAAAATTAGAGGAAAAAGAGTGTGCCGAAAGATAGTACAGTATGGTTTAGAAACTCAGTGGTATGCCTATAGTGAAACTCCTACAAGGGGAATGTCTGAGAAGAATGTTGGCGTTGCCAAATGCAGACTACTGTGTGCAACTCGCTATCCAGGTAGGATGTAATTTTGGAACTTTTATTTATTTTTGTATTTATAATTTATATTATTATTATTATTATTATTATTATTATTATTATTATTATTGTTGTATAGTATTGTTATTGTAGGCATGTTTATTCATCTAACTCAGTTGAAATATACAAAATGAGTTTTGTTTCATTCTGTTGAGACATTTTTGTTGGCGAAATTACATTTGATCTGTCTTTTTTAAATGGTGTGGTCCGTATATAGTTACAGTGCCTTGCGAAAGTATTTGGCCCCCTTGAACTTTGCAACCTTTTGCCACATTTCAGGCTTCAAACATAAAGATATAAAACTGTATTTTTTTTGTGAAGAATCAACAACAAGTGGGACACAATCATGAAGTGGAACGACATTTATTGGATATTTCAAACTTTTTTAACAAATCAAAAACTGAAAAATTGGGCGTGCAAAATTATTCAGCCCCTTTACTTTCAGTGCAGCAAACTCTCTCCAGAAGTTCAGTGAGGATCTCTGAATGATCCAATGTTGACCTAAATGACTAATGATGATAAATACAATCCACCTGTGTGTAATCAAGTCTCCGTATAAATGCACCTGCACTGTGATAGTCTCAGAGGTCTGTTAAAAGTGCAGAGAGCATCATGAAGAAAAAGGAACACTCCAGGCAGGTCCGAGATACTGTTGTGAAGAAGTTTAAAGCCGGATTTGGATACAAAAAGATTTCCCAAGCTTTAAACATCCCAAGGAGCACTGTGCAAGCGATAATATTGAAATGGAAGGAGTATCAGACCACTGCAAATCTACCAAGACCTGGCCGTCCCTCTAAACTTTCAGCTCATACAAGGAGAAGACTGATCAGAGATGCAGCCAAGAGGCCCATGATCACTCTGGATGAACTGCAGAGATCTACAGCTGAGGTGGGAGACTCTGTCCATAGGACAACAATCAGTCGTATATTGCACAAATCTGGCCTTTATGGAAGAGTGGCAAGAGGAAAGCCATTTCTTAAAGATATCCATAAAAAGTGTTGTTTAAAGTTTGCCACAAGCCACCTGGGAGACACACCAAACATGTGGAAGAAGGTGCTCTGGTCAGATTAAACCAAAATTGAACTTTTTGGCAACAATGCAAAACGTTATGTTTGGCGTAAAGCAACACAGCTGAACACACCATCCCCACTGTCAAACATGGTGGTGGCAGCATCATGGTTTGGGCCTACTTTTCTTCAGCAGGGACAGGGAAGATGGTTCAAATTGATGGGAAGATGGATGGAGCCAAATACAGGACCATTCTGGAAGAAAACCTGATGGAGTCTGCAAAAGACCTGAGACTGGGATGGAGATTTGTCTTCCAACAAGACAATGATCCAAAACATAAAGCTAAATCTACAATGGAATGGTTCAAAAATAAACATATCCAGGTGTTAGAATGGCCAAGTCAAAGTCCAGACCTGAATCCAATCGAGAATCTGTGGAAAGAACTGAAAACTGCTGTTCACAAATGCTCTCCATCCAACCTCACTGAGCTCGAGCTGTTTTGCAAGGAGGAATGGGAAAAAATGTCAGTCTCTCGATGTGCAAAACTGATAGAGACATACCCCAAGCGACTTACAGCTGTAATCGCAGCAAAAGGTGGCGCTACAAAGTATTAACTTAAGGGGGCTGAATAATTTTGCACGCCCAATTTTTCAGTTTTTGATTTGTTAAAAAAGTTTGAAATATCCAATAAATGTCGTTCCACTTCATGATTGTGTCCCACTTGTTGTTGATTCTTCACAAAAAAATACAGTTTTATATCTTTATGTTTGAAGCCTGAAATGTGGCAAAAGGTCGCAAAGTTCAAGGGGGCCGAATACTTTCGCAAGGCACTGTAAGTTACAAGTAGGCCTGTTGTAGAATAAATATTATTGATCTCAGCCTATTGATGTCATTTGTTGGGTACGGTAGGCACTATCCTTTTGTTGGTAATTGCTGCAATATAGCCTGTTCCAAACTTTTAACTAAGTGTTTTGTTTCATTCTGTTGAGCCATTTTCTTTGGCTAAAATAAGTTCCAACTAATGTTTGCCGCAATATAATAAATGCTAATATTTTCCCTATAAACAATAGCTTGGCTTGACTTTTGATATTGTACGTTTTGGTGTGGCTATTCAGCTGTTGCTTCACTAACTTCTTCTCCATTTCGTCCGCACTATTCACCGTCATTTCCGACCTCTTGTCCCTTCGTCCAAAATCGTTGCCAGGCTTCGCTTGCCCCGCCATCCTCTTGTTTTGAATCTGAAGCACTTCCTGGTCACGATTTTTTGGGGAATACTTCATAATAAGAGTCCTGTCCTGTAATTAATCATTTCAATTTTTTTTAAATATACACACTTATTGACATCTTATACAAGTTATTAAACAATAATTTCTTAAAGTAATTATGTGATTTATTTTAATTAGATTTTCAAGCCTACATGTTTAACAATGTGTGTGTACTCCAATGACTATGTTGTGCTCCTATCATCTATGTCAACACCCCTGTAGTTCTTTGCTTACACCCACACTCTGAGCCACATGACATCAGCATCTGATTTAGAACTGGGAAAACCAGGGATGGTGTCCAGAATGGCACCCTAATATGGAGTATTAGCCAGGGAATAGTGCTGTTTTGAATAAATGGTGTCTATTGCTCTCTCCTTGGTTAATTCAGGTTTAGCCTTCAAAGAGAGTTTTAACTTGCAGTCACGTTTAACCTAACGCACAACTGAGCGCTAAACTAGCAACGGTTTCATATTTGTTCTAAACCCCAGCTAAATTAGCCTATGCTAAGTGACAGAGCAATAGCACCAGAGGGTGTATGCAGAGTGCAAAAGCTGTCTGTCCTGTAACATGCATTTGTGTGTTTGTTTCTATGTGTGCATCATATCATATGATGTGTGTGTCCTCAGATCTGAGTGCTGGAGAGCAGTCTCTGGTTGTAGAGCTATTGGTGGCATCAGTGCGTCAGGCAGTAGAGGGACCCCTGCTGGCGGGAAGGAGCACATGCAAGAAGGTCAGTGTGTTGGAGAGGCTGAAGTGCAATTACCATTATCACCCATTCTTCTTGACGTTTGGACTCGTTTACTCCCCCACAAGGATTTAGGAACATTGGATTGGTAATAGTGTACACCATATTTATTACACCTCCAACCTAACGCTTTGAGTAAGTGCACTCTTTGGGGAGAAGATTAGGGAGTCAGACTACAGCTGAGAACTACCCTGTTTGGAAATGCTTCTTTCACATGATTGGATGGGTAAATGCTGGATGAAACCCTTGCTTTTAGTTGTATCTGTGATTATGTTTTTGGCCTTAAAATATGAACTCAGCAAAAAAAAAGAAACTGTCAACTGCATTTATCTTCAGCAAACTTAACATGTGTAAATATTTGAATGAACATAACAAGATTCAACAACTGAGACATAAACTGAACAAGTTCCACAGACCTGTGACTAACAGAAATGGAATAATGTGTCCTGAACAAAGGGAGGGGGGGGGGGGGGGGGTCAAAATAAGTCAGTATCTGGTGTGGCCACCAGCTGCACTAAGTACTGCAGTGCATCTCCTCCTCATGGACTGTACCAGATTTGCCAGTTCTTGCTGTGAGATGTTACCCCACTCTTCTACCAAGGCACCTGCAAGTTCCTGGACATTTCTGGGGGGGAATGGCCCTAGCCCTCACCCTCTGATCCAACAAGTCCTAGACGTGCTCAATGAGATTGACATCCGGGCTCTTCGCTGGCCATGGCAGGACACTGACATTCCTGTCTTGCAGGAAATCACGCACAGAACGAGCAGTATGGCTGGTGGCATTGTCATGCTGGAGGGCCATGTCAGGATGAGCCTGCAGGAAGAGTAGCACATGAGGGGGGAGGATGTCTTCCTTGTAATGCACAGTGTTGAGATTGCCTGCAATGACAACGAGCTCAGTCCGATGATGCTGAGACACACCACCCCAGACCATGACGGACCCTCCACCTCCAAATCGATTCCGCTCCAGAGTACAGGCCTCGGTGTAATGCTCATTCCTCCAACGATAAACGCGAATCCGACCATCACCTCTGGTTAGACAAATCTGCGACTCGTCTGTGAAGAGCAATTTTTGCCAGTCCTGTCTGGTCCAGCGACGGTGGGATTGCCAATATAGGCAACGTTGTTGCCGGTGATGTCTGGTGAGGACCTGCCTTTTCAACAGGCCTAAAAGCCCTCTGTCCAGCCTCTCTCAGCCTATTGCGGACAGTCTGAGCACTGATGGAGGGATTGTGCATTCCTGGTGTAACTCGAGCAGTTGTTGTTGCCATCCTGTACCTGTACCGCAGGTGTGATGGTCGGATGTAACGATCCTGTGCAGGTGTTGTTACACGTGGTCTGCCACTGCGAGGATGATCAGCTGTCCGTCCTGTCTCCCTGTATGGCTGTCTTAGGTGTCTCGCAATTTATTGCCCTGGCCACATCTGCGGTCCTCATGCCTCCTTGGAGCATGCCTAAGGCACGATTACGCAGATGAGCAGGGACCCGTGGCATGTTTATTTTGGTGTTTTTCAGAGTCAGTAGAAATGCCTCTTTAGTGTCCTAAGTTTTCATAACTGTGACCATAATTGCCTACCGTCTGTGAGCTGTTAGTGTCTTAATGACCGTTCCACAGGTGCATGTACATTAATTGTTATTGTTCAACAAGCATGGGAAACGGTGTTTAAACCCTTTACAATGAAGACATTTGGATTTTTACAAATTATATTTGAAAGACAGGGTCCTGAAAAAGGGACGTTTCTTTTTTTTTTTTTAGCTGAGTTTATATATTTTGGCATTTTTCGTTGAACAGAAATACATTTATGTAATACAACTTGTTTTATTGCTCTCTTACAAATCCTTTCTGGAATGATGTTCAAGAATGAGTATCACTTAAATGTCAAGGCTTACATGATTTTATATTGTACTGATTATAGTGGCAAATATACACTGCTCAAAAAATAAAGGGAACACTTAAACAACACAATGTAACTCCAAGTCATCAAATTCACACTTCTGTGAAATCAAACTGTCCACTTAGGAAGCAACACTGATTGACAATAAATGTCACATGCTGTTGTGCAAATGGCATAGACAACAGGTGGAAATTCTAGACAATTAGCAAAACACCCCCAATAAAGGAGTGGTTCTGCAGGTGGTGACCACAGACCACTTTTCAGTTCCTATGCTTCCTGGCGGATGTTTTGGTCACTTTTGAATGCTGGCGGTGCTTTCACTCTAGTGGTAGCATGAGACGGAGTCTACAACCCACACAAGTGGCTCAGGTAGTGCAGCTCATCCAGGATGGCACATCAATGCGAACTGTGGCAAGAAGGTTTGCTGTGTCTGTCAGCGTAGTGTCCAGAGCATGGAGGCGCTACCAGGAGACAGGCCAGTACATCAGGAGACGTGGCGGAGGTCGTAGGATGGCAACAACCCAGCAGCAGGACCGCTACCTCCGCCTTTGTGTAAGGAGGAGCAGGAGGAGCACTGCCAGAGCCCTGCAAAATGACCTCCAGCAGGCCACAAATGTGCATGTGTCTGCTCAAACGGTCAGAAACAGACTCCATGAGGGTGGTATGAGGGCCCGACGTCCACAGGTGGGGGTTGTGCTTACAGCTCAACACCGTGCAGGACGTTTGGCATTTGCCAGAGAACACCAAGATTGGCCAATTCGCCACTGGCGCCCTGTGCTCTTCACAGATGAAAGCAGGTTCACACTGAGCACGTGACAGACGTGACAGAGTCTGGAGATGCCATGGAGAACATTCTGCTGCCTGCAACATCCTCCAGCATGACCTGAATTTATTTGCAAATTATGGTGGAAAATAAGTATTTGGTCAATAACAAAAGTTTCTCAATACTTTGTTATATACCCTTTGTTGGCAATGACAGAGGTCAAACGTTTTCTGTAAGTCTTCAAGGTTTTCACACACTGTTGCTGGTATTTTGGCCCATTCCTCCATGCAGATCTCCTCTAGAGCAGTGATGTTTTGGGGCTGTTGCTGGGCAACACGGACTTTCAACTCCCTCCAAAGATTTTCTATGGGGTTGATCTGGAGACTGGCTAGGCCACTCCAGGTCCTTGAAATGCTTCTTACGAAGCCACTCCTTCGTTGCCCGGGCAGTGTGTTTGGGATCATTGTCATGCTGAAAGACCCAGCCACGTTTCTTCTTCAATGCCCTTGCTGATGGAAGGAGGTTTTCACTCAAAATATCACGATACATGGCCCCATTCATTCTTTCCTTTACACGGATCAGTCGTCCTGGTCCCTTTGCAGAAAAACAGCCCCAAAGCATGATGTTTCCACCCCCATGCTTCACAGTAGGTATGGTGTTCTTTGGATGCAACTCTGCATTCTTTGTCCTCCAAACACGACGAGTTGAGTTTTTACTAAAAAGTTTTATATTTTGGTTTCATCTGACCAAATGACATTCTCCCAATCTTCTGGATCATCCAAATGCTCTCTAGCAAACTTCAGACGGGCCTGGACATGTACTGGCTTAAGCAGGGGGACACGTCTGGCACTGCAGGATTTGAGTCTCTGGCAGCGTAGTGTGTTGCTGATGGTAGGCTTTGTTACTTTGGTCCCAGCTCTCTGCAGGTCATTCCCCCGTGTGGTTCTGGGATTTTTGCTCACGGTTCTAAAATTTTGTTTCTGGTGTCCTTTGACAGCTCTTTGGTCTTGGCCATAGTGGAGTTTGGAGTGTGACTGTTTGAGGTTGTGGACAGGTGTCTTTTATACTGATAACAAGTTCAAACAGGTGCCATTTAATACAGGTAATGAGTGGAGGACAGAGGAGCCTCTTAAAGAAGAAGTTACAGGTCTGTGAGAGCCAGAAATCTTGCTTGTTTGTAGGTGACCAAATACTTATTTTCCACCATAATTTGCAAATAAATTATAAAAATAAAAAAAATCCTACAATTACAGGCCTCTCATCTTTTTAAGTGGGAGAACTTGCACAATTGGTGGCTGACTAAATACTTTTTTGCCCACTGTATATACAACAATGAAGCCCAGGTGTGACTGAGGGGCTGGTGCACGTAACAATGGTGACAGGTGTGCGTAATAATGATTACCCAGGTGACCTAGAGCGCCAGAGAGCGGATATACTGTACATGACAATGTCTAGATAATTTATTCTGTTATCGCCCCTATGTAGGTGGTTTCTGGCCACAGGTTCAGAAATGGTAAAAGAATCCCAACATTCACTTAAAATTAACCTTATAAATTGCAGTGTTGGTCGATTTGGAAAGACATAAGTCAATAAATAATATAATACTCGTAGGAAAGCTCATGATCTGTGCATACTATACGATTAGAAAGGTTAAAAATGTATGTAAAACATCACAGCACAATTGAAAAATATACGGCACATGGGAACCAAACGAGGGTGGTCTATGGTGATACAGTAGGTGGGATGTGCTGAGAGTGGCTGAGGGTTGGGATTAAAGAGTTTATGTTCAGTAATGTATTATTGTTATGTGAATGCTTTATATAAAAGTACCATGTATGCTAAATGTGTATGTACAGTACAAAGTCAAATGTTGACACAACTACTCATTCAAGGGTTTTTCTTTATTTTTACAATGTTTTACATTGTAGAATAATAGTGAAGACATCAAAACTATGAAATAACATATGGACATCAAAACTATGAAATAACATATGGACATCAAAACTATGAAATAACATATGGACATCAAAACTATGAAATAACATATGGACATCAAAACTATGAAATAACATATGGACATCAAAACTATGAAATAACATATGGACATCAAAACTATGAAATAACATATGGACATCAAAACTATGAAATAACATATGGACATCAAAACTATGAAATAACATATGGACATCAAAACTATGAAATAACATATGGACATCAAAACTATGAAATAACATATGGACATCAAAACTATGAAATAACATATGGACATCAAAACTATGAAATAACATATGGACATCAAAACTATGAAATAACATATGGACATCAAAACTATGAAATAACATATGGACATCAAAACTATGAAATAACATATGGACATCAAAACTATGAAATAACATATGGACATCAAAACTATGAAATAACATATGGACATCAAAACTATGAAATAACATATGGACATCAAAACTATGAAATAACATATGGACATCAAAACTATGAAATAACATATGGACATCAAAACTATGAAATAACATATGGACATCAAAACTATGAAATAACATATGGACATCAAAACTATGAAATAACATATGGACATCAAAACTATGAAATAACATATGGACATCAAAACTATGAAATAACATATGGACATCAAAACTATGAAATAACATATGGACATCAAAACTATGAAATAACATATGGACATCAAAACTATGAAATAACATATGGACATCAAAACTATGAAATAACATATGGACATCAAAACTATGAAATAACATATGGACATCAAAACTATGAAATAACATATGGACATCAAAACTATGAAATAACATATGGACATCAAAACTATGAAATAACATATGGACATCAAAACTATGAAATAACATATGGACATCAAAACTATGAAATAACATATGGACATCAAAACTATGAAATAACATATGGACATCAAAACTATGAAATAACATATGGACATCAAAACTATGAAATAACATATGGACATCAAAACTATGAAATAACATATGGACATCAAAACTATGAAATAACATATGGACATCAAAACTATGAAATAACATATGGACATCAAAACTATGAAATAACATATGGACATCAAAACTATGAAATAACATATGGACATCAAAACTATGAAATAACATATGGACATCAAAACTATGAAATAACATATGGACATCAAAACTATGAAATAACATATGGACATCAAAACTATGAAATAACATATGGACATCAAAACTATGAAATAACATATGGACATCAAAACTATGAAATAACATATGGACATCAAAACTATGAAATAACATATGGACATCAAAACTATGAAATAACATATGGACATCAAAACTATGAAATAACATATGGACATCAAAACTATGAAATAACATATGGACATCAAAACTATGAAATAACATATGGACATCAAAACTATGAAATAACATATGGACATCAAAACTATGAAATAACATATGGACATCAAAACTATGAAATAACATATGGACATCAAAACTATGAAATAACATATGGACATCAAAACTATGAAATAACATATGGACATCAAAACTATGAAATAACATATGGACATCAAAACTATGAAATAACATATGGACATCAAAACTATGAAATAACATATGGACATCAAAACTATGAAATAACATATGGACATCAAAACTATGAAATAACATATGGACATCAAAACTATGAAATAACATATGGACATCAAAACTATGAAATAACATATGGACATCAAAACTATGAAATAACATATGGACATCAAAACTATGAAATAACATATGGACATCAAAACTATGAAATAACATATGGACATCAAAACTATGAAATAACATATGGACATCAAAACTATGAAATAACATATGGACATCAAAACTATGAAATAACATATGGACATCAAAACTATGAAATAACATATGGACATCAAAACTATGAAATAACATATGGACATCAAAACTATGAAATAACATATGGACATCAAAACTATGAAATAACATATGGACATCAAAACTATGAAATAACATATGGACATCAAAACTATGAAATAACATATGGACATCAAAACTATGAAATAACATATGGACATCAAAACTATGAAATAACATATGGACATCAAAACTATGAAATAACATATGGACATCAAAACTATGAAATAACATATGGACATCAAAACTATGAAATAACATATGGACATCAAAACTATGAAATAACATATGGACATCAAAACTATGAAATAACATATGGACATCAAAACTATGAAATAACATATGGACATCAAAACTATGAAATAACATATGGACATCAAAACTATGAAATAACATATGGACATCAAAACTATGAAATAACATATGGACATCAAAACTATGAAATAACATATGGACATCAAAACTATGAAATAACATATGGACATCAAAACTATGAAATAACATATGGACATCAAAACTATGAAATAACATATGGACATCAAAACTATGAAATAACATATGGACATCAAAACTATGAAATAACATATGGACATCAAAACTATGAAATAACATATGGACATCAAAACTATGAAATAACATATGGACATCAAAACTATGAAATAACATATGGACATCAAAACTATGAAATAACATATGGACATCAAAACTATGAAATAACATATGGACATCAAAACTATGAAATAACATATGGACATCAAAACTATGAAATAACATATGGACATCAAAACTATGAAATAACATATGGACATCAAAACTATGAAATAACATATGGACATCAAAACTATGAAATAACATATGGACATCAAAACTATGAAATAACATATGGACATCAAAACTATGAAATAACATATGGATCATGTAGTAACCAAAGTTGTTAACCACGTTAAACATTTTTATATTTGGTATTCTTCAAAGTAGCCACCCTTTGCCTTGACAGCTTTGTACACTCTTGGCATTCTCTCAACCAGCTTCATGAGGTAGTCACCTGGAATGCTTTTCCAACAGACTTGAAGGAGTTCCCACATATGATGAGCACTTGTTGGCTACTGTTTCTTCAGTCTGTGGCTCAACTCACCCCAAACCAACTCCTTTGGGTTGAGGTCGGGTGATTGTGGAGGCCAGGTCATCTGACGCAGCACTCAATCACTCTCCTTCTTGGTCAAATAATAGCAATTACACAGCCTTGAGGTGTGTTTTGGGTCATTGTCCTATTGAAAAACAAATGATAGTCCCACCAAGCGCAAACCAGATGACATGGCGTATCGCTGCAGAATGCTGTGTTAGCCATGCTGGTTAAGTGTGCCTTGACTTCTAAAAAATCACTGACAGTGTCACCAGCAAAGCATCATAACACCTCCTCCATGCTACACGGTGAGAACCACAGATGCAGAGATCATCCGTTCACCTACTCTGCGTCTCACGAAGACTCACGAAGACAAATCTCAAATTTGGACTCATCAGACCAAAGGACAGATTTCCACCAGTCTAATGTCCATTGCTCGAGTTTCTTGGCCCAAGCAAGTCTCTTCTTCTTATTGGTGTCCTTTTTAGTAGTGGTTTCTTTGCAGCAATTTGACCATGTCTTCTGAACAGTTGATGTTGATGTCTGTTACTTGAACTCTGTGTAGCATTTATTTGGACTGCAATCTGAGGTGCTGTTAATTGCCGATTTCTGAGACTGGTAACTCTAATGAACTTATCCTCTGCAGCAGAGGTAACTCTGAGAGCCAGTTTCTTCATAGCGCTTGATGGTTTTTGCGACTGCACTTAAACTTTCAAAGTTCTTGAAATGTTCCACATTGACTGACCTTCATGTCTTAAAGTAATGATGGATTGTCATTTCTCTTTACTTATTTGAGCTGCTCTTGCCATAATATGGACTTGGTCTTTTACCAAATAGGGCTGTCTTCTGTATACCAACCCTATCTTGTCACAACATAACTGATTGGCTCAAACATGTTAAGAAGGAAAGAAATTCCACAAATTAACTTTTCACATGGTACACCTGTTAATTGAAATGCATTCCAGATGACTACCTCTTTTTTGGGAGAATGCCAAGAGTGTGTAAAGCTGTCATCAAGTCTAAAATATATTTGGATTTGTTTAACTTTTTTTTTTTGGTTACTACATGATTCCACATGTGTTATTTCTTAGTTTTGATATCTTTACTATTATTCTACAATGTAAAAAAATAAAGAAAAACCCTGGAATGAGTAGGTGTGTCCAAACTTTTGACTGGTATGTGGGACTGCAAAACAACAGTCTCAACATTGACAGTGAAGAGGCGACTCCGGGATGCTGCCCTTCTAGGCAGAGTTGAAAAGTAAAAGCTGTACCTCAGACTGGCCAATAAAAATAAAAGATTAAGATGGGGAAAAATAACAGACACTGGACTGAGGAACTCTGCCTAGAAGGCCAGCGTCCCGGAGTCGCCTCTTCACTGTTGACATTGAGACTGGTGTGTTGCCGGTACTATTTAATGAAACTGCCAGTTGAGGACTTGTGAGGTGTCTGTTTCCTCAAACTAGACACTCTAATGTACTTGTCCTCTTGCTCAGTTGTGCATCAGGGCCTCCCACTCCTCTTTCTATTCTGTCTATTCTATTCTGAGCCAGTTTGCGCTGTTCCGTGAAGGGAGTAGTACACAGCGTTGTACCAGATCTTCAGTTTCTTGGCAATTTCTTGCATGGAATAGCCTTAATTTCTCGGAACAAGAATAGACCGACAAGATACTCAACTCTTTTAAAGAAGGCCAGTTTTGTTTTCAGCTGTGCTAACATAATTGCAAAAGGGTTTTCTAATGATCAATTAGCCTTTTTAAAATGATAAACTTGGATTAGCTAACACAGCGTGCCATTGGAACACAGGCGTGATGGTTGCTGATAATGGGCCTCTGTACGCATCTGTTTCCAGCTACAATAGTTATTTACAACATTAACAATGTCTACACTGTATTTCGAATCAATTTTCTGTTATTTTAATGGATGAAAATGTTGCTTTTCTAAAGTGACCCCAAACTTTTTAACAGTGGTGTAGGCAGTTTTTGTAATATGTGTATGGGTGGTGGATGGGTTAATAATAGTAATAAATGAATATTATATCTCTTGTAAATGTAACACTGTTTTTGACAGTTGGTAAGTGCCAGAGAGAAAAAGTCTCAGGTAGATGACTGTGGCAGACTCACTGAACACTTCCTCAAGGTACTGCCACAGTTGCTGATTAAGGTAAGAACATATACATGCGCGCGCACACACACACACACGCACACGCACACACACACACACACACACACACACACACACACACACACACACACACACACACACACACACATTAAAACACACTCTTTCATGGGAACATATTACACCAGTGCAGGAGGGCTTATGATGACAGAAAGGATGGCGATGACATTGATGATAATGCTGCTACTGATGATGGTTAAGAGAATGACCATAATGATTGATATGACACTTTTTATCCTCCTGCTAGTTAAGATCTGTTAAGGCTACTGCCACTAGAGGGCATTACAATCCAGCAGGTGACCGGTTATAGTCCATCTAACAATCTCACAACTAACATGGCTTTTGCTACAATGAACCAACTGGTGTGCAGACTAATCAAAACAATGATGATGATGATGATGGTTGTGATAATTGTGATATGATGATTGTGATAATTATATTCCTAGTATTCAGGGAGCCCAGAAACTGTGGCATCTCTTTTGAAGATACCTCAGTACTTACACCCAGATTCGCCAAATGCAGAATTCCCACAGGTCAGCTTACTTGAAAATGTGCTTTATAGCCAGCCAGCACTTTTACATTGTTCTTGTAAAAGTTGTCAACAAATGCAAAATTCCAGTGATGGTGATACCTACTTTAGTTGAATGCACTTATTCTAAGTAGGTCTGGAAAAAGTGTTTGGTAAATGACTAACAAGAACATGTTAAACAAATACCATAGAGATGAATGAGTGAGAAATACATGACAAGACTAGTAATCATTTATTGTATTACATTGTATTAGTGTACGGGACATGTGAGCTATGTACTTCTCAGCAATTACTTTGCGATCCTGTTGTTTGCAGACGGCTCTTAGCACCTTCTGCTGGTGAGACTATTAAATCAGATTTGAGAAGGAAAAGATCTCCAGCATTCTTGTATGATTCACAGTACTTTCAATGGTCCAAAACATATTTAGTCCATAGACCTTGATCAGGGGTTAAAGTTGAACGTGTATTGACCCAACCATTTGTTTGAGATCACCAATGCCAGTGTGTTTTTTTTTATACCCCCAAAATGAAAGAAAATGTCAGAACCCTGTTTTAAAGAGTATTTCTCCGTCCCCCTTCCTTCCAGGCGTTGTCGGGCCTGCTGGCTGAGATGGGAGCTGTTTTGGAGCTCCACACTGACCCTGCAGTGCTGGAGGCGGCTGCTCGCTCATACCTCAGCCTGTGTGGAGAGGAAACAGCCTGGCACCCCCTGGCACGACCTGGCAGAGACGCAGTGGTCCAATGCTGGGCAGACAGATTGGCAGCACTGCTGGGTGACGCACTGCAGGTAGGCACAGAGATGCCATGTGTAATACATACATAAATATATGTTGTTTCTTTAAGACAGAGTGGCGATTGAGTTATGTATCTGTTGCCATGTTCCTCTCCCCCTCTTTCTCTCTTTCTTCTCAGGATGGCAACTTCACTGCTGATGAGGAAAAGACAGGAGAGATTCTATCCACACTGAAGAAACTCACTGCTTTCCACAAGTAAGATGATGTGTGCGTTTGTTTGTGTGTGTGTGCATTTGTGCCCGTGTATGCACGTAGGTGATCATGGCTGCGTTCGTGTCTGCGCATGTGACACCTGCTCTGCTCTCTTGTAGTGCCCAGGACCTGTCTCATTGGGGACTGTATGAGCAGGTCTTTCCTCTTCTCTCAGTGGAGATCATTCACGGTGGATTACCTACACAGGTAGATAGTATACCCTGCCCTGAGCTATGGTCACCCTCTGTCAAATAACATCACACCAGTCCATTCCTACTAACCCCCAAGCTCTTCCTATATGGAACATCACATAACCTTTTGGCATTTACAGTTGAGAACACCATGCCTCACCACCTCTGACCTCCCTCTCTCTCTGCCCTCAGCTGACAGTGGAAGCTCTGCAGTGTGTATCTTACTCTGTCCTCTGGAACCTCAACACCAGTAGAGAAACCCTGACCTCACGGGTGACCACCTGATATTACCTCCTACAGTTAGCTAGTCCGGCTTTATTTACAGTTAGCTAGTTTCTTGTACGGTTGGACAGATGTATTGAATGCTATGACTGACCGTGCGTGTATGTGTGTGCAGGAAAAGGCCGTAGCCCAGAGGAGTCAGATGAGAGCATTGTGTGAGAAGTGTCTACGTTGTCTGTCCCACAACGATCAGAGTGTGAAGGAGCAGGTAGGACACACCGCAGCACTATTAGTCTGCACCTTTAAAATCTTCAGCTGCACTGGTGCATTGGATTCAATGGAATAGTCACAAAAGTGTAAATCCTGTCCATCTGCCACAGAAGGCAGGCTCAATGAAACGGGTCTTAACACAGGACTGCTAGCCTCCATGTTATTTTGTCTAAATGGACCCGTACTGTATGTTGTGCATCAGTATTGACTAGTGAACTGTGAACTTTGTTATTCCACTGTCCTAGTGACTCTGTTATCGTTTACATCTTAGTGATTTTGTTACACCGCCACCCCAATACCTCATTCTGATAATTAGTGAAACTAATAAACTATCAGCAATCTCTTCCCATGAGTAAAAATGTACTATAGTCAAAATGTGATTTTATTAGACCTTTTTAAAGAACAAACAGTATTTATATGATTATTTCCTCTGTTTCTGCCTTTCGGTGGCTCCAGCATATGTGACAATGTGCTGCTTACACCATGGGACATACCATTGGTTCTACCTCACTGGTCATGTGATTGATTGTGTCCTCAACCGCTCAGGCCTTTCCATCTACAGTATCTCTGTGTATGATAACCTCACTGACACTGAGTGGTTCATCTGCACTCTCTGTGAAGGGCACAACTAGCGTGAGCTAGTATTCATCATGACAACTACTAAAGCAGAAACACTTCTGACAACCATGCCACAAGTCAGTTTAAAAAATATATATATATATATAGTTCTCTGAATGTTGGCTACTTCTCTCTTTACTGTGAAACAAACTAATACGTTGTCTTGTTCCTGTCTCCTTTTTATAATTTTTCTCCATCCCTCTCCCACTTTCTCACCCCCCCCCCCCCAGGCATTCCTGTCTCTGTGTGATGTCTTGACGGCCCACAACTACCAGTTGCAAGTGTGGGATCCCTCGTCTTACGGCCCCCTGCTCTACACTCCCGACCCGAAACTTCAGAGGGCGCTGCTTGCCTTCATTCTGGAGCACGTCTTCACTGGAGCAGAGTACGACAGCCATAGCAGGGGTGAGACCATTGACAACTCTACTTCTGAATACTGTAGATACTCTATTAGAGAGGGCGAGCGAGCTTAATGCAACCCCCTCTTACCATACCTCTACCTGACTTGCTCACCCCTTCTCCCCCAGGTCCCCAAACTTGACTGGAAATCAGTAGGAGTTTGTCCAAAGTTTGCAGGAATGTACTAAGGCAGGTTAGAGTGCAATAATGATGAAAATGATATTCGTAAGACAAGATGAGGCTAGAGAAAATAGCACCTCTGTCTCTTTGTTTCGTCCTGTGTGTCTTACACACTTGTACCTTTCCCCAGCAGATGGCACTGTTTTTCTTTGTCAGACTGTAGGATGGTACAGATGTACAGTATGTCACAGGTTTACAGTTCACTCCCTGTTTCTGTTACAAGTTAATCATGATAATACATTCAGATATTAAATTCACAGCCGCAGTCGTAGCTAAATGGATCTACACAGAGGTGCTCCTAGGCTATAAATCACTTCATATTCTACTCCTCAAACCTGACCTAACAGTTGACTTCAAATCGTGCAGGAAAGCCAGTAATACACACCCAGTGCCACAGACTCATTATACATTAGTCCAAGAGATTAGTCCAAGTATTTGTTAGGTGACGTGTCTATGGATGCTTTGTAAAGCTTTTGGATATATTTTTTACAGATTCCACAGTGGGAAAAGTTATTTTGAAAAAAAAAAAAATGTCTATATTTAAACAAAAAGGAAACGGGATCGATAGAAAACGCATGCACTGCTTTATTCTCCGAGAATGTATTTTTGTGTGGGCCATTTACTGTGTATAGAGTATTGATGGTCAAGAGGAGGCATTCATAATCAATGGTACTTGATGACAGCTTTTCTCATGGGAAACATATTGCGTCCTCACACGGATAGTCCAGATAAGTCAATAAGCGCACAGGAAGGGATTTCTCATATGTTCAAACAAATGCAATATGGGGCTATTGGTTTGAAACATGTAATAAAGATCTATTGTGTTATTTGATTTACTTCGTGGCCGTTATAGTATAGACACTGTTTTCTATTAGGTGGTGGATTGGAGATCAGTCTCGGGGCAAAAGCATTAAGTTATGAAATAAGGGCAATGTTTTTCCGTGAGAAAATAGCATTAACTTTGGTTCACCTCTGCGAGCGTTTTTATTGGCTCTGTGAAAGATTGAACCCACATGGTGTCATAACTATAGTTGCATGTTGTCACTTATTTCCACCTGTTAAACCCGTTGTCCTGAAACTAACTAAACCACTCTTTCCCTCTCATCTGTCTCTCATTCCCCGCTTTCTTTCTTCTCTTTTTTTTTGCTTTTCCTCTCGCTCATCCTTTTTCTTCCCCTTACTCGTTCTGCGTCTCTCTCAGGTAGTGATGTAGAGTCTGGCGAGGGGAGGTTGGAGGAGCTCCACAGACGTAGGAGCTTATTGGCAGGCTTCTGTAAACTCATAGTCCACGGGGTGCTGGAGATGAGTATGGCTGCTGATCTCTTTAAGCATTACATGAAGGTAATGCTACGATCACAAAGTGATTTCTGCATACAATATACATATTTCAAGGGATATATATATATACAGTGTATTCGGAAAGTATTCAGATCCCTTGACTTATTCCCCATGTTGTTGTTACAACCTGAATTCAAAACTGATTAAAAATCATTTTTTTCTCACCCATCTACACACAATACCCCATAATGATGAAGTAGAAAATGTTTAGACATTTTTGCACATTTATTGAAAATTAAATACTGAAATAGCTAATTTACATAAGTATTCACACCCCTGAGTCAATGCAAAAATCCCCTGTGAGCTTTGTATACCTGGGTTGTACAATATTTCCCCATCATTTTCCAAATTCTTAACTCTCTGTCAAATTGGTTGTTGATCATTGCTAGACAACAATTCAAGTCTTACCGCAGATTTAAGTGAATCAGAAACAATCACTCTTCTTTGTAATCAACTCCAGTGTAGATTTTAGCCTTGTCCTTCAGGTTATTGTCCTGTTGAAAGGTGGCTGGGTGTATTGATTGCTCAAAGAGATATTCCGTTTTTTTTGTTTTTACTCATCTACCAATAGGTGTCCTTTGCAAGGCTTTTGAAAACCTCCCTGGTCTTTGTGGTTGAATCTGTGTTTGAAATTGTTACAATTATCTGTATGTGTGGGGTACAGAGATGAGGTAATAGGCAAACACTATTATTGCACAAAGAGTGAGCCCATGCAATTTATTATATGACTTGTTAAGCACGTGTTTTCTCCTGAACTTATTTAGGCTTGACATAATAAAGGGGTTGAATACTTTTTGACTCGAGACATTTCAGGTTTTTATTATTTAATTAATTTCTAAAAATCAAACATGATTCCACTTTGACATTATGGGGTGTTGTGTGTAGGCCAGTGACACAACACATCTCAATTGAATCCAGAAATTCTAAATGTGGAAAAAGTCAAGGGTCGTGACTACTTTCTGAAGACACTGTATGTTTTCTACTTGGGTAGAACATTAATACCGCACCGGAAACCTAGATTTAGGGTTATATTGGATAGCACCCCTCCTCATCCTCACCACTATAGGAGCAGTACATTACAACAGTGTATCAGAATTCTCACACAGGTATGAATATCCCAGTTTTATGTTTTGTGTGGCACATCAGCATTATAGGGAATGTAAGGTCATCAACATTCTCTGAGCGGGACAAGCAGCAGAAAGCACACACGCAGTGATACAGCTATCTGTAGTGATGGGGGCGAGGGGGCAGAGGCCACATGAAAGGCTCTGACATGACTGTCTCCTCATCACTGATATTCTCTCTCTCTCTCTCTGCAGTATTATAATAACTTTGGTGACATCATTAAGGAGACTCTGAGCAGAACGCGGCAGATGGATAAGATAGAGAGTGCTCGCACGCTGGTGCTCTGTCTGCAACAGGTGGGCCAGGGTTGTTCTGACTCTACCCCTTCACCTCTTTTTATTCCGTCATATTTCAACCTTCCCTTTACCCTCCATGGCGCATTCCAACAACCCCCCCCCCCCCCCCCCCCCCTCAAAAACAAATGTATACATACAGTGCCAGTCAAAAGTTTGGACACATTTTCTACATTGTGGAATAATAGTGATGATATGAAAACTATGAAATAACACACATGGAATCATGTAGTAACCAAAAAAGTGTTATATTTGAGATTCTTAAAAGTAGCCACCCTCCACCAGTCCTATTTATAATCTACAAAGATTATACCGCATTTTCTTTCTTCCAAAAAATATATATGCTAATTGATAAAAATATATCTGAGTTTAACCATAATCTTTGTTATTTTTCTGTCTTTTCTGGTGGATTAAACTGAAATTGCAACCAACTTTCTATGGCTTGTTTTAAAAATAGCTATATTTTTTACATTTACATTTTCAAATAACCGAAAGTGAGAGATTGTAATCTGAAGGGGAAAAGACCATTCGTAAACACTAGGTCAGCCATTCTTACTAATCTGCCAGAGAACCAGTTTGGATGTAAGTATATCTTTTGTGTGACTGAAGCCTTTAGTGAGAGGTCTAATGCTTTAATATTTAATCATTTCTGCCGTCTGAATTCACATTCATTATATAAATATGCTCGTTTAATGTTGTCTGGCTTACCGTTCCAAATAAAATCTTTTTTTTTTTTTTGTACAAATAAATCAACTGGGATATGACTAGAGAGTTAACCAGGGTGATATTTTCCTTTCCCTGGTAGCAAGCGATTATTTATTTTGCTAACTTTGTATTAAAATGTATTGTAGGTCGGTCATTTCTGTCTTTTGTGATTTGAATACAGAGTATGTCCACTTCACCATCAGACCATTTTATTGGTAAACTACACAGTAATGTAAACGTTGGATTTTTTAGTAATCCAATACGTAATATAGTACATTTATCATAATTTGGTTATAATCCAGAATTGTTAGAATATTTTTTTTTTTTTCTTCCTCAAATGAAATCTATTGGGAGAAGGATATTTTGCATGCACTTTAAATCTGTATCCAAAATAATTATTGAGAAATAAATTAAATTGGGAAATGTGACATTTTGGCACTATCCAGGCCTCCAGGTTTTAGATATTATATTATCCAATAAAGGCCTGGTTAAGGCCTAATGGTAGATCCCACAGAGGAGGGAGGGGTGGCTTGTAGGCGATGCTCTTTTTGGCCTCACTCAGCATATGTGTTGTCCTTTAGTTGGCTGGCTAATGGATGGCAAATATCATTCAGGTCTAAATGAGGGAGAGATCTGAGTTTGATTAAATTGAGCTGATCGGATTTTAGTTGGATTTGATTTAACTGAGCTTATCTGAACTGAACTAAATTGAGTAAAGTACACTGAGTTAGATTCAGCTGACATGAATTGAACAAAACTGTGAACAAGTTGATCAGTGATGTCTCTTGTCACTTTTTCCTCAGTTGTTCCTGCGTCTGAAGCAGGAGCAGGACAGTGGAGTCACCTGTAGCTCAGGTGTCCAAACATTCAGCAGCATCAAGGAGCTGGCCAGACGCTTCTCTCTCACCTTTGGCTGGGACCAGACAAAGTCCAGAGAGTCCCTCACTCTGATCCATAGGTAGGTAAACACTACCCTCGTAACCTTGCATACATGCACACTCACGTCCCATTTTAATGTTATTCATCATGGTTTCCCAGGCCTCATTTCACCACACCAGTACTATGAGCATTTGTTTAAAATAATACTCAGAATAATTATACTAATAATAAAAATTTTAGCACATTTCCTACGCTCAATGCGCTCGTGTCATTCATTCACTTTTCCTCTCTCTGTGTGTGTGAAGGGACGGTATAGAGTTTGTTTTTCAGGGCTTTGTCCAGAGAGCAGAGAAGCCCTCTCCTCCGTACCTCTCCTACCTCACCATCCTCAGCGAGTTCTCCAGCAAGCTCCTCAGACCAGACAAAAAGATTGTGTAAGTGTGTGTTCTCTTCTCTGTATATGTATAACATGCTTAAAGGCCAAGTGCAGTCAAACGTTTGGACACACCTACTCATTCCAGGGTTTTTCCATATTTTCTACATTGTAGATTAAAAAACAAAAAAGTAAAGACATCAAAACTATGAAATAACACATGGAATTATGAAGAAACCAAAAAAGTTTTAAACAAATCAAAATATGAGATTTTTCAAAGTAGCCACCCTTTGCCTTGATGACAGCTTTGTACACTTTTGGCATTCTCTCAACCTTCATGAGTTAGTTACCTGGAATGCATTTCAATTAACACGTGTGCCTTGTTAATTTGTGGAATTTCTTAATGCGTTTGAGCCAATCAATTGTGTTGTGACAAGGTAGGGGTGGTATACAGAAGATAGCCCTATTTGGTAAAAGACCAAAGAACAGCACAAATAAGCCAAAAGAAACGACAGTCAATCTGCAAAATGTCAAGAACTTTGAAAAGTGTCTTCAAGTGCAGTCGCAAAAAAACAATCAAGCTCTATGATGAAACTGGTTCTCATGAGGACCGCCACATGAAAGGAAGACCCAGAGTTACCTCTGCTGCAGAGGATAAGTTAATTGGAGTTACCAACCTCAGAAATTGCAGCCCAAATAAATGATTCATAGTGTTCAAGTAACAGACACATCTCACCTTCAGCTGTTCAGAGGAGACCACGTGAATCAGGTTTATGGTTGAATTGCTACAAAGTAAACCAATAAGAATACTTGCTTTGGCCAAGAAACACAAGCAATGGACATTAGACAGGTGGAAATCTGTCTGATGTTTCAACATTTTTGGATGCAGAGTAGGTAAACAGATGATCTCCGCATGTGTGGTTCCCACCGTGAACCATGGAGGAGGAGCATGGCTGACACAGCATTCTGCAGCGATAAGCCATCCCATCTGGTTTGCGCTTAGTGGGGCTATCATTTGTTTTTCAACAGGACCAATGACCCAAAACACATGCTGCGTAAGGGCTATTTGACCAAGAAGGACAGTGCTGCATCAGATGACATTGGCCTCCACAATCACCCGACCTCAAGCCAATTGAGATGTTTTGGGATGAGTTGGACCGCAGAGTGAAGGAAAAGCAGCCAAGTGCTCAGCATATGTGGTAACTCCTTCAATACCATTGGAGAAGCATTCCTCATGAAGCTGGTTGAGAGAATGCAAAGTGTGCAAAGCTGTCAAAGGCAAATGGTGGCTACTTTGAAGAATCTAAAATATATTTTGATTCAACTTATTTTTTGGTTACTACATGATTCCATATGTGTTATTTCATAGTTTTGATGTATTTGCTATTATTCTACAATGTAGAAAATAGTACAAATAAAAACCCCTTGAATGAGCAGGTGTCCACATTTGACTGGTACTGTATATATTTCCACACGGGGGCTGGAATAATACTGTGAAACTGAAAATAATGCCTTTTTAGATCTGGTGATGTCACCAGGCAGTCCAGAACTCCATCCCACCAAAATAGTCTGACAGAGTTCCAAACCTGCTCTGTCATTAACAGCTAGTTTTCACTTTCTCTCCCCACTCAGACTACTCTGACAATCCTAGCAAAAGTTTTGCTTGAGAAATTGTTCTTTGCTAAGAAGCTATGTGTTTCTTTTTGACCATTATTAACTCAAAACAATCACAGTAAGGTACTTAATATTAACTCATTTCTGGTAACTACAGAGATAAAAATGGCTGCAATGGACCTTTTAAAGACTGTTTGTATGTCAGTGGACTAGCTTAAACCTGTCCCTCTCTCCCTCCAGTTACACCTACCTACAGAGGTACATAAGTGAACAGATCATCAGTAACAGAGAGGAGTGTTGGCTGCCACTCATCTACTACCGAGCCTCCTTATTGGCTACTGGGGCTGAGGGGGAAGATGCTGTGTCCTTCATCAGCTCTGATACGCTAAAGCAACCGTCTCTAGCCAATCGCTCACGCTCTCCCTCTGTCAGACACAGCCCGACTGCTGATGGTAGGTACTTTGATGATGTCAAGACAGGGACCTTCTGATCATGACTTCCATGAGTGATTGCACTGCTTTGTATAGGATTTATTCGATTGAGCAATGTATATTGTCTTTGATAGGAGACATGAGGTCCCCGTCTGCTCTTACCTCTACTGAGACCAAAGTAAGGAGGCTCCATAAGGCCAGCAGCAGTACAAGGTAGAAACCCTAACACAAACCCTGACTTTTAACACTTATCCCAACCCTAACCCTGAATTAAGTGGATTGGAGATGGAACTGATCCCAATTCTGGCCAAGTTTTTACTCCTTTCAAATACATTTCTTTCCGTTTTACAATGAATGATTGAAGGCAGTGTTTCCTTCTTCAATCATGTACAGATCAGTGACTGCCTCCCCAGGAAGGGATGCATTAAAAATAAAAAGCAATTCAAGCAGGGTTTCTTACCATAGAGTATAATGGTTCTATTAATTATATTTGTCTTTGACCCGGTCAGCCCAGAGGACAGGAAGCCAGAGGTTGAGCTTGGTCCCATCGCCAGGGAACCCCCGCCGACCATAGTGATATCAGAGGAGCCGTTCCACGCTAACGAGGAATTGGATGTGGACACTGTGGAGGTTGACCTGTGAACTGGAAGATGGATCGAATAAAATGAAAAAAGTCACATGCTTTGTAAACAAAAGGTGTATACTAACAGTGAAATGCTTAGTTACGGGACCTTCCCAACAATGCGGAGAGAGAGAAAATAGTGAAATAATAATAAATACACCAATGAGTAACGATAACTTGGGGTACCAGTACCGAGTCGATGTGTAGGTGTACGAGGTAACGATTTAAATATAACTAGGCAACACGATAACAGTAGCAGCAGCGTATGTGATGAGTCGATATAGAAATGGATGGGAGCAATATGACAAACATTATCACCTTTCCTATCAGAAAGGATGTGGTGGTAGTACCATATTGCTTATAACTCCCAATACCTATTGATATCTACACAGGTGGCTGGGGGTCGTGTCTGGTCAAGGATGGAATAAACACCCTTATACGCATCTTAGTTATCAAAAAGGGACAACGGTCTTGCTTCCTCTCCTTCATGGCTCTGATTTGAAAGAGGAAGAAAATAATATGGTGTATCCTTTCCCCCATCCAGATGTAGGAAAGGAGATGAGACATGGAGTATTTTTCTGTAATCTTATTTAAACCAACTGTCAAAATAGAACTGGCTCTTTGACAAAAGTTTTTTTTTTTTTTTTTTACAGCTTCCAGCCCATGTAGACAATTTGACAGTCTTCCTTAGAGAAGATGCTGTACCAATGGTAGGTTAAGACTAATTACCCAGTACCTCCATTGTCCTGGAATCAATTATGTGGTGCATTATGGATATAAGCTCTTTTTATTTGTATTGAAACCAATGTATCTGCTGGTGCTGTTATATTTCACTTCGCTCTTGGGAAAAGTCCCTCTAGATACGAAAGAATGACTCAATTGTTTATATCAACAGCTTTTAGGGAACGCTAGTGGGCTCGTTTTTACACTAAAAGCATATTCATGAAAATGCCAACTTAATAGCAAATGCTATTTTGATGATAAAATAAGCATATTGTGTGTATAAGAGGTTAGGGTCAGATGTGCCCTAGCTAGGTGATTGTGTTATGGATTAGATCTCACCTACGTTATTGAAACACACCACTGTTTATTTGTTGTTCTAATGGTAGATTTTTACACAACAGTGTGCTCTGGAAAGGTGTGTGTGGTCATAGTAGCTGATCAGACCTGTTTTAATTGACTTGTCATTGGAAATAGTACCATCAATAAATATCACTCACACAAAATGCTCTTGCTTCTTTCCATGAAGAAATGCCACAATCTTTTTCATTCTTTAATTGAACAAAACATACATTTTACTTCCTGTATTAAAGTACTTTGTCAGATATTTAAAAACATCTGACCACCTATTTTGCAACACAGCAAGCACAAAACAAATATTTACAGTTTATTTCAAATTTATAACTCCATCTCACACACAAAAAAAAGCATGACACAGAATATGTTATACTGATGAACTCTATTGTACAGTTAGACAGTCTGTGCCTTGCCAGACATTTGGACTGAGCTCAAGCACTCTACTACCCTGCCCCTCCCAGCAGGTAGACCGTACCACCTTTTTTACTTTGCAATCGGACCAGAAACGACTCAATATGGTTCATATCTCTGGAATGTTGAATTAGCCAATTCCTAAGAATGAGTAACAAAACAATGTTTGTCATTGATGTGGGATATGAACTTAATAATTCAAGTGTGCTGCAGTGGCTCTTGTCTAATGGTTACCAAAATTTCATGCTGTGATCGACCCACCTAAAAGTCTCTCGGATCTCCTAAATGTTTTACGCTTCAAGGCCCCCTGAATTGCCTCGCGAGCCACCACATAACAAAAAGTGTTGAGCCAGGACCCAGTAGGAACCAGCATTTAAACATTAAGGTATGTTTAACACCACTGCTAAGATGATGGCAGCACCTTTCTTATCACTGTTGCAACAATGTGTTTGTCACTTAACTGAGTAAAGAAAGAAAAGGCAAAACGTGAGGCGGTTTTGAGGCCATGGACTGAA
The DNA here is from genome assembly GCF_013265735.2 of Oncorhynchus mykiss. Classification (NCBI taxonomy): domain Eukaryota; kingdom Metazoa; phylum Chordata; class Actinopteri; order Salmoniformes; family Salmonidae; genus Oncorhynchus; species Oncorhynchus mykiss. The sequence continues at coordinate 4,561,440 of NC_048586.1, read as the reverse complement.
GTGTCCTCTACTTAAAGGTAAGAGCTGGTAACGGCACCTGCATCGTTTGGCAGATCAAGATGCTACTTCCCCCTCTGACTAGAGTCTGGTGGGCGTTTCCTGTTCCTGTGGCTGCCAGCTTCCACTAAGTAACCGTGTGATGTTTGTCCTGTAGTTTGGTAGCGCTTGTTTTCATCCCTAGTTTGACAAGTGTCTGGTTCAGAGTTAGCCGTTTGACCGTCACTCACTACTGTGTGATCGTATCTGTACCATTGTTTAGTGTGAACGTTTGTGGTTCTGGTTTGGCGTTCAACTGCTCAATGTCCTGTATCCCGTAGCCGCTTCTTCTCCCTGTTTTGTTGGTCTCCCAGTGCTAGTTATTCAAAGTCGTCCTCATCCAAGTCCAGATTGCAGTGAGGGTTGGGGATCTCAAAGAAATGTCTCTCCTCTGTCCTCAGACACAATTCACTGGAGATGTGACTCAGAGCATTGTCATACCTACAGGGAATATATGAGCGAGAGAGAAGTTCTTCCAACATTGAAACAAAACATTGAAACAACATTTGTACCTTTATTTAACCAGGTAGGCCAGTTGAACAAGTTCTTATTTACAACTACGACCTGGCCAAGATAAAGCAAAGCGACAAACACAGTTACACATGGGATAAACAAACGTACAGTCAATATACAGTGTGTGCAAATGTAGTAAGATTAGGGAGGTAAGGCAATAAATAGGCCTTAGTGGCAAATTAATTACAATTTAGCATTAACACTGGCGTGATTGGGGTGCAAAAACAATATGGGGATGAGGTAGTTGGGGGGGCTATTTACAGATGGGCTGTGTACAGGTGCAGTGATTGGTAAGCTGCTCTGACAGCTGATGCTTAAAGTTAGTGAGGGACCTATAAGTATCCAGCTTCAGTGATTTTTTATTTTTTTGCAATTCGTTCATCATTGGCAGCAGAGAACTGGAAGGAAAGGCGGCCAAAGGAAGTGTTGGCTTTGGAGATGACAAGTGAAATTTTCCTGCGTGTGCTACGGGTGGGTGTTGCTATGGTGACCAGTGAGCTGAGATAAGGCGGGGTTTTACCTAGCAAAGACTTATAGATGACCTGGAGACAGTGGGTTTGGCAACGAATATGAAGCGAGGGCCAACTAACGAGAGCATACAGGTCGCAATGGTGGGTAGTACATGGGACAAAATGGATGGCACTGTGATAGACTACATCCAATTTGCTGAGTAGAGTGTTGGAAGCTATTTTGTAAATTACATCGTCGAGGATAGGTAGGATAGTCAATTTTACAAGGGTACGTTTAGCAGCATAAGTGAGGGAGGCTTTGTTGCGAAATAGGAAGTCGATTCTAGATTGAATTTTGGATTGGAGATGCTTACTGTGAGTCTGGAAGGAGAGTCTACAGTCTAACCAGACAGTTAGGTATTTGTAGTTGTCCACATATTCTAAGTCAACCGTCCAGAGTAGTGATGCTAGACGGGCGGGCGGGCGCAGGCACTTAGTTTTACTTGCAGTTGGAGGCCACGGAGTTAGAGTTGTATGGCATTGAAGATTGTCTGGAGGTTTGTTATCACAGTGTCCAAAGAAGGGCCAGAAGTATACAGAATGGTGTCATCTGCATAGAGGTGGATCAGAGAATCACCAGCAGCAAGAGCGACATCATTGATATATTCAGAGAAAAGAGTCGGCCCGAGAATTACGGCACCCCCGTAAACAAGGCGAGGCAATCATTTGAGAAACCAAGGCTGTTGAGTCTGCCGATTTAAGAATGCAGTGATTGACAGTCAAAAGCCTTGGCCAGGTCGATGAAGATGGCGGTTATGATATCGTTTAGGACCTTGAGCGTGGCTGAGGTGCACCCATGACCAGCTCGGAATCCAGATTGCATAGTGGAGAAGGTACGGTGGGATTTGAAATGGTCAGTGATCTGTTATCTTGGCTTTCAAAGACTTTAGAAAGGTAGGATATCTGGATTTGGGTGAAGGAGAAGTGGGGGAAGCTTGGGCAAATTGCTGTGTGTGTGTGTGGGGTGGGATGCAGAGCTGTTGGCCAGGGTAGGGGTAGCCACGTGGAAAGTATCTACATGAGACAGGACAAAAAGTGGTACAGTAGATATGCAGGGATCAACTCCATGGAGGAGCATCATTCAAGAGATGAACAGGTGAGGACAACAACAACAGGAGGGAAAATACTGATGGTGAAGAGTTCCACAGAGTGCTGAGGAAGGGATTGGTTTTGAAACAGCTGCCTTATCAATTCCACATCAGCCTGTAGCCCCTACCTACCTCCCTATGTCCTAGGTGTTGAAAGAACAGTGTAGAAAGAGTGTAGTTATGGCAAAAAATACACCCAAGCTTATCAGAGGACACGGTAGAGTGCTTACCATGTACCTACCCACTACTACCTATCCAATCATTTTAGAAATGTACCTAGAGGCTAGGGGTGGAATTGGAACTGAGCGAGCATGGAGGAGTGAAGGAGTGAGAGAGAGCCTACACCCTGAGGATAGACAGACACCCTGGTCTCTTACCTGGCCAGGCAAAGCAGCCTCTCCCTCATCCTACCCAGCTTGTCTTTAGAAGTCTGTGGTGTTCCTAAAACCACCACACAATTGCCTGTTAACAGCCTGGTCCCTCACACTGGCCCCCCTATAATCATTCTACGCAATCCTCCTGAAGTCAAGCCATAACAAAGAAACACTTGGCATACATATCATCTACAGTGATGATCTAACCCTGGCTTTCCTACTGCAGAATAGGTCAAAGGACAAATTATCCTTCAGGACAGCAGTCAGTCCTCTAACCAACTGAACTCAACTATTGACTTTCTCCTCTACAGAAACAGATGAGAGATTTGTCATTAAATCAACAAGAGGCTTTCTGCGAACCTGTCCAGTAAACTATAGAACACTGGTTGAGTGTAGTCAGTCCGTCCGTCTTACCCGTCGTTGTACTGATCAGTAGTAGTCTCCTCGGCAACCAGGATATCGTACTCCTCCGCTGCATATTTTTCCCAGTCCGAGATCTCTTGGCCCTCTGTCTCAGCCTCCTTACAAAAGACAACCAACAAAACTCCATTATCCATCATCCCCCACGGCCTCAGGCCCTGAGGTCATATGTCATCCCTGCGCAATAATAACATCCTGTCGTAGTCAATAGTTACCCTTACAACAGAGAAGGGGTCTTTCTGCTCGTGGTCCAGATATTTCTCGATGTTGAAGAAGGTGTCATAGAAGATGTGAGACAACTTACACTGCTTCAGGTCCCGTAGGGTGATCTTTCCTGGGCAGAATAGAAATCTCATTTTTTTTATGCCCAATTCAGCTGCTTTTCAAGATTTAGTGGTGCTCCAAAACTAGGTCAAATAAATGTCATACCTGAGCTGAGCTTAATTTAGTTTACCTGGTACATTGGAACCAATACTGTAGTTTATTTTTTCTCAAAATTAATCAAACACCTCAAACATGTTCAGTTGTAGTTTAGTTGTGGCATACAGTATGTGTTTTTCACCCAGGTCAGGGAAGGTGTTAGCAAATTTACTAAAGCTTCGGTCTAAAAATGCTACGCGCTGGAACTTACAGCTTCTTGTGACATCAAACTAGGCTAGCATTCATAGTCGTGTGCTGGAGTACCAACTCCGGACCACACACAGTGCATTCGGAAAGTATTCAGACCCCTTCCCTTTTCCCACATTGTTATATTACAGCCATATTGTAAAATCCTCAGTATACACACAATACCCCATAATGACGAAGCGAAAACAGGTTTAGCATTTTTGCAAATGTATTACAAGTAAAAAACATACCTTATTTACTTAAATATTCAGCCCCTTTGCTATGAGACTCAAAATTGAGCTCCGGTGCATCCTATTTCCATTGATCATCCATGAGATTTTTCTACAACTTGGAGTCCACCTGTGGTAAATTCAATTGATTGGACACGATTTGGAAAGGCACACACCTGTCTATATAAAAAGGTCCCAGTTGAAAGTGCATGTCAGAGCAAAAACCAAGCTTTGGAGGTTGAAGGAATTGTCCTAAGAGCTCCGAGACAGATCTGGGGAAGGGAACTAAAAAAGTCTGCAGCATTGAAGGGCCTCAAGAACGCAGTGGCCTTCATAATTCTTAAATGGAAGAAGTTTGGAACCACCAAGACTCTTCCTAGAGCTGGCCGCCCGGCCAAACCGAGCAATCGGGGGAGAAGGGCCTTAGTCAGGGAGATGACCAAGAACCTGATGGTCACTCTGACAGCGCTCCAGAGTTCCTCTGTGGAGATGGGAGAACCTTCCAGAAGGACAACCATCTCTGCAGCACTCCAACAAGAACTTTGTCGTAGATTGGCCAGACGGAAGCCACTACTCAGTAAAAAGGCACATGGCAGCCCAACCTAAATACTCTAAGACCATGAGAAACAAGATTCTTAGGTATGATGAAAACAATATTGAACTCTTCGGCCTGAATGCCAAGTGTCGCATCTGGAGGAAACCTGGCACCATCCCTACGGTGAAGGATGGTGGTGGCAGCATGCTGCGGGGATGTTTTTCAGCGGCAGGGACTGAGAGACTAGTGAGGATCGAGGGAAAGATTAACGGAGCAAAGTACAGAGAGATCCTTGATAAAAATCTGGACCTCAGACTGGAGTGAAGGTTTACCTTCCAACAGGACAACTACCCTAAGCACACAGCCAAGAGTGGCTTCGGGACAAGTCTCTGAAAGTCCTTGAGTGAACCAGCCCGGTCTTGAACCCGATAGAACATCTTTGGAGAGACCTGAAAATAGCTGTGCAGCTTCTCTCCCCATCCAACCTGACCGAGCTTGAGAGGATCTGCAGAGAAGAATGGGAGAAACTGCCCAAATACAGGTGTGCGAAGCTTGTAACGTCATACCCAAGAAGACTCGAGGCTGTAATCGCTGCCAAAGGTGCTTAAACAAAGTACAGAGTAAAGGGTCTGAAGACTTATGTAAATGTGATATTTAATTTAACTTTTTTATTTATCTTCTAACATTTGTAAAAACCTGTTATTCCTTTGTCATTATGGGGTATTGTGTGTAGATTGAGAGGGGACGGGGGGGACGGGACAATTTAATACATTTTAGAATGAGACTAATGTTACAAAATGTGGAAAACGTAAGGTGTCTAAATACCCCTGGCAACGTGGCTGTGAATCGGCCCGTCTCATCTGTCTGTCCCTCTACATGCAGCTCTTTCTCTCATTTCTGACGGTGCTGTCAAATAAATTGTAAATACGTAAAGAGGTTGGAACCCTTTGATTAGTCCGTCTTTCAATCAGCGCAGGAATGTATCACTATTTGTAGCAGTTTCTGTGATGTACTGGTGTGTGTGCATGCTAGCTCTTTACTTCATTACTAACACGTATGTATTGTCTGCATGTCACGATGAAACAATTTTATAATTTGCGTTTAGGTGTCTGACCCTCGACCTCCGGCTTGACCAGGTCGAGCATCTGACAGAGACAGTCCTCGAAGGGCAGGGGCTCGATTGCCATGGTCTCCAACTTCACACACTGCTCCTCATAGAAATACTCCAGCTCGTACATAGACAACACACCGTCCCCATCCAGGTCCATACACCGGAACCAGTACTCTATACTGTGGAGGGAGAAAGAGACAGGATAGAGACACAGGATAGAGTGGTATCACCAACAAGTCAGTACTCCATATGGAGAGGGGTGGGCGACTATTTTGTTTCCAATGTGAGACTGGTGTTACTGTGTGTAGTACCTGGTGTCAGTCTTCTTGTCTTCTTCGGAGATGAGGAACCAGACAAAGTCAGCGTAGCTCAGCCTGCCGTCTTTACGCAGACGTCTATCCCTGTGACGAGAGAGATGGTAGGGCAACACTCAAACACGCCACTCCAACTTCACCTTCAATTCTATCAAAGTTAATTTGCAGGGAATATTTGTTTATTTCTAGCAAATAGCAACACAGAGCTTTAAACAATAATAGATGAAATGTTTATCTAAGGAAAAACACACAGGGGACCCAAGCCAACCTCAACTCAGTGAAAGGAGTCGATGTGGAACGTCATAACAGCCATTCATTAGTTCATGTCTCTTACCTGGTAACTGTCCCAGAAAATATTCTTTCAATCATCTTGTGGGAGATAGCTGGACAAAACAGGAGAAAAAAGTTTTTTTTTTTACAAACTACGCAAGATAACAATGTGATGCGAGTTACTGTGTACAAGGTCTTTCGTTATAGATGTGATCCAGTCACAGATCATAAATCCAGCTCATTGGGAAGTAAAGTGAATGATGTAACTGTTAACCTCTCCTTTATCTTTTCCATACAATAAATACAGTGATTCTGCTTGTAGGGGAGATCTACAGGACTAATAAATGGAGCCAGACATGGCGTCATCCAATTCAACCAAGACATTCATTTGGGGGGTGGGTGGGTGGACGAGTTAGGCCTATTGCCCCATTGATCTTCCTTTCCTGTTTCCTTCATGACCAGGAACATATGGAGTGGTGTGTGGGAGCAAAAGCACTTGGACTCCACTTGAACATTAAGGTTGCCTTGGTAATCCTCTCTCTCTCTCTCTGTGCGTGTGTGCGTGTGTGCGTACACACACCCCTTCGTCTTTGTGTCGGACCAGAGGGGTATGTCACGAAGCTAGCGCTTTCCAACTCAACGGTTATCCTTAATTCAGAATTTAGTTTGAACTCTCTATATCCCGCTACGTGACATACACCTTAGCTCTCTTTTAACTATGTTGAGGTCGTGTGTGTGTGTTTCTGTGTACCTTGGTCGTTGTGTCGGGCCAGGTCTCTCTGGTCTATGTATAGGTCATGGTCTGTGTCCAGCTCCCAGAACTTGCAGTAGATGACGTAGAAATGTTCGTAGGAGAAGAACTCTGTTAGCTGGTTCACGTCCTCCTCCTGCTCTAGCAGGGCCACGTTCTGTTGGACCAATCAATTCATCAACCAACCAGCCAAATCAAATCACTGGTGACTTAGCACTTTTAACAGAAATAGTGATGAGGAAAAAAGCTGCCTTGATGGGGGAAAAAAAATTGGAGGAAGTAGACTCGACAAGAGGGTGGGCCCCATCTTCATCCGACTCACAGCACTACTGTAGATGTGACAACTGATCAGTTCCACCTCAAAGCTCCCTTCCTACCTGGAGAAAGCTGCTTTTCCTGAGCTCTGAACAGCTGATCCTGCCTGACCATGACCTGTTCACATTGTAGAATATCCTCTGGGCAACCTGCAGACAACACACAGCTTTAATAGCCTCCAGAACACTCAAAAGATCACTTCAACTCATCCACAGACACAGAAAAAAATCTGTATATGACAAAAAGGCTTCAGAGTCAGTCACGATAGGACACATTTGATATTACATTCAACATCACACGCTAACTTCTGTAGACATACCAAGTGGTATGGATTAAAAAATGCCAAAATGTCTTTTGGTGTGGTATGTATAATGACTTACTGTGGTGATGTAGCGTGAGTGGAAGTCGGACGCCTCCTTCAGGAAGGCCAGGCCTGCGTGAGAGTTCACCACATCCTGAACAACACAGACAGGAGGTTAATAACATTTACAACAAGGCTGGGGAGAGGTCCAGAGGACTAACTGGGCCTTGCCACAAGACAAGCGCCAGAGAGACAATCAAACATACAACAGTATGTCAAATCACTCTCTGGGGACTCTGGGGAGTTAGTAGCAGAAAGACAGACACCATTTTCTGCTCTGCCTGTTGGAGAGATGTTGAAAGGGCTTGACTAGCTCAAACACCATATTCAAGATGTATTGGAACTTCAAAAAGGTGGCCTAATGTCAAGCAGCGCCCATCCATATAGCCGCTCCATCTGTTGTGTAGATCCAGCTATGCATTAGGAGAAATACGCAGACCGCAATGGCAGATGAATGGGAAGAATCTAAATTGGGAGGACAATTGAATTGCACTTTTGAAGTATGAAAGCATCTAACAGACTCTTATCCCTTTAAATGGCCGGCATGAGTAGGGGACATCGTGGAGACATTGAGACCATGGAAACAATAGGAGACGAATGGGAGAAGAGGCCTGCTCTGTTATATAGCTGCTCATATTCTCCATGCTGGACCACCACACACAGATTCTTTCATGTGGTGACTGGTGAGCTGAATCTCCAATGAACTGTACTTTTATCCAAGCCATGAAAATCACTCATGCCCCCTGTCGTTTTTTTAACCCCTCTCTGTCAGATGGGTGAAAGGAACTAAACGTTGATGTAAATGCGAAGGCAGCAGTGAAATTAAAATAGCTTTATTTTGAGGCAGACTGCGGTGCGCCCACTCCTCCCTCTTAACCCTTCCTGTGAGAAATTAAATAATAGAAAAATCCATAAATCACCAGGGTGAGGAAACTGCCGGGGACAGTCACATCTACTCGGCGCCAATCCTTCCTTCATTCATCACAACAGTCAGAGCCCATTCGCCCCGGCGTCGCAATACAAATTAAACGGTGAGTGTCAGAAGGCAGCTCCTCCCGGTATGCTAACGGGTGTTTTGTCACGGCCCAGACGGTTCTGCCAGCATGAATATAAATCAGCCCAATTTGGGGCAGATACGGTACACCACCAGGTAGGTAGGCAGACAGCAGGGTTTACGTTAGCCAGTAATTGACAATTTTTGGCCGATCCTGTCATACACTCCGATTTGGCACTTTTGCACCATTCTCTCACTCTTGCATGCATGCATGCATCTGCTGCTGAGGAGAGAGCGAGAGACGAGGCTATTGTTGATTGCTACGATGGACTTTCTCATTTAATTAAAACAAAAGTTTGAGAGTATGCTTATAGTGTAAAGTTTACAAGGGGAATGTCCTCTGCATGGAAATGTTTTAATATCATCTCAAAGATGAGAAGAAGGTTGGCGAGAACAAATGCAGGCTACTGTACAACTCGCTATTCAGGTAGGATGCTTTTGGAACTTTACATTTTTTATTATATCATTATTGTAGGCATTTTAATTCATCTAAACAAGTTATTTAAATATTCAAAATATGTTAGGTTTCATTCTGTTGAGACATGTGTGTGCTAAATTAACTAAGATCTGTCATTTTAATTGTGTGCGCCCATATTTAAGGTAAGTTATAATATAGACCTGTTGTAAAATAAATATCATTAGCCTATTGCTTTCATTTGTTGGGTAAGGTAGGCACTAGCCTGTCTTGGTAATTGCTGCAATATAGCCTGTTCAAAACTTTTGTAAAGTTTTAAACCAGTTCGCAAATGTTTTGTTTCATTCTGTTGAGCCATTTTCTCTGGCCAAATTAAGTTTAATCTAATGTTGTGTTTGCCGCAATATAATATTCTGCTAGTATTTTCCCTAGAAACAATGGCTTGACTTGCTTTTGATATTACCTTAATAAAGTTTAGAAACTTTTGGAGCAGTGTGGTTAATGGCCTACTGTACTGCAGGCCTATGATGTGAAGGCAGTGCACACCGGCACTCCAACTGACTCCGACAGTTGAATGAGGTGAGGAAGAATATTTAAAGCCTACCAGTTACTCATATAATGTAACAATATAAAACATATTCTGATCGAAAATGCCCCCTTCTGTACTGTACGCCTATAGACGCAGTAGTATCTGACAAGGATAAATAAATATATGTTGGTGTCTTAACATGCCTCCGGCAAATCGCCTAAGCTTCTCTTACTTTGTGTGTGTGTGTGTGTGTGTGTGTGTGTGTGTGTGTGTGTGTGTGTGTGTACACGTGTATACAGTGGGGAGAACAAGTATTTGATAACCTGCAAAATCGGCAGTGTTTCCTACTTACAAAGCATGTAGAGGTCTGTAATTTTTATCATAGGTAGACTTCAACTGTGAGAGACGGAAAATCACATTGTATGATTTTTAAGTAATTAATTTGCATTTTATTGCATGACATAAGTATTTGATGCATCAGAAAAGCAGAACATAATATTTGGTACTTCTCAATTACAGAGATCATACGTTTCCTGTAGTTCTTGACTAGGTTTGCACACACTGCAGCATGGATTTTGGCTCACTCCTCCATACAGACCTTCTCCAGATCCTTCAGGTCTAGGGGCTGTCGCTGGGCAATACAGACTTTCAGCTCCCTCCAAAGATTTTCTATTGAGTTCAGATCTGGAGACTGGCTAGGCCACTCCAGGGCCTTGAGATTCTTCTTACGGAGCCACTCCTTAGTTGCCCTGGCTGTGTGTTTCGGGTCGACCCATCTTCAATGCTCTTAATGAGGGAAGGAGGTTGTTTGCCAAGATCTCACGATACATGGCCCCATCCATCCTCCCCTCAATACGGTGCAGTCGTCCTGTCCCCTTTGCAGAAAAGCATCCCCAAAGAATGATGTTTCCACCTCCATGCTTCACGGTTGGGATGGTGTTCTTGGGGTTGTACTCCTCCTTCTTCCTCCAAACACGGCGAGTGGAGTTTAGACCAAAAAGCTCTATTTTTGTCTCATCAGACCACATGACCTTTTCCCATTCCTCCTCTGGATCATCCAGATGGTCATTGGCAAACTTCAGACGGGCCTGGACATGCGCTGGCTTGAGAAGGGGGATCTTGCGTGCGCTGCAGGATTTTAATCCATGACGGGCGTAGTGTTTTTCTTTGAGACTGTGGTCCCAGCTCTCTTCAGGTCATTGACCAGGTCCTGCCGTGTAGTTCTGGGATGATCCCTCACCTTCCTCGTGATCATCGATGCCCCACGAGGTGAGATCTTGCATGGAGCCCCAGACCGAGGGTGATTGACCGTCATCTTGAACTTCTTCCATTTTCTAATAATTGCGCCAACAGTTGTTGCCTTCTCACCAAGCTGCTTGCCTATTGTCCTGTAGCCCATCCCAGCCTTGTGAGGGTCTACAATTTTATCCCTGATGTCCTTACACAGCTCTCTGGTCTTGGCCATTGTGGAGAGTTTGGAGTCTGTTTGATTGAGTGTGTGGACAGGTGTCTTCTATACAGGTAACGAGTTCAAACAGGTGCAGCTAATACAGGTAATGAGTGGAGAACAGGAGGGCTTCTTAAAAAAAACTAACAGGTCTGTGAGAGCCGGAAATCTTACTGGTTGGTAAGTGATCAAATACTTTTATATTTGAGATTCTTCAATGTACCCACTCTTTGCCTTGCTGACAACTTTGCACCCTCTTGGCATTCTCTCAACCAGCTGGATGAGATAGTCATCTGGATTGGATTTCAATTAACAGGTGTGCCTTAATGCGTTTGAGACAATCAGCTGTGTTGTGACAAGATAGGGTTGGTATACAGAAAATAGCTCTATTTGGTAAAAGACCAAGTCCATATTATGGCAAGAACAGTTCAAATAAGCAAAGAGAAACGACAGTCCATTGCCTGAATCAGGCCTTCATGGTCGATTTGTTGCAAAGAAACCACAACTAAAGGACACCAATAAGAAGAGACTTGCTTGGGCCAAGAAACACGAGCAATGCACATTAGACCACTAGAAATCTGTCCTTTGTTCTAATGAGCTCAAATTTGAGATTTTTGGTTCCTGGTCACTTGTCAGGTGCCAGAAAACCCTTGCAGACAGGCTATCCCCGGAAATGGCCAGCACAGCACAGCCCTACACAAATGGCCAGCACAGCAATGCTCAACTCAGGGATGTGATTGGTACAATTTATTTGTTATAAAGGGTATAAATAGAATAAATACAAGGTACAGTTACTTCTCTGATAAATCTACACTGAACAAACAGTAAAATATTTTAAATTGTTGCATTTTATAAGTTACAGTTCATATAAGGAGATCGGTCAATTGAAATGAATTCATTAGACCCTAATCTATGGATTTCACATGACTGGGAATACAGATATGCATCTTTTGGTCACAGATAGTTAAAAAAGGTAGGGGCATGGATCAGAAAACCAGTCAGTATCAAGTGTGAACACCATTTGCCTCATGCAGAGAGACATGTCCTTTGAATAGAATTGATCAAGCTGTTGATTGTGGCCTGTGTAATGTGGTCCCACTCCTCTTCAATGGCTGTCCGAAGTTAATACAGAGCATCCCAAACATGCTCAATGGGTGATTATGTCTGAGTATGCAGGCTATGGAAGAACTGGGACATTTTCAGCTTCCAGGAATTGCGTACAGATTCTTGCAACATGGAGCCGTGCATTATCATGCTTAAACATGAGGTGATGCCGGCGGATGAATGGCACAGCAATGGGCTTCAGGATCTCGTCAAGGTATTTATGTGCATTCAAATTGTCATCAATAAAATGCAATCGTGTTGGTTGTCCGTAGCTTATGCCTGCCCATACCGCCACCATGGGGCACGCTGTTCACAACATTGACATCAGCATACCGTTCGCCCACACACTGCCATCTGCCCGGTACAGTTGAAACTGGGATTCATCCGTGAATTGCACACTTCTCCAGTGTGCCAGTGGCCATCGAAGCTGAGCATTTGCCCACTGAAGTCGGTTCCAATGCGGAACTGCAGTCAAGTCAAGACAACGATGAAGACGACGAGCACGCAGATTAGTTTCCCTGCAGCAGTTTCTGACAGTTTATGCAGAAATTCTTTAGTTGTGCAAACCCACAGTTTCACTAGCTGCCCGGTTGGCTGGTCTCAGACAATCCTGCAGGTGAAGAAGCTGGGATGTGGAGGTCCTGGCCTGGCCTGGTTCTATATCATCTGCGGTGTTGAGGCCGGTTGGACGTACTACCAAATTCTCTAAAACGATATTGAAGTCAGCTTATGGTAGAGAAATTAACATAAAATTCTCTAGCAACAGCTGTGGTGGACATTCCAGCAGTCAGTATGCCAATTGTGGCAGGTAACCTAGTGGTTAGAGAGTTGGGCCAGTAACCGAAAGGTTGCTAGATCGAATCCCCGAGCTGACAAGGTAAAAATCTGTCGTTCAGTTTGTTCTGAACAAGAATTTGTTCTTAACTGACTTGCCTAGTTAAATAAAAAGGTTTAAAAAAAATAATAATTGCATGCTTCCTCAAAACCGGAGACATCTGTGGCATTGTGTTGTGCAACATCCACCTGTGTAATGACCATGCCGTTTAAGCTTCTTAATATGCCACACCTGCCAGGTGGATGAATTATCGTGGTAAAGAAGAAATGCTCACTAACTGGGATGTAAACAAATTTGTGCATAAAATGTGAGCGAATTATGCTTTTTGTGTGTAGGGAACATTTCTGGGATCTCTTATTTCAGCTCATGGGACCTACACCTTAAATATTGGTTTATATTTCTGTTCAGTATGAAACACCACTGAATGAAGTCCTCATGTTAACTCTACCACTGGCCCAAAATACCCCTCTCCCCCTGCCCTGCCCCAAAGAACCCCCCCCTTGCTTCTCTTCCTAGTAATACGCTGCTGCCCAGCACTTATCCCCAAACTAGAATCCCACTCTCTCTCCCCGGATGGCTGTGTGTGTGGTGTTTCTGTACCTGCAGGAATGGAATAAAGTCCTCTTGTTCCAGGTAATTACAGCCAGGTTTGGCCAAGAGGTGTACAAACTTAGACACATCGTCATGACAGGTCTGCAGCATTCTGGGAAGGAAAGAGGGAACATATGGTTTCAGGGTTTTTCAGGGTCTCGCTCTCTCCCTATTTTTTCTCTCCATCAGAGAACACTTCAGAGCGAGTCTGAAATCATTCACCTCTGAAGTGGCAGTGCGGGTTAATACATTCTGAAATTAGGATTCTGAAATGACGCTGGGTCAGGCTCAGAGTGTTACAGCAGTGATGATGACATAATGGAACTTTCTTTTTTGAACCCCCTCAGAGCCATGAGGTAATGTCAGAGGCCATTCCACTCCAATTCTCTAGAGACTCACACATTATTAAAACAGTACGCTTACAACACACAACCAAGAGAACAGTCTAGTAGAGTACAGTACATCTTACTTTACCCAAGAGAAACACAGTGCCTTCGGAAAGTATTCAGACCCATTTACTTTTTCCACATTTGTGACACCACCTGGATTCGGTCTTATGCAGCAACATTTGAAATTCTGTTTTTTACATTGGATAAAAGTAGAGACTCAGAACTACAAAATGGTATATCATACACTCCATTTGAGGAATGAATGGGAAAGTAATTCTGCTTTGAAAGTTGATCAATTTATAAATTCACTTTTGAGAAAACCGTATTTCAATGTTTTGGTTCTACTATGAAGAACCCTTCATTGTCTACACCCATTCAGCATTGTTCACACCCTCTTAAGCCATAGCCCCACCCATCTCTTTAAGGGTTGAGCCGAGCGTTCTGTACTAACTTGCCAGCTACTTCCAGACACCTAAGGGAGAGAGAACAGCTCACTGAACATTACTCGGCATAGCAGAGCTGGTTAGGCGGTTATGTTATCCAGAGCTTTGGTGACTGCAACTGTGCTGTCAGATTGTCCTTTCGTAAATACAGAGTGTTTCGCGTTCTGAGTGCACACACTGGACGCTCTGGCCAATAAGTAGGGTTGATCTGAAAGCTGTGACCTCACAACTACAGTCAAGCACCCAAGCTACCTGGCTAACATTGGCTAGCTACTTCCAGACACATAATGAGAGAACACCCCACTCGGACCATATTACTCACCCTAGCAGAGCTGGTTAGGCTGTTTTCATGTTATCCAGAGCATTGGTGACTGTAACTGTGCTGCTGGCAACAATTGAATTACGCTTTGTTGATGTTTACTGACACCGGACATATGCAACAGGTGGTGAGCGTTCAACAATTCATCAGTTATTCTGCACTCTGGCACGCTAAAACAAGATTATTTTGTTAAGAAATTTAGCTAGATAGACAATGAATCCCAACGCATAACGTAACGTTAGTTAGGGAGCAAGCCAACAGTACACGAACTTGAAATGAAAATACTGTGTCAAAATTAGAAACGCGTAATATCTGAAAATGAAGCTAGCTAGACTATCTTACCCTTGGTCTAAAATCAGAGTAGATAGCCAGAGCGAGTTTACCAGCTAGTGGGTCTATCAACAGTTGCAGTGAAATGACAGTTTTTTTTAAAGACATCTATCTAGCTAGCTAAACAATGGACCATCAAATTCAATTTTATTGGTCACATACACATGGTTAGTAGATGTTAATGCGAGTGTAGCGAAATGTGTGACCGTGCAGTAATTTAACAATTTCACAACAACTACCTTATACACACACACACACAAGTGTAAAGGATGAATAAGAGTATGTACATATAAATATATGGATGAGCGATGGCCGTGCGGCATAGGCAAGATGCAGTAAACATTATATAAAGTGGCATTGTTTAAAGTGACTGAACTGTAATAAATTTATTACATCCAATTTTGTATTATTAAAGTGGCTTGAGATTTGAATCAGCATGTTGGCAGCAGCCAGTCAATGTTAGTGACGGCTGTTCAACAGTCTGATGGCCTTGAGATAAAAGCTGTTTTTCAGTCTCTCGGTCCCAGCTATGATGCACCTGTACTGACCTCACCTTCTGGATGAGAGCGGGTGAACAGGCAGTGGATCGGGTGGTTGTTGTCCTTGATGATCTTTTTGGCCTTCCTGTGACATCGGGTGATGTAGGTGTCCTGAAGGGCAGGTAGTTTACCCCCGGTGATGCGTTGTGCAGACCTCACTACTCTCTGGAGAGCCTTACAGTTGGGTGCGGAGCAGTTGCCATACCAGGCGGTGATACAACCCGACATGATGCTGTCAATTGTGCATCTGTAAAGGTTTGTGAGTGTTTTCGGTGACAAGCCAAATTTCTTCAGCCTCCTAAGGTTGAAGAGGCACTGATGCACCTTCTTCACCACGCTGTCTGTGTGAGTGGACCATTTCAGTTGGTCCATGATGTGTACGCCGATGAACTTAAAACGTTCCACAGATGGGGTGCTCCCTCTGCTGTTTCCTGAAGTCCACAATCATCTCCTTTGTTTTGTTTACGTTGAGTGTGAGGTTATTTTCCTGACACCACACTCAGAGGGCCCTCACCTCCTCCCTGTAGGCCATCTCGTCGTTGCTGGTAATCAAGCCTACCACTGTAGTGTTGTCTGCAAACTTGATGGTTGAGTTGGAGGGCGTGCATGGCCACACAGTGATGGGTGAACAGGGAGTACAGGAGAGGGCTGAGAACACACCCTTGTGGAGATGTTGTTTCCTACACTCACCACCTGGGCAGGCCCGTCAGAAAGTCCAGGGCCCAGTTGCACAGGGCAGGGTCAAGACCCAGTGATTCAAGCTTAATGACGAGTTTGGAGGGTACTATGGTGTTAAATGCTGAACTGTAATCGATGAACAGCATTCTCACATAGGTATTCCTTTTGTCCAGATGGGTTAGGGCAGTGTGATTGTGTTGTCTGTCTGTGGACCTATTGGGGCGGTAAGCAAATTGGAGTGGGTCTCGGTTGTCAGGTAGGGTGGAGGTGATATGATCCTTGACTAGTCTCTCCAAGCACTCCATGATGACGGAAGTGAGTGCGATAGTCGTTTAGCTCAGTTACCTTAGCTTTCTTGGGAACAGGAACAAGGGTGGCCCTCTTGAAGCATGTGGGAACAGCAGACTGGGATAGGGATTAATTGAATATGTCCGTAAACATACCAGCCAGCTGGTCTGCGCATGCTCTTAGGACGCGGCTAGGGATGCCGTCTGGGCCGGCAGCCTTGCGAGGGTTAACACGTTTAAATGTTTTACTCATGCTGGCTGCGGTGAAGGAGAGCCCGCAGGTTTTGGTAGCGGGCTGTGTCATTGGCACTGTATTGTCCTCAAAGCAAGCAAAGCAGTTGTTTAGTCCGTCTGGGAGCAAGACATCCTGGTCCGCAACGGGGCCGGTTTTCTTTTTGTAATCCGTGATTGACTGTAGACCCTGCCACATACGTCTCGTGTCTGAGCCGTTGAATTGCGACTCCACTTTGTCTCTATACTGACGCTTAGCTTGTTTGATTGCCTTGCGAAGGGAATAGCTACACTGTTTGTATTCGGTCATGTTTCCGGTTGCCTTGCCATGACTAAAAGCAGTGGTTCGCGCATTCAGTTTTGCGCGAATGCTGCCATCAATCCACGGTCTCTGGTTGGGAAGGTTTTAATAGTCACTGTGGGTACATCACCACCAATGCACTTAACACAATGCGGAACATATCCCAGTCCACGTGATTTAAACAATCTTGAAGCGTGGAATCAGATTGGTCGGACCAGCTTTGAACAGACCTGAGCACGGGCGTTTCCTGTTTTAGTTTCTGTCTATAGGCTGGGAGCAACAAAATTGAGTCGTGGTCAGATTTGCCAAAAGGAGGGCTTTGTATGCGTCGTGGAAGTTAGAGTAGCAATGATCAAGAATGCTGCCAGCCCGGGTCGCGCATTCGATATGCTGAATTTTTTTTAGGGAGCCTTGATTTCAGATTAGCTTTGTTAAAATCACCAGCTACAACAAATGTAGCCTCAGGATATGTAGTTTCCATAGTTTACATAGAGTCCAAGGAAGTTCTTTACATTTTATTCCATAATCACAACACATGTTACTACCCTGCATGAATCTGCAGGTAGCTAACCAACCAGTTCTATGGCTATAACTAGTCAAGCAAATGTGTCTGATATACAAATAATAAGATCATACACAAAGTTAGCTAGTGACCCAGACAGCTAACGTTAGCTAGCTAACAGCACACTTGAAATGAAACATTTTCTGTCAAAATTAGAAACATGTAATATCTGAAAATGTAGCTAGCTAGACTGTCTTACCATTCATCATGGTTGGATGCGAATCCGGTCTGATGCAATGTATGGTTGCCCTTAGTTTGAAGATGTAATCCAGACTGGTGTTGTTTTCTCCATCTCCTTAGCTATCATACTCGAATTACACTGATATCAAAACTCGGTCCCCCAGAAAGTGGAGAGCATACACAATGGTAGACAGCCAGCTAACGTAAGTTAGTTAACAGTACACTTTAACTTGACATTAGATTTATGCAGTTTTACTACTTTTTCTGTGACTAAACCAACTAGGCTCGTAATTTAACCATTTTATTCGTATTTAGAGATGGCATACAAGTTTGATATTAAGGCACATGAAAGTTCACATGTTTGAGAAGGCAATTCTGCCAAAAAACGCATTTTGATAAATACCAATTTTTATACGTTCAAACAATTCACTTGCGACATACGCCTAGTATCCTGAATCGGGTCACATTTTGTTTCGTTACAGCCTTATTCCAAAATGGAAAAATAAATAAAAATCCTCAGCAATCTACACACAATACCCCATAAATGACAAAGCGAAAACAGTTTGTCAATTTTAGCAAATGTATAAAAAAAAAAAAACAGATACCTTATTTACATAAGTATTCAGACCCTTTGCTATGAGACTCGAAATTGAGCTCAGGTGCATCTGGTTTCCATTGATCATCCTTGAGAAGTTTCTACAACATGATTGGAGTCCACCTGTGGTAAATTCAATTGATGGACATGATTTGGAAAGGCAAACGCCTGTCTATATAAAAAGTCCCACAGTTGACAGAGCAACAACCAAGCCATGAGGTCGAAGGAATTGTCCATAGGCACAGATCTGGGGAAGGGTACCAAAACACTTCTGCAGCATTGAAGGCCCCCAAGAACACAGTGGTCTCCATTATTCTTAAATCAGGGGGAAAGGGCCTTGGTCAGGGAGGTGTCCAAGAACCTGATGGGCACTATGACAAAACTCTAGATATCCTCTGTGGAGATGGGAGGACAACCATCTCTGCAGCACTCAACCAATCAGGCTTTTACGTAGAGTTGCAAGACAGAAGCCACTCCTCAGTAAAAGGCACATGACAATCCGCTTGGAGTTTGCCAAAAGGCACCTAAATACTCTCCGACCAGGAGAAACAAGATTCTCTGGTCTGAATAAAAGCAAGATTTAACTCTTTGGCCTGAAAGCCAAGCGCTACGTGTGGAGGGATCCTGGCACCATCCCTACTGTGAAACATGGTGGTGGGCAGCATCATGCTGTGGGGATGTTTTTCAGCAGGAGGGACTGAGAGACTAGTCACAGCAAAGATGAATGGAGCAAAGTACAGAGATCCTTGATAAAATCCTGCTCCAGAGTGCTCAGGACCTCAGACTGGGACGAAGGTTCACCTTCCAACAAGACGACGACCCTAAGCACACAGCCAAGCCAACGCAGGAGTGGCTTCAGACAAATCTCTGAATGTCCTTGAGTGGCCCAGCCAGAGCCCGGTCTTGAACCTGATCGAACATCTCTGGAGAGAACTGAAAATACCTGTGCAGCGACGCTCCCCATCCAACCCGACAGAGCTTGAGGGGATCTGCAGAGAAGAACGAGAGAAACTCCCCAAATACAGGTGTGCGAAGCTTGTAACGTCATATCCAGGAAGACTCGAGGCTGTAATCGCTGCCAAAGGTGCTTCAACAAAGTACTGAGTAAAGGGTTTGAATACTTATGTAAATGTGATATCATTTTTTATTATTTTGATAAATTAAACATTTCTAAAACCATGTTTTTCTTTGTCATTATGGGGTATTATCATTATGGGGTATTATGTAGATTGAGGGAAAAACAAACAATTTAATACATTTTAGAACAAGGCTGTAACCTAACAAAATGTGGAAAAAGTCGAGTGGTCTGAATACTTTCCAAATGCACTGTACATGTAAACATTTCAAGTGTTTGTTTTTCAACCGTTTTATTTGCTATGAAAAAATAAGACAAAACATTATTGGAAGACCAGTTACTGTGTATTCTTTGCTTAAGCTTTGGCCATCACATGTGGCTATTGGTAGTTGTTTACGAGAGACTATGGGTTGTGAGAGTAGCTCTGTGGGGTCGGCTGGCTGGGTACAAGAGCCATTGTCTTACTTTCTCCACATGGCCACAAACTTGTGAACGGACACGAAGCCCGTCCTATCGCCTCCAGCCGAATTGAACAATGGAGCTTTCCAGTAGAGAGGACACTCACACGCCTGGAGGGGGATAAGAAGGGAGAAATAAGGGATTTAGACGAGTGTCCTCTTCTGTGCAGTTGAATCTATCCTTTACAGCTCACACGTAATAGAACTGTGTCAAACTAAATATTGTCCAGCTACACGCTTAAATGTTCAACATTGTCCTCCATCAGGGTGAACTAAATGTTATTTTGTTTTACAGTGCTTTTTTGAGTTTCTCTCTCCACCTTACAGCTGTCAGTCACTCTGCTCTAATTCCAACTAAAAACATTTAATCCAGCCGTCAAAACGTGACACAGCGATTTCCTGGGCTGACTGGCTTTGACCTGAAGAGGATTCGATTTTTATTGAAAATGTCAATAAAGTGCTCATATCCCACAGATAATAGTGGTGTTTCCCCCCAAAGACCTCCCTGAGGTAACCTGGCTGATGTTTCTTTCTCAACTCAGGTTCCCCCACAGGTCAGCGGTCACATACCTGGGGGGGGGTCAGAAATAATATTTTCATGGGTTAAGAGAGAGAGAGAAAAACCAAGTCTGAGCTGCAAACCTTAACTAAAGCCAGGGGCTAATTGCACTAATGAAAACAAATTTGCTGGGTGGCTACAGAGCCTCGGCACTACAAATCACCTTCTCACCTTGGCAACCTTCCCCATGTCCTCAATGGTGGCCCTTTCATTGGGGAATTGGGAAAATATTTTCTCGATCTTAGCAATGAGGCCGTCGATGTTGAGGTTGGCTTTGGGCCGCCCCCGCGGAAAGTAGAACTTTGGAATGCTTTCACTCAGCGCCGTGGGAACAGGCGCCTCGCTCTTCACCTGGGCCTGAGGAGAAACAGACAGGACAGAAATAGCCTGTGTTAGCATCAGCGGCTAACAGTATCTAACATTTAGGACCCAACGACACTAGTGCTGGCTAAAGTAAGCAAAGGCTACCTAGTCCCAATAAAGTAATCCACCACCGGCCCCGCCTCCATCTGCCCCATTAGGGAAACGACTTCCCCCTCCCTTCAACCAATTAACTAATGGCTTTCAATAAAGATGTGTCAAGTGATGTTGGAATGTTCAAAACACACCATTTACACTAAGAGACATTCTGGCAGGCGCCAACCAGCAGGATAGACTTCTACACACAAGTCTACATCGAAAAAGCAACAGATTAATGGAAATGATGTATCAAATTATCTGAATGAAAGCATTGAATAATGTATGCTACGATCCAAGAATAATTGACAGCAGTGATCCATGTTCATTTCAAATGCAAAGCTGTAAAATACAGCCTACTGCATGACCTGATATTAACATACAGAATGGTAAGTGAAAATGCTCTAGAGATGCTTGATCCAATGAATTATCTCCTGACAAGAGAGGCACAGTGCCATCAGAAAGTACTCACACCCATTGTATACATCTCTCTATCTACACATGTATGTACAGTGGGGCAAAAAAGTATTTAGTCAGCCAGCAATTGTGCAAGTTCTCCCACTTAAAAAGATGAGGCCTGTAATTTTCATCATAGGTACACTTCAACTATGACAGACAAAATGAGAAGAAAAAAAATCCAGAAAATCACATTGTAGGATTTTTTATGAATTTATTTGCAAATGATGTATGTATGTATGTATGTATGTATGTATGTATGTATGTATGTATGTATGTATGTATGTATGTATGTATGTATGTATGTATGTATGTATGTATGTATGTATGTATGTATGTATGTATGTATGTATGTATGTGTGTGTGTGTGTGTGTGTGTGTATTCCAAAACAAAAAATGTGACAGAAATTAATATTGTGATCTGAACACATCACTGAGTACCACCCTTCATATTTTCAAGCATGGTGATGGCTGCATCTGTCCAGTGATCCTGCCGACCAAGGCCAGGTCTGAAGAGCTATTTGGCGTAGCAGCTAGCATAGACGACCTGACTACAGAACAGGACCTCTAAACTCAGCAAAAAAAAGAACCGTTCTCTCACTGCCAACCGCGTTTATTTTCAGCAAACTTAACATGTGTAAATATTTGTATGAACATAACAAGATTCAATAACTGAGACAAACTGAACAAGTTCCACAGACCTGTGACTAACATAAATGGAATAATGTGTCCCTGAACAAAGGGGGGGTCAAAATCAAAGTAACAGTCAGTATTGGGTGTGGCCACCAGCTGCATTAAGTACTGCAGTTTTTTGCCAGTTCTTGCTGTGAAATGTTTCCCCACTCTTCAACCAAGGCACCTGCAAGTTCCCGGACATTTCTGGGGGGGAATGGCCCTAACCCTCACCCTCCGATCCAACAGGTCCCAGAAGTGCTCAATGGGATTGAGATCCAGGCTCTTTGCTGGCCATGGCAGAATACTGACATTCCTGTATGCAGGAAATCACGCACAGAACGAGCAGTACGGCTGGTGACATTGTCATGCTGGAGGGTCATGTCAGGATGAGCCTGCAGGAAGGGTACCACATGAGTCTGATGATGCTGTGACACACCGCCCCAGACCACCCTCCACCTCGATCCCGCTCCAGAGTACAGGCCTTGGCGTAACGCTCATTCCTTCGACGATAAACGCGAATCCAACCATCACCCCTGGTGACACAAAACCATGACTCGTCAGAGAAGAGCACTTTTTGCCAGTCCTGTCTGGTCCAGCGACGGTGGGTTTGTGTCCATAGGAAACTTTGTTGCCGGTGATGTCTGGTGAGGACCTGCTTACAACAGGCCTAAAATCCCTCAGTCTAGCCTCTCTCAGCCTATTGCAGGACGGACAGTCTGAGCACTGATGGAGGGATTGTGCGTTCCTGATGTAGCTCGGGCAGTTGATGTTGCCATCCTGTACCTGTCCAGTAGGTGCGATGTTCAGATGTACCGATCTTGTGCAGGTGTTGTTACACGTGGTCTGCCACTGCGAGGACAATATGCTGTCCGTCCTGTCTCCCTGTAGCGCTGTCTTAGGCGTCTCACAGTATGGACATTGCAATTTATTGCCCTGGCCACATCTGCAGTCCTCATGCCTCCTTGCAGCATGCCTAAGGCACATTCACGCAGATGAGCAGGGACCCTGGGCATCTTCCTTTTGGTGTTTTAGAGTCAGTAGAAAGGCCTCTTTAGTGTCCTAAGTTTTCATAACTGTGACCTTAATTGCCTACCGTCTATAAGCCGTTAGTGTCTTAACGACCTTTCCACAGGTGCATGTTCATTAATTGTTTATGGTTCATTGAACAAGCATGGGGAACAGTGTTTAAACCCTTTACAATGAAGATCTGTGAATTATTTGGATTTTTACAATTTATCTTTGAAAGACAGAGTCCTGAAAAAGGGACGTTTCTTTTTTTGCTGAGTTCATAAGAAATTGAAGATGGACCACAGGAAGATTGAGGTAGAGCGCGCCCACAGGACTGGAAAACCCACCACCGGCCCAGGTGACAGGCCCAGGGCCATAGTGGTCAAGTTCCTGAGGTTCAAGGACAAGGTAGCTGTTCTGGAAAGAGCCAAGAACTTGAGAGGAACGTATATTTTCCTCAATAAGTACATCCTGAAGCTGTGCGCCAGAAGAGGAAAGAACTTATCCCAGCGATGAAAGCTGACAGAGCACGTGGGGACATTGCTTACCTCCGCTATGACAGGCTCATTGTCCACCCTTCCCGCCTGGAAGGGATGAAAGAGCTAAGCATATGGGTTCGTAGCACACATACACACACACACACACACACACACACACAAATTGACTAATGGAATGCTGAATGTATATATTTTTTCATCTTGCTTTGTTTGCTCTTTTTCATCTCTGATAAGCTACCCAGGAAAGGGCTGAAAATAGCACATATTAATACATGTAGCCTTAGAAATAAGGTTCATGAAATCAATAACTTCCTAACATCAGACAATTAGCTATTTCTGAACTCACTGAGATAATTATTTTGATAATACAGCAGAAGCAATACAAGGATATAACATTATAGAAGAGACAAACAATTATGGTTGGAGGTGTTGCCGTATTATTTCAGAGCTATATCCCTGAAATGCTTAGAGAAGATCTTATGTCAAGTCACATTTAAGTGTTGTGGTTGCCTATTCACTTGGCACATCTGAAGCCCTTTCCTTTAGGGTGTTGCTATAGGTCACCAAGTGCTAACAGTCAGTATATAAATAATGTGTGTGAAATGCTTGATAGTATAAGTGACGTAAAAATAGAGGTTTACTTTCTTGGGGACCTGACTATTGCCTGGTTTTCATCAAGCTGTCCGCTCAAGGAAGCTTCTCACTGTAACCAGTGCTTGTAATCTGGTTCAGGTTATTAAATCAACCTACCAAGGTGTTTACAAACACTACAGGAACAAGATCATCCACATGTATTAAATCACATTTGTACTAATACAGTAGAACATGTTCTAAAGCTGTATCCGTACCCATTGGATGCAGTTATCACAATATTGTGGCTATAGCCAGGAAAGCCAAGGTTCCAAAAGCTGGGCCTAAAATACTGTATAAGAGATCATACAAAAGATTTTGCTGTATGTGGGTGATGAAATCCAGACGCTGCACTTGATGAATTTATGAAATTGCTTCTTCCAATTATTGACGAACATGCACCTGTTAAGAAACTGACCGTTAGAACTTAAGGCTCCATGGATTGATGAGGAATGTTAAAACTGTATGGTTGAAAGGGGTAAAAGGAGTGGCTAATAAGTCTGGCTGCACATCTGACTGGCTGATTTACTGCAAATTGAGAAATTATGTGACTAAACTAAAAAAAAAAGAAACTATATTTTGAAGCCAATATCAATTATATAAAGAATGACAGGGGGGGTGGAAACTTGAGTACTTTAAATGAAATTATGGGCAGAAAGACAAATTCAACTCCATCTTTTATCAAATCAGATGGCTTATTCATCACAAAACCATTTGATGTTGCCAATTATTTTTATGATTACTTCATTGGCAATGTGGGCAAATGTAGGCAGGAAATGCCAGCAATGAACAGTGAGCCATCGTATTCATGCATCATTTTTATTTATTTTTTATAAAGAAAAGCATTGCAAGTTTGATTTTTTTAAGTTAGGTGTGGGGGAAGTGGAAAATGTTTTGTTATCGATCAATATTGACAAACCTCCTGACATTGACAACTTACAAGGAAAGCTACTGAGGATGGTATCCGACTCCTATTGCCACTCCTATCTGTCATATCTTTAATCTGAGCTTGGAGGGAAGCCATAGTAATTCCACTACCCAAGAGTGGTAAAGTGGCCTTCACTGGCTCTAAAAGCAGACCTATAAGCCTGCTGCCAGCTCTTGGCAAACATTTAGAAAATAATTGTTTGACCAAATACAATGCAATTTCTCTGTAAACAAATGAACAGACTTTCAGCATGCTTATAGAGAAGGGCACACAATATGTACTGCACTGACACAAATTACTGATGACTGGTTGAAAGAAATTGATAATAATATTGTGGGAGCTGTACTGTTAGATTTCAGTGCAACCTTTGATATTATTGACCATAACCGGTTGTTGTGTTATGGCTTTTCAAACTCTTCCATATTGTGGATTCAGAGATATCTAATAGAACTCAGTTTTTTTTAATGGTAGCTTCTCTAGACCCTCTACTCTTTTCTAGTTTTACCAATGACCTGCCACTGGCATTAAACAAATAAAATAACATTTTATTTGTCACATGCGCCGAATATAACAGGTGTAGAGCGTAAAGTGAAATAGTTACTTACAAGCCTTAAACCAACAATACATTTAAGAAAAAAATAATTAAAAATAAATAAAATAAATAATTAAAGAGCAGCAGTAAAATAACAATAGTGAGGCTATATACAGGGGGTACCGGTACAGAGTCAATGTGCGGGGGCACAGTCAACAGTGGGACCGTATATAGACGTGTGTGCCTTTCATGTCCAATGAATTGAATTTACCACAGGTGGACTCCAATCAAGTTGTAGAAGAATTTCAAGGATGATGAATGATGAAACAGGATGCACCTGAGCTCAATTTTGAGTCTCATAGCAAAGGGTCTGTTTAAGGTATCTGTTTTTTTATGTTTAATACATTTGCTAAATTTTCTAAAAACGTGTGTTCGCTTTGTCATTATGGGGTATTGTCAAAGGGTCCGAATACTTTCCAAATGCACTGTATACTTAGTTTTACCTGCATTCAATACTAATTTCAGGTCAATAAAGATTTTTTCCAATACAATAAAGGCAGACTGTAGTTCAGATAGAGCCTGGTCAACCGTGGGAGCAATAGGATACACAACAGTATCATTGGCATGCAAGTGCATGTTACATTTTTTTTTTTTACAGACAAGTCGATATTGCTAATATAAACAGTCAAAAGTACAGGACCCAGAATCGACCCCTGTGGGACACCTTTCCAGGAAACCTGATTTAACACCATCAGTAGATATACATTGAGTTCTATCTGTCAAGTAATTTTTTAACCAGTTACATGCAGCCTAGAGCAATTGAGGAAAGCATCGGAATTAACAGTGAGTGAGTGAGCAACAGTTTCGAAAGCCTGACAGGTCAATGAAGAGTGCAGCACCAAGTTTCCTTTATCCATACAGTTAACCACATAACGTATAACTAGGGATGCAGCAGTGAGCGCTATGACCTGGTCTAAAACCCAACTGATGTACATTTAGAATTAATCAAGGATTATAATATTTTAGCGAGACAAGAAAGTTTAGAAATAGGGCGATAATGATTTAGGTCACAAGGGTCACCACCTTTGTGAGGGGGGGTACATGGGCCACCTTCCAAACCTTAGGGATAGTCCCAGATATCATCGTCAGGTTAAAAATATGGGTTAATGATTTGGCAAATCAGGGGGGCAGAGAGCTGCAGCAAAAATGGATCAAGCATATCAGCCCCCCCAGTGGATGTTTTTACAACAATATTAAGCAAGGCATCTAGCACATCATTGATAGTAAATTGTTTAAATGAAAACAAAGATTCAAGAAGTTGACGGGTTAACCGTTGATTCAGCTAGAGGTTGGCAGACGGAAGAGCAGTCGATTGACTGACCAGGGTCAATTAAACCACCGTTTCGCTCAAATAAAAAGCCTGTCCTGATAAAATTATTATCCCATTCTTCTTAGTCATGATGCCAGAGTCTGACAGAACTTTCTTATGCAGGGAAGAAGAGGAATATACATTGGAGTTGCTTACCAAAATGACATAAAATGTTCCTGAGTGGCCTAGTTACAGTTGACTTAAATCTGCTTGAAAATATATGGCAAGACTTGAAAATGGCTGTCTAGCAACGATCAACAAACAACTTGACAGAGCTGGAAGCATTTTTTTTTAAAGAAGGTGTGCAAAGCTCTTAAGAGACTTACCCAGAAAGACTCACAGTTGTAATCACTGCCGAAGGTGATTCTAACATGTATTGACTCAGGGGGTTGAATACTTAATTAAGTAATCAAGAAAGTTTTAAATCCATTTTGTAAAAATGGGGGGGGGGGGGGGGGGGGGGGGGGGGGGGGGGGTGACAATAGTTCAATAATCAAAATATTATTTGACAATATCATATTGTAATATTATGTTTGTGCTAGTTGGCTGAACCTGCAACAACTATCCAGTATTTTCCCTTCATAGCTTGTTCTCCATCTTCTAAAACAGGGAGTCAATGTGTGTTCAACACGTTTAATTCTATGACTAATTAAAACTTGTTGTTTTCTCATGGCTCTCTTGTCCCTCTGTAGCATACATATGGTGAACAATATGTTTGGAACATTGAATCACAAAATCTCAGTATCGAATCACAATACATATAGTTTCGGCACCTACGTATCGTGATAATATCATAACGTGAGGCCCCTGGCAATTTCCTGCCCTACTAGAGAGGTAGGTAGGTCATGGTAGACCGGAGTTGATGTAGCCCAACCAAAGAGGTAGGTAGGTATTGGTAGACCTAAGCTTATGACCAGACAGGTAAGTAAGTACTGGTAGATATTAGTAGACCTAAGTTTGTAGCCCAACTAAAGCAGTAGGTAGGTATTGGTTGCCTTAAATGTATAGACTAGCCCAATTAATGAACAATACAAGAAGTAAAGCCCAAGAGAGAAGCGAAGATGGCAAAATCCATATCAATGGGATTTGTAACATTTCAGTCATTCAACAGAAAACTATAGATGTTAAGGTTAAGAAGTTAATCTCTACTTACTCCTTGTTGATTATCTATCTACATGCTGAAGGAAAAACAGAGAAGACAGCCTGGCCTATTCTAAACGTCCCTGACATAACAAAGTGGCAAACGTTATCAGTTTGTAAACAACAAGTAGTTAATTAGGCCTAATAGTAGAGTAAAAAAGAGATCAGAGAGCTCTAAATGTAGGTGTGTGTGTGTGTTTTGTTCTGTTTGTGTACGAGTGTAATCTGGCAACCAGAGATAACCAGCATGTCTCTGAAAGCAGTCAGGAGACAGCCACCCAGAGAGACAGGACAAGAGCCATCTTGGCTGGGCCTGAATGCCAGACCCCTGATTAGAGAAGAACAGCAGTTCATAGCAGGCATGTGTGTGTAATGTTTACTGTTGATTTATAATTGCTTATTTCACATTAGTTTATTATCTATTTCACTTGCTTTTGAAATGTAAAACACATTTCCCATGCCAATAAAGCCCTGTGAATTGAGTGAGTGAGAGTGTCATCGGCAAACTTTTAACGTTCAGCATTGTTCAAGGGATTGGTGCTTTGCTTATGTCATAGGGTACAACCAGACCCACCATTGTTCTATTCTCTGAATCTGTGGAGATCAATCCTCCTAAAACCTGAATGTTATTCCAAAGTGCCTGCTGCAACCCCAGTAACATAAAACCCAAAGCATGTCAGAGATTGGGCACAGCTGTGTGTGTGTGTGTGTGTGTGTCCCTACAATGTTTCCACCGAAGACAGAATTGTCTGCTCCTAGGCTCATAATGGCTGAGCTGAGTGTGTTATTTAAGCAATAAGGCACGAGGAGGTGTGGTATATGGCCAATATACCACAGCTAAAAACTGTTCCTATGCACGATGCAACGCAGAGTGCCTGGATACATCCCTTATCCGTGGTATATTGGCCATATACCACAACCCCCCGAGGTGCCTTATTGCTATTCTAAACTGGTTACCAACGCAATTAGATAAGTAAAAATACATGTCTCATACCCATGGTATATGGTCTGATATACCACTGCTGTCAGCCAAATCAGCATTCAGGGCTCGAACCACCCAGTTTATAATAAGCTATATGATAACTAGCCTGTATGATATTAACCCTAGTATACCTGTCATGATCAATTTGATCCCAAACACCCCATTACGATTTGCATAGACCCATCATGCATTGCACACATACTATTAGGATATCCTAATCAACAAAGTGCACTTAGTTTGCTAGCTTGTTGACTGACAGCTGGCACTGTGCCTTGCTACTGTGTAACATTTGGCTAAAGCAATAAAGTTGTAGAGAAAAGTCAGCTGTACTGTAAAACTCAGTGCACTATTTACATGAAAACTAATTTGTGCATTAGTTAGAACTTCACTACACTAACTAGTTAGCTAGAGTGAGTATTTAGCATGGAGTGTGTGAACTGGTGTTAGCATCCCTGCCTTTCCTTTCATATGGATTGACTGGAGACGGGTTCAGCTAGCAAATTTTCATGCACATTTCATAAACTTATTCTGCCACCACAAAACACCTAGACGTAGAATTAGATAGTGAAGACTTGCTCATTAAAAAAATGACAATATTAGCTACAGGTTTATACAGTAGTTTTTAGTAAATTAACGGACTCTTGAGGGTGAAAATGTGATTCAGTGGACGATGTCACCTTGGTAATATTTTCTAATGTTAACTTAGGACAGCATATTGTAGCTGGACTTCTTTTTAGCTATCCCATGAGTGTTATCAGACAGATAGGTGCAGACGGCCATCGATCTGTCTGCTAAAATGACATAAATATCAAAATGTACATCATTCCCAGAGACCATTTACATGATTCAAGAATCTAACCTCTGGATCGGTCTGCTCGTCCTTTAAATGAGCTGTGTCCATGCCTGAAAACAAACAATGTTAGGCGCTCCTAAAACAAAAATGTGTGTGTTTTGTTGTATTCTGTTTTCCCCAATCTCCAGTTAGTGGCCTTTAACTCACCCTACACATGGCTCTGTAACAACAGACCTTATTGTCAAAGTCAGTTATCCTAATTCATACAGATGAACCAAGAGAGCAGTGATCTAGAAGTCTAAATGTCTATCTACAAGAGTCCTTGTACGGCGTGCGCAGTGTTGTCTGTTTGGAAATATTCTGTGGCATTCTGTCAGGTGGTATTCTGCTCAGAGCAGACATAGATAAACGCTGTTGATCTTCCCCTGCTCCCCTCTGCGCGCGGGTGTCAGCTATGGCTATAAAAGGACAGATTACTCCTGCTGCCCCACTCAACTGTCCAACTGTCCACCCCCCCCCCCCCCCCCCCCTACCACTCTCTCTCCACCAGCAGCGCTCCCCTAAGCACAACCGCTAATCCTTGCAATATTCCACACATTCACAAGAACTACATGGTCGGTCAAACTAAACACAGTGCACAAGGGCACCTCAACTTGGGGCTCACCCCTAAGCTGAATTTAAGTTTATCGTGTCCTGGGACAACATTTACAACCACAACAACAGTATCCTTAAAAACAGCCTAAAACCAAAGCTTTGGATCGGTCTTCTTGGGCCAGGTCCCCCTTAGAAAACATGTTGTTTCTCTGTGTGGGATTTCTTGGTTTAAAAGGATAGTTCGAGCGCAATTGCTAACTAGCGCAATGACGAAGAGATCAGCTAGCGTTAATTACCAAAATCTCAAACTATCAGTTTAAGCAAGATAACATAGCCTGGCCTAGTTTAGCAAATTATGGCTCACCTGTGCCACAGTATAGACAGGTTGCCTAAGATCTAACTGGAAGCCATTTACACACAGGGTAGCCTAGTGGTTAGAGCGTTGGACTAGTAACCGGAAGATTGCAAGTTCAAATCCTCAAGCTGACAAGGTACAAATCTGTCGTTCTGCCCCTGAACACGCAGGTAACCCGCTGTTCCTAGGCTGTCATTGAAAATAATAATTTGTTCTTAACTGACTTGCCTAGTTAAATAAAGTTTTTTTAAATGTATATATATATATATAAATAAAAAACAGACCTACTGGAATGACTACAATTAGGGATGTGACAAATTGACAATTTTACTTAATCTTAACTGTCATTTATTTTTGTATTTTTTTGTGTGAGAAAAATATATAAAATTCCACAATTCAGAATATGGTCCTGTTGCGTATGAACGCTAAGGAGCAATGAAATTCTAAACTAAACACAGTCATAGGCTGAATCTCAAACCAAACAGTCCCTAAGCCCTTTATCGAGTGGCCACTTGCTGTTGTGTTCTGTTGTGTGCATACCCTGATCGGCAGTGAGAAAGTTGTAAAAACAAAAACATCTTTACTAAAATGTGCAAGTATATCGGTCCCCAGTGATTCCATCAGCTGATTTAGCTTGTGATAGCCTGCCCGCTGCTAGCTAGCTTCACTGACAAACACAGGGATAGAATTCTAGCTAGCTAAGGATGTTGGGCACTGCAGTGATAAACACTGTGTAGCTTGTCACTTATTTACAATAGTTTGACAGCTTGCTGGTGAAGTTGTAGGCATGTTCCCAGCAGTCAGTCCATACTTCAGCATGTTTCCAACGCACCAATTGTTACTTTGTAAAGTTAGGTCATCTATTTAAAAAAAAAAAAAAAAAAAAAACACACAGCGCAGCAGAGCAGGCTGTTCGCTGCGGTTGCTTGCCTTTCTCTGCCATTTTTCCAACTTAACGATGGCGTGCGGAGCGCTTTATATCCATGGCAAATAATTAGACAGATGCATATCTTCTACTAACATTGCAGCATTGTTGCATTATTTTTCCCCTTTATGATCGGGACCTGTTAGTGGTAGTTTTGATAACTGCACTGTGATTTTACATTTTGTGGAATATATATTTCTTCTTAATGTTAATGTCTCAATTTCATTTAAATATTTAAAATGTTCACACCTCCAACTACAAGCACAGCTACTGCTGGCTACATCAACTACATTACCCACAATGCATCTACAAATCAGAGTTTGTGAGACATGGGAGTAAAGACATAAAAATGTGACATGGCCTCTGTTCCAATATCCATACTAGCGTACCACCACATAATAAAGCTATGTATTGGAGCATGCTAAGTGGTATGCAACCATGACCTACTGAACAAAATAAACATCTATTTCCAGCCCCTAACCCAGTCTTCCTTTGCCACAATCCAAAATGTATCTAACCCCAAGAGTAACAGACCGCAACAGACAACATGGATGGACAACATGCATGTCCTTGTTATAAGTCACAAATCATGTCACAGCCAGTAATGTTTGTCCTAGACTGCTAGGACTGTATAGGACCTGTCCTTTTGGAAAGCTTTTACATTCTTCAGTTTGCCTACTGCTGATGGACATAGTAGATCGATGGACTCCAACAGACTGCCACCTCATAGGCTACAGTAGGACCGCAGGTCTGTCCTTGCTGGAAGGCTTAGCCGAAACAATCATTCATACAGACAAACAAACACTATAGAGGATGAAAACACAGTCTTGTATTGGGAGTGGACCACCTGCCTGTCCTTGCTCAGCGTGGAAGGCTCGGAGCCTCTTCTTGAAGCGTGATGGCAGAACGAAGTCACATCCGCGGGCCAGCAGAGCCAGCTCCTTCCTCAGGTCAGGGTCCTGACGCAACGACAGCTCCTTCATCCTCATCCTCGCGCCAGACAGGACAGGATGCCTCCGCACAAACGCACACACAGATCCACACCCTCTGATCCAATGGGATTATCTTCCTATGGATTGTCCCAATAGTAGAAATCGCAAGAGTAGTAGTGGGAGTAGTAGTAGTGCTAGCAGTAGTTAGGCTAATTACTCAAACAAACACTCAGTGCGTGTCCACTGTCCTTGTCCTGGGAGAGCCTCTTGAAGTCAGCGTAGCAGTAGGCAGTGGAAGTAGTGGTAGCACTCCTCTGTCCCTGTGACTGTCCTTTAACAGAGCGAGAACTTCTTAATGCTGGGCAGCAGCTGCTGCAGTGTCACGAGCCTCAAAACTCTGCCCGTCTGTCTGCTGTCCTACACACACACACCAAACACCACAGGGACTGACTGCTAGGGCCAGGGAGCCCCAGCCTACCAGCAGCCACTAGGGAGATAAGGACTCTGTGTGTGTGTGTGTGTGTGTGTGTGAGAGAGAGAGGTGTGGATATGCCCTTTCCAGTTTGCATTCCTCAGCTCTCATAGAAGGTTATGTAAAGAGACAGACCTGCTGTTGTTGAGGGCCCGCTAACTTGGGAATGCCAGCCAAATGCCAAGATGACCCCCTGCTTACCAGCTTCCTAACAGCACAGGAACCATATTACCTAAAGGTTCCCGAGAGACACTAGTAGGTCTGTGCCACAGGAAAATACCTAGAGCTGTCTCTTTATGACCACAATCCAGCTGGCAGTTGGAAGTACCAAACATTTCTTCAGTGCAAGAGCTTCGAAATGCAAAATTCACCGTCAGTTCTTCCTCCTATTTTGTTGGGAATTCAGAGAGTCCACTCAGAATGAGATACTAGGTTCTGTGGCAGCAGCCAGATTCATTAGTGGGCCTCCGTCATATTAAAAAGGTATATTTAACCAAATTCAAAATATATGTAGGCAGGGCACACCTTTTGCTGAGGGATGAATGTGTAGACTTGAACCGATGGGGATGATAGGAGAAGCCATCAAAACTTGTGACAACTCACAAAAAGTGGGAAAAGAAAAGCCTCAGTTTTCCTCTGTGCATCACGTCGTATGGTCTTCCTTTGTTTTGCCTTCCCTTCCCTTCACAGGCTTGGGCTGCCATCCATTCCACGTCTTATTATAGTTGACGGGCCCTAGCCGGCGGTATGGAAGGGGAAGTGTTGAATTTCAAAGAATGATGGCCGAACCAGTCTCTGCCTATTAAAAGCACCAGCGAGCACTGTTTGGGCAACCCAAGACACCAGATCTGGAGAAACAAGTATGTATGTATCTTTAGTGCTTGCGCAAACATCCGCCTCCTGTCCTGGACTGACAGCAATTACATAAATTCCCCATAAACGTGCTGATCCAACGGCACTAGGCAGCCTAGGCGTGGAGGAGGGGTGCGTTCAAGAGGAGAGATGTTTTTATAAAACGCCAGTTGTTCTCTCAAACAAATCTAATTAGGCTGAAAATGACTTGAGCTCTGTGTATGTGTGTGTGTGTGTGTTAGTGAATACAGTGTGTGGTTGTGGTGTGTAAAAATGCAGGGTGTGAATAGAAAAGCACAGCCGGGCTAAAATGATAAGTATTTTTAGATGACGGGATCACAGAGTCCACATTCTTCCACTGGTTTCAGCACAAACCTAGATCCTGTTGTCCCCCAATAGCAGGATACGGCACCAGTTTGATAAGCCATTTGTGAAGCCTTTTCACGCCATCTGCCTTTTGTTGTCCCTCTACGCTCGTCAGCTCGACACAAACACGAAAGGAAAACACGAGGACTCAAACAAACTGAGCACATGAAACTGTCAGTACACACACATACATATACATATACATATATATATATATTTCTGTCAGTGTTTGCATTAGCAAGAGCCATAATCTGAAGTTGTTTCCTAAACAGAGTTATTATTCTGTGATAACGATCTGTTCGTTCACACTTTAGGACACAGCCTCTCTTTGGAAAATGGAACACCGAGAGGGAGGGAGGGAGGGAGGGAGGGAGAGAAGTCTCACTGTAGTACCAGTGAGCTCTGGTGCTGAATACTACTGGACTGACTGGGAGAATCAGATGGGCCTTCACTGGAGAGGACAGCTGTCAGTGCCAACAGTGCCACTCTCTCACACACACGCACACAGAGGCCAAAACTACTTAACAATGGCACCACTCACCAATTCAGCCTTGGGCTTTTGTCTGCTCTGCTGTTGAAAGGCTATAGCCTACCCTGGTTGCCAAAAGATGAAGACGCAAAAAACATTTCAATTAAATAAAAACTATTGCAGAGAGACAAAAGTAGGCATGGTACACTATAGAGAGACCATGTCAAACACAAATAAACACATTCTTACACAATGAGTCCACCCATCAACGTGTCTAATCTGAAGGCTCTAAATATGAACAGGAAACAGTATACTCTCAGTGAGAGCTTGTTGCGTAATGTTAGAGATTATGGTGAGAATGAGCGAGAGCGTGCGAGACAGAGCGACAGCGAGCATGAGAGAGAGAGAACGAGCGAGAGTGAGCAAGTGACCCCTTTGACCCAACAGCGGGAGAAAGTCAATACCAAACAATAGCAGAGTAGCCTATAAATGGAATCGAGCAAGCTCTAGCCCTGTCCTCGCCAATCTTATGGCTGAGACAGGGATTTGGGAATCCATATGAACCCAAAACAAAAATAGGGCCCATTTCACCAACATACATGGTGGGCTTAGGGAAGGGCCTGCTAGCGGAACATGATGTGAGCAGGATCAGCTGGCTTGCATAAAACAGTGATAAGGCAGTAGTTAGAATGACACTGTCATCATGGATCGTGGCGATTAACTGGAGCCAAGGGCATCAACGACTGGAACTAGCCTATTGAGCTAATGATACACAAATTCGTTTTTTTCCTGACCAAATGACCTGATCAAGAAAAAAACTCTGGGTTTGACTTAGCCCATAGGCCTTTGAAAAGATGGCGATGAAGAACATGGCTGACGTTTTGCATTCTCCCAAGCAATTGTGCAATCATTTCTTATTTTTTTTTTGCATAACTTATTGTATACATAATGTTGCTTCTACGGTTTCTTATGACCGAAAAAATAATTGCTTTCAGAAAAGCAATTACTCACCGCGGCCTGGAAGAAACTTTTTCCTTTAACAAGTCCGACGAGAAGGATATTCTGCTTTCACTGGAACAGGCCCAGATCCACGCCTTTCACTGGAACAGGCCCAGATCCACGCCTTTCACTGGAACAGGCCCAGATCCACGCCTTTCACTGGAACAGGCCCAGATCCACGCCTTTCACTGGAACAGGCCCAGATCCACGCCTTTCACTGGAACAGGCCCAGATCCACGCCTTTCACTGGAACAGGCCCAGATCCACGCCTTTCACTGGAACAGGCCCAGATCCACGCCTTTCACTGGAACAGGCCCAGATCCACGCCTTTCACTGGAACAGGCCCAGATCCACGCCTTTCACTGGAACAGGCCCAGATCCACGCCTTTCACTGGAACAGGCCCAGATCCACGCCTTTCACTGGAACAGGCCCAGATCCACGCCTTTCACTGGAACAGGCCCAGATCCACGCCTTTCACTGGAACAGGCCCAGATCCACGCCTTTCACTGGAACAGGCCCAGATCCACGCCTTTCACTGGAACAGGCCCAGATCCACGCCTTTCACTGGAACAGGCCCAGATCCACGCCTTTTGCGTGAAGAAAAGACGCCGGAAAAGGGGACACAGATCGGGGATCTTTCTGAGAATCCGTAGGCGAGCGAGTAAACTCCTAATTAGAGATCGGACGATTAATTAGGGCCGATTTCACGGTTTCATAACAATCGGTAATTATGGCCGATTATATTGCACTCCACGAGGAGACTGCGTGGCAGATTGACCACCTGTTACACGAGTGCAGCAAGGAGCCAAGGTAAGTTGCTAGCTAGCATTAAACCTATCTTATAAAAAAACAATTAATCTTAACATAATCACTAGTTCACTACACATGGTTGATGACATTACTAGTTTAACTAGCTTGTTCTGCGGTGCAAACAATCAATGTGGTGCCTGTTAACTTCTTGGTGACTGGGGGGCAGTATTGAGTAGCTTGGATGAATAAGGTGCTCAGAGTAAACTTTCTGCTACTCAGCCATAAAAGCTAGAATATGCATATAATAATTTGTACATTTGGATAGAAAACACTCTGAAGTTTCTAAAACTGTTTGAATGATGGCTGAGTAAAACAGAACTCATATGGCAGGTGAAAATCTGAGAAAAATCCATCCAGGATGTGGGAAATCTGAGGTTTGTAGGTTTTCAACTCCTAGCCTATCAAAGATACAGCGGGATATTGGTCATGTTGCACTTCCTAATGTTTCCACTAGATGTCAATAGTCTTTAGAACCTTGTTTGATGCTTTTACTGTGAGGGGGGCCGAATGAGAGGGGATTGAGCCAGGTGTCTGACAGATTGCCATGAGCTCATGGCGCGCGGTCATGTGAAAGTTAGCTTGCGTTCCATTGCTTTTCTACAGACAAAGGAATTCTCCGGGTTAGAACATCATTGAAGATTTATGATAAAAAATACATTCTAAATATTGATTCTATACTTCGTTTGACATGTTCCTATGACCTGTAATATAACTTTCTGGACTTTTCATCCAACCTTTCGGCTGGACTTGCACGCGCGGTTGGATTTGTTTACCAAACGCCCTAACAAAAGGAGCTATTTGGACATAAATTATGAACTTTATCGAACAAATCAAACATTGATGATCTTCATCAGAATGCACTCAAAGGTAAGTGAATATTTACAATGTTATTTCTGACTTCTGTTGACTGCACAATATGGGGGATATCTTTTTGGCTTGTTTGGTCTCAGCACCGTACTCAGATTATTGCATGGTATGCTTTTTCCCAAAAACTTTGGGGGAAATTTGACACAGCGGTTGCATTAAGGAGAAGTTTACCTAAAGTTCCAAGTGTAATAGTTGTATCTTTTATCAAATGTTTATTATGAGTATTTATTATAAATTAAAAGTTATGAATGTTTATTATAAATTGATGTGGCTCTCTGCAAAATCACTGCATGTTTTGGAACTACTGAACATAACACGCCTGTGTAAAATGTGATTTTTGGATATAAATATGCACTTTATTGAACAAAACATACATGTATTATGTAACATGAAGTCCTATGAGTGTCATCTGATGATCATCAAAGGTTAGTGATTAATTTGATCTATATTTCTGCTTTTTGGGACTCCTCTCTTTGGCTGGGAAAATGGCTGTGTTTTTCTGTGACTTGGTGGTGACCTAATGTAGTGGAGCGGGTCGAGAGTTTCAAGTTCCTTGGTGTCCACATCACCAATGAACAATCATGGTCCAAACATACCAAGACAGTCGTGAAGAGGGCAGGACAAAACCTTTTCCCCCTCAGGAGACTGAAAAGATTTGTCATTAGCCCCCAGATCCTCAAAAGGTTCTACAGCTGCACCATTTGAGAGCATCCTGACCGGTTGCATCACCGCCTGGTATGGCAACTGTTCGGCATCTGACAATAAGGCACTACAGAGGGTAGTGCGAAAGGCCCAGTGTATCACTGGGGCCAAGCTTCCTGCAATCCAGAACCCACAGTTGAAGTCGGAAGTTTACATAAACAAGTTTTAAATGACTCCAACCTCAGTGTTTCAACCACTCCACAAATTTCTTGTTAACAAACTATAGTTTTGGAAAGTCGGTTAGGACATCTACTTTGTGCATGACACAAGTCATTATTCCAACAATTGTTTAGACAGATTATTTCACTGAATCACAATTCCAGTGGGTCAGAAGTTTACAAACACTAAGTTGACTGTGCATATCAATAGCTTGGAAAATTCCTGAAAATAATGTCATGGCTTTAGAAGCTTCTGTTAGGCTAATTGATATCATTTGAGTCAATTGGAGGTGTATCTATGATTGTATTTCAAGGCCTGCCTTCAAACTCAGTGCCTCTTTGCTTGACATCATGGGAAAATCAAAAGAAATCAGCCAAGACCTAAGAAAAAAAATCGTAGACCTCCACAAGTCTGGTTCATCCTTGGGAGCAATTTACAAACGCCTGAAGGTTCCACGTTCATCTGTACAAACAATAGAATGCAAGTATAAACACCATGGGACCATGCAACCGTCACACCGCTCAGGTAGGAGACGTGGTCTGTCTCCTAGAGATGAACTTACTTTGGTGCGAAAAATGCAAATCCATCCCAGAACAGCACCAAAGGACCCTGTGAAGATGCTGGAGGAAACGGGTACAAAAGTAAAACAAGTCCAAAAATCGGCAAAACCTGAAAGGCCGCTCAGCAAGGAAGAAGCCACTGCTCCAAAACCACCATAAAAAAGCCAGATTGCAGTGTGCAACTGCACATGTGGACAAAGATCGTACTTTTTGGAGAAATGTCCTCTGGTCTGATGAACCAAAAATAGAACTGTTTGGCCATAATGGCCATCATTATGTTCGGAGGAAAGAGGAAGAGGCTTGCAAGCTGAAGAACACCATCCCAACCGTGAAGCACGCGGGTTGCAGCATCGTGTTGTGGGGGTGCTTTGCTACAGGAGGGACTGGTGCACGTCACAAAATAGATGACTTCATGAGAAAGGAAAATTATGTGGATATATTGAAGCAACATCTCAAGACATCAGTCAGGAAGTTGAAGCTTGGTCGCAAATGGGTCTTCCAAATGGACAATGACCCCAAGCATACTTCCAAAGTTGTGGCAAAATGGCTTAAGGACAACAAAGTCAAGGTATTGGAGAGGCCATCACAAAGCCCTGACCTCAATCCTTTAGAACATTTGTGGGCAGAACTGAAAAAGTGTGTGGGAGCAAGGAGGCCTACAAACCTGACTCAGTTACACCGGCCCTATCAGGAGGAATGGGCCAAAATTCACCCAACTTATTGCGGGAAGCTTCTGGAAGGCTACACGAAACGTTTGACCCAAGTTAAACTATTTAAAAGCAATGCTACCAAATACTAAATTGCGTGTATGTAAACTTCTGACCCACTGGGAATATGATGAAAGAAATAAAAGCTGAAATAAATCACTACTATTATTCTGACATTTCACATTCTTAAAATAAAGTTGTGATCTAACTGACCTAAGACAGGGGATTTTTACAAGGATTAAATGTCAGGAATTGTGAAAAACCGAGTTTAAATGTATTTGGCTAAGATGTACGTAAACTTCCGACTTCAACTGTATATAATAGCTGTATATAATAGGCGGTGTCAGAGGAAAGCCCATCAAATTGTCAGAGACTCGCCAAGTCTAGCACCAAAAGGCTCCTCAACAGCTTCTACTCCAAAGCCATTAGACTGCTGAACAATTCTTAAAAATCGCCACTGGACAATTGACATTGACCCTCTTGTACACTGCTGCTACTCGCTGTTTGTTTGTTACCTATGCATAGTCACTTCAACCCCACCTACATGTACAGATTACCTCAACTAGCCTGTATCCCTGCACATTGACTCGGTAGCAGTGCCCCTGTATATAGCCTTGTAATAGTTATTCTTATTGTGTTACTTTTAATTATTACTTTTTAACTTCGTAAATATTTTCATCTTGAACTGCACTGTTGGTTAAGGGCTTGTAAGTAAGCATTTCACGGTAAAGTCTACACTTGTTGTATTCGGCGCATGTGGCAAATAATGTTTGTTTTGATGTTCCTGCTCAGATAAGACGAGAAGTAGGCTAAACAAGAAAAAACAAAACATTTTTGGTTAGGTCCAGGTTAAAGTCAGTGAAATAAGAAAACCAAAGAAAATGTACAATGACAAGTGGTTTGATGAAGAATGCACAAACCTAAGAAAGAAATTGAGAAACCTGTCCAACCAAAAACAGAGACCCAGAAAACCTAAGCCTATGAATGACAATACAGAAATAGAC
This sequence comes from Oncorhynchus mykiss, assembly GCF_013265735.2. Taxonomy (NCBI): domain Eukaryota; kingdom Metazoa; phylum Chordata; class Actinopteri; order Salmoniformes; family Salmonidae; genus Oncorhynchus; species Oncorhynchus mykiss. The sequence continues at coordinate 4,520,846 of NC_048586.1, read as the reverse complement.
TACGGAAAAAGAAGGAACAACATGTTGGAAATGAGCTCAATGTAATTGAAGAATCCATAGACTAACCACTTCTGGGAAAATTGGAAAACACTAAAGAGTTATCTATCCAAAACACAGATGTATGGGTAAAACACTTCTCCAATCTTTTTGGCCCTATAACAAAGAACAAAAACATATACATGATCAAATACAAATCTTAGAATCAAGAATCGATTAAAAGACAACCAGAACCCACTGGATTCTCCAATTACATTGAATGAACTACAAGACAAAATACAAACCCTCCAACCCAAAAAGGCCTGTGGTGTTGATGGTATCCTCAATGAAATGATTAAATAGAGACAACAAATTCCAATTGGCTATACTTAAACTCTTTAACATCATCCTTAGCTCTGGCATCTTCCCCAATATTTGGAACAAAGGACTGATCACCCAAATCCACAAAAGGAAGTAAATTTGACCCCAATAACTACCGCGGGATATGCGTCACCAGCAACCTTGGAAAATCCTCTGGCCTTATAATTAACAGCAGACTCGTACATTTCCTCAGTGAAAACAAATGTCAAATTGGCTTTTTACCAAATTACCGTATTACAGACCACGTAGTCACCCTGCACCCCCCAATTGACAAACAAACCAAAACAAAGGCAGTCTTCACTTCAAAAAATCCTTCGACTGAATTTGGCATGAGGGTCTGCTATACAAATTGATGGAAAGTTGTGTTGGGGAAAAGACATACGACATTATAAAATCCATGTACACAAACAACAAGTTAAAATTGGCAAAAACTTTTCTTTCCACAGGGCCGTGGGGTGAGACAGGGATGCAGCTTAAGCACCACCCTCTTCAACACACACACACACACACACAAATTGGCGAGGGCACTAGAACAGTCTGCAGCACCTGGCCTCACCCTACTAGAATCTGAAGTCAGATGTCTACTGTTTGCGGACGATTTGGTGCTTCTGTCACCAACCACAGAGGGCCTACAGTAGCACCTAGATCTTCTGCACAGAGTCTGTCAGACCTGGGCCCTGACAGTAAATCTCAGTAAGACAAAAAGTGTTCCAAAAAAGGTCCAGTCACCAGGACCACAAATACAAATTCCATCTAGACACAGTTGCTCTAGAGCACACAAAACAATACTACACATACCTCGGCATAAACATCAGCGCCACAGATAACTTCCACAAAGCTGTGTGAAATATCTGAGATAAGACCAGAAGGGCCTTCTATACCATCAAAAGGAACATAAAATGACATACCAATTAGGATCTGGATAAAAAAAACTTGAATCAGTTACAGAACCAATTGTCCTTTATGGTTGTGGAGGTCTGGGGTCTGCTCACCAACCAAGAATTCACAAAATGGGACAAACACCAAATTGAAACTCTGCATGTAGAATTCTGCAAAAATATCCTCCGTGTACGACGTAAAACACCAAATACGCATACAGAGCAGAATTAGGCCGATACCCGCTAATTATCAAAATCCAGAATAGAGCCATTAAATTCAACAACCGCCTAAAAAGAAATGATTCCCAAACCTTCCATAACAAAGCCATCACCTACAGAGAGACGAACCTGCAGAAGAGTCCCCTAAAGCAAGCTGGTAATGGGGCTCTGTTCACAAACACAAACAGACCCCACAGAGCCCCAGGACAGCAACACAATTAGACCCAAACAAATCATGAGAAAAAAATATATAAATCTTTCCACTGTGTCAAAAAAATTGTTTTTTAAAACAGCGCAAACTCAAATGCTATTTGGCCCTAAACAGAGAGTACACAGTGGCAGAATACCTGACCACTATGACTGACCCAAACTTAAGGAAAGCTTTGACTCATAGCCTTGCTATTGAGAAAGGCTGCCGCAGGCAGACCTGGCTCTCAAGAGAAGACGGGCTATGTGCACACTGCCCACAAAATGAGGTGGAAACTGAGCTGCACTCCCTAACCTCCTGCCAAATGTTTGACCAGAGAGACACATATTTCCATCAGATTACACAGATCCACAAAGAACTCAAAAACAAACCCAATTTTGATAAACTCCCATATCTACTGGGTAGAATACCCCAGCGTGCCATCACAGCAGCAAGATGTGACCTGTTGCCACAAGAAAAGGGCACCATTGTAAAAAAACACCATCATAAATACCCATATTTGTTTATTTATTTTCATTTTTGCACTTTAAATAATTGCACATCCTTACAACACATATATGTATCATTGTATACAACACATATCATTGTATATAGACAATTACATTTGAAATGTCTTTATTCTTTTGGAACTTCTGTGAGTGTAATGTTTACTGTAAATTTGTATTGTTTATTTCACTTTTTATTTTTTCACCTTTATTTAACAAGTTCTCATTTACAACTGCGACCTGGACAAGATAAATCAAAGCAGTGCGACAAAAACAACAAAGAGTTACACATGGGATAAACGTACAGTCAATAATACAATAAACATCTATACAGTGTGTGCAAATGTAGTAAGATTGGGGAGGTAAGGCAATAAATAGGCCATAGAGGCAAAATAATTACAATTTAGCATTAACACTGGAGTGATAGATGTGCAAGTAGAGATACTGGGGTGCAAAAGAGCAAGAGGGTAAGTTATAATATGGGGATGAGGTAGTTGGGTGTGCTATTTACAGATTGGCTGTGTACAGGTACTGGAGGCATTTTGTAAATTACATCGCCGAAGTCAAGGATCGGTAGGATAGTCAGTTTTACAAGACTATGTTTGGCAGCATGGCTGAAGGAGGCTTTGTTGCAAAATAGGAAGCCGATTCTAGACCTCATTTTGGATTGGAGATGCTTAATGTGAGTCTGGAAGGAGAGTTTACAGTCTAACCAGACACCTAGGTATTTGTAGTTGTCCACATATTCAGAGCCTTCCAGAGTAGTGATGCTAGTCGGGCGGGCGTGTGGGGGCAGCAAATCGGTTGAAGAGCATGCATTTAGTTTTACTAGGATTTAAAAGCAGTTGGAGGCCACAGAAGGAGTGTTGTATGGCATTGAAGCTTGTTTGGAGGTTGGTTAACAGTGTCCAAAGAAGGGCCAGATGTATACAGAATGGTGTCGTCTGCGTAGAGGTGGATCGAAGAAATCACCAGCAGCAAGAGCGACATCATTGACATATACAGAGAAGAGTCGGCCCAAGAAATTAATTATGATCTACTTCACTTGCTTTGACAATGTTAACATATGTTTCCCATGCCAATAAAGCCTCTAAATTGAAATAAAGTGGTTTCAGAATAGAATAGATATAGGCCTAGTCATTGAGAACTGAATAAGCCCTTAGCTGCCTTAATGACACGGTTGTTACTAGGGATGCACGATATATCAGTATCGGATGATATTAGCTAAAAATGCCAACATCGGCCTGATATCTAGTTTAACGCCGATGTGCAAAACCGGTCAAAGCTGACGTGCATACCTATATAACGTAGGTACAGTACGTAATGGCGCCACGTAAAATGTTGCACTATACGTGCAACACAGCATTCCTAACCTAGCCCACAATGTCTGCTGTAAAGGTAAAGCAGTCAACAAGTCCAGCATTCGTTTCAAAGAGTAAGAACATTTCAGAGAGACAACTCAAAGGCAAAATCCATTAACGCCAAGATATTGGAATTCATGGCCCTTGACAATCAACTGTTTTCTGTCGTGGGTGATGTTGGCTTTCGCCGACTGATCGAGCACCGGTACACACTAGAGGTCGACCGATTATGATTTTTTAACGCCGATACCGATTATTGGAGGACCAAAAAAGCCTATACCGATTAATTGAACGATTTTTAAATGTTTTATTTGTTATAATGACAATTACAACAATACTGAATGAACACTAACTTAATATAATATGTCAATAAAAATCTATTTAGCCTCAAATAAATAATGAAACATGTTCAATTTGGTTTAAATAATGCAAAAACAAAGTGTTGGAGAAGAAAGTAAAGGTGCAATATGTGCCATGTAAGAAAGCTAACATTTAAGTTACTTGCTCAGAACATGAGAACATACAGTGCATTGCGAAAGTATTCGGCCCCCTTGAACTTTGTGACCTTTTGCCTCATTTCAGGCTTCAAACATAAAGATATAAAACTGTATTTTTTTGTGAAGAATCAACACCAAGTGGGACACAATCATGAAGTGGAACGACAGTTATTGGATATTTCAAACTTTTTTAACAAATCAAAAACTGAAAAATTGGGCGTGCAAAATTATTCAGCCCCATTAAGTTAATACTTTGTAGCGCCACATTTTGCTGCGATTACAGCTGTAAGTCGCTTGGGGTATGTCTCTATCAGTTTTGCACATCGAGAGACTGAAATTGTTTAACATTCCTCCTTGCAAAACAGCTCAAGCTCAGTGAGGTTGGATGGAGAGCATTTGTGAACAGCAGTTTTCAGTTCTTTCCACAGATTCTCGATTGGATTCAGGTCTGGACTTTGACTTGGCCATTCTAACACCTGGATATGTTTATTTTTGAACCATTCCATTGTAGATTTTGCTTTATGTTTTGGATCATTGTCTTGTTGGAAGACAAATCTCCGTCCCAGTCTCAGGTCTTTTGCAGACTCCATCAGGTTTTCTTCCAGAATGGTCCTGTATTTGGCTCCATCCATCTTCCCATCAATTTTAACCATCTTCCCTGTCCCTGCTGAAGAAAAGCAGGCCCAAACCATGATGCTGCCACCACCATGTTTGACAGTGGGGATGGTGTGTTCAGGGTGATGAGCTGTGTTGCTTTTACGCCAAACATATTTTGGTTTCATCTGACCAGAGCACCTTCTTCCACATGTTTGGTGTGTCTCCCAGGTGGCTTGTGGCAAACTTTAAACAACACTTTTTATGGATATCTTTAAGAAATGGCTTTCTTCTTGCCACTCTTCCATAAAGGCCAGATTTGTGCAATATACAACTGATTGTTGTCCTATGGACAGAGTCTCCCACCTCAGCTGTAGATCTCTGCAGTTCATCCAGAGTGATCATGGGCCTCTTGGCTGCATCTCTGATCAGTCTTCTCCTTGTATGAGCTGAAAGTTTAGAGGGACGGCCAGGTCTTGGTAGATTTGCAGTGGTCTGATACTCCTTCCATTTCAATATTATTGCTTGCACAGTGCTCCTTGGGATGTTTAAAGCTTGGGAAATCTTTTTGTATCCAAATCCGGCTTTAAAACTACAACAGTATCTCGGACCTTCCTGGTGTGTTCCTTGTTCTTCATGATGCTCTCTGCGCTTTTAACAGACCTCTGAGACTATCACAGTGCAGGTGCATTTATACGGAGACTTGATTACACACAGGTGGATTGTATTTATCATCATTAGTCATTTAGGTCAACATTGGATCATTCAGAGATCCTCACTGAACTTCTGGAGAGAGTTTGCTGCACTGAAAGTAAAGGGGCTGAATAATTTTGCACGCCCAATTTTTCAGTTTTTGATTTGTTAAAAAAGTTTGAAATATCCAATAAATGTCGTTCCACTTCATGATTGTGGCCCACTTGTTGTTGATTCTTCACAAAAAAATACAGTTTTATATCTTTATGTTTGAAGCCTGAAATGTGGCAAAAGGTCGCAAAGTTCAAGGGGGCCGAATAATTTCGCAAGGCACTGTATGAAAGCTGGTGGTTCCTTTTAACATGAGTCTTCAATATTCTCAGGTAAGAAGTCTTAGGTTGTAGTTATTATAGGAATTATAGGACTATTTAACTCTATACCATTTGTATTTCATTAACCTGTGACTATTGGATGTTCTTACAGGCACTTTAGTATTGCCAGTGTAACAGTATAGCTTCCGTCCCTCTCCTCGCTCCTCCCTTGGCTCGAACCAGGAACACAACGACAACAGCCACCGTTGAAGCAGTGTTACCCATGCAGAGCAAGGGAAACAACCACTCCAAGGCTCAGAGCGAGTGACGTTTGAAACGCTATTAGCGCGCGCTAACTAGCTAGCCATTTCACTTCGGTTACACCAGCCTCATCTCAGGAGTGCTTGACGCACAATGCTTGACGCACAACGAAGAGCTGCTGGCAAAACGCAAAGAAAGTGCTGTTTGAATGAATGTTTACGCGCCTGCTTCTGCCTACCACCTAGGAATATCATCAACCATGTGTAGTTAACTAGTGATTATGATTGATTGATTGTTTTTATAAAGATAAGTTTAATGCTAGCTAGCAACTTACCTTGGCTTACTGCATTTGCGAAAAAGGCAGTCTCCTTGTGGAGTGCAACGAGAGAGAGGCAGGTCGTTATAGCGTTGGACTAGTTAACTGTAAGGTTGCAAGATTGTATCCCCCAAGCTGACAAGGTGAAAATCTGTCGTTCTGCCACTGAACGAGGCAGTTAATCCACCGTTCCTAAGCCGTCATTGAAAATAAGAATGTGTTCTTAACTGACTTGCCTAGTTAAATAAAGATTAAAGAAAAGGAAAAGGTGTAAAAAAATATATATATATATTTAAAAAAATAAATAAAATACAAAAATCGGCCAAATCGCTACCCAAAAATACCGATTTCCGATTGTTATGAAAACTTGAAATCGGCCATAATTAATTGGCCATTCCGATTAAATTGGTCGACCTCTACTACCAAGTGCGCTATTTTTCAGATGTTGCCCTACCGGAGTTACACAGTAGAGGAGTCACTGCTATTTGCTTCACGACTGACATTTGGACCAGCGATATCAGCCCCATGATCATGCTGAGTCTGACAGCCCAGTGGGTCGTTGAAGATTTCGTACTGAGAAGTCGTATTGCACGCTCATGAATGTGCTGGTTGTCATACTGCTGCTGCCATTGCAATGGCATTTGAGAACATGAACATGTTTTAAACATGAACACACTACCTAGCTCCATTCAAACAACTGACTGGAGAAATAAGCTCATCAACTGTGCCTGCAGCAGACGTGATACATTTAAACGCCTGCTCAACAAAACTGCCGAAAAGGTTGTGAACAAGCGATTCGGTGGCATTCTCGCTGAGCCTCTTTACTGTGTCGCCACCATGCTCGATGCTATCTACAAGGACCGCTACTTCGATGCAGACAAGAAACAGGATTTACGTGAAATGTTACATACACAGCTGGACAAGATGGAAACGGACACAGTGACAGTGCGTATCAAAGAAGACAGGCCACCCACAACGAGCTGAAACTTCACTGCTTGACATGTTTGATGAAATCCTGGTTGAGAATGAAACGACTGAATGAATGAAACAGCACAGCAACTAAGTGAAAGAAATAGGTTTTGATTATGTTTTACTGGTAATGGGGACATACGTAAATGGCAACAAAATAACTTTTTGGTTAGTGTGGTGTGTATGTGCGTGTGTAACCTTTACTTAACCAGGCAAGCCAGTTAAGATCAAATTCTTATTTACAATGACGGCCTACCCCGACCAAACCCGGACGACGCTGGGCCAATTGTGCTCCGCCCATGGGACTACCAATTATGTCCGGATATGAGGCAGCCTGGATTCGAACCAGGGACTGTAGTGACGCTTCTTGCACTGAGATGCAGTGCCTTAGACAGCTGCGTCTATTTCACATCAGTTACACCAGCCTAATCTCGGGAGTTGATAGGCTTGAAGTCATAAACAGTGCAATGCTTGAAGCATTGCGAAGAGCTGCTGGCAAAACGCACAAAAGTGCTGTTTGAATGAATGCTTACGAGCCTGCTGGTGCCCACCATCGCTCAGTCACACTGCTCTATCAAATCATAGACATAATTATAACATAACACACAGAAATACGAGCCTTATGTCCCCTTTGCCAGGAAAAAACGTCATGGTTAATGCACAGCAGCATATTATTTTAAAAAAGACCCCGAAATCCAATTTCCAAGATACAACTAAAGCTAATGTTTAGGAATCCTGAAAATAAAACTGAATGTCTTACACTTAACTGAAACATTATCCTAGCCTTGTCAGAATTGTTTCCAAAATGCTTGGTTGGGACCCATTGATGGGTAGTGGCTGATTCCTTTTGGGTTGCCACTTGAGGCTGGGTGTTGGCTAGAATTGTTCTAGCCTACGTGTGGCCGACTTCATGAGAAAGCGAGCAGGAGCAAGCTCCAAAGGCTTCAGAAGGGTCACAGTAAAACAGGTTCATTGACCACTCAAGTGATTGTAGAAACTGAATATGGATTGTTCGAATGTAGCCTCGACAGCCCATTAAAAGAAGGCGAACTCTGATCACGTCAAATCATTGAGACCTCAGGTCATGCCTAGTAGATATCTTGCCTTCTCTGAACCTCACCCTCCTCAGCAGAAAATCAAAAGAATGATCGACCGCCATTTCCTCAGACAATTAACAGCATCTGAGTAGAGTTACTCTTCACTGAAATTACAGAGGACAAATCTGCTGCCACTCTTGCCTGCACACCCAGGCTCAGTTCTGAGTAGTTAATGCAAGCACAAGGGAAACCAAGGCTATCTATATCAGTGTCTTGTGTGAAAGTTGAACCAGCTGTTCTGAGCAGCATCAGTATGACGTTAATTGCATTTTTAACTAATCCTTTGAAGAATGCATTTGTATTCTGGAATTCCTGTGGCTTGCTTAAAATAGAGCATTACTTGATACCCGATAGCAATCACTTTAATACGAAGTGACATTGTGGGCACATGCCTCTGACGTCAGGCCACAAAATATAGACTGTACAAAACAGTTGCTACTTGGAGGGAATGGGGCCGGGGACCAGTGAAGATCTCGGGGGGAAAAAAAGAGAACGGACGTGGAAATCACCTTTTCACATCTGTCAAACCTCTTGACGTTTCACAGCAATACTTTTTCCATGGCAAAAATGAAAACACAAACCAGACCAAACTGCTGTTATCCGAAATAAGTTAATCCGCTTCGTGTTTTGTTTCCTTGCCACAATACTAATGAGTATCGCGATATTGGTATCATCCGAGCCATAGCAGACACAGAGAGGGAGAGCCTATGACAAGCAATTCATTACCAACCGATGTCTCCCTTGAGAAAAGACCATTATCTGACTGAAATCCACAGATACGGAGGCTGAATGGTTCTGTTGCGTTTCTCTAATTTCTGCTAATCACTGTTGTGGCTAGAGACTAGGCCATTTAAACTGTCCCTTGTTGAATACTAAGAAAATATTGGTTTTGCTTTGACTGCACCCACTCTTTAGCTTTGAGAACCATGCCATGCTTGTGATTATCTGAATGAACGAGACATACAGACTTGTGCATTTGTTTTTGAGTCACTGTCCAGACTAGAGGTCGACCAATTATGATTTTTCAACGCCGGCGCCGATTATTTAAGGACCAAAAAAGCCGATACCGATTAAAATCGGGCCGTTTTTTTTAATGTATTTGTAATAATGACAATTACAACAATACTGAATGAACACATTTTAAGTTAATATAATACATCAATAAAATCAATTCCACCTCAAGAAAATAATGAAACATGTTCAATTTGGTTTAAATAATCCAAAAACAAAGTGTTGGAGAAGAAAGTAAAAGTGCAATATGTGCCATGTAAGAAAGCTAACGTTTAAGTTCCTTGCTCAGACCATGAGAACATATGAAAGCTGGTGGTTCCTTTTAACATGAGTCTTAGTTATTATAGAAATTATAGGACTATTTCTCTCTATAAGATTTGTATTTCATATACCTTTGACTATTGGATGTTCTTATAGGCACTATAGTATTGCCAGTGTAACAGTATAGCTTCCATCCCTCTCCTCGCCGCTACCTGGGCTCGAACCAGGAACACATCGACAACAGCCACCCTCAAAGCAGCGTTACCCATGCAGGGCAAGGGGAACAACTACTCCAAGTCTCAGAGCGAGTGACGTTTGAAACGCTATTAGCGCGCACCCCGCTAACTAGCTAGCCATTTCACATCGGTTACACCAGCCTAATCTCGGGAGTTGATAGGCTTGAAGTCATAAACGGCTTGAAGCATTGCGAAGAGCTGCTGGCAAAACGCATGAAAGTGCTGTTTGAATGAATGCTTACGAGCCTGCTGGTGCCTACCATCGCTCAGTCGGACTGCTCTATCAAATCATAGACTTAATTATACCATAACACACAGAAATACGAGCCTTAGGTCATTAATAAGGCCGAATCCGGAAACTATCATTTCGAAATCAAAACGTTTATTCTTTCAGTGAAATACGGAACCGTTCCTTATTTTATCTAACGGATGGCATCCCTAAGTCTAAATATTGCTGTTACATTGCACAACCTTCAATGTTATGTCATAATTACGTAACATTCTGACAAATTAGTTCAATGAGCCAGGCGGCCCAAACTGTTGCATATATGCTGACTCTGCGTGCAATGAACAATAATATTGCCTGCTAACTTTTCTTTTAGCTAAATATGCAGGTTTAACAATATATACTTCTGTGTATTGATTTTAAGAAAGGCATTGGTGTTTATGGTTAGGTACACGTTGGAGCAACGACAGTCCTTTTTCGCGAATGCGCACCGCATCGATTATATGCAACGCTAGATAAACTAGTAATATCATCAACCATCATAACTAGTGATTATAATCGATTGTTTTTTATAAGATACGTTTAATGCTAGCTAGCAACTTACCTTGGCTTCTTACTGCATTCGCGTAACAGGCAAGCTAAATTATTATTTTTTTATTTTTTTAAATACAAAATCGGCAAATTCGGCATCCAAAAATACCGATTTCCCATTGTTATGAAAACTTGAAATCGGCCCTAATTAAATCAGCCATTCCGATTAATCGGTCGACCACTAGTCCAGACCCCAAGAAAGGATTTGGGACTGCTTCACAATCCATCATGGAATGTGGGACTTTGCTGATAGGATAGCTCTCAGTATCATAAAACAGACAAACTAACTAGGCCTAACACTTTTTAAAACAGCAAACTGGGATTACAAAAACAACAAAACGGCCCCCCCGCCACTTGTTTTGGTAAACAGCTGAAGGATGGGGCTTGAGAAATGTAACCGCAGCTTAGCTATGGATGCAAGAACTGACTATCAATGAGTATGTTTCCATGCACAGTAATAATTCAATATTAAAACTGATTATGGCAGTTGGCAGACTATAGACTATTGCATAAACACCTTACACTGCTCATCTTAAATCGATGTAAGGTCAAAATCTAATTAAAGCACACGCCGATTAAAAGACCTGGTTCTGCATAATCTTTAGAAATATTAGGACATCGGCGTAACCTGACATCGGCGTAACAGCTGTGTATTTGATCAGCGCATGTGCTAGCACCAGCCGAGCGAGCCGCTCTCTTTAGTGTGAGTGAAGTGAGTTCGGAACAATGTATGCTTCTAGAAGTACTTCACACACACATTTTACGTCTGAACTCAGAATCAAATATGCTTCAGAAAAATAACATGGCCGCTGTGGTATAACGGTCATTTTGATTGGCAATTTTTTGCATTTATCAGAGTGCCAACAGGTAGCCTGATTTCAGATGTGTCCATGTTAACAGGATTATTAGGGAAATCGTTCTTGCAAAGCACATAAACATTTTAATCAAACTATTCTACTAAATCTGACTATCCACAAAAAATTGCATTGTTGTGTGCAAGTAACCATACTCTCAAACCCTGTACCTGGAGAGCTAACCTCTGATTTGCAATCCAACCCCAGTTGTAACTAACCTGATTCAACCAGCTAATTATTTGAGTCGGGTGCGCTAGATTACATTTGGAGGGAAAGCCTACAGGACGGTAGCTCTCCAGGAACAGAGTTGGAGAGCCATGGTCTATGATATGAAAATGGTTGGCTAGTTTTAAATATTTAGAAACTACAGTGTTAGTTTGGTGTTAGATTGGTGTCACACTTTTGTCCCAGACCTAGCTAACACACCAGACTGGAAGGTTCTCTACAGCTCTGTTAGTGACCATCTGGTTCTTGGTTCCTGACCAAGGCCCTTCTCCCCGACCAAGGCCCTTCTCCCCAGACTACGCAGTTTGGCTGGGCGGCCAGCTCTAGGAAGAGTCTAGGTGGTTCCAAACTTCTTCCATTTAAGAATGATTGAGGCCACTGTGTTCTTGGGGACCTTCAAATGCTGCGGAATTGTTTAGTACCCTTCCCTAGATCTTTTCCTGCACACAATCTGGTCTCTGATCTCTACGGACAATTCCTTCAACCTCATGGCTTGGTTTTTGCTCTGACATGGAATGTCAACTGTGGGACCTTATATAGACAGGTATGTGCCTTTCCAAATCACATCCTATCAATTGAATTTACCACAGGTGGACTCTAATCAAGTTGCAGAAACATCTCAAGGATGATCAATGGAAACAGGATGCACCTGAGCTCAATTTAAAGTCTCATACATGTAGCAAAGGGTCTGAATACTTACGTAAATACTAGATTTGCAAAAATGTCTAAAAACCAAACCTGTTTTCGCTTTGTCATTATGGGATAGTGTGTAGATTGCTGAGGAAATTGTTTTATTGAATCCATTTTAGAATAAGGCTGTAACTTAACAAAATGTGGAAAGGGGGCACTGTAGACACACCCTATGTTTGAATTAAATAAACTATATGTAGGCTATTTATCTTGTCTGATGTTTTAAGCACTGCAATTAAAAAATAAGACACAAATTACTAGAGAGAGCCAGTAGAGATCAATATAGCCTCAGCAGAAGAACAAAAACCTGTTCCCTACCCTCCTCCCGATGCTGCTGGCCTACCGTGATTATGCTGCCAAGCTCCTGAAGTTGCCTGTAATAGGCTGCACCAGCGGTCAGCAAACTTTTCCATTTGGAGTGTCAAGTTATCGTCCCATTTCTGCTGATCTGCGTGCCAGTTATGAATTTCAGATGCACCTTTTCCTGGAAGAGTTTCATTTATAATAAAGTCTTCATATCGCAAAATCAATGTTACGTGGTTAATCAAAATTCTATCTAAATGAAACTGATACAATATGCCAATATGTAAAAATAGCCTACTAAAAATATTGCAGCCCGCAGGTAGAAAATATCATGAAAAAAGTAAATATCCTATAAATCACATTGGCTATGCACGGTCTGTCTGCAACGAACATGAAACATTGTATCAACTATTAACTTGGTCTGGCCCAAAGCTCCTGCTAGCAAACTTGCAATATTGTATAAAATATTCTAGGCCCTCAGAGTTTCCAGTGCCAGTGAGCTCTGGACAGACAGACACAGCTGTAGGCTGTTTGCACAAGGGATAAGAAGTAATCAGGTAGGCCTATTTAATGACATTTCCACCAGATCAGAGCATGACATTTTTTTCCCCTTTCATGCTGAGTGTTTATCAAAAAGGATTGAGCTGGAAAGATTTTTCAAAATGGGCTACGTTGAGTAGTTAATACAATGGATGTAAAATGGATGTTTATTTGATGCCTGAGGCAAATAAAACATTACTTTGAAGCTACACAGTGATGGTGAGTTAAGGCAATCAGAAATAGTATCAGATCCTCAGATGGGCACATTTGTAGGCCTACATTTGCACACAGGCCAGGTAGTCTAGGCCTACTTCTATGCATAATCAGGTGTGTGTCCTTACTCAAGATTGACAGAAACGCTCCAATAATATACATTTAAAAAAGACTCATAGCAAAAGGTCTGAATACTTATGTAAATAAGGTATCTGTTTTTTATTTTTAATACATTTTCAAACATTTCTAAAAACCTGTTTTCGCTTTGACGTTATGGGTTGGTGTGTAGATTGATGAGAATTTTTTGAAGCAATTTTAGAATAAGTCTGTAACAATAAGAAAAAGTGGAAAAAATAAGTCTGAATACTTTCCCGAATGCACTGTATATAGGCTACACCCATCCAATGATGTCAGATCAAAAGATACATTTCTAGGGCTAGAGGTTAGGACAATGAATTGGATGATGAATTGGGACTGAGATAAATGAGTCTAGTGAGCAGCAGCCTTACCTTTTTAGTGCTGACAGACCTCCGTAGCGCCCTCCCATTGGGTCCCACAACTCTGGCATTACCACTGCTCCCAGAGGGTAGTGTGTGTGTAGAGGGGGGGCTGGAAGGCGCACCGAGGGGTGCAGAAGACCTCTCCGTCAGACTTCTCTTGGACGCCACATTGTTGTTCTCATTGAAGGTCATCGACCTTTTGTCCTTAGTGTCCCCAAGCCCCAGGTCAATGCTCTGTCCACTCTTGATCAGGCCGAGGTAGTCTTTGAGTATCGTCTGGGTCGTTGGCTCACTCAACCAGTTGAGGAAGAGCTCATCCACTTTCATTTTAAGCACCGGTTGCAGGACTTGTGGCGATGGCATGTTGTTAACCTCCATCTACTACTTTGACACCACAGCACCTGTCAATGGGGAAATCAAATAGAGAATATGGGCTGGGCAGCTACGTAGCTGGCTAGCTAGATCCCTTCAGATATACCAGTGGGCAGTTTATCACATTAGATACGTTTAGGAATGGGTGGCCAGTAATAAACTGGTCCTGAACATCTCTAAAACTACGAGCATTGTATTTGGTACAAATCATTCCCTAAGCTCTAGAAATCAGCTGAATCTGGTAACGAATGGTGTGTGTGGCTGTTGAACAAGTTGAGGAGACAATTACTTGGTGTTACCTTACATTGTAAACTGTCATGGTCAAAACATATAGAGTCAATGGTTGTAAAGATGGGGAGAGGTCTATCCATAATAAAGAGATGCTCTGCTTTTTTGACGCCATACTCCAAAAAGCAAGTCCTGCTAGTCCTCTAGTTTTGTCTTACCTTGATTATTGTCCAGCCATGTGTCCAAGTGATACAAAGAAAGACCTAGTTAAGCTGAGGCTGGCCCAGGACAGAGCGGCACATCTTGCTCTTCATTGTAATCAGAGGGCTAATATTAATACTATGCATGCCAGTTACTCTTGACTAAGAGTTGAGGAGAGACTGACTGCATCACATCCTTTTATAAGAAACATGAATGTGTTAAATTCTAAATGGTTTGCATTGTCAACTTACACACAGCTCTGACACACACACTTACCCAACCAGACATGCCACAAGCCCCCCCCCCCCCCCCCCCCCCCCCAGTCCCCAAATTCAGAACGAATTCAAGAAAGTGTACAGTATTATATAAAGCCAGTATTGCATGGAACTCCCTCCCATCTCATATTGCTCAAATGAACAGCAGATCTGGTTTTTAAAAAAAGTACAACATTTTTTTTTTAAACAGGTAAAGCAACATCTCACGGCACAACGCCTCTCCCCTAGATATTTTGGGTGTATGTATTGATATGTAGCCTGCATGCATTTTTTAAATGCATGTAGTTCTGTCCTTGTTTATTATTGTTCTGTATTATGTCATGTTTTATGTTTTGTGTGGACCCCAGGAAGAGTGGCTGCTGCTTTCGCAACAGCTAATGTGGATCCTAATAAAATACCAAATAGACAGTAGAAGCAGAATTGATCATTAGGCCTATACAGTGAGCACAGAATATATATATATTTTTTAATCAGATTCAATCACTAACTAGCTAGCAAATTCTAGCTACCTACTCCATATGGTTGGCATCGCTGGCAACTACATCTAGCTGGGTAATTCCTACTAGGTGGTGCCTTTTGGAACTCATAACTTTTGGGGGGAAAAGTATATATTCTTTAAAAATGTAGTATTCCATCAGCAAAAGGACATATTTGACTATCAGAAAAGCATAGTGAAAAACAAGAGAATTTAGTCAACATTTTCACATGTTTAGTTGACCCCTTCTATCTCTACAAGTTACCACAAAAATATGCAATATGATGGTTTTATTGCAGATGGCGAGGCCAGTACAGGTGCATCAAAGATGGGACCGAGAGATAGAAGTTGTTTTTCAATCTCAAGGCCATCAGAATGTTAAATTCTGTTAAATAGCCATCACTAGCACATTATAGATGCTGCAGACCTATATACATAGACTTGGAATCACTGTCCCCTTTAATAATGGAACACTAGTCACTTTAATAATGTTTACATATTTTGCATTACTCATCTCATATGTATATACTGTATTCTATACTATTCTACTGTATCTAAATCGATGCCACTCTGACACTGCTCAGCCCAATATTTATATATTCTTAATTCCATTCCTTTAGATTTGTCTATTGTTGTGAAATTGTTAGATATTACTGTTAGATATTACTGCACTGTTAGAGCTAGAACCACAAGAATTTCGCTACAGCCGCAATAACATCTGCTAAACACGTGTATGTGACAAATAACATTTTATTTGTTACAGATTCTAGTTTTGGAAACAGAAAACTGAATGAGCTCAAATGATGAGAAAATGAGCAGAATGTTGGCCAAAAATCCATCTCGCTCTTATCTCCTCCCACTACTGGCCACAAGGCTTCCTCTCATCCCGAGTGGCGCAGCGTTCTAAGACACTGCAACTCAGCGCAAGAGGCGTCACTGCAGTACCTAGTTCGAATCCAGGCTGCATCACATCCGGCCGTGATCGGGAGTCCCATAGGGCGGCGCACAATTGGCCCAGCGTCGCCCGGGTTTGGCCAGGATAGGCCGTCATTGTAAATAAGATTTTGTTCTTTAACTGACTTGCCTGGTTAAATAAAGTTTGTATATATTTTTAAAAAGATCATATTTGATAGTTATTGGAAACACCAACCGGATGCTTCACATTTATACATCCAATTAAATATCTAGCTGTTTTTTCTATCTGTGGCAAAATAGTACTTGAAGAGGGTTTTAACTTCTATATCAAACATATTTATAGAAAAATGTGCCTTACGGTGGAGACAGACTACACCTAATGAAACATTGAAAAATAGTTACAACCGAGTGTTTACATATTTATTTAGCTTTCCACTGCAATTACACAGAACTATGTTGTGTGTAATTGCAGGCTATTCTTTAGATGCTGCAATAAGTCTCTCTTTTTTTCCAACTTTATTTTATGTGGTGTCGGAGCTCCAGTGCGCTCACAATAGTAGCGGCTTAAATCGTGGAGTTGTTTAAATAGTCTATGGATACTAACGTTAATGCGTTAGCTAGTCCATTCATAGACGCTACCTTAACATGCTGACCAGACACGTCGAATGCGCGAGCATCGCAAAATACATTTGGAAATCCATGTTATTCGATTATTGCACCCACTGCTCGCGAGCGTCAGCGCTGAAAAGGGCTAAAATAGAACTCCTTTCTACTTCTGATGCAGATCACACTGAATGTCCTGCCTCTCCCATCTCCTCATTGGTTTATAGAGGCAGGTACCCACGTGCCATCTCCTCATTGGTTATACACACGTGGGTGATTGAAAGAAGAACTGTTTTGCCGGTCGTTGTGGTAATACTATGAAAGTTGAGATGCCGATCACCATATAAGTTCAAGGATGAAAAAGCCTGGAAGGAGGAGAGATGACTAGAAACGATTCAGTTGGCCGTTTTATGTGTGGATTAATTGTTGGAGTAGAGGACCTTGTGCATTTCAAGTAAAATAACTCAATGTTTATATCCAAGGACAAATTAATTAGCAACAACAAGCTAGCTAAATAGGACAAATTAGCTAGCAAGTGCAAGCTAACTAGCTAAATTGCCATACATGTTTAATGCTTTTCGACCTGTCCCCAAATTAATGTAATTAGTTCAGAGTTTGTTTTGATATTTTAAGATGCGTGTCGTGATCGCGCTTGGTGTAGGGGGACCAAATACATTTATGCACAATAGCGCACGATGGCACACGCGCAGCCGGTTTGGGTTCCATGTTAGCGCCTCGACGATAGTATCTTCCGGCAAACGCATTAACGTTAGCCAGATGTTTCGTTAAATCCCCGACGCTTGCACTAACATTAAGACGCATCGCTTGCAGTACAGTTTTGGAAACATAAAGGAGTGTATCTATCATATCAGCAAGATTATTACTTTTAAGTTTAAATTACTACACACCTTTATATGGTTAGGGTTTCCACGCTGCATATTTCCATGTTACAGCACTTCTTTATGGAAAACAGACAGAAATCAGAATCGACCGCATGTGCTAATTAGCTATCTGCGTCTCTGAACACCTGTGTGTAAACGGAAGACAGATGCCACAAAGATGTTGTCACTGAAAACTACTGTCGGCTGCAACTGTTAAAACAGGGTACAGCAGTGGAGGCTGCTGAGGGGAGGACAGCTCATAATAATGTCTGTAACAGAGTAAATGGAATCGAGTAAAACACATCATAACATGAGTTTGATGTATTTAATAAGATTACACCAATTCCGCTCCAGCCATTGCCACAAACCGGTCCTCCCAAATGTAGGTGCCACCAACCTCCCGTGGTGTACAATAAGTACATTTTGCATTTGTACAATTATTTTAATGTGATTTGAAAGTAGATTACATTATGTTTCTAGAACCGTATTGTAAATGAGAATTGATTCACATTTAGACTGAGTATTTAGCTGCCAGAGCCAATTTGCCTCTGAACAGAATATGTAGCTAAGGTTCTTGGGTAACGTTAGGCTCCTTTAGTCCATTATTGGGCTAGTGCGGTAGCTAGAAAGCTTGTTAGCTCTCATCATTCGTGTATCAGACAGAGAGCTACATTGGAAAGGAAAACCAAAAAGGTATCTAATGTTTGGAAACTGCAAGAAAGCAAGCTAACAAACGCCAGCCTTCAACAGTAGTAGTTAGATAAATTATCCAACGTTACCTTTTGCACGAACCCTGTCAAGATTAATGTTACTACGGTAACGTTAGCTAATTTGCTAACTGCAACAACTAGCTATGTCTCGCAAGTCATTATCACAGCAATTAGCTCATTTACCCAGCACTTAAATAGCTAGACAGTTGCATCAGCCATTTCCTAATACTGAAAAGCAACATAAATAACAAGCTACTTAATCAACGTTAAAATTAAAACAAATAACGTTATAGCTACAGCAGCAGCTAACTGTTAGTTACTGCTTCTGTCGTGACACAAACTGCTACGCTAATTGGAGCAATGCAAGCAAAATACCACTAGCTACGATGAAGGCATTGAAAAGAAATGTATGTAGTGAGCTACCATATACAAGTAGATTCACATTTGAAAGATTACCTGTATGTTATTATAGTCAGGATACAAATTGTAGAGAAGCGTTCATTTCACCGGGGTTTACTTTGAATTCCAGATCTCGTTCCCTACCTAGGTAACCAGGAAGAGCAAACAACGCGGGAACTTTCTGACAACAAGAACGTGACTTAATTAACCCTATCAGTCCTGAGACCCCATCAGAAGTCGGCTTTTCATTCATCTGTCCAGACCGTATATTTAGCCTCACAATGAAGCGTTTTCTTTTCAGGACAACCAGGGGTACAAGTAGAACACAAAACAATTAATGAGTTTCCTAAGTGTTATTGACACATGTCCAGAGCTTTACTTGGACTGAAGTAGATTCAGGTGCTCATTTTGGATTTATATTTAGGTGCAGGAGCAAATGTAAATAAATAAAAGTAAGGTTGGCCACAGCAAAAACCTGATAAAGATACATTTATATGAATGTTCAGTGGGAAATTATTATCCAACTAGTCAGTGACAAGTGTGTGGTGTTTGTGACAGAAGAACTCTGTACCTTCTAACAACTCTTGTGTAGAACAAAACATGTTCAGTCCCTGAGTCTCAGCTTTTCATAGATAGCTTTTAATAGTTTCTAGCTCAAACCATTCGGACTCTAAAGACATTTTTGTAAAAAGACCGGGCCCTTTTGGGATCTGCCCTTGTCTCACAAAATCCACTCTAGCTCAGTCCCCAGTTAATTAACAAATCAAATCAAGTTGTATCAAATCAAATCAAATTTTATTTGTCACATACACATGGTTAGCAGATGTTAATGCAAGTGTAGCGAAATGCTTGTGCTTCTAGTTCCGACAATGCAGTAATAACCAACAAGTAATCTAGCTAACAATCCCAAAACTACTACCTTATAGACACAAGTGTAAGGGGATAAAGAATATGTACATAAAGATATATGAATGAGTGATGGTACAGAGCAGCAAGATAATGGTATTGAGTGCAGTATATACATATGAGATGAGTATGTAAACAAAGTGGCATAGTTAAAGTGGCTAGTGATACATGTATTACATAAAGATGCAGTAGATGATATAGAGTACAGTATATACGTATACATATGAGATGAATAATGTAGGGTATGTAAACATTATATTAGGTAGCATTGTTTAAAGTGGCTAGTGATATATTTGACATCATTTCCCATCAATTCCCATTATTAAAGTGGCTGGAGTTGAGTCAGTGTGTTGGCAGCAGCCACTCAATGTTAGTGGTGGCTGTTTAACAGTCTGATGGCCTTGAGATAGAAGCTGTTTTTCAGTCTCTCGGTCCCAGCTTTGATGCACCTGTACTGACCTCGCCTTCTGGATGATAGCGGGGTGAACAGGCAGTGGCTCGGGTGGTTGTTGTCCTTGATGATCTTTATGGCCTTCCTGTGACATCGGGTGGTGTAGGTGTCCTGGAGGGCAGGTAGTTTGCCCCCGGTGATGCGTTGTGCAGACCTCACTACCCTCTGGAGAGCCTTACGGTTGTGGGCGGAGCAGTTGCCGTACCAGGCGGTGATACAACCCGACAGGATGCTCTCGATTGTGCATCTATAGAAGTTTGTGAGTGCTTTTGGTGACAAGACAAATTTCTTCAGCCTCCTGAGGTTGAAGAGGCGCTGCTGCGCCTTCTTCACGATGCTGTCTGTGTGGGTGGACCAATTCAGTTTGTCTGTGATGTGTATGCCGAGGAACTTAAAACTTACTACCCTCTCCACTACTGTTCCATCGATGTGGATAGGGGGGTGTTCCCTCTGCTGTTTCCTGAAGTCCACAATCATCTCCTTAGTTTTGTTGACGTTGAGTGTGAGGTTATTTTCCTGACACCACACTCCGAGGGCCCTCACCTCCTCCCTGTAGGCCGTCTCGTCGTTGTTGGTAATCGAGCCTACCACTGTTGTGTCGTCCGCAAACTTGATGATTTTAGTTGGAGGCGTGCGTGGCCACGCAGTCATGGGTGAACAGGGAGTACAGGAGAGGGCTCAGAACGCACCCTTGTGGGGCCCCAGTATTGAGGATCAGCGGGGTGGAGATGTTGTTGCCTACCCTCACCACCTGGGGGCGGCCCGTCAGGAAGTCCAGTACCCAGTTGCACAGGGCGGGGTCGAGACCCAGGGTCTCGAGCTTGATGACGAGCTTGGAGGGCACTATGGTGTTAAATGCCGAGCTGTAGTCGATGAACAGCATTCTCACATAGGTATTCCTCTTGTCCAGATGGGTTAGGGCAGTGTGCAGTGTGGTTGAGATTGCATCGTCTGTGGACCTATTTGGGCGGTAAGCAAATTGGAATGGGTCTAGGGTGTCAGGTAGGGTGGAGGTGATATGGTCCTTGACTAGTCTCTCAAAGCACTTCATGATGACGGAAGTGAGTGCTACGGGGCGGTAGTCGTTTAGCTCAGTTACCTTAGCTTTCTTGGGAACAGGAACAATGGTGGCCCTCTTGAAGCATGTGGGAACAACAGACTGGGATAGGGATTGATTGAATATGTCCGTAAACACACCAGCCATTAGTATTAGTCATATGCACCGAATAGAACAGGTTTAGACCTTACAGTGAAATGCATACTTCCAAGCCCCTAACCAGCAATGCAGTTAAAAAATATATGGATAAGAATAAGAAATAAAAGTAATTAATGAGCAGCAGTAAAAGTAATTAAAAAGCAGTTGTAAAATAGTGAGACTATATACAGGGGGATACCGGTACAGAGTCAATGTTCGAGGGCACTGGTTAGTTGAGGTAATATGTACATGTAGGTACAATTATTAAAGTGACAATACACAGATGATAACAACAGAGAGTATCAGCAGTATACAAGGGGGGGCAATGCAAATTGTCTCGGTAGCAATTTGATTAGATGTTCAGCAGTCTTATGGCTTGGTGGTGGAAGCTTTTTAGAAGCTTCTTGGACACAGACTTGGCGCTCCGGTAACACTTGTCTTGTGTTAGCAGAGAGAACAGTCTATGACTAGGAGTCTTTGACAATTTTTAGGGCTTTCCTCTGACACCGCCTGGTATAGAGGTCCTGGGTGGCAGGAAGCTTGGCCCCAGGATGTACTGGGCCGTACGCACTAACCTTTGCAGTGCCTTGCGGTCAGAGGCCAAGCAGTTACCATACCAGTCAGGATGCTCTCGATGGTGCAGTTGAAGAACATTTTTAGAATCTGAGGACCCATGTCAAGTCTCCTGAGGGGGAATAGGTTTTGTCATGCCCTCTTGGTGTGCTTGGACCATGTGAGTTTGTTGCTCGGTCCTCATTTTCCTGTAGTCCACAATCATCTCCTTTGTCTTGATCACGTTGAGGGAGTTGTTGTCTTGGCACCACACGGCCAGGTCTCTAACCTCCTCCCTATAGGCTGTCTCGTCGTTGTCGGTGATCAGGCCTACCATTGTTGTGTCATCGGCAAAGTTAATGATGGTGTTGGAGTCGTGCCTGGCCGTACGTACAGTCACGAGTGAACAGGGAGTACAGGAAGGGACTGAACACGGACCCCTGAGGGGCCCCTGTGTTGAGAATCAGCGTGGCGGATGTGTTGTTACCTACCCTTACCACCTGTGGAAGTCCAGGACCAGTTGCAGAGGGAGGTGTTTAGTCCCAGGGTCCTTAGCTTATTGATAAGCTTTGAGGGCACTCTGGTGTTGAACGCTGAGCTGTTGTCAATTAATAGAATTCCCACGTAGGTGTTCCTTTTGTCCGGGTGGGAAAGGGCAGTGTTGAGTGCAATAGAGATTGCATCATCGGTGGATCTGTTGGGGCGCTACACAAATTGGAGTGGGACTAGAGTTTCTGGGATAATTGGTGTTGATGTGAGCCATAACCAGCCTTTCAAAGCACTTCATGGCTTCAGACATGAGTTTTACAGGTCCGTAGTCATTTAGGCAGGTTACCTTAGTGTTATTTTGCACAGGCACTATGGTGGTCTGCTTAAAACATGTTGTTATTACACACTCAGACAGGGAGAGGTTGAAAATGTAATTGAAGACACTTGCCAGTTGGTCAGCGCATGCTCGGCAGTACACATCCTCATAATCCATCTGGCCTTGCGGCCTTGTGAATGTTGAACTGTTTAAAGGTCTTACTCACATCGGCTGCAGAGAGCGTGATCACACACTCTTCCGGAACAATTGGTGCTCTCATGCATGTTTCTGTGTTATTTGCTCGAAGTGAGTATAGAAGTAGTTTAGCACGTCTGGTAGGCTCGTGTCACTGGGCAGCTCTCGGCTGTGCTTCCCTTTGTAGTCTGTAATGGTTTGCAAACCCTGCCACATATGACGAGCGTCCAAGCCGGTGTAGTGCTATTCGATCGTTGTCCTGTCTTGACGCTTTGCCTGTTTGATGGTTCATCAGAGGGCATAGCGGGATTTCTTATAAGCTTCCGGGTTAGAGTCCCGCTTCTTGAAAGCGACAGCGCTACCCATTAGTTCAGTGCGGATGTTGCCTGTAATCCATGGCTTCTGGTTAGGGTATGTACGTACAGTCACTGTGGGGACGACGTCATTGATGTACTTATTGATGAAGCCAATGACTGATGTGGTGTTCTCTTCATTGCCATCGGAGGAATCTCGGAACATTTTCCAGTCTGTGCTAAAAAAACAGTCTTGTAGCTTAGCATCTGCTTCATCTAACCACTTTTTATTTATCTAGTCACTGGTGCTTCCTGCTTAAATTTTTGCTTGTGAGCAGGAATCAGGAGGATAGAATTATCAGATTTACCAAATGGAGGCCGAGGGAGAGCATTGTATGCGTCTCTGTGTGTGGAGTAAAGGTGGTCCAGAGTTTTTTCCCTCTGGTTGCACATTTAACATGCTGATAGAAATTTGGTAAAACGGATTTAAGTTTCCCTGAGTTAAAGTCCCCAGCTATTAGGAGCGCCGCCTCTGGGTGACTGTTTTCTTGTTTGCTTATGTTGGAATACAGCTCATTCAATGCTGTCTTATTGCCAGCCTCAGTCTGTGGTGGTGTGTAAACAGCTACAAAAAATACAGATGAAATCTCTCTAGGTAGATAGTGTGGTCTACAGCTTATGAGATACTCTACCTCAGGCCAGCAACAGTTCGATACTTCCTTAGATATCATGCACCAGCTGTTATTTACAAAAATACATTGTCCGCTGCCCCTTGTCGTACCAGACGCCACTGTTCTATCCTGCCGGTACAGCGTATAACCAGTCAGCTGTGTGTTGATAGTGTCGTCATTCAGCCACAACTTGGTGAAGCATAAGATATTACAGTTTTGAATGTCCCGTTGGTAGGTAAATCTTCCGAATAGGTCCTACATTTTATTCTCCAAAGATTGCATGTTTGCTAGCAGAATGGAAGGAAGTGGGAGTTTATTAGATCGCCTACGAATTCTCAGAAGGTAGCCTACCCTCTGACCCCTTTTTCTCCTCCTAATTAGACAGACTAATGGTTGGTACCAACAGATGCAGAATAAATAGATTAATCCAATGGCAGCTCAAACATACAATGTTTAAAAGGGGCTAGAAGTCCTAAATCAAGCCAGCATGATGTGGGACTCATTGGGTTAAAGGGGCAATCTGCATTTAAACAACAAAGGCTCCCCGCCACTGTTTTGATAAACAGCTGAGGGATGGGGCTGTAACCACGCTCAAATCTGTAGACAGAGCTATGGATGCAAGGACTCAAAATGTTATCAAAATTATAGTTTTAACCATAGAATTACATATTAGAACAAGACTTTATTCATTTAGTAGAGTAATTGAATAGGATATCTGTGGTTTTAACCATATTTTTAGGCCACAGTGTTACTATTTCAGTGTTAACAAACAATGGAGTAATAAAAGCGTATATTTTGAGTTCTGGTGGGGTACGACAATGGAACTAAGTTCATAAGGTAAATATTATTCATTTAAAAGTCCAAAATGTATGTTTCTATCACAGATTGCCATGTAATCAATCGCAAATCACTGAAATCATTTGATAATGACCACAAATGAAGTGAGCGCCTTGTTTCCTCACATCCACTCACTCAAGAAGAAAGGGAAGATGGTTTGGAAGTATGCTGTATTCAGACCATTCTGACACGTTTATCAGAGACCATTTTGTCATGAGTGAGAATGTGGTCCGTCTTTAAAACAATAGCCTAACCATAAGACATAACACTGTACAAAGACAACGACAGGTAGGCACCCACTGTGACATCAGTGCTGTTATTATACTTTTAGCCAGTGTAGCGCAGATGCATACGTGTTCGTTTTAAGTATCTTTTTGATTATACCGCAGCCAAATGAGGGACAAACTGGTAGTGTGTCGAAGATGATCTCGCAACATGCATTTAATATAAGCAGCATTTGACATCAACAATTTTTCCTTGGAGCCACAATTTTCATTATCACTAACACTGAAGACGAGCGTCATCCATCATCCATAAAAATCTAAATGTGGAACATTTTCATGAAAATTGAGATTCCCTCCATGATGAATAACTAATACTATTCACTGAGATGTGTGGTGTGTCAACGGCAGGGGAAATTGAGCCTATAAGGTCACACAAGCCAAGTAAGAAGCTGTTGCAATTAAATTCTTAAATGGTATTTATTCTTCCACCATCCATTAAGAGCCATTGACATAGAACTAAAAGGCCAGCAGGAAACTGGTGGTTATAATGGAGGATATAGAGAGAAAAAAATCCATCAACAAAAAATACTGCTTGTCAGCGTTTAGCTGTGTCCTATCATATAGCTGGAGTTGACTGTGGAAATGGTAAACCTAATAAGGACCCACACACACACACACTTCTCCCTGAAGATGAGATGGACAAGATGCCACCCTGTTTTTACTTATCGTTATATGATGCTATGCACATTACTAACACAATCACAGAAAGCCCATATATTCAACAGCCTAAAACTGCTTCTATTTCTTTCCATTTGTAAATGTCAACCACGTTCCACTGCAGTTAAGATGGTTTGTTTTATACCATTCATAATCCAGATTTGAGTTATACTCTAATTTCCCCACACTGAAGTACTGTACTTATTTCCAGGAAACATTGTTTGTTTCGTGTGTGTTTGTGTATTGTGTTTGTGTATTGTGTTTGTGTATTGTGTGTTCCATTTTTCCTGTAATAACGCGATCCTGCTTCTCTTTTCATGAATGACAATTCTCCATCAGTGTCTCTCTCTTCTCCTTCTCCCCCCTTTCCTTCTCATCCTACTGAAGACTGTAGGGTGAGATGGGGCAGTGTTAAGGGACCTGGGCGGTCTTATTGATTACTGGAGAGGAGAGTCTTCTGAGGCAACATGGCTCCCCCACTGCTTCCCCTGCATAGGCAGTAACTCTGGGTGAGGTCAGTTCCAATAAAGGTACCATCGTACACTCATACAGAAAACATGTCTTACGCTCCACAAAGAAGGTCCAACAGTCCAAGGCAGTCTTTGCACTACTCACCGGGAAATATAACCACATTTAGAAAGGTCTGTAATTTTACTATATATGAATAGCATAGTAATGAAGGAGGTAGAAAGCTATACATGTATTGCAAACGTGTTTTGTGCACACACAGACACACGCACACGCGTTAAACTTGTTTGCCAAGAGCAAATGTATCTCACTGTTGTGAACATTATCGACTGGGTTCTCCTGATTGCTTCCCTTGATAACAGCAGTAACTAAAATCTGCTGCATTCAGGGTTTTCAGAAGCGAGGAAAATTATCAGAAAACTCTTTGTTCTTCTCGACAGAGAGCCTCATTTATCAGAAATGAGAGGAGAAAAGTGAAGACCTCAAACCCCTAAACTTTTCAACTTCTCAAAGTGTAATTACAGTGTACAAATAGGATTTTACCCAAAGCTGCAAACATGTTGTTTTTTCACGCCTGGAATGACATTTCAAAGGTTTGACCCAGTCAGAAACCACAGGGGATAGCTGGTTAACGTGGAAGAGTGCTAGTGAGGGGTTCATGTGTACAGCTTGCCCCTACTGCTGTCAATTTATGGACTCTCTGAAGTAGGCTAAAAGCAATCTGCACTAATAAGGCAAGTGTGTAAAGTTGAAATAGTTTGGTTGTTGTTATATAGGAAATTATGTTGTGCAGGCGGCTAACGTGAACTAACTGCTGGTGAAACAGTATAGACATAGTGCGTACAGTAGTTTGTGTTTGGCCAGTCTTGGTACTTTGATTGCTAGGAGAGTTCTTGCAAAGTTTACTGTCTATTTCCCAATCAGACATACAGTATAAACATATGCGTAATGGGTGTTAGTGTGGCCCTCCATGTGGTCCTCCATTTAAATGGTGTTATAGATTTTTATCATCAAGTTGTGTTGCAATTTCACTTCCTGACATGTGACAAAGCCAACAGTGCAACTAGAGTTGACAAATGGGTGCAGAATATTCTCACGTTCTTTCATCTGTGATTTCAATTTAACAATAATAGAAAACTCTTACAGTTCACTCAAAAATGCAAATAGGAAAATGTCTCAAATATCAAATTAAAAATAGAATGAAAGAGCACACAGTTTGACTATGTATATAGCGCATGCACATAAACAACATTAATTTAACATTCTCTGTAGCAGATAAAGATTCCTCTAAGTAGGTTTACCACTTACTGCAATTTACAGTATTTTGCAACAATATTTTCCATTGGCACGAACGACAAATTTGGCTTTAACAATTTTTTTATACTTTCATTCAAAAGCCATATCATATCTGAAATACTATTTAAACATCAGTCATTTTTCCAACATTTACACCACATAAAGTAATGGTGTATATGTGTACAGTAGTTTGGCCTTCTTATAAGGTAATTTGTCATCATTTAATTTTTATTTAGCAATGAGGCCACCACTGTCCTTTGTCTGAAATCCTGCAACGTAGTTATACAGTATAATTTATGTGAGCAATGTTGTATTGTTTTAAATCTACAATGTTGGGATATATCAATCTCTCATTGTGAATTTACAGTACATTGCTTTGATCTTCTTCTTCAAATAAAATCTGTGATATCCTCAGAACTGAGTTGGGGTGCGAACTGTGAAACACTCCAAACCTCCTGTTCTACCTCCCAAAATGTAATCTGATGCTGATAAATCTTCTCATACTCCTTTTATAGTCATACTGTAAACACGAGAGCAGTGTTTTTATTCCTTAAGAAAATCAGAGGGAGAGAATCAAACTGGCTTCAGTCAACATTTAGATTCCTAATACGCGGCTCGAGATGGAGCCGCAGAGGAGGAGACTCCTTTCATTAGAACACATCAGTAGCTCTCTGAAGTTAGCTCCTTCCATCTGAGATGACTTTAAAAGAGAGACAATGCCTCTGCCTATTGAGGTCTGTGGAGAGCTTTCTCTCTCATCACATATTAATGAAAGGTACTGTTACTGTACATGGTGAGCTGAAGAGACAAAACTAAATATGATGGAGGATTGTCCTTATTATCTCCTCTCCCCTTTATGATCCATATGGACTGTATACTAAACATATTGGTACAAGACCTCCTCAACATCACAACATAATGTAACAGTGGACATTTTCTTTGTTGGAGATATACAAGGGAATGTGGGTGACTGAATCCCACTGCTGGCTTGCCTCTGAAACTAAGCGAGGTTGGTCCTGGGTGGGAGACACGAAGTGTTGTTGGCAGACCAGTAGGAGGCAGTCTTTCCTCTGATCTAAAAATACATAAATATCACCATC
This sequence comes from Oncorhynchus mykiss, assembly GCF_013265735.2. Classification (NCBI taxonomy): domain Eukaryota; kingdom Metazoa; phylum Chordata; class Actinopteri; order Salmoniformes; family Salmonidae; genus Oncorhynchus; species Oncorhynchus mykiss. The sequence continues at coordinate 4,492,181 of NC_048586.1, read as the reverse complement.
TCCCAACGTCCTTCGTCTTTCGGGTGGGATGTTAAATGGGTGTCCCGTGTCTCTGTGGTCACTAAAGATCCCATGGCACTTATTGTAAGAGTAGGAGTGTTAACCCTGGTGGCCTGGCTTAATTCCCAATCTGGCCCCTCACACCGTCATGGCCACCTAATCTTTCAATTGGCTCATTCATCCCCTCTCTTGCCCCCTGTAACTATTCCCCAGATTGTTGCTGTAAATGAGAATGTGTTCTCAGTCAACTTACCTGGTAAAATAAGGGTAAGAAAAGCAAGACAATGGCCAGTAGAGGGCACACTTCACCTTGTTTACAGCTCAACTCGCATACATTCTGTCATTCTCGCTCACACACTTCCCTTGGGAAGGAGGTATTTTGACCTCAATGGGACTTCCTGATTAAATAAAGGTAAAATCAAAAATAAATTAAAAAACACACACTAAATGTACACTCTTTTTCTTCTAGACAAATATCTTCACTGTAACCAAGGGCCACAACAATGTTGACAAAGACCTAACATGCTGTAGGGCAAAAATATGACACTGAAATGGCCCTTGTCCGGTCAGTGGTCTTTTACTGAAAGTGAGGGAGTTAATAGAGGTGTGGGTTTGAGTGTCTGTGGAATGAACCACAGCAGTGATAATCTCTAGACAATGCTCACCTCTAAACAAGCACTGGTAGGGAATAGGAGCAGGTCAATCAGTAAACCCATTGGAGCAGATTCTGAATTCCTCAATATATCCCGATGTTAGTGAAGGTGCTCTATATTAGGTGTGTAGCTATGTGTATGTCGCACTATGCTTTTATAATGCCATGTAATATCACACTATGAGCAGGACCTGTGTGAATATAATTTTTTAGGCTTCATATCAAGCCAGGACAGATTGGAACAGGCACATATTTTGGAAGATTCGCAACAATTAAGGGTTGTTTAGTGTTGTTTTGTATTGTTTTATTGCCTACTATTTGATGTAGTCTAATCATATTTATATCATATTTTAGGCCAGTTGCAGCATTTCATCAACTCTAAGTGGAATGAAAAGGTATTTTGAAGCCTTTGATTTTGTTGTGCCGTATTAGCAGCTCTGAAAGGCCCAATCCTAGACATTGCTTTTGCTTTCAAGATAAAAAGGAATGGACATTACATCACTTTCTAAATCATTTCATGAATTAGGGAAATTGCTCTTAAATCGGTCGCCATGAAAAAAGAGAAAGCCATTTACAAAAATGTGCTTCATCTCTTAATTTGCCTGGAGATTACAATCTTGCCCATAATGACTTAAACATGGGAACGAGGGTTTGTGTTCGATTTTGGGCTAATTTCGCTGGTCAATCGCTAATGTTTGGCCAGACAAAGCTTCCTTTAGCCCCTCATATGGAATAGTGGAAAACAAGCATGAAAGCAGGGAAATCATGGAAATCAGCAGGCCTTCATTATGCCAAGGTCATTATAGTTCTCTTTAATCCTCTGTGCTTATAGAAGTTAAAGGAAGCCTATGCTACGCTATCACCCAAGGCCTCACCTTTGAACACACACACACACACACACACACACACACACACACACACGCACACGCACGCACAAGCACACACACACAAGCACACACATACGCACATACGCACACACACCAGCGTCTTTTTCATTCGGGCTTCTTGAATTTCATCATTCATTTTACATCACATTATATCTGTGGCCTGTTCCGCAGCCGCACTGCTCTGCTTGCTGTTGAGGAAGGCTGATGTTTCCTCAGGAACGGACTGAATCATGCAGAGTAAAACAAACGGATGATTAGAGGCTATTGGTCACACACAAGTTAAAGATCTGCTTATTAACTAATAATACATTAGATAATACATTAGTAAACGTTTTGTGAATCTGTAATATTATTTATCAATGTGCACCTTGAAAACATCAGTCCCTGTGTATTCATTTAATTACTTTAATAGTTCTAAGTGGACCTCTTCAAATAAGTGTTACAGAGGCATTAGGAGAGATAGGGACGGGTTTTGGCCTGCAGCTGTGTGTGTGTGTGTATGTGTGTGTGTGTGTGTGTGTGTGTGTGTGTGTGTGTGTGGTGTGTGTGTGTGTGTACTGTATACTGTGATCCGTGTAGTCTCGCTGTATCATTTGCATAGATTCTGACACACACACACACACGTCACAAAGTGTCTGATATTCTTTTACATTTCACAGAAGTGGTGTGTGTATGAGTCTGTAAAACCTAACTTGCAGCATTGATCGGAGTAGGGGTCACATGGACGTTTCTGCTATAGTGAGCTTATACCTTTCATAGTGCCTGCTGGAACACTCCTCTTAGACACACAGGAAACTATACCTCAACACTCAGCCAGGCCGAGTGATCGGTGAGCGCAATTGTTTTGTGAATCCAAGCGGTTTTGGACTGTGTTTATGAAAGCTTTATAAAGACGGGAGAATCTGAACAACAGAATCATACTTTGTTTGTGTGTGAAACCGCCTCACAGCTTGACATAGGAAATAAAAACTAGTAAAAACTAAGTTTACCATTCATTCAGAGCTATTTCAAGACAGACCACTAAAATCATGCATTAAAATACAATGATTACATGACTACTTTCAAAGGAATTCTATCCCCCAACTTGTAGCTACCCCCCCCCCCACCCCCCACCCCACACACACACACACACCAGCGTCTCTTTCATTTGGTCTCCTTGAATTTCATCATTCATTTTACATCACATTATATCTGTGGCCTGTTCCGCAGCCGCACTGCTCTGCTTGCTGTTGAGGAAGGCTGATGTGTCTTCAGGAACGGACTGAATCATGCAGAGTAAAACAAACGGATGATTAGAGGGTATTGGTCACACAAGATACAGATCTGCTTATTAAGTGCTTATAAATTGATATTACATAGATAATACATTAGTAAACCTTTTGTGAATTTGTATTATAATTTATCAATGTGCATCACTGTATAATACATACATGTAGTGGGAAAACATCAGCTCATGTGTCTTTATTTACTTAATTTAATAGTGGAAATACAAATAAATTGTTACAGAGGCATTAGGAGAGATAGAGACGGGTTTTGAACTGCAGGTGTGTGTGTGTGTGTGTGTGTGTGTGTGTGTGTGTGTGTGTGTGTGTGTGTGTGTGTGTGTGTGTGTGTGTGTGTGTGTGTGTGTGTACTGTATACTGTGATCCGTGTAGTCTCGCTGTATCATTTGCATAGATTCTGACACACACACACACACGTCACAAAGTGTCTGATATTCTTTTACATTTCACAGAAGTGGTGTGTGTATGAGTCTGTAAAACCTAACTTGCAGCATTGATCGGAGTAGGGGTCACATGGACGTTTCTGCTATAGTGAGCTTATACCTTTCATAGTGCCTGCTGGAACACTCCTCTTAGACACACAGGAAACTATACCTCAACACACAAGAGGCCTGGCTGAGTGATCAGTGAGCGCAATTGTTTTGTGAATCCAAGCGGTTTTGGACTGTGTTTATGAAAGCTTTATAAAGACGGGAGAATCTGAACAACAGAATCATACTTTGTTTGTGTGTGAAACCGCCTCACAGCTTGACATAGGAAATAAAAACTGGTAGTCAAGTTTACCATTCATTCAGAGCTATTTCAAGACAGACCACTACAATAGTGCATTTAGTTACAATAATTACGCCGTTACTTTCACTGGAACTCTATCCCCCAACTTACAGCTAAAAAACTATCCCCACATTTCAAATTAATGTTTCAAATGAGCATCACAAGACAAGGCCTTATGTTAGTGCTCTATCGTAAGTGGCTAACTGTGATCTTCTAGGGGGGAAATGGTCTCTTAGGCTCTGTCAGAGAATGTCTCTTCAGAGTCTCTCGGCAGCCTGGTCTGATTTAAAACCCTTTGCCTTGAATCTGATAGATACTACCACCAAAAACTGGACAGCATATTTTTTCAATCGCTTTGGTAAATTTTCCCAACTCTTGGTACACAACTCCAAACAAATGATCAAAAAGGCAGTTGTTTCAAAACTCTAAGCACATTTTCAATTGACTAAGTACAACACATAAATTCATACAGTCACTTTTTCACCATCTAGAAATACAAAAATAGAAACATATAAATTATGATATATTCTGTAATGTACTATTACGGTGATGACTATCATGATTTTACTTCATAGTAAAGAAAATAAAAACGGATATTTACAAGATCACAGATGTACTGTATGTAACAAATGAACAGCGGACATGTATCCAAAATTAAGTTGCTTGTTTTTATTTAAGGTAATGTTGTTTACGTAGCAGACGCTTTTATCCAATGAGACACACATTTTCGTATGTGATCCCAGTGGGAATCGAATCCACAAGTCTAGTGTTAGTAGTGCCATGCTCTTACAAACTAAACCACGTACAGGACCACTACAATACAATACTGTAAAATATGATTACAATACAGGTGGAAGATGTATGATTGCCATCCCAATGAGAGTACTACCCTTCTTCAGGCAATGGATGAGGAATGCAATAACATCAGTCCAGACCTATGTCAGCCGTGGATTCGCCATACCAAAAGGTTTTTCCCCAGGTGCGTGAACAATGATGACATTTACTGCGATGTTGAGGATAACCTATGGCCAAATGCTCAAGACAGGCTTGATAGTGCCTGCTAAACATTGTTTCTTTAATTTCTTTCGTGTGTTTCATTTGATTACTGTACACTTATGTTGTAAATGTATGAACAATAGCTTAATTTTTTGCATCAATGATTGTGAAAGATGTCTTCAATGATCACACCTCTGATCACACATGGGATAGCAATTGCGGAAAAATTTGATGTTCAGTCAATTTTAATCGGTATTTCAAGTCTATTAGCAAATGTGTGTAATGTAATGTACTGTAATTTACAGTACTATAGCATGTTACATTCAAAGGGCAATTTTGAAACTTGACTGTTATAATCTCCACCCGGCACAGCCAGAAGAGAACTGGCCATCCCACATATGCTCTCTCTAATTCTCTCTTTCTTTCTCTCTCTCGGAGGACCTGAGCCCTAGGACCACGCCCCAGGAATACCTGACATGATGACTCCTTGCTGTCCCCAGTCCACCTGACTGTGCTGCTGCTCCAGTTTAAACTGTTCTGCCTTATTATTATTCGACCATGCTGGTCATTTATGAACATTTGAACATCTTGGCCATGTTCTGTTATAATCTCCACCCGGCACAGCCAGAAGAGGACTGGCCACCCCACATAGCCTGGTTCCTCTCTAGGTTTCTTCTTAGGTTTTGGCCTTTCTAGGGAGTTTTTCCTAGCCACCGTGCTTCTACACCTGCATTGCTTGCTGTTTGGGGTTTTAGGCTGGGTTTCTGTACAGCACTTTGAGATATCAGCTGATGTAGGAAGGGCTATATAAATAAATTTGATTTGATTTGATTTGATTTGACTCTAGATTTTTTTTGCTATTGGATTAGCTGGTTGTTAAAATAACTACATTGAGAAGATATCCTTATGTAGTGTTTTGGTGATTAAATCAATGTTTTCATGGTATTTCACAGTAAATGTATTCTTTGGATCAAAATGGTTGCGTGATGAAAGATGCCTTCAAACAAAATTAATGCACATTCAAAAGTTTTGAATTTGAGAGTTGCTGGGATACAAGCGTTACTAATTTGGAGTTTTGAGTTATTAAAATTCACCACATATAGTACTTGTGAGATTAGCACTAAATTTATTGTAAAAACCTGTAACAAACTCTCTCTATGGTACATGCTCTAGTAGTCTACACTGTGCGGAGTGTGTGTGTGTGTGTGTGTGTGTGTGTGTGTGTGTGTGTGTGTGTGTGTGTGTGTGTGTGTGTGTGTGTGTGTGTGTGTGTGTGTGCCTATGTGAGTACCAGACAAATGGCTCCAGTCCAGTTGGGTTCAGGGGTATGTAAAAACAAAAAAGTGTTCAAATATATTGTTGGAGGTATGCGCTCTCCAGCGCTATTCAAACAAACTAAAAGATCCTTTAAAAGTCTTCCAGCTTGGCCTGCTGCGCTGTGGCGGCCAACACACACCGGCCTGGCACACACTTCAGATGCTAAAATCACATAATCTCTGGGAGGGCCTTTGAGTGTCTGGCCCAAATCCTTGGTCTGGTTTACCTTGCATGATGCGACTTTACTGTCCCTCTTACAAAGTCTGCTCTCATTGTTTCTCATCCAAAACACAGAGACTCCCCTCTTTCTTTCCTCTTAGTTAATGACGTCCTTCCCCCAGTCAGTCTGTCAGTCTGTCTGTCCACAGTATGAAGTGTTTCCATGTTTGAGCCCAGCACACAAACATGGCCCTGTGGGTCGATGAGAACTGACACACACGCCAAAAGCACATACTCGCTCATATCTCTCTCTCTCTCTCACTCACTCACTCACTCACTCACTCACTCACTCACTCACTCACTCACTCACTCACCTACATTCTCTCACCTACACTCACTCACCTAACCTCTTAGAAACATAGCTGCTATCTAGAACCGAAAAGGGTTCTTCGGCTGTCCCCATAGGAGAACCCTTTGAATAACTATTTTTGGTTCCAAGTAGAACCCGTTTGGGTTCCATGTAGAACCTTTTCCACAGAGGGTTCTACATGGAACCCAAAATAGTTCTAACTGGAAGCAAAAGGGGGTCTACCTGGAACAAAAAATGGTTCTCCTATGGGGACAGCCGAAGAACCCTTTTGGAACCATTTTTCTAAGAGTGTATCCTCCAAAGAAAAAGTCCTCCACCACTGCCTCTCGTTGAAAGTTTTCGATTTAAGCTTTTCAGAGAGGAGTAATTGGACTGAAACATCCTCTTTTCTGAATGCCATGTCGTTCTATGAAGAGGCAGCTGTTTTATATGCGCTGAAAAGGACACACACTTCTCACATCCCGGCAGGCAGAGGAGCTTGGCATTGGCCTCCTGGAAAAGCATGAACAGTAGTCACCTGATCAGACAAGATCAATGAAAAGCAATTACATTAACCGGGCCTAGGACTGGGACATAGATGGAAAGATGTAGAGCTGTGTGTGTATTATGTGCATACTGTCTATTTGAGTGTATTCAAATGTGCAGTCATGTACATAATGGAGTTGGTGTTTTTTTTCTAATATCAATTGTCATAATTATGGTTTAGCATTAACCAAGTGAAGTTTGCACAGCAGGGAAAAGAGGTTTGGACACCAACAGGTTGAGCCTCCCTTTATGTCTCCGTTTGAAGGCTCCGCAAATACATATTCATGTTGGCAATATGCAACACCACACATTGTTTATTGTTGTTTTTATTTGGTTTGCATATATTATTGTGGACCCATTTTTCAATAACTGTACTGTGGAGGAAGTCTCTGTGAATAAGTATAATTTTAAGAGCAAGACACCAATATGGAGATGTTAAATGGACGAGACGTGGACACCCCCTCTACCACTTTATATCTTATTATCAAGAGCCATACTGAGAGAGATCACTCTTTCACAGCATGCTAGTCATTAGACTTAAACATGTTACCACTACCCTCTGCACTGTGTTACCACTACCCTATACCCAGTGTTACCACTACCCTATACACAGTGTTACCACTACCATATACACAGTGTTACCACTACCCTATACACAGTGTTACCACTACCCTATACACAGTGTTACCACTACCCTATACACAGTGGTACCACTACCCTCTGCACTGTGTTACCACTACCATATACACTGTGTTACCACTACCCTATACCCAGTGTTACCACTACCCTATGCACAGTGTTAACACTACCCTATACACTATGTTACCACCACTCTATAAACTGTGTTACTACTACCCTATACATAGTGTTACCACTACCCTATACACTGTTACCACTACTCTATACACAGTGTTACCACTACCCTATACACTGTTACCAATACCCTACACACAGTGTTACCACTACCCTATAAACAATGTTACCATTACCCTATACACTGTGTTACCACTACCCTATACACAGTGTTACCACTACCCTCTACACAGTGTTACCACTACCCTATACACAGTGTTACCACTACCCTATACACAGTGTTACCACTACCCTATACACAGTGTTCCCTCTAACCTCTGCACTGTGTTACCACTACCCTATACCCAGTGTTACCACTACCCTATACACAGTGTTACCACTACCATATACACAGTGTTACCACTACCCTATACACAGTGTTACCACTACCCTATACACAGTGTTACCACTACCCTATACACAGTGGTACCACTACCCTCTGCACTGTGTTACCACTACCATATACACTGTGTTACCACTACCCTATACCCAGTGTTACCACTACCCTATACCAAGTGTTACCACTACCTTACACACAGTGTTACCACTACCCTATACACAGTGTTAACACTACCCTATACACTATGTTACCACCACTCTATAAACTGTGTTACTACTACCCTATACATAGTGTTACCACTACCCTATACACTGTTACCACTACTCTATACACAGTGTTACCACTACCCTATACACTGTTACCAATACCCTACACACAGTGTTACCACTACCCTATAAACAATGTTACCATTACCCTATACACTGTGTTACCACTACCCTATACACAGTGTTACCACTACCCTCTGCACAGTGTTACCACTACCCTATACACAGTGTTACCACTACCCTATACACAGTGTTACCACTACCCTATACACAGTGTTCCCTCTAACCTCTGCACTGTTTTACCACTACCCTATACCCAGTGTTACCACTACCCTATACACAGTGTTACCACTAGCCTATACACAGTGTTACCACTACCATATACACAGTGTTACCACTACCATATACACAGTGTTACCACTACCCTATAAACTATGTTACCATTACCCTATACACTGTGTTACCACTACCCTATACACTGTTACCACTACTCTATACACAGTGTTACCACTACCCTATACACAGTGTTACCACTAGCCTATACACAGTGTTACCACTACCATATACACAGTGTTACCACTACCATATACACAGTGTTACCACTACCCTATACACTGTGTTACCACTACCCTATAAACTATGTTACCATTACCCTATACACTGTGTTACCACTACCCTATACACTGTTACCACTACTCTATACACAGTGTTACCACTACCCTATACACTGTGTTACCACTACCCTATAAACTATGTTACCATTACCCTATACCCAGTGTTACCACTACCCCATACACTGTGTTACCACTACCCTATACACTGTGTTACCACTACCCTATACACTGTTACCACTACTCTATACACAGTGTTACCACTACCCTATACACAGTGTTACCACTACTCTATACACTGTGTTACCACTACCCTATACACTGTTACCACTACCCTACACACAGTGTTACCACTACCCTATAAACTATGTTACCATTACCCTATACACTGTTACCACTACCCTACACACAGTGTTACCACTACCCTATAAACTATGTTACCATTACCCTATACACTGTGTTACCACTACCCTATACACAGTGTTACCACTACCATATACACAGTGTTACCACTACCCTATACACAGTCTTTACCACTACCCTCTGCACTGTGTTACCACCACTCTATAAACTGTGTTACCACTACCCTATACACAGTGTTACCACTACCCTATACACAGTGTTACCACTACCCTATTCACTGTGTTACCACTACCCTATACACTGTTACCACTACTCTATACACAGTGTTACCACTACCCTATACACTGTTACCACTACCCTATACCCAGTGTTACCACTACCCTATACACAGTGTTTACCACTACCCTATACACAGTGTTACCACTACCCTATACACAGTGTTACCACTACCCTATACACAGTGTTACCACTACCCTGTACACAGTGTTACCACTACCCTATACACAGTGTTACCACTACCCTATACACAGTGTTACCACTACCCTATACACTGTTACCACTACCCTATACCCAGTGTTACCATATCCCCATATACTGTGTTACCACTACCCTACACACAGTGTTACCACTACCCTATACACAGTGTTACCACTACCCTATACACAGTGTTACCACTACCCTATACACAGTGGTACCACTACCCTATACACTGTGTTACCACTACCCTCTGCACTGTGTCACCACTACCCTATACACTGTGTTACCACTACCCTATACACAGTGTTACCACTACCCTATACACAGTGTTACCACTACCCTATACACAGTGTTACCACTACCCTATACACAGTGTTACCACCACCCTATACACAGTGTTACCACTACCCTATACACAGTGTTACCACTACCCTCTGCACATTGTTACCACTACCCTATACAATGTGTTACCACTACCCTATACCCAGTGTTACCACTACCCTACACACAGTGTTACCTCTACCCTCTGCACTGTGTTACCACTAACCTATACACAGTGTTCCCTCTACCCTCTGCACTGTGTTACCACTACCCTATACCCAGTGTTACCACTACCTTCTGCACAGTGTTACCACTACCCTATACACAGTGTTACCACTACCCTATACACAGTGTTACCACTACCCTCTGCACTGTGTTACCACTACCATATACACTGTGTTACCACTACCCTATACCCAGTGTTACCACTACCCTATACCAAGTGTTACCACTACCTTACACACAGTGTTACCACTACCCTATACACAGTGTTAACACTACCCTATACACTATGTTACCACCACTCTATAAACTGTATTACTACTACCCTATACATAGTGTTACCACTACCCTATACACTGTTACCACTACTCTATACACAGTGTTACCACTACCCTATACACAGTGTTACCACTACCCTATACACAGTGTTACCACTACCCTATAAACAATGTTACCATTACCCTATACACTGTGTTACCACTACCCTATACACAGTGTTACCACTACCCTCTGCACAGTGTTACCACTACCCTATACACAGTGTTACCACTACCCTATACACAGTGTTACCACTACCCTATACACAGTGTTCCCTCTATCCTCTGCACTGTGTTACCACTACCCTATACCCAGTGTTACCACTACCCTATACACAGTGTTACCACTAGCCTATACACAGTGTTACCACTACCATATACACAGTGTTACCACTAACATATACACAGTGTTACCACTACCCTATAAACTATGTTACCACTACTCTATACACTGTTACCACTACTCTATACACAGTGTTACCACTACCCTATACACAGTGTTACCACTACCATATACACAGTGTTACCACTACCCTATACACTGTGTTACCACTACCCTATAAACTATGTTACCATTACCCTATACACTGTGTTACCACTACTCTATACACAGTGTTACCACTACCCTATACACTGTGTTACCACTACCCTATAAACTATGTTACCATTACCCTATACCCAGTGTTACCACTACCCTATACACTGTGTTACCACTACCCTATACACAGTGTTACCACTACCCTATACACAGTGTTACCACTACCCTATACACAGTGTTACCACTACCCTATACACAGTGTTACCACTACCCTATACACTGTTACCACTACCCTATACCCAGTGTTACCATAACCCCATATACTGTGTTACCACTACCCTACACACAGTGTTACCACTACCCTATACACAGTGTTACCACTAACCTATACACAGTGTTACCACTACCCTATACACAGTGGTACCACTACCCTATACACACTGTTACCACTACCCTATACACTGTGTTACCACTACCCTATACACACTGTTACCACTACCCTATACACACTGTTACCACTACCCTATACACTGTGTTACCACTAGCCTATACACAGTGTTACCACTACCATATACACAGTGTTACCACTACCCTATACACAGTGTTACCACTACCCTCTGCACAGTGTTACCACTACCCTATACACAGTGTTACCACTACCCTATACACAGTGTTACCACTACCCTATACACAGTGTTCCCTCTAACCTCTGCACTGTTTTACCACTACCCTATACCCAGTGTTACCACTACCCTATACACAGTGTTACCACTAGCCTATACACAATGTTACCACTACCATATACACAGTGTTACCACTACCATATACACAGTGTTACCACTACCCTATAAACTATGTTACCATTACCCTATACACTGTGTTACCACTACCCTATACACTGTTACCACTACTCTATACACAGTGTTACCACTACCCTATACACAGTGTTACCACTAGCCTATACACAGTGTTACCACTACCATATACACAGTGTTACCACTACCATATACACAGTGTTACCACTACCCTATACACTGTGTTACCACTACCCTATAAACTATGTTACCATTACCCTATACACTGTGTTACCACTACCCTATACACTGTTACCACTACTCTATACACAGTGTTACCACTACCCTATACACTGTGTTACCACTACCCTATAAACTATGTTACCATTACCCTATACCCAGTGTTACCACTACCCCATACACTGTGTTACCACTACCCTATACACTGTGTTACCACTACCCTATACACTGTTACCACTACTCTATACACAGTGTTACCACTACCCTATACACAGTGTTACCACTACTCTATACACTGTGTTACCACTACCCTATACACTGTTACCACTACCCTACACACAGTGTTACCACTACCCTATAAACTATGTTACCATTACCCTATACACTGTTACCACTACCCTACACACAGTGTTACCACTACCCTATAAACTATGTTACCATTACCCTATACACTGTGTTACCACTACCCTATACACAGTGTTACCACTACCATATACACAGTGTTACCACTACCCTATACACAGTCTTTACCACTACCCTCTGCACTGTGTTACCACCACTCTATAAACTGTGTTACCACTACCCTATACACAGTGTTACCACTACCCTATACACAGTGTTACCACTACCCTATTCACTGTGTTACCACTACCCTATACACTGTTACCACTACTCTATACACAGTGTTACCACTACCCTATACACTGTTACCACTACCCTATACCCAGTGTTACCACTACCCTATACACAGTGTTTACCACTACCCTATACACAGTGTTACCACTACCCTATACACAGTGTTACCACTACCCTATACACAGTGTTACCACTACCCTGTACACAGTGTTACCACTACCCTATACACAGTGTTACCACTACCCTATACACAGTGTTACCACTACCCTATACACTGTTACCACTACCCTATACCCAGTGTTACCATATCCCCATATACTGTGTTACCACTACCCTACACACAGTGTTACCACTACCCTATACACAGTGTTACCACTACCCTATACACAGTGTTACCACTACCCTATACACAGTGGTACCACTACCCTATACACTGTGTTACCACTACCCTCTGCACTGTGTCACCACTACCCTATACACTGTGTTACCACTACCCTATACACAGTGTTACCACTACCCTATACACAGTGTTACCACTACCCTATACACAGTGTTACCACTACCCTATACACAGTGTTACCACCACCCTATACACAGTGTTACCACTACCCTATACACAGTGTTACCACTACCCTCTGCACATTGTTACCACTACCCTATACAATGTGTTACCACTACCCTATACCCAGTGTTACCACTACCCTACACACAGTGTTACCTCTACCCTCTGCACTGTGTTACCACTAACCTATACACAGTGTTCCCTCTACCCTCTGCACTGTGTTACCACTACCCTATACCCAGTGTTACCACTACCTTCTGCACAGTGTTACCACTACCCTATACACAGTGTTACCACTACCCTATACACAGTGTTACCACTACCCTCTGCACTGTGTTACCACTACCATATACACTGTGTTACCACTACCCTATACCCAGTGTTACCACTACCCTATACCAAGTGTTACCACTACCTTACACACAGTGTTACCACTACCCTATACACAGTGTTAACACTACCCTATACACTATGTTACCACCACTCTATAAACTGTATTACTACTACCCTATACATAGTGTTACCACTACCCTATACACTGTTACCACTACTCTATACACAGTGTTACCACTACCCTATACACTGTTACCAATACCCTACACACAGTGTTACCACTACCCTATAAACAATGTTACCATTACCCTATACACTGTGTTACCACTACCCTATACACAGTGTTACCACTACCCTCTGCACAGTGTTACCACTACCCTATACACAGTGTTACCACTACCCTATACACAGTGTTACCACTACCCTATACACAGTGTTCCCTCTATCCTCTGCACTGTGTTACCACTACCCTATACCCAGTGTTACCACTACCCTATACACAGTGTTACCACTAGCCTATACACAGTGTTACCACTACCATATACACAGTGTTACCACTACCATATACACAGTGTTACCACTACCCTATAAACTATGTTACCACTACTCTATACACTGTTACCACTACTCTATACACAGTGTTACCACTACCCTATACACAGTGTTACCACTACCATATACACAGTGTTACCACTACCCTATACACTGTGTTACCACTACCCTATAAACTATGTTACCATTACCCTATACACTGTGTTACCACTACTCTATACACAGTGTTACCACTACCCTATACACTGTGTTACCACTACCCTATAAACTATGTTACCATTACCCTATACACAGTGTTACCACTACCCTATACACTGTGTTACCACTACCCTATACACAGTGTTACCACTACCCTATACACAGTGTTACCACTACCCTATACACAGTGTTACCACTACCCTATACACAGTGTTACCACTACCCTATACACTGTTACCACTACCCTATACCCAGTGTTACCATAACCCCATATACTGTGTTACCACTACCCTACACACAGTGTTACCACTACCCTATACACAGTGTTACCACTAACCTATACACAGTGTTACCACTACCCTATACACAGTGGTACCACTACCCTATACACACTGTTACCACTACCCTATACACTGTGTTACCACTACCCTATACACACTGTTACCACTACCCTATACACACTGTTACCACTACCCTATACACTGTGTTACCACTAGCCTATACACAGTGTTACCACTAACCTATACACAGTGTTACCACTACCCTATACACAGTGGTACCACTACCCTATACACTGTGTTACCACTACCCTATACACACTGTTACCACTACCCTATACACTGTGTTACCACTACCCTATACACTGTTACCACTACTCTATACACAGTGTTACCACTACCCTATACACTGTGTTACCACTACCCTATAAGCTATGTTACCATTACCCTATAGCCAGTGTTACCACTACCCTATACACTGTGTTACCACTACCCTATACACTGTTACCAGTACCCTATACCCAGTGTTACCATAACCCCATATACTGTGTTACCACTACCCTACACACAGTGTTACCACTACCCTATACACAGTGTTACCACTACCCTATACACAGTGTTACCACTACCCTATACACAGTGGTACCACTACCCTATACACTGTGTTACCACTACCCTCTGCACTGTGTCACCACTACCCTATACACTGTGTTACCACTACCCTATACACAGTGTTACCAATACCTTCTGCACAGTGTTACCACTACCCTATACACAGTGTTACCACTACCCTATACACAGTGTTACCACTACCCTCTGCACTGTGTTACCACTACCCTATACACTGTGTTACCACTACCCTATACACAGTGTTACCACTACCCTACACACAGTGTTACCACTACCGTATACACAGTGTTACCACTCCGCTCTGCACTGTGTTACCACTACCCTATACACTGTGTTACCACTACCCTATACCCAGTGTTACCACTACCCTACACACAGTGTTAACACTACCGTATACACAGTGTTACCACTACCCTATACACTATGTTACCACTACCCTCTGCACTTTGTTACCACTACCCTATACACTGTGTTACCATTACCCTATACACTGTGTTACCACTACCCTATACACAGTGTTACCACTACCCTATACACAGTGTTACCATTACACTATACACAGTGTTACCACTAACCTATACACTGTTACCACTACCCTATACCCAGTGTTACCACTACCCTACATACAGTGTTACCACTACCCTATACACAGTGTTACCACTACCCTATACACAGTGTTACCACTACCCTATACACTGATACCACTACCCTATACCCAGTGTTACCATTACACTATACACAGTGTTACCACTAACCTATACACTGTTACCACTACCCTATACCCAGTGTTACCACTACCGTATACCCAGTGTTACCACTACCCTACACACAGTGTTACCACTACCCTATACACAGTGTTACCACTACCCTCTGCACTGTGTCACCACTACCCTATACACTGTGTTACCACTACCCTATACACAGTGTTACCACTACCGTATACACTGTTACCACTACCCTATACACAGTGTTACCACTACCCTATACAAAGTGTTAACCCTACCCCATATAATGTGTTACCATTACCCTATACACTTACCACTACCCTATACACTGTTACCACTACCCTATACACAGTGTTACCACTACCCTATACACAGTGTTAACACTACCCTATACACAGTGTTACCACTACCCTATACACAGTGTTACCACTACCCTATACACTATGTTACCACTACCCTATACACAGTGTTACCACTACCCTATACACTGTTACCACTACCCTATACACAGTGTTACCACTACCCTATACACAGTGTTACCACTACCCTATACACATTGTTACCACTACCCTATACACAGTGTTACCACTACCCTCTGCACTGTGTCACCACTACTGTATACACAGTGTTACCGCTACCCTCTGCACTGTGTTACCACTAACCTATACCCAGTGTTACCTCTACCCTCTGCACTGTGTTACCACTACCCTATACACAGTGTTACCACTACCCTCTGCACTGTGTTACCACTACCCTATACACTGTGTTACCACTACCCTATACCCAGTGTTACCACTACCCTACACATAGTGTTACCACTACCGTATACACTATGTTACCACTACCCTCTGCACTGTGTTACCACTACCCTATACAGTGTTACCACTACCCTATACACAGTGTTACCACTACCCTATACACATTGTTACCACTACCCTATACACAGTGTTACCACTACCCTCTGCACTGTGTCACCACTACTGTATACACAGTGTTACCGCTACCCTCTGCACTGTGTTACCACTAACCTATACCCAGTGTTACCTCTACCCTCTGCACTGTGTTACCACTACCCTATACACAGTGTTACCACTACCCTCTGCACTGTGTTACCACTACCCCATACACTGTGTTACCATTACCCTATACCCGGTGTTACCACTACCCTATACACTGTTACCACTACCCTATACAGTGTTACCACTACCGTATACACAGTGTTACCACTACCCTATACACAGTGTTACCACTACCCTATACACTATGTTACCACTACCCTCTGCACTGTGTTACCACTACCCTATACACTGTTACCACTACCCTATACACAGTGTTACCACAACCCTCTGCACTGTGTTACCACTACCCTAATCACTGTGTTATCACTACCCTATACACACGGTTACCACTACCCTATACACAGTGTTACCACTGCCCTATACACTGTTACCACTACCCTATACACAGTGTTACCACAACCCTCTGCACTGTGTTACCACTACCCTATACACTGTGTTACCACTACCCTATACACAGTGTTACCACTACCCTATACACTGTGTTATCCCTACCCTATACACACTGTTACCACTACCCTATACACAGTGTTACCACTACCCTATACACTGTGTTACAACTGCTCTTTATTCAAAGTGTTACCACTACCCTATACACAGTGTTACCACTACCCTATACACACTGTTACCACTACCCTATACACTGTGTTACAACTGCTCTTTATTCACAGTGTTACCACTACCCTATACACAGTGTTACCACTACCCTATACACAGTGTTACCACTACCCTATACACAGTGTTACCACTACCCTATAGTGTTACCACTACCCTATACACAGTGTTACCACTACCCTATACACAGTGTTACCACTACCCTATGCACAGTGTTACCACTACCCTATACACAGTGTTACCACTACTCTATACACAGTGTTACCACTACCCTATGCACAGTGTTACCACTACCCTATACACAGTGTTACCACTACCCTATACACAGTGTTACCACTACCCTATACACTGTGTTAACCCTACCCTATACTCGGTGTTACCACTACCCTATACACAGTGTTACCACTACCCTATATACTGTGTTACAACTGCTCTTTATTCACAGTGTTACCACTCCCCTATACACAGTGTTACCACTGCCCTATACACTGTTACCACTACCCTATACACAGTGTTACCACAACCCTCTGCACTGTGTTACCACTACCCTATACACTGTGTTACCACTACCCTATACACAGTGTTACAACTGCTCTTTATTCACAGTGTTACCACTACCCTATACACAGTGTTACCACTGCCCTATACACTGTTACCACTACCCTATACACAGTGTTACCACAACCCTCTGCACTGTGTTACCACTACCCTATACACTGTGTTACCACTACCCTATACACACTGTTACCACTACCCTATACACAGTGTTACCACTACCCTATACACAGTGTTACCACTACCCTATACACTGTGTTACAACTGCTCTTTATTCAAAGTGTTACCACTACCCTATACACAGTGTTACCACTACCCTATACACACTGTTACCACTACCCTATACACTGTGTTACAACTGCTCTTTATTCACAGTGTTACCACTACCCTATACACAGTGTTACCACTGCCCTATACACTGTTACCACTACCCTATACACAGTGTTACCACAACCCTCTGCACTGTTTTACCACTACCCTATACACTGTGTTACCACTACCCTATACACAGTGTTACCACTACCCTATACACTGTGTTATCCCTACCCTATACACAGTGTTACAACTGCTCTTTATTCACAGTGTTACCACTACCCTATACACAGTGTTACCACTGCCCTATACACTGTTACCACTACCCTATACACAGTGTTACCACAACCCTCTGCACTGTGTTACCACTACCCTATACACTGTGTTACCACTACCCTATACACACTGTTACCACTACCCTATACACAGTGTTACCACTACCCTATACACACTGTTACCACTACCCTATACACTGTGTTACAACTGCTCTTTATTCAAAGTGTTACCACTACCCTATACACAGTGTTACCACTACCCTATACACTATGTTACCACTACCCTATACACAGTGTTACCACTACCCTATACACACTGTTACCACTACCCTATACACTGTGTTACCACTACCCTATACACACTGTTACCACTACCCTATACACTGTGTTACAACTGCTCTTTATTCACAGTGTTACCACTACCCTATACACAGTGTTACCACTACCCTATACACAGTGTTACCACTACCCTATACACAGTGTTACCACTACCCTATAGTGTTACCACTACCCTATACACAGTGTTACCACTACCCTATACACAGTGTTACCACTACCCTATGCACAGTGTTACTACTACCCTATACACTGTGTTAACCCTACCCTATACTCGGTGTTACCACTACCCTATACACAGTGTTACCACTACCCTATACACTGTTACCACTACTCTATACACAGTGTTACCACTACCCTATGCACAGTGTTACCACTACCCTATACACAGTGTTACCACTACTCTATACACAGTGTTACCACTACCCTATGCACAGTGTTACCACTACCCTATACACAGTGTTACCACTACCCTATGCACAGTGTTACCACTACCCTATACACAGTGTTACCACTACTCTATACACAGTGTTTCCACTACCCTATACACAGTGTTACCACTACCCTATACACAGTGTTACCACTACCCTATACACAGTGTTACCACTACCCTATACACAGTGTTACCACTACCCTATACACAGTGTTACCACTACCCTATGCACAGTGTTACCACTACCCTATACACAGTGTTACCACTACCCTATACACAGTGTTACCACTACCCTATACACAGTGTTACCACTACCCTATACACAGTTTTACCACTACCCTATACACAGTGTTACCACTACCCTATACACAGTGTTACCACTACCCTATACACAGTGTTACCACTACCCTATACACTATTTTTCCACTACCCTATACACAGTGTTACCACTACCCTATACACAGTGTTACCACTACCCTATACACAGTGTTACCACTACCCTATACACAGTGTTACCACTACCCTATAAACTCTGGAAGCTAGGTACAATCAAGCAGACATAGCCTTTTACAGTTTGTTACTGTATATTCAAGTTTATGCAGTGTTGCAGTGGGCCATGGTACATAGGTAAAATCTCAACACTAGATGGCAGTGTATCCTTCGTGTACTTACCACTACCCTATACACAGTGCTGGCGAGAGCTGCCTATTGGCACAGGCAATGCTAGACAGAGCAAAATATTTGAGTTCATAATGCTTTGAGACACCAGGGTTATGAAAACACAGCAACAAAGAAATAACACCTGACAAAATGTTTTGATGTTTGAATTAGCCAACTGCTTTGAACGTTGGATTAAAACGGATATTGTGATAAGAGTCACAGACACACATTCACACACACAAATTAAGGTGAAAGTTCATCAAAATATGCTTAAAAATAAACTTGTATGAAAGGCCAATTACAATGCAATACAAATTAATGCTTCCCCCCCCCCCCCCCCCCCCCCCCCCCCCCCCCTCTTTCGGGGTCAAATAAGACTGACAAGATTTGAGAGAAAAATAGTTATAGTCAAAATACATCTCAAACAATAACATGTCTATTTACCAGACAGGTTTTTTTGACTGTCTGGAGCCCCTTAAGCAGAAATATATTGTTTTGATTTAATTTTATGGGTTTGTGAGTTTCTGGCATGTGTATCATTAGAGTCTTCGGTAGCAGTATTGTTTTGATATAGTTACTATCGTCCGGGTGGTGAAATCCATTCCTGGAGACACTCAGTGTGAACCTTTCATTCCAGCCCTTCTGTATCACACCAGATTAAAATCACCACGTGTCACTGAAGGCCTGGAATAAACGCCTGCACACCCAGTAGTAGTAGGATCGGAGTCAGAGAACCCTACTCTATTGCGTTGATAATGAGGAAGCCTCAACTTAGTCTTTGGTGTAGCAGTGCATTTGAGTCTCAGTTTTTGATAGTATAGTTTGAGTCTATTGCATTTAAATTGAGTACATGTTCGTCTTTGATATAGCGGTGTATTTGAGTCTTTGATAGTATAGTTTGAGTCTATTGCATTTAAATTGAGTACATGTTCGTCTTTGATATAGCGGTGTATTTGAGTCTTTGATAGTATAGTTTGAATCTATTGCGTTTATATTGAGTACATGTTCGAGAGACCTTGATAGTAGTGTTGACTGAGAGTAGAGTCTTGTCACTGCTCCCACAATGGCTGTCGGGTCACTTTTTGGCCCTCAGCTCACAAACCACATGGCCGGCCTGAGCATCACGGCCCTTTATTATGATGTCAGCACTTCGCTTAAAAAGCATTCAATATCTGCAGGACAGCCGCTAGTGGAACATCAATAGAATAATACAGGAAAACAACTAAATGGCTATTACTCATAGATGGCCAGTTCATATGCACATTGATTTATTGATAGCTGGTAGTATAATGCAATTACATGGCAATTATTACCGCATTGGGTAACAGGTTGTTTGTGTTTTTATTGTGGAGGCCTCAGAGCATCTATCTGGTGTGGTAGCAAGCCCTTCATCACCCACGGTATACACTGTTACACACACTGACTGTGCAGATGCTCATGTGCACCTCTACAGGCTTGACATGCACGCACTCACACATGCAGCACGCATGCGTACACACACACATACTCACTAACACACACACTCACACACAATGAGGTGCTTAGGAATGATCAAATAACATTTTAATTATTTAGTAGTTATTACTCTTATTAGTCAGTCTATTGATACCTAATGATGATAATCATTGGGGGTGCCTTGGCTAGGAACATGGCTGGCTATCTAATTATTTGGTTAGCTAGGAGAGGAGATTCAGTCATGATACACATACCTGGGTACCACTTCAACCCTGACCTCGCACTATAGTCACACAATTCCTGAGGCGAATAGCAAGGGAATGGTAAGGGGTAGCGTAAAAACAGAAATAAATGAGAAACCCAGCAAAGGAGGAGAAGAGAGAAGAGGGCCATTAGGCCAGGTCTGGTTAACAGGCCCATTAAAGTATAGTGATCTAGAAAACAAACAGAGCTTCAGTAGGCCTTCGCACGGAAATTACAGGCATAAATCAGAGCATGATTACTTCAAGAGCCTGGTGTTATTGGGTGCTAACACTGCTGTGTACGATCTTTAACGTTATTAACACTCTTAATAGCCAGTGACAGGCTGCAACAAAAGCCTTTAAAAAATAAACAGCAACCCAATTTAGCATAGCTGTCTCCCCTCCCTAGTCCCAGCCTGGACCTGCGCCGCAAGGAATGGGAACAAAAACAGAAATGACAAAAAAAACAAGTTGTTCTCTACACCCGGTGTTAGTCTGTGGGGGTTACAATGTTACTACACCAGTGTCAGAGTCAAATAATATTCCATGATTTGATAGGGATTTGAGTGTGCGTGTGCGTCTGTGTATGTGCGTGCATGTGTGTGTCTGAGTGTATGCTCGTATCTGTGTATGTACAGTACCAGTCAAAAGTGTGGACACACCTACTCATGCAAGGGTTTTTCTTTATTTTTACTATTTTCTACATTGTAGAATAATAGTGAAGACATCAAAACTATGAAATAACACATATGGAATCATGTAGTAACCAAAAAAGTTTTAAACAAAGTAGCCACCCTTTGCCTTGATGACAGCTTTGCACACTCTTGGCATTCTCTCAACCAGCATCATGAGGTGAGTCACCTGGAATGCATTTCAATTAACAGGTGTGCCTTGTTAACAGTTAATTTGTGGAATTTCTTTCCTTCTTAATGTGTTTGATCCAATCGGTTGTGTTGTGACAAGGTAGGGATGGTATACAGAATATGGCCCTATTTGGTAAAAGACCAAGTCTATATTATGGCAAGAACAGCTCAAATAAGCAAAGAGAAACGACATTCCATTATTACTTTAAGAAATGAAGGTCAGTCAACACAGAAAATGTCAAGAACTTTGAAAGTTTCTTCAAGTGCAGTTGCAAAAACCTTTTAGCGCTATGATGACAATGGCTCTCGTGTGGACCGCCACAGGAAAGGAAGACCCAGAGTTACCTCTGCTGCAGAGAAAAGTTCATTAGAGTTAACTGCACCTCAGATTACAGCCCATGACTTCACAGAGTTTAAGTAACAGACACATCTCAACATCAACTGTTCAGAGGAGATGGCGTGAATCAGGCCTTCATGGTCGAATTGCTGCAAAGAAACTACCACCAAAGGATACCAATAAGAAGAAGAAACTTGCTTGGGCCAAGAAACACAAGCAATGGACAAGTGGAAATCTGTCGTTGGGTCTGATGAGTCGAAATGTGCGATTTTTTGGTTCCAACCGTCTTTGTGAGACGCAGAAGAAGAAACTTCTTGTGCGATTTTTGGTTCCAACCGTCTTTGTGAGACGCAGAGTTGGTGAACGGATGATCTCCGCATGTGTGGTTCCTACCGTGAAGCATGGAGGAGGAGGTGTGATGTGTGGGGGTGCTTTGCTGGTGACACTGTCAGTGATTTATTTAGAATCCACAGCATTTTGCAGCGATACATTATTTACAGTTTGCGCTTATCATTTGTTTTTCCACAGGACAATGACCCAAAACACACCTCCAGGCTGTGTAAGGGCTATTTGACCAAGAAGGAGAGTGATGGTGCTGCATCAGATGACCTTGCCTCCACAATCACCCGATCTCTACCCAATTGAGATGGTTTGGGATGAGTTGGACAGCAGAGTGAAGGAAAAGCAGCCAACAAGTGCTCAGCATATGAGGGAAATCCTTCAAAGACTGTTGGAAAAGCATTCCAGGTGAAGCTGGTTGAGATAATGCCAATAGTGTGCAAAGCTGGTGGGTGGCCACCTTGATGAATCTAAACTTTAAAATATATTTACATTGTTTAACACTTTTTTGGTTACTACATGATTCCATATGTTTGCCAAGTGGCGCAGCCGTCTAAGGCACTGCATCTTAGTACAAGAAGCGTCACTACAGTCCCTGGTTCAAAACCAGGCTGTGTTTGGGAGTCCCATAGGGTGGTGCACAATTGGCCTTGTAAATAAGAATTTGTTCTTTTAACTGACTTGCCTAGTTAAGAAAAGGTTAAGTAAATCAAATAGAAATATGTGTTATTTCATAGTTTTGATGTTTTCACTATTATTTTACAATGTAGAAAATAGTACAAATTAAGAAAAACCTTTGAATGAGTAGGTAAATCCAAACTTTTGACTGGTACTGTATTTGTCTGCGAACCTATGTGTGGCCGTGTGTGTACGAATGTATATGTTTGTGCATGTATGTTTACATGTGTGTACACACAGCTCCCCATCTCAGGATACCACTAACCTCTCCTGCATTCTAATTTATGCAAAACAAAATTAAAACCTTCTTAGCAATATGCAGATGTCTTTATGCAAAGCAGCGTTACCTGCTTTGATCTGCATCTCTGACATTCTCTAACTACGGAGAAGAAAAGAACTTTAAAATTGTAAAGAGCCTTAATTGAATTTAAGATAAAAGAAGATACATGGTGTTAATTGGTATACTCTAAGAATAATCCAGACCTTGGAGACCACTGTCCTTTACCGGCCCCCTGCCAAAGTGTCAGGATTTACATGTTTAATTCAAAATTTCCACTGTATTAATTATATCGCAGCGAGATGCGCATCACTTCATTTTAAAGTAGAAGAAACACCCAAATACTTTTTCATCTTCCATTGAATATCAGTTTTCCTCAGTGAGCTGAAAAAATATTTATAATGTACACGAGAAAGTATTCTGTTTAAACATGTTCTGGTTTGTAAATCCGGGCTGTTAAATAAGGTGTGTCGCTATTTGAATACTATCAAATATAGAACATCTACATTGATTTTTGTTTAGGTTAACATGAATATAACATCTTATTTGAATTCTTCTGCACTTTTGTATATTTTGGCCTCTTGAGATAAAAACAAATCATTGTTAACTATAAACCGTAGTTCTGTGGAACATACTCAAAAGGCTTACTGAGAAAATAGCGTGATATCGAGGAAATTTAGTTATGCAAGAGGGAGGATGCATTTCCCAATGAAGTGGAAAGAAGGTGGCAAATGAGCTTATCATAGCAGTTTAGATGATATTGATGATAGCTGATGATTTAACAATTTAACTGAAGTACCTTCGAATTTAAACTGGAAAATGACTAAAACCGTACAATATTTTAATTACTAACTGGAACCATGCCAGTGGAAAGACAAAGAGTAACAATTTACTGAGAAGAATAGCCAGGTTACATTCCAGCTTTTAGTAGGTTCCTTTTGGCATAGCACCAGTTGGGCTTGGCAGGTGTGTGTGTGTGTTGCTGTGAAGTAAAGCAATTTCAACACCAGGCCCCCAGTGTGACCTTTGATTATGAGAGAGGAATACAGTAGTGCTCATATCCCAGGGCGCACTGCTTCCCACTCAACATGATGAATGGCACACAGAGAGCTGCTGGACAAAACAAGCGTTTAAGGAGGCAGGCCAGCGCACGCACACACACACGCACGCACGCACGCACGCACGCACACACACACACACACACACACACACACACACACACACACACACACACACACAGAGCTCTACATCTTTCCTTGAAAGGCCCAATCCACACACACCATCACCTGTTATATTACTGTTATGATACTACCACATACCGCATAAGCACTTGCACACATACACTGTAGGCTCAGTGACGCCACCACATTCACACACACTCACAGCTGCTAACACACACAAGCACTATTCTGACAGTGTGTTCAGAACATTTAACACACACTGCCCCTGCAAATATCCAGCAAATCAATGTCTTTCATCTAGCTAGCATGTTCATGTATGGCTTTATTAATTACAATACAAACATCTATTACCACGCTTCATTGAATCAGTTTCAAAACCATCCCAATGTGGTTTATGTTCTTCAGTTGATTAAACAACAGTAAGAAGTTTATGTAAACACAGTTCAAATGCACCCTGCTCCTGTACACCTCAAAATCTCTCCCTTTTTCTTAAGTGATTTTATTTGGGGGCTTTATTGTAATTTATTGGCTCAAAGTGCATGATCCAGTGTTAAAACTGATTTGATATGGAAACCTGTAGGGACATATTAATTAAAATAGCAATCTAATTAGCATTCCACAGTGACTTAAAAGTTGAATATTATTATATCATTAGAGCTGCAACCGTCGGGTGTGATGAAAAGAGCTTACATGACAGTGAAATTGAAATTCAAAGCGCTGGAGATAATGTACACACAGATCAAAAGAACAAACAGCGGGAAGAAAATAACACAGCAAGAAGTTTTACATTTCCTCACAAGAGGAGGATGAGTACAAAAGCTTTGAGGAAGAGTGCACTGTACACACACCCCCAAAGCCCCCTCCCCCTCCACACACAAACACACACAAAAACAACAAAGTCCAGTACTAGTAGAACTAATGCTGATAATTCAGATAAGGGGGGTCTGCTGTTGGTGTCTGTATTACCACAGCATATTTAAATAAATAGAATAGGATATCATTGTCAGTTTGACTTTAAACCTCAACATGTGCATATGTCCATTGTCATGTGACAAACAGTCTTATGCCTAATGTACACCTTCCGCTTCCGCACCGTTCGCTAGGTCCGCTCAAACCCAACGTCCGCTCCCGTCCGCACATTTCCGTACGGACGGGAGCAAACCACAACTTTAAAGGGCATTCATCAAGTCATCATAAGCACATCATATTGTTTCTAAGCAAAGTCCTACTACGTAAAGGGTGATATAAAAGGTGTTTACATCGCCTGCTTTGTCAAACCCTGTATTGCATGTCATTTGATTATGATTAGACTTTTGAAGCATCTATGCAGGCCTTTCAATTTGTTTTGAAGGCTTAATTAATTAAGCCTTAAACGTTAATTTAAAGTGGAACTATCTTGGGCTATGGCAGTTTCAGGTAGCTCTTCCTGCACATCATAAGACCTCAGGTTCAAAGCCTCCTTGCTTGCCACAACAGCACATACACACTTTCTCCCTAACCTTGAATCTCCCTCTTTGCCCCTGTTGGCTGTCGCTGTGCTGGGTGTGAGTTAAGCTATGTAGAAGTTAGTTCTCCACGATTACAGCGGCCTGTATTAGCATGTGTCCCTGTAGTGGGCGTTGGTGCCAGAGAGACGCCATAATGAGTCATTAGTATTCATTAGGCAGAGGTGCTGGCCTGAGAGGAGAGCAGCCAGACTCGTGTTGAATCAGCTCCAGCGAGAATGCTCTGACGAGGCGTGGGTCAGGGAGGAGGCAGTAATTAGGCCCACCAGTCAGGAGCAATTTCCACACCTCGAACATGCAAGGTTAAGAGCGTGGCGATGCTACCACTGAGAGAGGGACAAGAGAAGGGGCAATGTTGCGGATGAGGAAAACACAACCTTGCCCCTCTATCCCTTTTTGCTCTACTGCTCATGCTCTCAACCTCTCTCTCGGTCTCTCCTTCGATACATATTTTCTCAATCTGTCCTGCCGTCTAAACCAAAACACAACAGTGTCCTTCTTCGGTTCCCTTTCTCATTCTTTGAAACTCTCCCTCCATTTCTTCTTCCCCTACTCATTCCCCTTTAATTCTGCCTTTCTGCATTAGATTCTTTGTCTGTCTCCTGTTAAGAACATGTTGCTGTACGAAAACAAGCTGGTCTCTAGCTTCACAAGGCGAAATGAGAAGTGTGTTCTTCTGCATGTCTTCTCCAGTCTTTCCTGTGCATTCTACTGACCGTGTATCAATCAATCAAAACATGTATAACAGAAAACTGCGTAAGGAGTGTAAACTGCACACACTCCTTTAGATAAAACAAAGAAGACAACTCTCTACTTACCCATAGTCAGATGAACTCATTGATACCACCTGTATGTCTCTGAGAGCACTTTGAAGGAAGTTGAAAGAACTTCCTGGAGCCATTGCTAACTGGTGTTAGCACAACTGGAAGTTATTTTTTAACCCTTATTTTACCAGGTAAGTTGACTGAGAACAGGTTCTCATTTACAATAACCACCTGGGAAATAGTAGGTGAGATGAATGAGCCAATTGAAAGTTGGGGATGATTAGGTGGCCATGATGGTAGGGGTTAACACTCCTACTCTTACGATAAGTGCCACATTATCTTTCGTGATCACAGAGAGTCAGTACACCTGTTGAACACCCCATATTAAAGACAGCACCCTACTCAGGGCAATGTCCCCAATCACTGCCCTGGGGAATTTTGATATTTTTTAGACCTGAGGAAAGAGTACCTTCTACTGATCATTCAACACCAGGGACCATCCAAGACCGACCCTGCTTAGCTTCAGAGGCAAGCCAGCAGTGGGATGCAGGGTGGTATGCTGCCCGCTCATCTGTTCATCTGAATCTGAGTAAGTAGAAAAAAGAGCTTGATTGCAAAAAATGTCAAACTTTCATTTTAAAGAAAAACTACAAATTGAGGACAGATATGGACTTACCTGGATACTTTTGAATTCAGTTGATCGCAGGCAGTTCGTCGTAATTCTGTGTCAAATTTATTCTCTTGCTGTTGGCTTTGTTCTCTCTCTCTGTGTGTTATGGAGCATTCACATTCCACTCACTCCACTATGAGAAGCATTTTACACTACCTCCTGCAAGTGTTTTCTCCATAACGGTTCTATAAAGGTTTTGTTGCATTCACATTTACAAAATAATCTGTTGTGTCAGTGTGAACCGGGCCTCTGTGGTCTTTTCTGACAACTCAGATGATTTTTATCCGGAATGATTTGGAAAGGCAATATTGAAACCAGACAATATTGGTGAGATCTGGATCTAGGCCTTGTCCCTTTCAGTGTCGTGGTGCTTACCCGAGCAAAAACTCCTCTAGCTTCTATGGTCATTTTTCTGTGGGTTATGAACTAGGAATGGCA
This sequence comes from Oncorhynchus mykiss, assembly GCF_013265735.2. Classification (NCBI taxonomy): domain Eukaryota; kingdom Metazoa; phylum Chordata; class Actinopteri; order Salmoniformes; family Salmonidae; genus Oncorhynchus; species Oncorhynchus mykiss. Next base: position 4,462,955 of record NC_048586.1, on the reverse strand, counting down.
TGAAAATAGTGCTTTGTTATTTTTGATAATAACACTGGATGGACACTTCACAAAAACTGGAATTAAAAATGGATAAAATAGCTTTTGACAGCAGTGTTTTTAATTAACTCTGTGACTTTCCTGCCACGAGTAGAATAATTCTATGTGATGGGGAATATTCATTGACATCTCCCGCTTATGAAGTGTTTTGGTTCTATTGTGTTTTAATGAGATACACAGCACATCTGAACAATTACTCTTAAATTCAATCTGATGTCATTTTTAAACAAACAATACACGCATTTCCTGCAGACAAAATAAGAGGTGTTTGTAAGTTTGTTTTTGTGTGTATAGATTCAATACACTAAGTATACTAAATATATACAGTATGCTGTAACTATAGGCCAAGTTCAGGTAATTATATTTGACATTACTGATTGAGCATCTTTTAGATGTGCTGGTGGTATGGGAAAGGGTTGTAGTATAACTGCAAAAATATAATCAGAAAATAATAACAGTGGCCTGACAACAGGCAGTGGAAGGTTTATCAAACTGTTATCCAGCCCTATGTGTGCCTAATGAAGGGAAATTACAAGTCTACTATAAGGTTAAAGCCACTCCACACACTTCAAAGGTGGGCTGACCTGCTGTCAGTAAATATGTGAAGTGTTTGAGGGACTATGACTTTGATTGACTGCTATTGAGAAAACACTAGGTCAAGCATTGTGTTTCAGTTGAGATATAGCTAGGGGAAGATCCCACTGCTGCCACAAAATGCCTCTGGACGTCAGACAAAAGACAAAAATAAATGATATGTTGTCCCGTAAACACTAAACGTCGAAACGTCTGTTTACTTTAACTAATAAGAGGTAGGTAGGGATAGGTAGAGCAACAAACTCTCACAATTTCACGCCAGAATTAGATGTTTATCCATGTTTCTCAAACAAATTCTTAAGGTTAGGCATTAACTCCGACGGGTTAAGGTAAGGGTTAAGCTTTGGGAAAAGCTTAAACCAAAATATCACTGGATTCAACATGGAACCTTTGGAATCAGAGGCAGATGCTCATGCCCATCCGCCATCCCCGTCCACAACACCCTAGCAAAACCAAAACCCGTTTGAAGGTAACAGCTCTCACTGTTGCCCCTAGTGGCCGGTTTTTGTCATCTCCCGACGTCCTCAGACATGGATGGATGTCGAATAATGACTTGTATCACGGGTGACCTGGCTGAGGTAGAGGTACGTAACACTGACAACATTGTTTCTTTCTCTCTCTTTCTCTCTCTTTCTCAGAGTGAGTGCCTACACTACTAGTTTAGCCTCCCTGTTTCTGGTATGATTGTGGATTGGATATATTCTCCATACTACAAGAGAATGGCATGGCATCCCCCTCTCCAAACCTGTCTATTTCCCCCTCCCTCCCTCCCTCCCTCCCTCCCTCCCTCCTTTCCCCCTTGGTATTGGGCATGCACGTTTTCCCTCAGATTTATGACATGGGCGTATAGGTGCACTTGACAGCTCTCAAATTGGCGCAGCAGAAGAGAGAGCTCTTTAAGTGAGACGGGTTAGCTGGGTAAATCTATCAGGGGTCCGACCAGGAGATGGGAGGGAAGGATGGAGCCGAGGGAGAGGAGGAGAGAGGGAGAGGGGCTTTGAGGGGCCCTGCTGAGCACACAAGCTTCCATGCTGAGCACATTGGCGGCTGGCTGACAGTTGTGCTCAGCCTTCACTGTAATAATAAATAAAAGGGCAATCCCTGCAGATTACACATCTTCCATGTTTTGACATTGACCTTAATACATAATTTAACCACAAAGCCTGAAGAGTGTGTAACGAGATAAGAGAGGACCACAGGAAGGAGAGAAAAAAAGACAGGCAAAAACAGGCGGGGCCAGACGTGAAAGGAAGCACCGATGCTAGCCTGTGACGGTAAACATAATGCCTGTGATCCACAATCGGACCAAATAAGTTGCTAGTTAGCCATCAATAAGGAGGTTTCTGTGTGTGTGTCTGGTTATCTGTCTTCTTAAAGGCTCTGTGTTGTGTTTTGAGCAGATATGTGGGTGTTTAAATGCTGAGCTTGCACTTTATGACAGAGTGTGTGTGTGTGTGTGTGTGTGTGTGTGTGTGTGTGTGTGTGTGTGTGTGTGTGTGTGTGTGTGTGTGTGTGTGTGTGTATGTGTGTGTGTGTGTGTGTGTGTGTGTGTGTGTGTGTGTGTGTGTGCGAGCGTGTGTGTGTGTGTGTGTGTCACTCTATAATGGGTCACCATGAAATCTTTATCCACACAGTGTGGAAAGAAAAAAGACATATTCTAAAAGAGGATATGAATTCCACTGTGTTCTCTAGAAATTCAGGGTTATGCCATTGCTTACTCTTATGTGAAAACATGCAGGATTCAGGTGCTGTGAAATTACAGTTTACAATTTTCACAAGTTTGTGGTACAACTAAGCTCAAAAATCTAAACAGATGATCAAAATGGCTCATGTTTCAAAGCACATTTTCCTATTGACTGAGTACAACAAACAACATTTCAACAAAGTTAATGTACAGTACCAGTCAAAAGTTTGGACACACCTATTTTTACCATTTTCTACATTGTAGAATAATAGTGAAGACATCAAAACTAAGAAATAACACATATGGAAACATGTAGTAACCAAAAAAGTGTTAAACAAATCCAAATAAATGTTATATTTTATATTCTTCAAAGTAGACCCCTTTGACTTGATGACAGCTTTGTACATTATTGGCATTCTCTCAACCTTGTTAAAAGTTAATTTGAGGAATTTATTTTCTTCGTAATGCGTTTGAGTCAGTCAGTTGTATTGTGACAAGGTAGGGATGGTATACAGAAGATATTTGGTAAAAGACTAAGTCCATAATATGGCAAGAACAGCTCAAAAAAGCAAAGAGAAACGACAGTCCATCATTACTTTAAGACATGAAGGTCAGTCAATCCGGAAAATGTCAAGAACTTTGAAAGTGCATTCGCAAAACCATCAAGTGCTATGATGAATCTGGCTCTCATGAGGTCCGCCACAGGAAAGGAAGACCTAGAGTTACCTCTGCTGCAGAGGATAATTTCATCAACTGCTCAGAGGAGACTGTGTGAATCAGGCATTTGTATCACGTTTAAGGCCTGACCCAGATGCAGACAGTGTCGAAATAAGGAAAGTCTGTTACTATTAGACGGGCAGGTAAAGCGACAGGTCAAGGGCAGGCAGAGGTCAGTAATCCAGATATGGTGCAAAAGGTCCAGAATGGCAGGCAGTCGTTCAAGTAACAGACACATCTCAACATGAACTGTTCAGAAGAGACTTTGTGAATCAGGCCTTCATGGTCGAACTGCTGCAAAGAGATCACTACTAAAGCACACAAATAATAAGAAGAGACTTGCCTGGGCCAAGAAACACGAGCAATGGACATTAGGTGGAAAATCTGTCCTTTTGTCTGATGAGTTCAAATTTGAGAATTGTGGTTCCAACCACCATGTCTTTGTGAGATGCAGAGTAGGTGGAATTAATGATTTCTGCATGTGTGGTTCCCACTGTGAAGCATGAAGGAAAAGGTGTGATGCTGTGGGGGTGCTTTGCTGGTGACACTGTCTGATTTATTTAGAATTCAAGGCACACTTAACAGGGATGGCTACCACAGCATTCTGCAGCTATAGGCCATCCCATCTGGTTTGCACTTTGTGGGACTATCAATTGATTTTCAACAGGACCAATGAGAATTTCGATAAACCCGCATCTGCTAATCTGCTAAACATGTGTATGTGACAAATAACATTTTATTTAATTTGACCCAACACACCTCCAGGCTGTGTAAGGGGTATTTGACCAAGAAGGAGAGTGATGGTGTGCTGCATCAGATGACCTGGCCTCCACAATCTCCCGACCTCAACCCTTTGAGATGGTTGGACCGTAGAGTGAAGGAAAAGCAGCAAACAAGTGCTCAGCATATGTGTGAACTCCTTCAAGACTATTGGAAAAGCATTCCAGGTGAAGCTGGTTGAGAGAATGCCAAGTGTGTGCAAAGCTGTCATCAAGGCAGCGGGTGGCTACTTTGAAGAATATAAAATGTAACATTTATTTTGATATTTTAACACTTTTTTGGTTACTACATGATTTCCATATGTAGGGGTGATGGTCGGATTCATGTTTATCGTCGAAGGAATGAGCGTTGCACCGAGGCCTGTACTCTGGAGCGGGATTGATTTGGAGGTGGAGAGTCCATCATGGTCTGGGGCGGTGTCACAGCATCGTCGGACTGAGCTTGTTGTAATTCATCTCTGTGCTTTACAGGGAAGACATCCTCCTCCCTCATGTGGTACCCTTCCTGTAGGCTCATCCTGACATGACCCTCCAGCATGACAATGCCACCAGCCATACTGCTCGTTCTGTGTGTGATTTCCTGCAAGACAGGAATGTCAGTGTTCTGCCATGGCCAGCGAAGAGCCCGGATCTCAATCCCATTGAGCACGTCTGGGACCTGTTGGATCAGAGGGTGAGGGCTAGGGCCATTCCCCCCAGAAATGTCCTGGAACTTGCAGGTGCCTTGGTGGAAGAGTGGGGTAACATCTCACTGCAAGATCTGGCAAATCTGGTGCAGTCCATGAGGAGGAGATGCTCTGCACTATTTAATGCAGCTGGTGCTCACACCAGATACTGACTGTTACTTTAGATTTTGACCCCGTCTTTGTTCAGGGACACATTATTCCACTTCTGTTAAATCACATGTCTGTGGAACTTGTTCAGTTTATGTCTCAGTTGTTGGATCTTGTTATGTTCATACAAATATTTACACATGTTAAGTTTGCTGAAAATAATCTGCGTTGACAGTGAGATGACGTTTCTTTTTTTGCTGAGTTTAGTTTGATAACTGCAGAATAGTTGACCTCATACTGTAAATGTAGCAATTTGACATCAATTTATGTTGGAAGGTAAAACCAAATCATTTATGGATGTTCCTGTAAATACTACATCATCATTCTCCATCAGCAAGAGTGATTCAATAGGACAAGGTGGAAAGAGTTGCTCTGTAGAGTACGTTTGTGCTGCCATTTGGAATGATGTAGTGTAGTGTACAATGCACTGCTAAAATTCCTGTGTTGTAGTTAGCATTATAAACTGGGTGGTTTGATCCCTGAATGCTGACAGCCATGATATATCAGACTGTATACCACGGGTATGACAAAACATTTATTTTTACCGCTCTAGTTACATTGGTAACCAGTTTATAATAGCAGTAAGGCACTTCTGAGGTTTGTGGTATATGGCCAATATACCAATGCTAAGGGTTATATCCAGGCACTCTGCGTTGCGTCGTACATGAGAAAAGCCCTTAGCCGTGGTAAATTGGCAATATACCACACCTCCTCGTACCTTACTGCTTAAATATATTCCACTCATTATTTGAATTTCATTGATACACTGTAAGCTGTTGAATTTCAAGTAGAGAGACAGGTGATACCGTATCAGTTGACAAGTCACTTGGAAAAGGTAGTCTTGTACAATGCTGCATGGGGCAGAAATGGCATACTGTATGTGCTACGTGTGTACAACAGCCAACTGCTTTACAATAGCCCTATTTCTGATGATTTGTCTTATGTACAATGCCTTCGGAAAGTATTCAGACCCCTTGACTTTTTCCACATTTTGTTAGGTTACAGCCTTACTCTAAAATGGATTAAATTGTATTTTTTCCTCATCAATCTACACACAATACCCCATAATGACAAAGCAAAAACAGTTTTTTAAAATGTTGCTAGAAATATCACATTTACATAAGTATTCAGACCCTTTACTCAGTACTTTGTTGAAGCACCTTTGGCAGTGATTACAGCCTCGAGTCTTCTTGGGTGTGACTCTACAAGCTTGGCACAGCTGTATTTGGTGAGTTTCTCCTATTCTTCTCTGCAGATCGTCTCAAGCTCTGTCGGGTTCGATGGGGAGTGTTGCAGCACAGCTATTTTCAGGTATCTCCAGAGATGTTCCATCAGGTTTAAGTCTGAGCTCTGCCTGGGCCACTCAAGGACATTCATTGACTTGTCCAGAAGCCACTCCTGCGTTGTCTTGGCTGTGTGCTTTGGATCGTTGTCCTGTTGGAAGGTGAACCTTCACCCCAGTCTGAGGTCCTGAGAGCTCTGGAGCAGGTTTTCATCAAGGATCTCTCTGTACTTTGCTCAGTTCATCTTCATCCTCGATTTTCATCCTCGTTCCTGACTAGTCTCATAGTCTCTGCTGCTGAAAAACATCCCCACAGCATGATGCTGCCATCACCATGCTTCACCGTAGGGATGGTGCCAGGTTTCCTCCAGACGTGGCGCTTGGCATTCAGGGCAAAGAGTTCAATCTTGGTTTCATCAAACCAGGGAATCTTGTTTCTCATGGCCTGAGAATCATTAGGTGCCTTTTGGAAACTCCAAGCGGGTTGTCATGTGCCTTTAACTGCGAAGTGGCTTCTGTCTGGCCACGCTACCATAAAGGCCTGATTGGTAGAGTGCTCCAGAGATGGTTGTCCTTCTGGAAGGTTCTCCCATCTCCACAGAAGTATGGAGCTCTGTCAGAGTGACCATTGGGTTCTTGGTCACCTCCATGACCAATGCCCTTCTCCCCTGATTGCTCAGTTTCGCCAAGTGGCCAGCTTTAGGAATAGACTTGGTAGGTCCAAACTACTTCCATTTAAGAATGATGGAGGCCACTGTGTTCTTGGACCTTCAATGCTGCAGAAATGTTTTGGTACCCTTCCCCAGATCTGTGCCTCTACACAATCCTGTCTCAGAGCTCCTTCGACCTCATGGCTTGGCTTTTGCTCTGACATGCACTATCAACTGTGGGACCTTATATGTGTGCCTTTCCAAATCATGTCCAATCAATTTAATTTACCCCATGTGGTCTCCAATCAAGTTGTAGAAACACCTCAATTGATGATCAATGAAAACAGGATACACCTGAGCTCAATTTCGAGTGTCATATCAAAGGGTCTGAATACTTAATGTAAATAAGGTATTTCTGTTTCCAATATTTAATACATTTGCAAAGATTTCTAAAAACCTGTTTTCGCTTTGTCATTATGGGGTATTGTGTGTAGATTGCTGAGGATCATTTAAAAAAAATCTATTTTAGTAACGTTTTTTATTTTTTTTATTTCACCTTTATTTAACCAGGTAGGCTAGTTGAGAACACCTTTATTTAACCAGGTAGGCTAGTTGAGAACACCTTTATTTAACCAGGTAGGCTAGTTGAGAACACCTTTATTTAACCAGGTAGGCTAGTTGAGAACACCTTTATTTAACCAGGTAGGCTAGTTGAGAACAAGTTCTCCTTTACAATTGCGACCTGGCCAAGATAAAGCAAAGCAGTTCGACACATACAACGACACAGAGTTACACATGGAGTAAAACAAACATACAGTCAATAATACAGTATAAACAAGTCTATATACGATGTGAGCAAATGAGGTGAGATAAGGGAGGTAAAGGCAAAAAAAGGCCACGGTGGCAAAGTAAATACAATATAGCAAGTAAAACACTGGAATGGTAGATTTGCAGTGGAAGAATGTGCAAAGTAGAAATAAAAATAATGGGGTGCAAAGGAGCAAAATAAATAAATAAATAAAATAAATACAGTAGGGAAAGAGGTAGTTGTTTGGGCTAAATTATAGGTGGGCTATGTACAGGTGCAGTAATCTGTGAGCTGCTCTGACAGTTGGTGCTTAAAGCTAGTGAGGGAGATAAGTGTTTCCAGTTTCAGAGATGTTTGTAGTTCGTTCCAGTCATTGGCAGCAGAGAACTGGAAGGAGAGGCGGCCAAAGAAAGAATTGTTTTTGGGGGTGACCAGAGAGATATACCTGCTGGAGCACGTGCTACAGGTGGGTGATGCTATGGTGACCAGCGAGCTGAGATAAGGGGGGACTTTACATAGCAGGGTCTTGTAGATGACATGGAGCCAGTGGGTATGAAGCGAGGGCCAGCCAACGAGAGCGTACAGGTCGCAATGGTGGGTAGTATATGGGGCTTTGGTGACAAAACGGATTGCACTGTGATAGACTGCATCCAATTTGTTGAGTAGGGTATTGGAGGCTATTTTGTAAATGACATCGCCGAAGTCGAGGATTGGTAGGATGGTCAGTTTTACAAGGGTATGCTTGGCAGCATGAGTGAAGGATGCCAATTCTAGATGTAACTTTGGATTGGAGATGTTTGATATGGGTCTGGAAGGAGAGTTTACAGTCTAACCAGACACCTAGGTATTTGTAGTTGTCCACGTATTCTTGGTCAGAGCCGTCCAGAGTAGTGATGTTGGACAGGCGGGCAGGTGCAGGCAGCGATCGGTTGAAGAGCATGCATTTAGTTTTACTTGTATTTAAGAGCAATTGGAGGCCACAGAAGGAGAGTTGTATGGCATTGAAGCTTGCCTGGAGGGTTGTTAACACAGTGTCCAAAGAAGGGCCAGAAGTATACAGAATGGTGTCATCTGCGTAGAGGTGGATCAGAGACTCACCAGCAGCAAGAGCTACATCATTGATGTATACAGAGAAGAGAGTCGGTCCAAGAATTTAACCCTGTGGCACCCCCATAGAGACAGAGGTCCAGACAGCAGACCCTCCGATTTGACACACTGAACTCTATCAGAGAAGTAGTTGGTGAACCAGGCGAGGCAATCATTTGAGAAACCAAGGCTGTCGAGTCTGCCGATGAGGATGTGGTGATTGACAGAGTTGAAAGCCTTGGCCAGATCAATGAATACAGCTGCACAGTAATGTTTCTTATCGATGGCGGTTAAAATATCGTTTACGAACTTGAGCGTGGCTGAGGTGCACCTATGACCAGCTCTGAAACCAGATTGCATAGCAGAGAAGGTATGGTGAGATTCGAAATGGTCGGTAATCTGTTTGTTGACTTGGCTTTCGAAGACCATAGAAAGGCAGGGTAGGATAGATATGGGTCTGTAGCAGCTTGGGTCAAGAGTGTCCCCCCCTTTGAAGAGGGGGATGACCACAGCTGCTTTCCAATCTTTGGTTATCTCAGACGACACGAAAGAGAGGTTGAACAGGCTAGTAATAGGGGTGGCAACAATTTCGGCAGATAATTTTAGAAAGAAAGGGTCCAGATTGTCTAGCCGGCTGATTTGTAGGGGTCCAGATTTTGCAGCTCTTTCAGAACATCAGCTGACTGGATTTGGGAGAAGGAGAAATGGGGAAGGCTTGGGCGAGTTGCTGTGGTGGGTGCAGTGCTGTTGACCGGGGTAGGAGTAGCGAGTGGAAAGCATGGCCAGCCGTAGAAAAATGCTTATTGAAATTCTCAATTATAATGGATTTATCAGTGGTGACAGTGTTTCCTATCTTCAGTGCAGTGGGCAGTTGGGAGGAGGTGTTCTTATTCTCCATGGACTTTACAGTGTCCCAGAACTTTTTTGAGTTAGTGTTGCAGGAAGCAAATTTCTGCTTGTAAAAGCTAGCCTTGGCTTTTCTAACAGCCTGTGTATAATCGTTTCTAGCTTCCCTGAACAGCTGCATATAACGGGGGCTGTTCGATGCTAATGCAGAACGCCATAGGATGTTTTTGTGTTGGTTAAGGGCAGTCAGGTCTGGGGAGAAACAAGGGCTATATCTGTTCCTGGTTCTACATTTCTTGAATGGGGCATGCTTATTTAAGATGGTTAGGAAGGCATTTAAAAAAAATAACCAGGCATCCTCTACTGACGGGATGAGATCAATATCCTTCCAGGATACCCCGGCCAGGTCGATTAGAAAGGCCTGCTCGCTGAAGTGTTTCAGGGAGCGTTTGACAGTGATGAGTGGAGGTCGTTTGACCGCTGACCCATTTCTGATGCAGGCAATGAGGCAGTGATCGCTGAGATCTTGGTTGAAGACAGCAGAGGTGTATTTAGAGGGCAAGTTGGTTAGGATGATATCTATGAGGGTGCCCGTGTTTAAAGCTTTGGGTTGGTACCCGGTAGGTTCATTGATAATTTGTGTGAGATTGAGGGCATCAAGCTTAGATTGTAGGATGACTGGGGTGTTAAGCATGTTCCAGTTTAGGTCGCCTAGCAGAACGAGCTCTGAAGATAGATGGGGGGAAATCAGTTCACATATGGTGTCTAGAGCACAGCTGGGGGCAGAGGGTGGTCTATAGCAGGCGGCAACGGTGAGAGACTTGTTTTTAGAGAGGTGGATTTTTAAAAGTAGAAGCTCAAATTGTTTGGCTACAGACCTGGATAGTAGGACAGAACTCTGCAATCAACTTTGCAGTAGATTATAACACCGCCCCCTTTGGCAGTTCTATCTTGTCTGAAAATGTTGTAGTTTGGGATGAAAATTTCAGAATTTTTGGTGGTCTTCCTAAACCAGGATTCAGACACAGCTAGAACATCCGGGTTGACAGTGTGGATAGCAGCTAGCTAGCTGCGAGATCCAGATATAAATGTCCAGAGTTAGCGGTTGAAATCCGGGGACATGGAGAGAAAAATAGGGCCGGTATGTTCCGGCCCGAGCCGCGCCGTACAAAACTGGCGACAGACCCTCGAGCCAAACGACAGCTGATGACCACAAACCGTGGCCAGCTGAACACCAACGACCAGCCAGCAAAGAAGCTAACTAGCTTCTGATTAGCTTCTGGTTAGCTTCTGGTTAGCTTCAGGCTAGCTTCTGGCTAGCTTCTGGCTAGCTTCTATGGAGGATTACAGATTTGAGGTAAAGAATACTTTCTTTTTTTTTAATATAAATTGGTGAGGCGGGTTGCAGGAGACTGTTTTGACGATGAGTTTATGGAAAATAAAAAAAATATATAAAAATGTATGCCAGGAAAGTTGTAAATATATACACGACAAGACGAGGACAAAAGACGTCTGACTGCTATGCCATCTTGGAGTTCATAAACGTAACAAAATGTGGAAAAAAATCAAGGGGTCTGAATACTTTCTGAAGGCACTGTAAGTACTGTGTAAGGATAATGAAACTGTAAGACTGACATATTTCTCAAAAAATGCTCACAACCCGCCATTGGAAAAAAAAGAAAGAAATTGTGCATGTCAAGTTCTAGTCAAATCCTATATGGAAAATGATATTTACCATCTTCTCTTCTTTCTGTTCATCACTTAAAAAATCATAGTTTTGAAATGTGCATCTTGCATTTTCTGCTATTTACTAAATGGTGAGCCCATCATTATCTGATGTATTGGTGACTAAACTAAACTCATGGTATTTCACGGACAACCTTGATTTTGCATGAATGAAACCCCAATGAAACCCCAATCAAAGGTTCTGAACATATGATAGGTATTTCAAGTGTTATCCGTATAGAGTTTGGAAAATATACCACTTACATCTGAAGAATGTGCCAAAGTGATTGAAACAAACTGTAACATGACACATTCCTAGTGTTAAGGTGAGATTGATGATTGGTACATTAGTGTAATGGTGTTTTGCACAAGCTTCTCAGGGTGTTACAGTATTTCTCTTACACTCTGAGTAGTCCAAAAAACTAGTGTTGAGTATTGAGAAAGACGCAATTGTCAAAAGAGTATTCCTTGCCTCAGCTCCCCTCCAGCACTGATCTGAAAACTGCCGATAGTGAGAAGCCCATCATTTTTCCACATGTTGTCTCCCGTAGTTTCATGTTATCACATGTTGAAACTTTACATTCCTGTGATGTTTAATTTTTTTCAAGTGTGATGTGCCCATGTTGTCACGTGTAGTTTCACGTTATCATATGTTGCTTTACATGTTGTCACATGTATTCACAAAGTCTTCAGCATTTACCACACATTCAGCACCTATAATGCGTCTTTGAACTTAGCAAAAGAGTGCCATCTGCACTGCTGTTTTTAGATATCAGTTAAATCTGACTATTCTCTCATCATTGATTTAATTGACTTATTTCAGCAATTTGAGGGTTTTCTGTATAGTTGTCTAATGTTGGTGGGGCATATTATTCGGTTTTAATGTTGCTCCTGAAACACTGATAAATATACAACTTTTTCTTTTTTAACAAAGCTGAGATTGACTTTGAAGTACAAAGTGTGGAAATACAGGTCAAATCTGGTGGCGTAGCAGTGTGTGTGTGTGTGTGTGTGTGTGTGTGTGTGTGTGTGTGCTGCCATGGTTTTAAATGTACCTGGCTGTAGCTAGGACAGTGGCAGCAGTGGCACTTTCGTGCTTTGGTGCTCTGCCATGCGTCTCTCTTATGTCAAGATGGCCAGGCTGTCTGTGTGTGTGTGTGTGTGTCAGGCGGTGCAGGGCGGTGCTTTGCCACTGCAGTAGTGATCTAATGAGCCTGTAAACACATTCATTTGACATGAATTGGAAGGAGATCACAGGGCCTCTCAGAGAGGAGTGTGTGTGGGTGTCTCTGTGTGCGTGTGTTCTTGCGTGTGCGTGTGTTCTTGCGTGTGCATGAATCTGTGTGTCCTTGGGTGGGTGTCTCTGTGTGTGTGTGTGTGCGTGTGTGCGTGTGTGCGTGTGTGTGTGTGTGTGTGTGTGTGTGTGTGTGTGTGTGTGTGTGTGTGTGTGTGTGTGTGTGTGTGTGTGTGTGTGTGTGTGTGTGTGTGTGTGTGCGCGTCTGTCTGTGTGCGTGGGTTTCTCGCTGTGTGTCTTTGTGTTGGGGTATGGGAGGTTATTCAGTCAGAAAATTGTATCCCAGATCAAAGATTTATAGTCTAAAATCCTTGATTATGCGACAGAGAGGCAAATTAGAGGCAGCTTTCTGCCAGAGAGTGCTGAGTCGTTTGGTCAGGGCCAGCTGATCAGGCCCTGTTTATTGGCACGGAGTACTGTTTCACTGGGGAAGGATTTAGAAGCTCCACATACTGGGAAAAGGAGCCCACTGTTTTGTCAACACTTAAGTCAGCTATGAGAGGGCAATACATAAACTGAAAAAGGGAAGGACTTCTACTGTCTAGTATTTCTAGTGCATTAAAGCCCCCATGCACTTTTCAATAAAACAATTGTACACGAGAGTGCGTGATAAGCAACTTTTTTAGCAAGGCTGTGCTGAGGTTATACGTACAAGGCACTGTCTATTTCATCCCGGAACAAAAATATAGGCCCAGTCCAAAATCAAATCCATGGTTGCTATGCAAGCCGGCTGACCGTTCATTCTATCGTTGCCAGAGGCGTGACCCAGTCGTTAAGTATTTATTTCTATATCTATGGACGCGACCCAGTCGTTCTTGCTAAATGTTACGTTGCAATGCTGGCTGGCAATGCTCTTATCCCTTGCTTGCTAGCCAACTATGGCTAACACTGTCGGGTCAAACACTGCAGCTATAATAACATCAAAGTAGCTCCATTTGCGTTTGTTAAAGCTGTTTTGGATATATCCATAACAATGAGGTAATGATGTGCAATTTCGCCCGGCATTGAAAATGTGCTATCTCGTCAGGACACTATTCAGAGCTAGGCAACTACACAGTTAACCCAATCCCTTCAAACTGAAGCTGGTAAGACCGCTAACTAGCTGCATTTGACATTGTTTGACCTGTTTTTCTGTTGACACTTCTTTGTATACATCCATAAAAATGATGCCGATTCATGATTTCGACTGGCTGAGAAAAGATGTCCATCTTGTCCTGACATGTTAATTCAATCAGACAGTGGAGATTGAATTACAATATTGAAACAATGTTGCAAATGTCGAGTGACAGAGCAATGTTTGTACAAACCCCTGTTGTTGCAAACCAAATGTTAGGCTAGAAGCAAGGGCCAATAATGTCTAGGTGCTTTTTACAGTAGATATCAAGTTAATGAATTGGATATCTGGGCTGATGGGCCAGTGGATGAGCAGGGATTTCTCAGATGGAACAGAAAACAAGATGCCCATTTTTGCGTCACCCAAGCTAAATCATTTTTTTAGTATGGCTTATAACGCTTCTCAACCAATCGCACTGCTTGCTGTGACCAATCCGTTGTTTTGACCCGCTTACCCCATAAACAACTAAAAAACAAAGGCATGATACCTGTCAGTTGGAGCTGGACCATGAAAGCTGTGTTAGGCCTCTGAGATGCAAAGACCCATCGTATAATCTTCAGGATCCTTACAAAGTCTATTTCATAATTTTGCCAAATAGACTTTTTGATGATACTGGAGAATATAACTTATTTAACTTTTTCTAATGAGTAAACACTTTTGAATTCTGTTGTTCAAAAGTAAATAAAGAAACCAGACTGCAATGAATGGTTGTTGTCATTCTCTGTAAATTCTTGTGTCAGTTATTTACATAACATAATTAACAAATGCGCTGCAATTCAGTTCTTTATTGTAAACTGCCAAAGTGCTGCATTGTGGCACATGTATTTCTGTAAATTAAACGTATGTATCTTATGTCGTAAATAAGGTTATAATGAAAGTCAAAATCATGGCATATACTTGTATCTTTTCAAGTTACTGTTCTACAACTGGAAGGTACAGTAAAAGGAATTTATATTCTGATCCATACAAAATAAGTAACACCTGTTTTAGTGACTGATGGTACTTTTAAAAAATGATATGGAATTTCGGTGATCAGACACTTTCTTATCTGGATAGTAAATGAAACACAGCTGCACCAAAACAAATGTCAGAAAGCATTGAGCATTACATATGATAAGGAACGACACACACAAGTAATATAATATTAATTAAACAATAACTTAATTGAAAGAATAAGGTTAGGTGAATACATTGCCTCATTCAAACCTGAAAACAAATTGAAAGTATCATAACCACAACATCATACACTCTTGCCCTTGCGTTTAGATGCCACACAAGCAAACCACGTCCTATTCTCCTTTCCATCTTTACTGTAACTGTTACGCACGCCTCTATGAAGAGGGAACGCAACACCCTGCTACAACTCAACTCTCCGTGAAGTGAAAGAGGTATGGACTGTAGGTGTGAGTAAGGATGACAAAAGGCAGAGAATTTACCGTTTACTAGGAATTTATTCCATCACATGGTAATATGGGGAAAAGGGGCTGGACGGAGCCAAAGCAAAGAAAGTAAATCTCAAAGCCCCCCCTCTCCTATCTTAACTGCCTACCCACTACTTACCTAATTTAGCACCACCTGGTGCCCTAACCAAAATACAGGGGGTGGTCCGCCCAGGTCTTACCTAGTGTGCCTAGACAGTGAATTTACTATGGGTATATGTATGCCCTCGGGCCTCTTGCCTAAGCACTCCCTAGGTGCCTTCCCCTTCCCCCCTGGGAACAAATGAAACAGAATAACACAAACAATTTCAATAATCAAAACACTGCGTCCTATTGACACACAGACATAACCAATCAGCTCTCTCACTCAACCAATACAGGACACACTAATCATCTCCCTCTGAGAACAACCAACACAGTATATCACCCTCAGCCATCAGCCTCCTCTCTCAGCAATGATCTTTCTGCAATCTTCTCTCTCCGAGAACATAAACAACATATATAGCTTCAGAAGGAGTCTAAGGGGATACAGCTGTAACTTGAGGGGGCGGGGTCAGCTTCAATTAGCCATGGAGTCGACCAATCAGCTAATTGGGAAATTTCAGGAAGCCATCTTCTGAAACACACACTGAAATACACAAACTACAACACAGAAACTGGGGAGCGTAACACGCCCGCCACAAAAATTGCAAACATACAGTTTGTAAAAACAAAAACCAACGCATCCCCAGTTAGTAAACCCGTGATAGAGCGTCGGCAACCACATTCGCCGAGCTCTTCACATAAGCTATCTGTACATTATATCCTTGGACAATCAGAGCCCACCGCATAAGATGGTGGTTCTGATTGTACATTGGCTTCAAGAACACAAATGGATTATGGTCTGTGAAGACCATTACAGGCAAGGCACTGGAGCCCACATATACCTCAAAGAACTGTAAGGCAAGCAATAAAGCCAGCGTCTCTTGTTCAATTGTAGAGTACCTTGACTGACACGAGTTGAACTTATGGGAGAAGAAACTGACGGACTGATCCACTCCAACTTCATCTTCCTGTATGAGAACCCCAACCACCCCCACTATACAAGAATCTACCTCCAACTTAAAAGGTTTGTCAAAGTTGGGGGCGGCAAGCACTGGGGCACTACAAAGTAACGCTTTAGCGGACTCAAAAGCATAGTTACAGTCCTTGGACCACTTAAATGGTACCTTGGGACTAAGCAGAGATGAAAGGGGAGCTACTACTGTTGAGAAATTCTTACAGAATGTACGATAGTACCCTACCATCCCCAGGAATCTGTGCAACTGGCGGCGAGCCGTGAGAGCAGGAAAAGCAACAATTGCTTCCACTTTGCCAGTTACTGGGCGCACTTGACCATGTCCCACTTGTTTTCCTAAGTAAGTCACAGTAGCCTTCCAAACTCACACTTGGCCAAATTCTCCAACCGCTGAAACACACTTTTCAAAGTGGAGAGATGATCAGACCAAGTAGACGAAATAATCACCACATCGTCAAGGTAAGCAGTACAATTTGGCACATCTGCAAACACAATATTACAGTGCCTTGCGAAAGTATTCGGCCCCCTTGAACTTTGCGACCTTTTGCCACATTTCAGGCTTCAAACATAAAGATATAAAACTGTATTTTTTTGTGAAGAATCAACAACAAGTGGGACACAATCATGAAGTGGAACAACATTTATTGGATATTTCAAACTTTTTTAACAAATCAAAAACTGAAAAATTGGGCATGCAAAATTATTCAGCCCCTTTACTTTCAGTGCAGCAAACTCTCTCCAGAAGTTCAGTGAGGATCTCTGAATGATCCAATGTTGACCTAAATGACTAATGATGATAAATACAATCCACCTGTGTGTAATCAAGTCTCCGTATAAATGCACCTGCACTGTGAAATTCTCAGAGGTCCGTTAAAAGCGCAGAGAGCATCATGAAGAACAAGGAACACACCAGGCAGGTCCGAGATACTGTTGTGAAGAAGTTTAAAGCCGGATTTGGATACAAAAAGATTTCCCAAGCTTTAAACATCCCAAGGAGCACTGTGCAAGCGATAATATTGAAATGGAAGGAGTATCAGACCACTGCAAATCTACCAAGACCTGGCCGTCCCTCTAAACTTTCAGCTCATACAAGGAGAAGACTGATCAGAGATGCAG
The DNA here is from genome assembly GCF_013265735.2 of Oncorhynchus mykiss. Taxonomy (NCBI): domain Eukaryota; kingdom Metazoa; phylum Chordata; class Actinopteri; order Salmoniformes; family Salmonidae; genus Oncorhynchus; species Oncorhynchus mykiss. Next base: position 4,445,892 of record NC_048586.1, on the reverse strand, counting down.
CCAAGAGGCCCATGATCACGCTGGATGAACTGCAGAGATCTACAGCTGAGGTGGGAGACTCTGTCCATAGGACAACAATCAGTCGTATATTGCACAAATCTGGCCTTTATGGAAGAGTGGCAAGAAGAAAGCCATTTCTTAAAGATATCCATAAAAAGTGTTGTTTAAAGTTTGCCACAAGCCACCTGGGAGACACACCAAACATGTGGAAGAAGGTGCTCTGGTCAGATGAAACCAAAATTGAACTTTTTGGCAACAATGCAAAACGTTATGTTTGGCATAAAAGCAACACAGCTCATCACCCTGAACACACCATCCCCACTGTCAAACATGGTGGTGGCAGCATCATGGTTTGGGCCTGCTTTTCTTCAGCAGGGACAGGGAAGATGGTTAAAATTGATGGGAAGATGGATGGAGCCAAATACAGGACCATTCTGGAAGAAAACCTGATGGAGTCTGCAAAAGACCTGAGACTGGGACGGAGATTTGTCTTCCAACAAGACAATGATCCAAAACATAAAGCAAAATCTACAATGGAATGGTTCAAAAATAAACATATCCAGGTGTTAGAATGGCCATGTCAAAGTCCAGACCTGAATCCAATCGAGAATCTGTGGAAAGAACTGAAAACTGCTGTTCACAAATGCTCTCCATCCAACCTCACTGAGCTCGAGCTGTTTTGCAAGGAGGAATGGGAAAACATTTCAGTCTCTCGATGTGCAAAACTGATAGAGACATACCCCAAGCGACTTACAGCTGTAATCGCAGCAAAAGGTGGTGCTACAAAGTATTAACTTAAGGGGGCTGAATAATTTTGCACGCCCAATTGTTCAGTTTTTGATTTGTTAAAAAAGTTTGAAATATCCAATAAATGTCGTTCCACTTCATGATTGTGTCCCACTTGTTGTTGATTCTTCACAAAAAAATACAGTTTTATATCTTTATGTTTGAAGCCTGAAATGTGGCAAAAGGTTGCAAAGTTCAAGGGAGCCGAATACTTTCGCAAGGCACTGTAACTAGCCGCTGAAAAGGAGCAGGTGCATTACACATGCCAAAGGGCATCACAGTGTATTGTACAAAGTTATCAGGCGTAACAAAAGCCGAGATGTCCGGAGCGCGAGAGGTCAGAGGCAACTGCCAACAACCTTTTAGCAAATCTAACTTACTAACGTAAGCAGCAGAGCCAATTCTATCAATGCAGTCATCTAAGCGAAGCAGAGGAAAATAATCCAACTTTGTAACTGCATTTACGCGACGAAAGTCCGTACATAAGCGGGACGTACCGTCAGGCTTAGGAACAAGAATACATGTGGAACTCCAGGAGCTGTTACTGGGTTTTGCCATGTCATTCTGTAATAAATAAGCTACCTCACTTTTCTTTACCTCCCTTTTCTTAGCATTAACCCGGTACGGATGCTGACGTATAGGAGCAGCGTTCCCCACATCCAAGTCATGTTCCAAGATGGACGTGCGACTTGGAACTTCCTGAAACACATTGAGAAAACTGTTTATCAATAGGATAAGATCCTTAGTTTGATCGTTATCCAAATGTTCCGTTTGAGAGGGTAATTACATAGGCGTTCACACTGCTGTAAAGTGTGGCGTAACTCCAACCCGTCCTCCTTATCCTCCTCTAGGTCCCAGCCAAGCTTCAGCACCACCGCAGCCACACTGGAGACGGCGGGATGGACCGGCTTTCCTGAGGAACTGTTGGGAGAATCACGCACATAATATGTTTTCAGCATGTTAACATGACACACACGGGAAGAACGCCTTCGATCTGGGGTCTTTATCACATAATTGGTGTCACTGAGTTTCTTTTCCACCAGATATGGTCCAGAAAAACATGCCGATAGAGATGAGCCAGGGAGTGGCAACAAAACTAAAACTTGATCCCGTGGTGCAAAAGAACGGCCAACAGCCTTTTTGTCATAATGCAACTTCATGCGTTTTTGCGAAGAGGAGAGAGACTTTTGGGCTAACGCACATGCGGCGTGCAGTCTCTCCCGCATCTTACTGACATAATCTAACACATTTTTTATGGGAGCTACTGGGTGTAGGAGATAAGATATGCTCCTTCAAAACTTTCAGCGGACCCCGTGGGGTGTGTCCAAACACAAGGTCAGCAGGGCTGAACCCTAAGGACTCTTGTATCGTTTTCCTAATAGCAAATAGGACAAAGGGCACCCCCTCATCCCAATCGGTACTGGTATCCATGCAATACTTGCGTAGCATTGCCTTCAGCGTCTCATGCCAGCGTCCGAGAGCCCCTTGATTCTCCCTTGACCAGGTCAGGTAACCAGTTCTTACTAACAATAATATGTAGTGCTACTCAATACCCAGAGGCTATTCCTCTCTGTACTGTAACGGCTAAGACTGTGGTGAAGGCACTAGTGAAGTTCTTCTCTATGTTTGGTCTCCCTAAAGTAATCTAGACTGATCAGGGATCCAACTTCATTTCAAAACTGTTCTCAAATGTGTTAAAGACATTGTGTATTTCCCATCAGACCAGATCACAAGTCTTTGTGATCCCCAAATGTCCGGGCGAGTGACAGCACCTGCTGTCAGAACGGTGTAGAAACAACCACTTGACACACTTCACTCCAGTCATTAACGGTGTAATGAGCTTCCCATTTCCACATCAAAACTCCTGCTTCCATAAAGTAGACAGTCTCCTTAGTTTTAGCTTCCTCAGTGGAAATTACCAAAGCAAAACACTTGCAAAGACTGGTGTCTCCCTTTTGACAGACAAAATAATGTCATGTAATTGGGGCGCGATTTCACTTTCCACTGCTTTAGTTTTTAGGGGGTAAAAACTGTCGGCATTGCAGAAGGAATACTCGGTGCATTGTCTTCTACCTCAACATTCTCAAAAATGGAACTAGCCAAATCCCCCACATCTCCTAGCTTGCGAGATTGTGCCCTCGTTAACACACAAGCAGGAAAAACATGTGGAAATGCTTGAACCAATTTCTCATCTGCAATTCTGATTTCTGGGTTGTCTACTACCTCTAACACAGGAGTGACGTTACCACCAGCAATATCATTCCCTAGTAGCAATGTGACTCCTTTTACTGGCAGCGTAGACACCAACACGGAAACGTCCTGATACCAAGGCTGACACTAAGTGGACCCAGTGTAATGGTACAGGTATGGCTTTTGTCTCTATCCCCTGTAATATGACATGCGAGCCTCAATACGTTTCAGGAGACCAGGGTAAAGTGTGTGTGTGTGTGTGTGTGTGTGTGTGTGTGAGTCTCATACTCTTTGTCCTAGTCTCCACCAAGTAGCTCCTCATCAAAAGCATCTTCCTCCAAGAATTGGTCTTCCTCATCACCATGGTCTTCCTCATCCTGCAGACCTTCCTCAGCGGTGACCCTTTAGCATAGGGGTGGGCAACTCCAGGCCTCGAGGGCCTGATTGGTGTCACAGTTTTTCCCCAGCTAACACACCTGACTCTAATAATCCCCTAATCATGATCTTCAGTTTAGAATGCAATTAGTTTCATCAGCTGTGTTTGCTGGGGATGGAGATAAAGCATAAGAAAGGGGATCATGAATGGAAGGGAATTGTATAGCTAAGTTATCAACCTGTTGGCAAGGAGACAAAGTTACATTTTGTAAGGTTTTCACTCTCAAATTTGAGAAAACATAACATAATTTCATATCTGATAGTCCCTAACTGAAATGATATGATCATATATGCCTATAGCAAAGTCAAACCAACTAGACCTCCAGCCTGAGCTTTCACAAGTCATTAGATCTATCTTAAGGTTTATGCATTCATTCTTGCATTCAACAGCTAGAAGGCTTACATTTTTTTAGGAATCATATCACAGATACACACCTAATGATATATCTAGCTAGCTAATAATAATAATCATATCTACCCTCTCTTTCTTCTGGCTGGCAGGTTGGTAGCTACAAGTTCAATCACAAGCCGGTTCGTTTTAGCTCTAATGCCTAGTGACACATAATCTTCAAATTGTCAATTTGAGCATTTTGTTTTGTACAATCAAAGAAAACACAAACATGAAAAAGACAATATAGATCAGATGAAGTGATTGGATGGAATACAGTGCAAAGGCAGCCCTACTGCACAATCTCTCTTGCTTTTGGGCGGGACCAGAACCAAAACTAGTAGTCTATTATTATAATCAGGTAGTTTATTATAATCAGATCGTCAGGTAATGTTATGCTGCGGGCCAAAATGACCTCCCACCCACACAGGCTGAAATTCCAGGCATGTCTTTCAAACAGCTCCCATACAAAAAGTGCATTATCATAATTTTCACAATTTCAGAGTGTTATTTCAACCTAATAGTGTAGAAATATCATTAAGAAAAAACAGGAAAACACATTTTTAACTGCACTGCCCCTTTAATCCTTGAGTCATTGATTTGAAATGGGTGTTTTGGGAGCCAGAGTAACGAAAAACACTTTCTGCTGCTTTTGAAGTCAAAGATTGGTTGGAATCTTTCCCTTTGTAGCCTTCACTAGGAATGTCATATAATTGCGCTGCCATTCGGGTTCTAACAGTTCCACCCCATTGTCAGCTCATTTTAGACCCAGAGTCTAACACAGAGCAGCGATGGTAGAGTTGTTAGCAAGCTAGCATAGTCCTTATACCTCTGACTGCAACCCAGTCCAGTCCCTAATGATCTATCTATCACCACCCTGCTCAATGGCCCATCCCGCTTCTGGACTCTTTCATTTACAGACTCGCTTGCTCTGAACTCCTTTGTTCCTGGCCGATTCATGTTTTTTTGGACGTGAGCATCGAGTGGCGGAGCTAGTTTGCATGAAACTTTTTCTGTGTGTGTAGCGGAGACCAAGAAACAGAGACAGAGCTCTTCTTCTTCTTTGGTGTGATATATTATGAAGATTTCACTTTCTCTCTTTGATTCCCCACTGACAGTCATCCCTCAGCCCCCCTTTAAAGTCCCACTTTCAAGCTCTAATGGCTGTCATGTCGCGGCACTCTCCGGACTCTTACTCAAAGTGTCATTGGCATAATGGTCGGCAGCCGTTGGTCTCTTTTGATCATGCCATGTGCAAGTGAGAGGGGTACCCGGAGCTGAGACAGCGAGGTGTGTGTGCCTCTAGGCCCCGGCATGGCTGCCACTCCCAGGCAAAGCGCCATGACCGGAAATCTAAAATTCACTTTCAAATAGTTTTGTCTGCATTTTTGGCGCCTAATAGCCGCACAGTGGAAATGCCTGTGTGTACACTCATTAAAGCCAGGGAGCTAGTTTCTCCTGTATCAGCATCTAAGTCTCTGCCCAACCTGGCACTCCTCATCAGGCATGCAGGCTCCAGCTGAGAGAAAGAGAGAAAGAGAGAGAGAGAGAGAGAGAGAGAGAGAGAGAGAGAGAGAGTGAGAGAGAGCAAGAGAAAGTGACAGAGAGAGAGAGGGGTGGGGCAGCTCAGGCCCTCGTCCAGACTGTGCTGTGTTCAAACACAGGACCACATTCAAACTCATCAAGCCAGGTCAAAACGTGTTCACACTAACCCAGGTCAGGCCAGATTCACAGAGCAGGTCCTGTTTGAAGCCAATGCGTATAGCGAGAGGGTAGGTGAAGCTCCGTTCAAATGCACTAGCACGTACTGTAACACACTCAGGCACATACAGGTTGTTTTGCTCTTCCAGCTCAACTGTGCTCTCATTTCCTGCCTTTCTCACCTGTATCTCTGCCTGCTCCCCAAAGGCTTACCAGGCCTTGGTCCAGATGTTAGCAGGGTTGGCTGGAGCTCCAGGGCCCAGGGCACTCTCACCATGCTCATTGCCTAGGAAAAGAGGCCCGAGCCTGGGTGTGTGCTTTATGGAAGATGGATCAATGAGTTGACCTACTAACTATTGGTTCATAAAGTAGGCGAACACTGAATATAGGTTTCTGAAAGTATCGAGTCAGTTATTTGAAGTGTATTTTCTTCATGAAGTAGAAAATATGGAATTGTTGAATAGTTCGGGAAAGTTTGATGATAAATGCTCCTCAACCCCTTAAACGTTTCAACTCTGTATTTTCTCGAAGGATGTTTGGTTTATAGAACTGCTATTAAATGATTCAATTGTACATATTGACACCCCTATATCTTCACGTTGGGAGTTTGTATCGTGGTGAGCCCATAAAAGTTAACTTTCCCCAGTTTTCTACCAAACTTTAGAGCTTGATCGATTTGTCTTTTAGTTTATTTATTACACACACACACACACACACACACACACACACACACACACACACACACACACACACACACACACACACACACACACACACACACACACACAATAGAAAGGGCTGATGAGTCTGCCCGACCACGAGTGAGTATGTGTGTGATTAAAGGCTGGAGAATAAAATACGTCTCTTCCAATAACATACCTCCTGCATGTATCGAGAGACATGTCAATTTCAGTTACACCCCACGCCACAGTTGGAAGAGAGTGAATTTCTCCTCTACTAAAAGGCATTGCCATCCCAGTCACTCCCCACCTGAGCGACAAATGCATTAAACATGCAGAAAACAACGGGGGGACACCAGGGATGGAGCTGGTCAAAGACTGAAAAACAATACATTAAAAAAACAAAATAGCGTTGTTCACTACTGTGGGAGCAACACAATGCAGATGCCGATAGTTGAAAACAATCAGCATACAGTCGGGATTGGAGTGTCTTCAGGAACGCAGAAAGATAACTGTCACACATAAACAGAGGGATGATTGCCCGGATTGGCTTTCTACACACCATTCAGACTTGCTTACATAAGTGGGTAAAACTTGCTTGTATGCTTACGTGTGTGATGCCAATGCACTGTATGTACTTTTAGTTTAAGTCTGCAACGATTATTCTAATAAATTGACTAAGGTGATTATGAAAAATTGCCATTGTCTTACAATGAACCATTGTATTTCTGTTCAAAATGTTGTATCAAGACTGCCCAAATGTGCCTAATTTGTTTATTAATAACTTTTCATGTTCAAAATTGTGCACTCTCCTCAAACAATAGCATTGTGTTATTTCACTGTAATAGCTACTGTAAATTGGACAGTGCAGTTAGATGAACAAGAATTTAAGCTTTCTGCCGATATCAGATATGGGACATTTTCTTGTTACTTACAACCTCATGCTAATCGCATTAGCCTACGTAGGCTCAACCGTTCCGTGGAAGGGACACCGATGCCGAAGAATGGATTGTGCTTATTAAAACTTCTATCTTACTACAGTCACTTGGTCTGAAGTATAAGCATGTCAAGATGTTTGGATAGACACCTTATCTGCACATAAATAACAAACCATTCTCTGGCCCTGTAAATAAAATCAATATCTGAAACTGGCATCCTTGACAAGTATGTTGTGCACCCCTGGGTTAGGTGCAACAATATTTATACTACAGTATGTACTTACTGAATGTCCTCAGATAAGAATGCTATCTGTGACATTTATATTCAAGCAGCCAATAATAGTTTATCCGAAAAAGTAAAATCTAGTTGATAAATATATGGTAATGTAGTTGGTAACCGCCAGTAACCATTTCAGTGATAAAACCTCCATTTTGAGTCTACACCATCAGGCTATTGAGAATAAATGCTAATAGTTCCTACAGAGCCCCTGGCTTCTTCCTGGCCATTTACCGCCTCCCATGCCTGTTCGCTAAACACTCCCAATTAGTACGCTTGCAGGGGAGTCTTCGCATTACTCCGAGTAAAGTTCTGCCCATTTCTATTTCTCTTTGTCTTTTTCCTCTGTCTTTTTAGAATCTGACCTTGTTACCTATTGGTCTATAATGGCTATGTTTGGGAGGCCCCTGGTTTTACACAGTCTCTATGGAGAGCATCATTACCTCATAGTGGAATGATAATTAACTCCCTGCCTTAATTAGTATTCAGCCCGCACAGTGATAACGAGGAACCAATTACAGAAAAATATATTATCAATTATTTATACACTTTTAATTACAGTGTATTTTACCCAGTTAAAGCAGCAGCAGCTCAATTAATGTCCTTCAGCTATCTTTATATGAAATTACTGTGGAACGGAGGAGTTTACCCATAGCCCATAGAGAAGCATTGGGTAGACAAACACCAGACAGACAGACAGACAGACAGACAGACAGACAGACAGACAGACAGACAGACAGACAGACAGGCAGACACACACACACACACACACACACACACACACACACACACACACACACACACACACACACACACACACACACACACACACACACACACACACACACACACACACACACACACACACACACACACACACACACACACACACAAACAGGACTGGCAGTGTCTGTCAGTCAGATGCCCAGAGCTGCCGTGTATTGGGTGTCACCCACACAACCGAGCCGTCTGTCGAGGCCACCTGCCTCATTATGGGAAATGTATGCATCTGGGGCAGCTCTCTGGCTCATACATCGCACGGGCAGAGAAATGGTACATTGGCAACTAATGTCAGCTAGCGATATGCATACTACTGATACAATACAATAGCAGGATAATGGTACATTGGCAACTAATGTCAGCTAGCGATATGCATACTACTGATACAATACAATAGCAGGATAAAGGTACATTGGCAACTGTTACTGTATCATGCTATGAACATCGACAGATAAAATATCAGAACATCCAATGGCTTTCACAGATGACTGATGCAATACAACAGCAAGGAGATGGCATATTGGTAACTGTAATGTTTACTAGCTTAGCTATACACATGCATATTAAAAGGATTGGGAAATAATGGGAATTTTCAATTGCAATAACAGGTATGAAGTTAAGGCCAAATGACCAGATTAGATGAAAGGGAGGACTGTGCCTATACACACTGAATCATCAGTGTGTGCCAGACTCTGATGTGTTTCTGAATGGATATCATGTTTATATATCTGACAGAGCTGGCAGAAGGGGGGAAAGAACAACTTGAATGTTGCTGTGTGTATTACCACATCTGTCCCCAAGCAATTTGAATGTCTAGTCTTAAATGTGGGCCTTCGTAATAATGCCCAACTAACGTCAGTGGGAGTTTATCGCCCTTGCTCAGCCTCCTTATGTGTTCTTAGCAAATGGTCGGACCTGCTATTTAACTATGCTAAATACAAATGATTCTTAGTGGGTGATCTTAATCTGGATTGGTTGATGCCAGTATCTGATAGGCTGAAAGATATTTGTACAGAGCTAAATCCAACTCAGCTGATAACTAAACCAACTCGTCTCGACTTTAAACACTCTGAAAAATATACTCTTCTGCCACTAACAAATGTACAACCTATGGGATATTTGCTAATGACTTCAGTGACCATTGTCCCATTGCCTGCATAAGAGATGTTAAATTACCTAAATCTGACTCATGCATTATTAGGGCTGTGGCGGCCACTTAATTTACCGTTAATTAACATAAACACATTGAGCACACATAGCCTACTGATGCTGACCTTTGAAACATCTACATTTTAAAAAGTATAATATATCCATGTAATATAGCCTACACCATCACAATAAATGCATTATGTGTTTTAGATAGGTCTGAAGATGCATGATGTGAAGAAAATGTTATACATTTTTTGGGGCTCCTGAGTGGAGCAGTGGTCTAAGGCACTGCTTCTCAGTGCAAGAGGCATCCCTGCAGTCCCTGGTTTGAATCCAGGCTGTATCAGATCCAGTCGTGATTGGGAGTCCCATAGGGCGGCACACAATTGGCCCAGCGTCGTCCAGGTCATTGTAAACAAGAATTTGTTCTTAACTGACTTGCCAGGTTAAATAAATAAAAATAAATAAAACAATTCAGCAGAATAGCATACTATGAGTGGTCCTTATGTTAGGTCCTGATCTGGCTATGCCAAATGGCTGTGGGCTTCACTAGTTCATTTAGCAGACAAGATTTGCTTAGAATTGCGTGGCATTATTTTATATTATGAAGAATACAATTGAACAAAGCTGAATAAAATAGAAAGGATATTTTCTCCAAACGATTTGAGGGAGTTCGCACATGCCGCTGTTCTGTGTTGTTTGGTTAACAAAGAAATAGCTGTTCCTATAGCTTCATTTAGAGTTATTAATGTAACTTTAGTTGTTCTACAACTACATGTTTTGACTTTTAATACATTGTAAGGCTGCATGATGTGACTCTAATGATGATTTGAAAAAAGTTGCATGAAAGGCATGAGCTCTGCTTTGTTTTTTTGTGTGCAGGCTGTACACACTATATCAGTCACTCATTCACAATTTGACAAGCACTTGATAATGCCTAGAATTTCACAGCAGCATTCCCGCTGCATCAGGGTCTTTCTCACAGGCTACAAGTGACGAAAGACACAGGATGTGCAACTATGCGCATCCTTATCCAATTCCAAGGTGCATATTGAAGATATTGGAAGAAATGTCCACATTTACTATTCCTCAGCAAACAAGATGAGTAGGCCTAACGAACAGCAAAAGCACTAGCCGATGTCATACTATCCCCCATAGTACAAATGTCGACCTATTCTATTCTGTGCGAGCAAGAAATATTCCAAACATAGTCTGGGACAGTTTTGGGATGCGATAGATAAGGAATGAATACAAATACAACTTTTTTACGCAATGTGGCTGACGCAACAGATCAGAGCCGAACAGGTGCATTTTTATGGTGAAAATTATCTTCCCCAAACCTGAAACTCACACCCTGTTCGGCTCTACACACATTGTAAAGTGGATTAATGTGCTTCATTTTAAGAAATTATTTAGCCACTTTAGTTGCGATACAAACCTTATTAAAACATGTAGGCATATGGGCTAGGCCACATGAGGAGTGTAACTATGAGTCGAAAAAGTTGCAAAAAAGGCTTTATTTGTTCACAAGTGATGGCGTCGGAGCGGATGGCTGCTGTTTTATTGACGCTTAACCCACCATGCAATTTTGTTTGTTTTTTCAAATTGATTGTGACGTATTTTGTACATATTGTTGCTGCTACCGTCTCGTATGATCGAAAATAGCTTTTCTTTAATGAGTCGGACTTTCACGCTCTGGTCATAGAGAGACTTTTATGCTCTAATTTGGTTAGGCCAGGGTGTGACTAGGGTGGGCATTCTAGTTTCTTTATTGCTATGTTTTCTATTTCTTTGTGTTTGGCGGAGTGTGGTTCTCAATCAGAGGCAGCTGTCTATCGTTGTCTCTGATTGAGAATCATACTTAGGTAGCCTTTTTCTCACCTGGGTGTGTGGGTAGTTGTCTTCTGTATAGTTTAGTTACCTTACAGAACTGTTTGTTTCTCGCTTTGTTAGTTTTGTTCTAGGGTTCAGATTTCAAAAAATATCATGAACACGTACCACGCTGCGCTTTGGTCCACTCCTTCTTCATCAGACGAGCGTGACACTGGCGAGAGGGATTTACTCCAGACACCTGAACAGGCCCTCATCCCCGTCATTTGCAGGAGAAAGAGAAGGAAGACGTATCGCAGAATGAGATCTCATGCCTTGTGAGTATCCGCCGATAGTGACTAATCTGCCTTTGCCATCGGCCCTATTGGCCAATGTACAATCGCTGAGGTAGAGTATCTGCTGTTGAAAACACAATCTACCTAGAGAGTTTTCATCTGTGTTTTTCGTAGCAATCTACATTGCACCACAGACCGATGCTGGCACAAAGACCACACTCAATGAGGTGTAAACCACCATAAGAAAACAGGAAAACGCTCATGCAGACGCGGCGCTCTTAGTGGCCGGAGACTTTAATGCAGGGAAACGTAAATACGTTTTACCTCATTTCAACCAGCATGTTAAATGTGCAACTAGAGGGAAAATGACTCTAGAGCACCTTTACTCCACACACAGAGATGCATACAAAGCTCTCCCTCGCCCGCCATTTGGCAAATCTTACCATAGTTTTATCCTCCCGATTCCTGTTTACAAGCAAAAATTAAAGCAGGAAGCACCAGTGACTCGTCAATAAAAAACAGGCCAGATGAAGCAGGTGCTAACAGGGTTTATATACACTTTGATGCTAAACTACAGGACTGTTTTGCTAGCACAGACTGGAATATGTTCCTGGATTCATCCGGTGGCATTGAGGGGTTCACCACATCAGTCACTGGCTTCATCGATAAGTGCATCAATGATGACGTCCCCACAGTGGCTGTAAGTACATATCCCAACCAGAAGCCATGCTAAAGGGTAGAGCTGCCACTTTCAGTTTATAAGAAATCCCGCTATGCCCTCTGACGGACCATCAAACAGGCAAAGAGTCAATACAGGACTAAGATCGAATCACACTACACCGGCTCTAACGCTAGTCGCTTGCAAACTATTACAGACTACAAAGGGAAGCACAGCTCGTGCCTAGTGACACGAGCCTACCAGATGAGCTAAATTACTTCTATGCTCGCTTCGAGGCAAGTACAAGTAAACAATTGGATACCACGAAATTGGGGAGAAAAACGGGTAATGCATGAGAACATCAGTTGTTCTGGACTACTGTGCGATCATGGTCTCCGCAGCCAATATGATGAGTGAGACCTTTTTTTTTACCCCTTTTTTCATGGTATCCAATTGTTTTAGTAGCTACTATCTTGTCTCATCACTACAACTCCCGTATGGGCTCGGGAGAGACAAAGGTTGAAAGTCATGCGTCCTCCGATACACTGCTTCTTAAAACAGTGCGCATCCAACCCGGACCACTGTGACAGAGGAAACACCGTGCAACCTTGGTTAGCGCGCACTGTGCCCGGCCCGCCACAGGAGTCATGATGAGACAAGGATATTCCTACCAGCCAAACCCTAACCCGGACGATGCTAGTTATAAAATTGTGCGTTGCCCCACAGACCTCCCGGTCGCAGCCAGTTACGACAGAGCCTGGGCACGAACCCAGAGTCTCTGGTGGCACAGAGAGTACAGCGCCCTTTGCCACTGCGCCACCCGGGAGGCCCTGTGAGTAAGACCTTTAAACCGATCAACATTCAGACGGATTACCAGGACATGTACGCCGAGCATGCGCTGACCAACTGGCAAGTGTCTTTACTGACATTTTCAACCTCTCCCTGTCCGAGTCTGTAATACCAACATGTTTCAAGCAGACCACCATAGTCCCTGTGCCCAAGAACACTAAGGTAACCTGCCTAAATGACTACTGACCAATAGCACTCACGTCTGTGGCCATGAAGTGCTTTGAAAGGCTGGTCATGGCTCACATCAACACCATTATCACAGAAACCCTAGACCCACTCCGATTTGCATACCGCCCCAACAGATCCACAGATGATGCTATCTCTATTGCACTCCACACTGCCCTTTCACACCTGGACAAAAGGAACACCTATGTGAGAATGCTATTTATTGACTACAGCTCAAACATTCAACGCCATAGTGCCCTCAAAGCTTATCACTAAGCTAAGGACCCTGGGATTTTTATTTAATTACATTTTTATTTCACCTTTACTTAACCAGGTAAGCTAGTTGAGAACAAGTTCTCATTTACAACTGTGACCTGGTCAAGATAAAGCAAAGCAATGCGACACAAACAACACAGTTACACATGGAATAAACAAGCGTACAGTCAATAACACAATAGAAAAAAAGAAAGTCTATATACAGTGTGTGCAAATGGTGTGAGGAGGTAGGCAATAAATAGGCCATAGTAGCCAAATTAATTACAATTTAGCAGATCAACATGATGATGTGCAAGTAGAGATACTCGTGTGCAAAAGAGCAGAAAAGTAAATAAAAACATTATTGGATGAGGTAGGTAGATTGGGTGGGATATTTACTGATGGACTACAGTGGGGAGAACAAGTAGTTGATACACTGCTGATTTTGCAGGTTTTCCTACTTACAAAGCATGTAGAGGTCTGTAATTTGTATCATAGGTATGATCTCAGTAATTGCAAACAAAGGTTTCTGTACCAAATATTAAGTTCTGCTTTTCTGATGTATCAAATACTTATGTCATGCAATACAATTAAAATTAATGACTTAAAAATCATTTTTTTGTCTCTCACAGTTGAAGTGTACCTATGATAAATATTACAGACCTCGACATGCTTTGTAAGTAGGAAAACCTGCAAAATCGTCAGTGTATCAAATACTTGTTCTCCCCACTGTATGTACAGCTTCGGCAATTGGTTAGCTGCTCAGATAGCTGATGTTTAAAGTTAGTGAGGGAAATATAACTCTCCAGCTTCAGTGATTTTTGCAGTTCGTTCCAGTCACTGGCAGCAGAGAACTGGAAGGAAAGGCAGCCATAGGAGGTGTTGGCTTTGGGGATGACCAGTGAGAAATACCTGCTGGAGCGCGTGCCAATGATGGGTGTTATTATCGTGACCAGTGAGCTGAGATAAGGTAGCGCTTTACCTAGCATAGACTTATAGATGATTTGGAGCCAGTGGATCTGGCGACGAATATATAGTGAGGGCCAGCTGACTAGAGCATACAGGTCGCTGTGGTGGGTGGTATAAGGGTATTTGGTAACAAAATGGATGACACTGTGATAGACTGCATCCAGTTTGCTGAGTAGAGTATTGGAAGCTATTTTGTAGATGACATCGCCGAAGTCGAGGATTGGTAGGATAGTCAGTTTAACTAGGGTATGTTTGGCGGCATGAGTGAAGGAGGCTTTGTTGCGAAATAGAAAGCCGATTCTAGATTTGATTTTGGATTGGAGATTTAATATGAGTCTGGAAGGAGAGTTTACAGTCGAACCAGACACCTAGGTATTTGTAATTGCCCACATATTCTAGGTCAGAACCGTCCAGGATAGTGATGTAAGTGGGGCGAGCAGGTGCGGGCAGCGAACGGTTGAAAAGCATGCATTTGGTTTTACTCTCGTTTAAGAGCAGATGGAGGCCACGGAAGGAGTGTTGTATGGCATCGAACCTCGTTTGGATAAAACACCTCCCTCTGCAACTGGATCCTGGACAACCCCCAGGTGGTAAGGGTAGGTAACAGCACATCCGCCATGCTAATCCTCAACACAGGGGCCTTTCAGGGGTGCGTGCTCAGTGCGCTCCTGTACTCTCTGTTCACTCATGACTGCATGGCCAGGCACAACTCCAACACCATCATTAAGTTTCACCAACAATGATGGGACGAGGTCAGAGACCTGACCGTGTGGTACAAGGAAAATGACCTCTCCCTCAACGTGATCAAGACAATGGAGATGATTGTGCACTACAGGAAAAGGAGGACCGAGCACTCCCCCATTCTCATCGACGGGGCTGTGGTGGAGCAGGTTGAGAGCTTCAAGTTCCTTGGCGTCAACATCACCAACAAACTAACATGGTCCAAGTGTAACAGTATAGCTACCGTCCCTCTCCTCGCCCCTACCTGAACCTGAACCAGGGACCCTCTGCACACACCAACTGACACCCATAAAGCATCGTTACCCATCGTGCCAGGTCTCAGAGGTAGTGACATCATCCAATTGAAACACTATTAGCACGCACCACTGCTAACTAGCTAGCCATTTCACATTGGTTACACTCACCCACCTTTCGACCTCCTCCTTTTTCCACAGCAACCAGTGATCCGGGTCACAGCACCAATGTAACAGTATAGCTTCCATCCCTCTCCTCGCCCCTACCTGGGCTCGACCCAGGGACCCTCTGCACACAACTGACACCCACGAAGCATCATTAGCCATCGCTCCACAAATGCCGCGGCACTTGCAGAGCAAGGGGAATAACTACTTTAGGTCTCAGAGGTAGTGACGTCACCCGATTGAAACGCTATTGGCGTGCACCACCGCTAACTAGCTAGCCATTTCACATCGGTTACACAAGCGCACATAGACAGTCGTGAAGCGGTTACGACAAAACATATTCCCCCTCAGGAGACTGAAAAAATTTGGCATGGGTCCTCAGATCCTCGAAAGGTTCTACAGCTGCACCATTGAGATCATCCTGACGGGTTGAATCACTGCCTGGTATGGCAACTGCTCGGCCTCTGACGGCAAGGCAGTACAGAGGGTAGTGCGTACGGCCCAGTACATTACTGGGGCCAAGCTTCTTGCCATCCAGGACCTCTATAAGAGGCGGTGTCAGAGGAAAAACCCAAAAAATTGTCAAAGACTCCAGCAACCCTAGTCATAGACTGTTCTCTCTGCTACCGCACGGCAGGCAATACCGGAGCACCAAGTCTAGGTCTAAGAGGCTTCTAAACAGCTTCTATCCCCAAGCCATAAGACTCCTGAACATCTAATCAAATTGCTACCCAGACATTTTGCATTGCCCCCCCTCCCTCTTTTACACCTCTGATACTCTCTGATGTTATTATCTGTGGATGGTCACTTTAATGACTACCTACATGTACATATTACCTCAACTAACCAGTGCCCCAGCACATGTTTAGGTATTTTTCTTAAAACTGCATTGTTAGTTAAGGGCTTGTAAGTAAGCATTGCACTGTAATGGCTTTTGTATTCGGCGCATGTGACAAATTTTATTTAATTTGATTAATATATGATTCACATGTGATACACTAATATTGCCACCCATCAGACTAATCCTGATTTAATCTTGTCTTAATTAACATGTACTAAATAATAGACAGTGGGGCAAAAAAGTATTTAGTCAGCCACCAATTGTGCAAGTTCTCCCACTTAAAAAGATGAGAGAGGCCTGTAATTTTCATCATAGGTACACTTCAACTATGACAGACAAAATTAGAAAAAAAAATCAAGAAAATCACATTGAAGGATTTTTAATGAATTTATTTGCAAATTATGGTGGAAAATAAGTATTTGGTCAATAACAAAAGTTTGGGGCTGTTGCTGGGCAACACAGACTTTCAACTCCCTCCAAAGATTTCTATGGGGTGGAGATCTGGAGACTGGCTAGGCCACTCCAGGACCTTGAAATGCTTCTTACGAAGCCACTCCTTCGTTGCCCGGGCGGTGTGTTTGGGATCATTGTCATGCTGAAAGACCCAGCCACGTTTCATCTTCAATGCCCTTGCTGATGGAAATAGGTTTTCAATCAAAATCTCACGATAAATGGCCCCATTCTTTCCTTTACACGGATCAGTCGTCCTGGTCCCTTTGCAGAAAAACAGCCCCAAAGCATGATGTTTCTACCCCCATGCTTCACAGTAGGTATGGTGTTCTTTGGATGCAACTCAGCATTCTTTGTCCTCCAAACACGACGGGTTGAGTTTTTACCAAAAAGTTATATTTTGGTTTCATCTGACCATATGACATTCTCCCAATCTTTTTCTGGATCATCCAAATGCTCTCTAGCAAACTTCAGACGGGCCTGGACATGTACTGGCTTAAGCAGGGGAACACGTCTGGCACTGCAGGATTTGAGTCCCTGGCGGCGTAGTGTGTTACTGATGGTAGGCTTTGTTACTTTGGTCCCAGCTCTCTGCAGGTCATTTACTAGGTCCCCCCGTGTGGTTCTGGGATTTTTGCTCACCGTTCTTGTGATCATTTTGACCCCACGGGGTGAGATCTTGCGTGGAACCCCAGATCGAGGGAGATTATCAGTGGTCTTGTATGTCTTCCATTTCCTAATAATTGCTCCCACAGTTGATTTCTTCAAACCAAGCTGCTTACCTATTGATTCAGTCTTCCCAGCCTGGTGCAGGTCTACAATTTTGTTTCTGGTGTCCTTTGAGAGCTCTTTGGTCTTGGCCATAGTGGAGTTTGGAGTGTGACTGTTTAAGGTTGTGGACAGGTGTCTTTTATACTGATAACAAGTTCAAACAGGTGCCGTTAATACAGGTAACAAGTGGAGGACAGAGGAGCCTCGTAAAGAAGAAGTTACAGGTCTGTGAGAGCCAGAAATCTTGCTTGTTTGTAGGTGACCAAATACTAATTTTCCACCATAATTTGCAAATAAATTCATTGAAAACCCTACAATGTGATTTTCTGGATTTTTTTTCTCATTTTGTCTGTCATAGTTGAAATGTACCTATGATGAAAATTACAGGCCTCTCATCTTTTTACATGGGAGAACTTGCACAATTGGTGGCTGACTAAATACTTTTTTGCCCCACTGTATGTGTGAAATTTATTTTGATTTGGAATGGACCATTATCATGCAACTGTATCGAAACATGGGCAGCGGGAAAAAATACATGCCCTTAAATAGCGATTGGAGGACACTTTCCCATGTGGTATATCAAATGTCAAATGTTGTATAGCCCTTCTTACATCAGCTGATATATCAAAGTGCTGTACAGAAACCCAGCCTAAAACCCCAAACCGCAAGCAATGAAGGTGTAGAAGCACGGTGGCTAGGATAAACTCCCTAGAAAGGCCAAAGCCTAGGAAGAAACCTAGAGAGGAACCAGGCTATGAGGGGTGGCCAGTCTTCTGGCTGTGCCAGGTGGAGATTATAATAGAACATGGCCGAGATGTTCAAATGTTCATAAATGACTAGCATGGTAAAATAATAGTAATCACAGTGAAAAGGTCAGGGTTCCATAGCTGCAGGCAGAACAGTTGAATTAGAGAGAGCATACTTAAATTCACTAAGGACACTGGATAAGACAGGAGAAGTACTCCAGATATTATAACAGACTGACCCTAGCCCCCGGACACATAAACTACTGCAGCATAAATATCGGAGGCTGAGACAGGAGGGGTCAGGACACACTGTAGCCCCATCCGATGATACCCCCAGACAGGGCCAAACAGGCAGGATTTAACCTCACCCACTTTGCCAAAGCACAGCCCCCACACCACTAGAGGGATATCTTCAACCACCAACTTACCATCCTGAGAC
Source organism: Oncorhynchus mykiss (assembly GCF_013265735.2). NCBI lineage: Eukaryota > Metazoa > Chordata > Actinopteri > Salmoniformes > Salmonidae > Oncorhynchus > Oncorhynchus mykiss. The sequence continues at coordinate 4,427,181 of NC_048586.1, read as the reverse complement.
AAGGCCGAGTATAGCCCACAAAGATCTCCGCCACGGCACAACCCAAGTGTGGGCGCCAACCCAGACAGGAAGATCATGTCAGTGACTCAACCCACTCAGTGACGCACCCCTCCTAGGGACGGCATGGACGAGCACCAGTAAGCCAGTTACTCAGCCCCTGTAATAGGGTTAGAATCCCAGTGGAGAGAGGGGAACAGGCCAGGCAGAGACAGCAAGGGCGGTTCGTTGCTCCAATGCCTTTCTGTTCACATTCACCCTCTTGGGCCAGACTACACTCAATCATATGACCCACTGAAGAGATGAGTCTTCAATAAAGACTTAAAGGTTGAGACCTAGTCTGCGTCTCTCACATCGGTAGGCAGACCATTCCATAAAAAATTAGCTCTATAGGAGAAAACCCTGCCTCCAACTGCTTGCTTAGAAATTCTAAGGACAATTAGGAGGCCTTCGTCTTGTGACCGTAGCGTACATGTAGGTATGTACGGCAGGACCAAATCGGAAAGATAGGTAGGAACAAGCCCATGTAATGCTTTGTAGGTTAGCAGTAAAACCTTGAAATCAGCCCTTGCCTTAACAGGAAGCCAGTGTAGGGAGGCTAGTACTGGAGTAATATGATCTAGTCAGGATTCTAGGAGTCGTATTTAGCACTAACTTAAGTTTATTTAGTGCTTCATCCGGGTAGCCGGAAAGTCTGCAGTAGTCTAACCTAGAAGTAACAAAAGCATGGATACAATTTTCTGCATCATTTTTGGACAGAACATTTCTGATTTTTTGAATGTTACGTAAATGGAAAAATTGCTGAAGCAGTCTTGATATGTTCGTCAAAAGAGAGATCAGGTCCCAGAGTAATGCCGAGGTCCTTCAGTTTTATTTGAGACAACTGTACAACCGTCAAGATTAATTGTCAGATTCAACAGAAGATCTCTTTGTTTCTTTGGACCTAGAACAAGCATCTCTGTTTTGTCCGAGTTTAAAAGTAGAACGTTTGCAGCCATCCACTTCCTTATGTCTGAAACACAGGCTTCCAGCGAGTGCAATTTTGGGGCTTCACCATGTTTCATTGACATGTAGAGCTGTGTGTCATCTGCATAGCAGTGAAAGTTAACATTATGTTTTCGAATGACATCCCCAAGAGGTAAAATATATAGTGAAAACAATAGTGGTCCTAAAACGGAACCTTGAGGACCACCGGAATTTACAGTTGATTTGTCAGAGGACAAACCATTCACAGAGACAAACTGATATCTTTCCGACAGATACGATTTAAACCAGGCCAGAACTTGTCCGTGTAGACCAATTTGGGTTTCCAATCTCTACAAAAGAATGTGGTGATCGAGGGTATCAAAAGCAGCACTAAGGTCTAGGAGCACGAGGACAGATGCAGAGCCTTGGTTTGATGCCATTAAAAGGTAATTTACCACCTTCACAAGTGCAGTCTTAGTGCTATTATGGGGTCTATAACCAGACTGAAGCATTTTATATACATTGTTCGTCTTCAGGAAGGAAGTGAGCTGCTGCGCAACAACTTTTTCAGAAACTTTTGAGAGGAATGGGAGATTTGATATAGGCCGATAGCTTTTAATATTTTCTGGGTCAAGGTTTGGCTTTTTCAAGAGAGGCTTTATTACTGCCACTTTTAGTGAGTTTGGTACACATCCGGTGGATAGAGAGCCATTTATAATGTTCAACATAGGAGGGCCAAGCACAGGAAGCAGCTCTTTCAGTAGTTTAGTTGGAATAGGGTCCAGTTTGCAGCTTGAAGGTTTAGAGGACACGATTATTTTCATCATTGTATCAAGAGATATAGTACTAAAACACTTGAGTGTGTCTCTTGATCCTAGGTCCTGGCAGAGTTGTGCAGACTCGGGACAACTGAGCTTTGGAGGAATATGCAGATTTAAAGAGAAGTCCGTAATTTGCTTTCTAACGATCATAATCTTTTCCTCAAAGAAGTTCATGAATTTATTACTGCTGAAGTGAAAGCCATCCTCTCTTGGGGAATGCTGCTTTTTAGTTAGTTTTGCAACAGAATCAAAAATAAATATTGGATTTTTCTTATTTTCCTCAATTAAGTTGGAAAAATAGGATGATCAAACAGCAGTGAGGGCTCTTTGATACTGCACGGTACTGTCTTTCCAAGCTAGTCGGAAGATTTCCAGTTTGGTGTGGCGCCATTTCCGTTCCAATTTTCTGGAAGCTTGCTTCAGAGCTCGGGTATTTTCTGTATACCAGAGAGCTAGTTTCTTATGACAAATGTTTTTAGATTTTAGGGGTGCAACTGCATCTAGGGTATTGCGCAAGGTTAAATTGAGTTCCTCAGTTAGGTGGTTAACTGATTTTTGTCCTCTGACGTCCTTGGGTAGACAGAGGGTGTCTGGAAGGGCATCAAGGAATTTTTGGGTTGTCTGAGAATTTATAGCACGACTTTTGATGCTCCTTGGTTGGGGTCTGAGCAGATTATTTGTTACGATTGCAAACGTAATAAAATGGTGGTCCAATAGTCCAGGATTACATTAAGATCCACAACATTATTCCATGGGTTAAAACTAGGTCCAGAGCATGACTGTGACAGTGAGTAGGTCCAGAGACATGTTGGACAAAACCCACTGAGTCGATGATGGCTCCGAAAGCCTTTTGGAGTGGGTCTGTGGACTTTTCCATGTGAATATTAAAATCACCAAAAATGTGAATATTATCTGCCATGACTACAAGGTCCGATAGGAATTCAGGGAACTCAGTGAGGAACGCTGTATATGGCCCAGGAGGCCTGTAAACTGTAGCTATAAAAAGTGAGTAGGCTGCATACATTTCATGAATAGAAGCTCAAAAGACGAAAACGTCTTTTTTTTTTTTGTAAATAGAAATTTGCTATCGTAAATGTTAGCAACACCTCCGCCTTTGCGGGATGCACGGGGGATATGGGCACTAGTGTAACCAGGAGGTGAGTCCTTATTTAACACAGTAAATTCATCATGCTTAAGCCTTGTTTCAGTCAGGCCAATCACATCAATATTATGATCAGTGATTAGTTCATTGACTATAACTGCCTTTGAAGTGAGGGATCTAACATTAAGTAGCCATATTTTGAGATGTGAGGTATCACGATCTCTTTCAATAATGGCAGGAATGGAGGAGGTCTTTATCCTAGTGAGATTGCTAAGGCGAACACTGCCATGTTTAGTTTTGCCCAACCTAGGTCTAGCCACAGACACGGTCTCAATGGGGATAGCTGATAAACTCACTTCTCGGACAATCACTGGTACGGCTGCTTAGCTGTCCTGAATTAAGTATCTAGAAAAACGAATTGAAGTGGGCCATTCTACTACTCTGCTCAAAACATCGTATAACGCTACTTTTAACCACCCACTGTGAACAATCGACACGGCTGGCTAGCCCATCTTCAAAGAGGCATCTTCAGGAGTGAATGGAACTACACAACAAGTTACCGGATACCGGACGCCTACAGAGGAGAAGAACAGTAGGAGACGGGTGGGGACCACTTTTGGACAATCAGAGCCTAACAAGTGTCCACCGAGAGAGATTCAACATTTCACGTAATTACATTCATGATTTCTCACTCAGAGGTCGGCGGTTCGTGTGCAAAGTATATGAATACTGTAAGTGAGAGTAGTTTCTGAAAGTACCAAGATTAAGTGTCTCTGTCCCTCCCTGCCCCTCCCTCTCTTTTGTAACAAGCAGCCATATTTTTGTCATTCCGCTACAGACCTGTTTTTAACGTATTAAGTGTGTGTGTTTATTCTGTGTTACCATTTAATTAGCAATTAAATAATTAATTCATTTGTGTAGTACTGAATCATAGGTAAGGCTCGGGTTTTTGCAGATGCAGGGAGGATACGACTGTTCAGAATGATATAATACGAGGTTATTAATTAGTTGACTGTTTATGGATGTGATAGGTAAAGACCTTTAGAGTTTAAGTCGGGAGATGGTAACTCTTTAAAGAACCGCTTTTGTGGTGCCCCAGATCCTGATGAGTTAATTGTTACCTGATTCATTTAATCGGGTAACAATTCAAATCAAATAACATTTTATTTGTCACAGATGTTAATGCGAGTGTAGCGAAATACTTGTGCTTCTAGTTCCGACAATGCAGTAATAACCAACGAGTAATCTAACCTAACAATTCCACAACTACTACCTTATACACACAAGTGTAAAGGGATAAAGAATATGTACATAAATATATATGAATGAGTGATGGTACAGAACAGCATAGGCAAGATGCAGTAGATGGTATAGAGTACAGTATGTACATATACATATGAGATGAGTAATGTAGGGTATATAAACATAAAGTGGCATAGTTTAAAGTGGCTAGTGATACATGTATTACATAAAGATGGCAAGATGCAGTAGATGATATACAGTACAGTATATACATATACATATGAGATGAGTAATGTAGGGTATGTAAACATTATACTGTATTGAGTGGCATTGTTTAAAGTGGCTAGTGATACATTTTTACATAAATTTCCATTATTAAAGTGGCTGGAGTTGAGTCAGTATGTTGGCAGCAGCCACTCAATGTTAGTGGTGGCTGTTCAACAGGCAGGTAGTTTACCCCCGGTGATGCGTTGTGCAGACCTCACTACCCTCTGGAGAGCCTTACGGGTGTGGGCGGAGCAGTTGCTGTACCAGGCGGTGATACACTCCGACAGGATGCTCTCGATTGTGCATCTGTAGAAGTTTGTGAGTGCTTTTGATGACAAGCTGAATTTCTTCAGCCTCCTGAGGTTGAAGAGGCGCTGCTGCGCCTTCTTCACGACACTGTCTGTGTGGGTGGACCAATTCAGTTTGTCTGTGATGTGTATGCAGAGGAACTTAAAACTTACTACCCTCTCCACTACTGTCCCGTCGATGTGGATAGGGGGGTGCTCCCTCTGCTGTTTCCTGAAGTCCACAACCATCTCCTTTGTTTTGTTGACGTTGAGTGTGAGGTTATTTTCCTGACACCACACTCCAAGGGCCCTCACCTCCTCTCTCGTCGTTGTTGGTAATCAAGCCTACCACTGTAGTGTCGTCTGCAAACTTGATGATTGAGTTGGAAGCGTGCATGGCCACACAGGTGTGGGTGAACAGGGAGTACAGCAGAGGGCTCAGAACGCACCCTTGTGGGGCCCCAGTATTGAGGATCAGCGGGGTGGGGATGTTGTTACCTACCCTCCCCACCTGGGGACGGCCCGTCAGGAAGTCCAGTACCCAGTTGCACAAGGCGGGGTCAAGACCCAGGGTCTCGAGCTTGATGACGAGTTTGGAGGGTACTATGGTGTTAAATGCTGAGCTGTAGTCGATGAACAGCATTCTCACATGGTATTCCTCTTGTCCAGATGGGTTAGGGCAGTGGGCAGTGTGCTGTGTGGTTGCGATTGCGTCGTCTGTGGACCTATTGGGGCGGTAAGCAAATTGGAGTGGGTCTAGGGTGTCAGGTAGGGTGGAGGTGATATGTCCTTGTCTAGTCTCTCAAAGCACTTCATGATGACGGAAGTGAGTGCTACGGGGCGGTAGTCATTCAGCTCAGTTACCTTAGCTTTCCTGGAAACAGGAACAATGGTGGCCCTCTTGAAGCATGTGGGAACAGCAGACTGGGATAGGGATTGATTGAATATGTCTGTAAACACACCAGCCAGCTGGTCTGCGCATGCTCTGAGGATGTGGCTAGGGATGCCGTCTGGGCCTGCAGCCTTGCGAGGGTTAACACGTTTAAATATTTTACTCACGTCGGCTGCAGTGAAGGAGAGTCCGCAGGTTTTGATAGCGGGCCGTGTCAGTGGCACTGTATTGTCCTCAGAGCGGGTAAAAAAGTTATTTAGTCTGTCTGGAAGCAAGACATCCTGGTCCGCGACGGGGCTGGTTTTCTTTTTGTAATCCGTGATTGACTGTAGACCCTGCCACATTCCTCTTGTGTCTGAGACGTTGAATTGCGACTCTACTTTGTCTCTATACTGACGCTTAGCTTGTTTGATTGCCTTGCGGAGGGAATAGTTACAATGTTTGTATTCGGTCATGTTTCCGGTCACCTTGCCCTGGTTATTAAAAGCAGTGGTTCATGCTTTCAGTTTCACACGAATGCTGCCATCAATCCACGGTTTATTGTTTGGGAATGTTTTATTCTTTGCTGTGGGTATAACATTGTCAACGCACTTTCTAATTAACTCGCTCACCGAATCAGCGTATTCGTCAATGTTGTTGTTGGACGCAATGCGGAACATATCCCAATCCACGTGATTGGAGTAGTCTTGAAGCGTGGAATCAGATTGGTCGTACCAGAGTTGAACAGACCTGAGCGCGGGAGCTTCTTGTTTTAGTCTCTGTCTGTAGGGTGGAATTAACAAAATGGTGTCGTGGTCAGCTTTTCCGAAAGGAGGGCGGGGGAGGGCCTTATATGCGTCGCGGAGGTTAGAATAACAATGATCCAGGGTTTTACCAGCCCTGGTTGCGCAATCGATATGCTAATATAATTTAGGGAGTCTTGTTTTCAGATTAGCCTTGTTAAAATCCCCAGATACAATGAATGCAGCCTCAGGATATGTTTGGCCCAGCCTCGTCCAGGTTAGGGAGGGCTTGGCCGGTAGGGATATCCTTGACTCATCGCGCACCAGCGACTCCTGTGGCGAGCCGGGCACAGTGCACGCTAACCAAGGTTGCCAGGTGCACGGTGTTTCCTCCGACACATTGGTGCGGCTGGCTTCCGGGTTGGATGCGCGCTGTGTTAAGAAGCAGTGCGGCTTGGTTGGGTTGTGTATCGTGGGACGCATGACTTTCAACCTTCGTCTCTCCCGAGCCCGTACGGGAGTCGTAGCGATGAGACAAGATAGTAGCTACTAAACAATTGTATACCACAAAATTGGGGAGAAAAAGGGGTAAAATAAAAATGAGATACCAAACTTGTTTGCAGGGTCGGTTAACTCTGTTCAATTAGTTTACTGAAGTATGCAATTGTTTAAATGTACTATTATAACTTGTTGTAATTGCATTATCTGTCTTGTAGTTTTTATATTTTTGTTGTTGTTGATGGAATTTTTGTCCTCAGGGCACCATTGCAAACGAGACACTGGTCTCAATTGGCCTCCCCTTTAATAAATAAAAGTAACTAAATCTGCTCTCAAAGTATTTATTAAACAAATTAAATTCAACCAATGTCCTGCTACTCTAGCAAGCGCTTCCTCACATTAGTAGTACATGTTGAAGGAATTCAAACAAGTGTTGCCAGAAAGCAGTAGTTGAATCATAGAACTGACATTGGACCTATGGAACAGACCTGGGTTCAGATGGTATTTGTTTTCTTTCAAACACTTTCAAATACTTGTTTGAGCTTACCTGGCACAGTGGAACGAATGGAGTAGAAACAAAAATGGAAGCTCCGATCATAGCTCTCCAGGCAGAGTCAATCCAACGCACAAAGTATTTGAAAGACTCCAAGTACTATTTTAACCCAGGTCTGCTATGGAGCAGGTTTGTGATACTGTATATGAGTACTGGTCATTCTTCATTATTTTTGTGTGTTGAGGAGCTCCAGTGTAGTTTCACACTGTTGGCCAGTCATTCTCAATGTCACTCAATGTCAGGGGAAAGCGGGAGAAGGAAGGAGGGAGAGAGGGTGATGGAGAAAGAAAGAGAGCAAGGGTGGGCGGGAGACAGATAAACAGACAAAGAGGGAGATTGAGAAGAAGAGAGAGAGATAGAATTCAGTCCAAAAGTCAGTCTGTCAGCCGATGTGTGGACAGGTAAAGACAGCTGACTGACCTTTTCAGTACCTCGTCCACTCTGGCTACCCTGTCCAGCCCACACCAATACACTAAACCAACAAGCATCAACTGATCACCTGAAAACAAACTTTCTCTCCTTCCCGTCCATTCCCCCCATCTCTCCACCTCGGCCTGAATTCCATTAGACATAATAGACCAGGAAGCGGTGGTGCTGGGGTGAGATGACCGAATCAAAATGCCGTTGTGTCAACGACACCGACATGTATCTTGGTGCTCATTATACTCCTTGAACAGCACCAATCTACATCTGATGCCGTGACTAATTCGGCTCCCGTGTTGTCAAGAGACATAGGAAGTGGCCCCGGCCAGATGACAGCAAGCCTGTCAGTTGCCCAGGCATGGAGGATTCCTCCGGGCGATGATTTAATGCCCATGTCAAGCCCTGCTGTCAGCCTCTCTCACTTCTCTCCTCTCTCTCTGCTCTCTCCATTCCGCTATTAGGATGCTGATAGCATAAAGATGGAGAGATGGTCCGGGCGATCTACCTGCTTAGGATTCACACTCTTGGCGAAAGAAACGCACGCCCTGCTTCACAAGTGATTACCCTTTCCTTGTAAAGTATAATTATGGCTGAAAACGAAGGGACGAACAAAGGAGAGAGAGTAACATAAGAGTATGACCTAGTGAAGCGCAGACAGACCTTGAGCTTTTTCATCTTGTGGCTCTCTGGCTGTTTGTATAATTTCTCACTTCTAACTTCTAACTTTCTCCTATTGTTTTACTGGTGTGTTTTGTGGTGTGTTTGGCGATAACATCTGCTGACAACTCTTTTTTTTCCTTGTCCTCCACTTGATTAGCACATCTCAAGCTGTCTCTCAATGATCTTTCTCTCATGATGCGATTATCTCTATTGCTCTCAATATTTTGATGCCTTGCTCTGGGATTAAAGTGTGGTCACTATACGGTATACTGTAAATAATTACTATTGAGTATAGTAGTAGTATATTATAGTATTGCTAATCATGTGTGGATTTGTATTTGACATTTACATTAAACCTTTCCCCTCTGATGATGTCATCAGGGTAGTAGAACGCTGCACTACAACATATTGAGTTGGCTATGGACGATGTCCGGTATTGCTATCTTTTGTACTTTGCTGTACACCTTTTTATTTAGTAGTTTGTGAGTTAAAGCAATTAACAGTGAAACTCATGTGGACATTCGTTGTCAAGTTACCACAACGGGAATGAATGAGTGGTGTGGAGTTGTCTTGAACCCTTTGCAGAGAACAGATCACAGGAAATCAGTAGCGGTGCATGGTAAAATCATTAGGGAATCCAGACCAAGCCAGTCAAAAAGCCATATTACAACCTATGTTGTGATAATTGTCTTGTTTGCTCTATAACCCATTTGTTCATACGCCACCGTGATATACAATAAGGTAGAGACAACAAAAAGACAACAGTCACACACTGGCGGAATAAATTCAACTACACATATGTTTGTTTCATCACAAAACCTGAGAGCAGCATGTGTCCAGTGAAGTCCACAAAGCAAATATTGCGTGTAACAAACAGATATATGACCTGCAGCATGGTCAAGCAAGTTCATGTTTTAAACAGTTTACTAAACAACTACTGATTTAGAACCACGGTGTTATCACAAGTCAGCACAAAGACACCTGGCACACTGCCTCCGCTATTTCAGCACCATTCCAACTTAAACATTTAAACATTGTCAAATCAACAAGGCTATATAATACACTGAAAACACCCTTAAAGATACCAAAAACAATTTAGTCCAATCAATGTTGCTAAATATCACGTGGTCTTGATTTCTGTCTCTCTGTGTTTATGTGTGCGTGCACACGCACGTGCAAACCTTTTTGGGGGACTCACCCTACTTGTAGACTACTTGAAAGCAAATGTCATCCTCTCTCTTTCATTTTAGCAAATGGTCTATGGCACTGTCATACAGTACACTTTTGGTTTTTGTTGTCATAGGCAACCTACATATTGAGCTTTAATCGTCTCAGGACAGTAGCACAATATATGAATTTATGGTTAGATCAGAATCGCGGTAATAATCATTGGCCTGTACAGAGAATGAAGTCAAAACCACAAGTCCAAATCACCATCTCCATACATGGCTTAGGAAAGGGCCAGTTTAGCAAGCTAGCTACTGCATGACATCAGCACAGACCAGAAACAATGATGTTTTGCTTAGGATGCGATTTGATTGGTGTGAAGCCAAATCCAAACTAGCCTCCCTTGTGTTTTTTTTTTTTTTTGTGCATCAGGACAACCCACAGTTGAGCTCAACTCAACGCTGATTGGCAAACTATTTCATCAATTTTTTTATCAAGGGAGGGCAAGTGCTTTTTGGTATCAATCATTCAAATACTACTGCGGCAACATGTCATACTTTTTTGGTCCAGACAGAATCAGATACATGGGCTAGACATATTGATACAGAGGGGAACTTTTTCCATTGCTCGGATGATTTCTCTGGTGAGATTCAGCCACTTGTGAATTGACGGAAAATTACAAAAACACAAAGAGAGACAAAATATACATTATTTTATCATTTAAATGTTTTTATTGGTCAAATATTTGTGGAAGCCTGGCTTCCTTTGGCATCCATGAATACACACCACTGCAGGAAATAGAATTCAGTAATTTATTATACATGATAATGAAAAGTGAGTTACATGAAGGCGTCCCCTGAATGATGCAATACTTTTCTACTGTTGTCAAAGACAACACGTATCTTCCTCAATAAAAGGTGGGGCCCCAAGGAAGGAGATGTAATATTCATAAAAAACCTGTTATGTATACAGCTGTTTACATTTTGAAATAACATGAATTAGACCAGCATATATTGATAAGAAAAAATATAAAAACCAATGTTTTTCTTTGCTGTCGGGCAGTTCAAACACTTGTCTCCAACCATTCCTCTTGTTCGTGTTCACACTGAGCTGTTCTCTCTCCTCTTTGTCGCTCACAGCTGGAAAACGGGGATGATGTATAAATCTGAAGTATCTATTTAGAACTTTTTCTCTCCACCAAATATGGTGAGGAGAGGAAGGTCCAGTGGCGGGAAGTGGGAGAAGATGGGGCTACAGTGCCTTCAGAAAGTATTCATACCCCTTCACTTATGACACATTTTGTTGTGTTACAGACTGAATTAAACATGTATTAAATATATACAGTACCAGTCAAAAGTTTGGACACACCTACTAATTCCGGGGTTATTCTTTATTTGAAACATTTTCTACATTTTCAAATAATATTGAAGATGTCAAAACGTTGAAATAACACATATGGAATCATGTAGTAACCACAAAAGTTTTAAACAAATGAAAATATATTTTATATTTGAGATTCTTCAAATATAAATATAAATTAATTACTTAAAAATCATACAATGTGATTTTCTGCATTTTTGTTTTAGATTCCGTCTCTCACAGTTGAAGTGTACCTATGATAAAAATTACAGACCTCTACATGCTTTGTAAGTAGGAAAACCTGCAAAATCAGCAGTGTATCAAATACTTGTTCTCCCCACTGTGTATATATATATATATATTTATGTTTTTCTCCCCAATTTTGTGATTACGATCTTGTCTCAATGCTGCAACTCCACATACAGTGTATGGCTCGGGAGAGGCAAGGTTGAGACATGCATCCTCCAAAACGTGACTAGCCAAACCGCGCTTCTTAAAACCTACCCGCCTGTTTGAGGAACCACCGTTCAACTGACAACTGAAGTCAGACGCCCGGCCCGCCACAAGGAGTTGCTAGAGCGTGTTGAACCAAGTAAAGCCCCCTGGCCAAACCCTCCCCTAACCCCATGATGCTACTCAAATTGTACGCAGCCCTGTGGGACTCCCAGTCACGGCTGGTTCTGACACAGCCTGGGTTCCCATCTATCTATACACAAATTAAAACATGTTTTTAGAAATGTATTGAAAATTAAGTACAGAGATGTATCATTTATTTAAATATATTATTTAAATCAACTCAAAATGAAAAGCAGAAATATCTTGAGTCAATAAGTATTCAACACCTTTGTTATGGCAAGCATAAACAAGTTCAAGAATAAAAATGTGCTTACAAGTCACACAATAAGTGGACTCACTCTGTGTTCAGTAATATTTTATGGGGCGGCAGGGTAGCCTAGTGGTTAGAGCGTTGGACTAGTAACCGGAAGGTTGCGAGTTCAAACCCCCGAGCTGACAAGGTACAAATCTGTCGTTCTGCCCCTGAACAGGCAGTTAACCCACTGTTCCCAGGCCGTCATTGAAAATAAGAATTTGTTCTTAACTGACTTGCCTGGTTAAATAAAGGTAAAATAAAAATAGTGTTTAGCATGATTTTTGAATGACTACCTCATCTGGTACCCCACACATACAATTAGCTGTATGGTCAGTCAGTTGAGCAGTGAATGTCAAACACACAACAACCACAAAGGCCAGGGAGGTTTTCCAATGCCTCACAAAAAAGGGAACCTGGTAGATGGGTGAATAAAACAAAAGCAGACATTGAATATCCTTTTGAGCATGGTGAAGTTATTAATGATCCTGTTGATGGTGCATCAATACACCCAGTCACTACAAAGATACATGTGTCCTTCCTCTTCTCAGTTGCTGAAGAGGAAGGGAACCGCACAGGAATTTCACCATTAGCCGAATGGTAACTTTAAAAAAGTGTAATGGTTGTGATAGGAGAAAACTTAGGATGAATCAACAACATTGTAGTTACTCCACAATAATAACCAAATGACAGAGTGAAAATAAGGAACTTTGTACAGAATCAAAATATTAAGAAACATGCATCCTGTTTGCAATAAGGCACTAAATTAAACCTGCAAAAAGCTCATGTTATGGGTATGCTTGTCATTGGCAAGAACTAGGGAGTTTTATTTTTTATAAAAAGAAACAGAATACAGCTAAGCAAAAGCAAAATCCAGCCTGAAAACCTGGTCCAGCAGACACTAGAAGACAAATTCCCCTTTCAGCAGAACAATAACCTAAAACGCAAGACGAAATATTGTCGTACCAAAAGTTTTGAGAATGACACAAATATTAATTTCCACACAAGTTTCCTGCTTCAGTGTCTTTAGATATTTTTGTCAGATGTTACTATGGAACACTGAAGTATATTTACAAGCATCAAAGGCTTTTATTGACAATTACATGAAGTTGATGCAAAGAGTCAATATTTGCAGTGTTTACCTGTAAGGGATTTCCTTAGAGAGGAGAAAAGGATCGGAGGACCAATAGGCGGCGTGTTAAGTGTCCATGGTTCTTTTAATAAGAAATAGTACACATAGTACACATGAACAACTGAATACAAAAACAATAAACGTGGAATGAACGAAACCCAATAAACCTCTGGGCCACATCCTGATCCTAGTTCCTGAGCAAGCTCTGTAATGGTGGTGCCCAGATTCCGCAGCTGAATCAACTTTAGGAGACGGTCCTGGCACTTGCTGGACTTTCGTGGGTGCCCTGAAGCCTTCTCACAACAATTGAACCGCTCTCCTTGAAGTTCTTGATGATCCGATAAATGGTTGATTTAGGTGCAATCTTACTGGTAGCAATATCCTTGCCTGTGAAGCCCTTTTTGTGCAAAGCAATGATGATGGCATGTGTTTCCTTGCAGGTAACCATGGTTGACAGAGGAAGAACAATGATTCCAAGCACCACCCTCATTTTGAAGCTTCCAGTCTGTTATTCGAACTCAATCAGCATGACAGAGTGACCTCCAGCCTTGTCCTCGTCAACACTCACACCTGTGTTAACGAGAGAATCACTGATATGATGTCAGCTGGTCCTTTTGTGGCAGGGCTGAAATGCAGTGGAAATGTTTTTGGGGGATTCAGTTCATTTGCATGGCAAAGAGGGACTTTGCAATTAATTGCAATTCATCTGATCACTCTTCATAACATTCTGGAGTATATGCAAATTGCCATCATACAAACTGAGGCAGCAGACTTTGTGAAAATTAATATTTGTGTCATTCTCAAAACTTTTGGCCACGACTGTACACTGGAGTTGCTTAAAAGATGGCCTTGAATGTTTCTGAGTTGCCTAGTTACAGTTTTGGCTGTCGAGCAATGATCAACAACCAACTTGAGAGAGCTTGAAGAATTTTAAAATTAATAATGTGCAAATATTGTACAATCCAGGTGTGCAAAGCTTTAGAGACCCACCTAGAAAGACACTCAGCTGTAATCACTGGCAAATGTGATTCTAACATGTATTGACTCAGGGGTGTGAATACTTATGCAAATGAGATATTACTGTATTTCATTTTCAATAAATTAGCAAAAAAATCATCATTTCCGTTTGTCATTATATATATTGTGTGTAGTAGATGGGTGAAAAAAACAATTTAACCCATTTTGAAATCAAGCTTTAATACAACAGAATGTAGAATAAGTCAAGGGGTATTAATACTTGCTGAAGGCACTTTACATGATGACATCATCTGCGTAAATGATTTGGCAACCATAATTAATTTGGAGAAAAAAAAAACAGTTTCTATCATCAAGTGTCACAAAGTTAGACAAACGAAAAATTGAACAGTTGAACAGTTGAACAGATTAAAATAGAAAATGTATCCTATAGCCCTTTCCATTACACGTCGCCATAATGATAGTGATCAAATCGAATTTTATTAGTCACAGGTGATGAATACAACAGGTGTAGACCATAAAAAAATGCAACAAGTAATAAAGAGCAGCAGTAAAATAACAATATTGAGACTATATACAGGGGGCTACTGGTACAGAGTCACTTGTGAATTATATATTCATCAAATTATATTGTATTTGTCACATGCGCCGAATACAACAGGTGTAGACATTACAGTGAAATGCTTACCTACAAGCTCTTAACTAACAATGCAGTTTTAATAAAAATAACTAAAATTAATAAAAATAGCTAAAATAAAAAAAAATATATAATTAACAAAGAATTAAAGAGCAGCAGTAAAATGACAATAGCGAGGCTATATACAGGGGGTACCGGTACATAGTCAATGTGCCACTCCACTGGTCAGTCGACGTAATTGAGGTAATATGTACATGTAGGTAGAGTTATTAAAGTGACTATGCATAGATAATAACAAAGAGTAGCAGCAGAATAAGGGGGGGGGGGGGGGGGCAGTGCAAATAGTCTGGGGAGCCGTTTGATTAGATGTTCAGGAGTCTTATGGCTTGGGGGTAGAATCTGTTTAGAAGCCTCTTGGACCTAGACCTGACGCTCTGGTACTGCTTGCTGTGCGGTAGCAGAGAGAACAGTCTACGACTAGGATGGCTGGGGTCTTTGACCATTTTTAGGGTTTTTCCTCTGACACCACCTGGTATTGAGGTTCTGGATGGCAGGAAGCTTGGCCCCAGTAATGTACTGGGCCGTATGCACTACCCTCTGTTGTGCCTTGCGGTCGGAGGCCGAGCAGTTGCCATACCAGGCAGTGATGCAACCAGTCTGCTCTTGATGGTGCAGCTGTAGAACCTTATCTGAGGAACCATGCCAAATCGTTTCAGTCTTCTGAGGGGGAATAGGTTTTGTTGTGCCCTCTGCACGACTGTTTTGGTGTGCTTGGACCATATTATCTTGTTGGTGATGTGGACACCAAGGAACTTGAAGCTCTCAACCTGCTCCACTACAGCCCCGTCGATGAGAATGGCGGCATGCTCGGTCCTCTTTTTCCTTTTAGTCCACAATCATCTAATATGTCTTGATTACATTGAGGGAGAGGTTGTTGTCCTGGCACCACACGGCCAAGTCTCTGACTTCCTCTCTATAGGCTGTCTCGTCGCTGTCAGTGATCCGGCCTACCACTGTTGTGTCCTCGGGAAACTTAATGATGGTGGTGGAGTCGTGCCTGACCGTGCAGTCATGAGTGAACAGGAAGCACAGGAGTGCACTGAGCACTTAATCCCGATGGAATAACAGTGTTCCGTTTATGTCGATGAGAGCGTCTTTTCAAATTTGGACACAAGCACAGTAAAACATATAAACAGTAGCTACACATATTCAGATCCAACCGTTCAGATCCACCTAAAAAATACATGCTGGTGGTGTGCAGCTCTCATCGCTGATAGCTCTGCTTGCGTATACAATTCATTGACTTTCAGTGACTAGTGGTTCCAATGAAAACAGGATTTTTCAAGTTCAGAATAACTGAGTTTCTTTTTTCAGGAAGCTCGGCATAACTCAGGATGGCTTGGAGCAGTTGACCATGGCATCATTTGAAATTTGGAAGGAAGGGGATGGTTCTCCATCTGCCACATGACATTGGCATATCATTGGGGTTGATTTACTGAATCGGGCTGACTTCGTCACAGCTGATGAATATTCAAAGTCCTCATGGGATATGTTGATTTTACTTACATACAATTCCTAGTCTACACACCCTGTGCACAGCCTTCACATTTTACTGCCTTAAAATGTAATCTAAAAAGGGATGAAATTAGATTGTTTTCCTACCAATCTACAAAACTACTCCACATTTTCAAAGTGAAAAAAAGTTATAGAACATTTTCCAAATGAATGCAAAATTCAGAGTTAATACTTGGTGGAATCACCTTTGTCAGCAATTACAGCTGTGAACAATTTGGAATAAGATTCTACCAACTTTGCACAACTCAAAGCGCAACATACACTGGATGTACAAAAAAAATATGCCCTCAGAACATCCTCAATTCTTCGGGGTATGGACTCTACAAGGTGTTGAAAGCATTCCACAGGGATGCTGGTCCATGTTAACTCCAATACTTCCCAGAGTTGTGTCAAGCTGGCTGGATGTTCTTTGGGTGGTGGACCATTCTTAATACATGTGGGAAACTGTTGAACATGAAAAACCCAGCAGCATTGCAGTTCATGACACTCAAACCAGGGCGCCTGGCATCTACTACTATACCCCTTTCAAAGGCACTTAAATCTTGTCTTGCCATTCACCATCTGAATGTCAATCACACTAAATCCATGTCTCAATTGTCTCAAGGCTGATTGAAGTGGATTTAACAAGTGACATCAAAAGTTATCATAGCCTTCACCTGGATTCACCTGGTCAGTCTGTCATGGAATGGGCAGGTGTTCCTAATGTTTTGTACACTCCATTGTTTTTGTCATAATTGCTAAAGTTCAGTAATTTTGGCTGGGAATCATTTATGGACAACAACATTCAAAACTTATCTCTGATCATCAAGTCAGGACTGAGACTAGACCACTCGGGAACACTCAACGCCTATTGGAAAGCCATTCTGGTGTGGCTTTGGCATTAACATTTACAGATGAAGTCGGAAGTTTACATACATCTTAGCCAATTGCATTTAAACTCAGTTTTTCACAATTCCTGACATTTAATCCTAAGAAAAATTCCCTGTCTTAGGGCTGTTAGGATCACCACTTTATTTTAAGAATGTGAAATGTCAGAATAATAGTAGAGAGTGATTTATTTCAGCTTTTATTTATTTCATCACATTCCCAATGGGTCAGAAGTTTACAAACACTTTACATACACTGTTAGTATTTGGTAGCATTGCCTTTAAATTGTTTAACTTGGGGCAAATGTTTCGGGTAGCCTCCCACAAGCTTCCCACAATAAGTTGGGTGAATTTTGGTCCATTCCTCCTGATAGAGCTGGTGTAACTGAGTCAGGTTTGTAGGCCTCCTTGCCTGCACACGCTTTTTCAGTTCTGCCCACATATTTTCTATGGGATTGAGGTCAGGGATTTGTGATGGCCACTCCAATACCTCGACTTTGTTGTCCTTAAGCCATTTTGCCACAACTTTGGAAGTCTGTTTGGGGTCATTGTCCATTTGGAAGACCCAAGCTTTAACTTCCTGACTAATGTCTTGAGATGTTGCTTTAATATATCCACAGAATTTTCCCGCCTCATGGTGCCATCTATTTTGTGAAAAGCAAACCACCCCCACAACATGATGCTGCCACCCCCGTGCGGCACAGTTGGGATGGTGTTCTTCGGCTTGCAAGCCTCCCACTTTTTCCTCCTAATGGTTATTATGGCCAAACAGTTCTATTTTTGTTTCATCAGATCAGAGGAAATTTCTCCAAAAAGTACAATATTTGACCCCATGTGCAGTTGCAAACTGTAGTCTGGCTTTTTTATGGCGGTTTTGGAGCAGTGGCTTCTTCCTTATTGAGCGGCCTTTCAGGTTATGCCGATTTAGGACTCGTTTTACTGTGGATATAGATACTTTTGTACCTGTTTCCTCCAGCATCTTCACAAGGTCCTTTGTTGTTGTTCTGGGATTGATTTGCACTTTTCGCACCAAAGTACTTTCATCTCTAGGAGACAGAACGTGTCTCCTTCCTGAGCTGTATGACAGCTGCATGGTCCCATGGTGTTTATACTTGCGTACGATTGTTCGTACACATGAACGTGGTACCTTTAGGCATTTGGAAATTGCTCCCAAGGATGAACCAGACTTGTGGAGGTCTACAATATTTTTTCTGATGTCTTGGCTCATTTCTTTTAATTTTCCCATCATGTCAAGCAAAGAGGCAGTGAGTTGGAAGGTAGGCCTTGAAATAAATCAACAGGTACACCTCCAATTGACTCAAATTATGTTAATTAGCCTATCAGAAGCTTCTAAAGCTATGACATAATTTTCTGGATTTTTCCAAGCTGTTTAAAGGAACAGTCAACTTCTTGTGTCATACACAAATTAGATGTCCTAATCGACTTCCCAAAACCATAGCTTGTTAACAAGAAATTTGTGGAGTGGATGAAAAATGAGTTTTAATGACTCCAACCTAAGTGTATGTAAACTTCCGACTTCAACTATACCTATTGCCTTAAGAGGTGACGGTCAGCTGCAATCTTCTGGAATGGTCACTCAGTACTGATGGACTGCAGCAGTGGGAGTTGGAGAGC
This sequence comes from Oncorhynchus mykiss, assembly GCF_013265735.2. Classification (NCBI taxonomy): domain Eukaryota; kingdom Metazoa; phylum Chordata; class Actinopteri; order Salmoniformes; family Salmonidae; genus Oncorhynchus; species Oncorhynchus mykiss. The sequence continues at coordinate 4,408,537 of NC_048586.1, read as the reverse complement.
TGGGGTTTGACATGGGAGACAGTTTGCACAATGTTAGTGAATGTCACGATAGATGTAAGTCCAATAACATAGTTTACGAGCTCTCAGCAAAGTACGCTCAGCACCTAAATGTCCACTGAACACATTTCCATGCAGGAAAGTCAGAGCTTTTCAGGTGACTGCTTCTGGAAGCACTACCTGGTAGGTGACTGTTTTCTGAATGAGAGCTTTGACTTTCCTACATAAGCCACCACTCTGTATGGTTGAGCAGGGAAAATCATGCCAGAGTTTCCTCAGAGCTGCAGAGGAATGTTTGAGGTACCCCAGTGATGGTCTATGTCCCTCTGCGTCCTTCCATGACATGTCTCCGAAATAGGAGCAGGGTGTGCAGCGTTATGAAGGGCCTCAGATGGAGGAAGGGGGGGGGGGGGTGGTGAGTAGGCAGAGGAGGAGGCTCAGACCCAGGGCTGAGGTGGGTGATTAAACACTGTACCTCTTTGCTGATTTGTGTGCTTGTTCAGGTCTCTGTGACATGGTGTCTGCGTTTGCATGCTGTTTTCCTTCCCTGTGTACCATGATAAAGACATACACATCCAATTCCAAGATCCAACGTCATCTCCTATCCACTGGACATTTCTTAAGGCTGAGTAAAGGATTGTGGTCTTTTATAACTGTGAATGAACTGCCGGACAGGAAATGCTTAACATTTCTGACAGAGCTAACAACAGCCCATAACTCACGGTCATAGGTGGCCCACTTTCTTTCTTTCTGATGAGAGTGTGTGACTGGCGTATGCTATGACACACTCACAGTTGTCTTGGCGTTGTGCAAGCACTGACCCAACGGCAGCCTGTGATGCATCAGTGTAGACTAGGTACGGCTCTGTAAACACTGGGTGTGCCACAATGGGTGGGTTAGTGAGAGCGTTTTTAAGTATGTGAAATGCTTCCTCACACTCAGAGCTCCAGTGGAATCGAATCCCTTTCCCTGTCAGAACATTCAGTGGAGACTCAAGAGTAGAAAAGTTCTTAAGAAACCTTTTGTAGTAGGAGCACAAACCTATAAAGGCTCGCGCTTTAGTAGGTGTTCTGGGTGTGGGCCAGTCTCTGACCTTGTCCAGGTTCTTCAAGTCAGGCTGCAGGCCATACTTGGATATGACATGTCCAGTGGCAACCCGTCATTCAGGGCAGGTGGGGCAGAGCTCCAGCTCTTAGCAAATGTTATTTTGGCATTAATACGTGTCACATATCATTTTGCAAACAATGTAAAAATAGTATATATCATTGAGTTAATAAGGCCGCATACAAACATGGTCTCTTTTTTGTTTTCTTGAGTAAGGCAGCTCCAAAATGCAGGCGTTTCAGCCTAGCTCAGTGCTTTCTGTGGTGGTGGGGCAAGCCAGCAGAAAATATTGAGTGTTGCACTGTGATTGGCTCAGTGTTCTGTCACTCATGGAGACACTACGTCACTGCCAAGTGTAAGAGTAGACATTGAACATTCTAGCCCTTTGGCTGCTGCCATAGAAGTGCCCATCCAAGAAGGCTCAAGGTCATTGGCCACAGATAAAATGACGTCAAATCACATTATATGTACAGTAGCTTTGATTGGACTGATCATGTCAACATCAAACTTTCAAAAATCTGAGCTAGCAGTCATCATCATGAATCAAGTCGACAATCTACTGGCAAATCCTTTTTAATCCTTGTCATATGAAGATAAATAATGAAGAGAAATTATCGATAAAATATATCGGTACTCATCGGCCACAGGACATAAATAAGTTGTAAATCGCAACTTCAATGAGTGGTTCGGAAGGAATCAGTGATAGTGGCTGTGTAGTCCCAAATATGGGATTAATGGGCTCTTTTCCAAGTTTAAAATGATTAACTTTCAACATTGGCCACGCAGTCAGTAAAGCATGATTTGTGCCGTGCTCAAAACAACTGTTAACTTGGAGGACCGCCACGCCACCTTCCTGTTCATATGAGCCAAGCACAGCAATGGGAGTCCAAAAATGTATTGTATGCTGGTTCATAAATGATGTAATACTGTATGCCAGGGAGATATGTATACTGTAGCTAAGAAAGTAATACTAAGTGTATGTTGGGTAGTAAGACGTTAGTAGCCCATGTGCCTCACCATAATAATTTGGTCTATTTACCGTCTTCATTTCGCCTACTGTTCTACTGTAGCCTGTTTTAGAGAAATTTAATCATTGAATATTGTAAGAGCTTTCATTCTCTGCTTTATATGCCCCCTTTATTTATCCTACGGTTGGAATTTGGTGTACAGAGCGAGAGCACGTTAAGAACGGCCCATGTTCTAAACTCTGTCACTTTACATTTCAAAAGTGCTAAACAAATAGTTATATTGACTAATGTTACGTCCGTCCTAGCTCGCTCTTTGTCTTAATCAAAATAACGGATTGCCTCTTATCTGTTTGTCGTGCCCTTATATCATAGTTTGTACATCTCAATTGTCATGAGAAACCACATTTGCTTAAGCAAGTCAGCCATATCAGCTATGTTTTTTTAAAAGGCAGTAAATGAGGCTGAATGAACTGTTTCGATGCCAGACAAGGTTCCGCTGATAGCCAGGTGTAGCAGTGGTAGAATGTTGGGACTGCTGTTGGGACAGTTTATGTCGGCCCTAACAGTTTGTGGGCACCGTTTGTCACCGCTATAGTGCAATTAATGTATCGTTTAGTGTTGTCTTGTGTAGTGCCTTTGTTGGCATGCATTCCACTTAGTATTTTTTCTGCCCCACCAAGATTTACATGCTAAAATTACCACTGGACATGTCCAAGGAACGTGACTTGGGTGCAAGGAAGATGGCACTTGCTTGGCTTGGAAGAGGATGAACACTTCTTCGCGAGTCTGTAGGTGTTTCATAAGGTCCTGTTGAAAACCAACACATCATCAAGGTAGATGAGACACACTTTCCAGGGTAGGCCACAGAGTAGAAGCTCCATTAATCCCTGAAAAGTGGGAGGAGAATTTGTTAGGTCCATCGCGTTAAAGAGGAAAATAATTTTGTAATACAATAAACTATCTATCTTAACACACATTTCCTGTTCAGTATTAACTGTGTTGCGTAATTTTGGTATATCTAATCTGGAGTGGGTTTCCCAAAGCCTTCGTAGCTACAGTTCACATTCTCTCTCTAAACAACACAGACTCACACCACTCTGAACAGCAATGGTTTAATTTTACAGATGTAGTTTTTTCATGCATAGATGCAGCAATAAAATGAACACATTCGCTCATTAACTTGCTTTCTCTGTTAAATATAACAAACTCTGCTGTAAATGAAACCAACAACATTAAATGTCACCATCAAATTGCAAAGGACCTAGCCTAGCCATACATATCCTAACTGCCTTGGCAGCGGTGGGAAAAGTACCCAATTGTCATCCTTGAGTAAAAAGTATAGATACCTTAAGGAAAGTTACTCAAGTTAAAGTAAAAGTCACCCAGTAAAATACTACTTGAGTAAAAGTCTAAAAGTATTTGGTCCTAAATATACTTAGGAATCAAAAGTAAATGTAATTGGTCAAATATATTTAAGTGTCAAAAGTCAAAGTAAAAGTATAAATCATTGCAAATTCCTTATATTAAGCAAAGCAGGCGGCACCATTTTCTTGTTTTTAACATTTATGGATAGCCAGGGGCACACTCCAATGCTCAGACATCGTTTACAAAAGATGCATGTGTTTAGTGAGTTTGTCACATCAGAGGCAAAAGGGATGACCATGTGTTGTCTTGAATTGGACCATTTTCCTGTCCTGCTAAGCATTCAACATTTAGGCAGTTTTTTGGGGTGTCAGGTAAAATGTATGGAGTTAAAGTACATAATTTTCTTTAGGAATGTAGTGAAGTAAAAGCAAAAGTTGTCAAAAATATAAATAGTAAAGTACAGATACCCCAAAAAAGTAGTACTTTAAAGTATTTTTACTTAAATACTTTACACCACTGTGCCTTGGTCGGTGGAATAGATGAGACTGAAATACTGTATTAGACGACGGACATTTCTATCAAACACCGTAATTTCCCATACTTTGTCTGTTTTGCATCGCGTGCTACAAATTGTTATTCACTTGACTGACATTTAGAAAATCCTTTCCTGTATCGGATGATGATGCTGGAAAATGTTCTGATGAATCAACACAGCTGGAGACCAAATGCACATTCAACAAGCATGGGGAATTGTTGAGATATTGTTAAGGAACCATGTTAATTACAATAAATGCAAGTATATTGTGTAATTTAACTGTTAAATAAATTACTGTAAAGGCATAGTTCAAGATTTTCTGCTCCCATAGACTTCCAGTCATTGCTTTAACGCTAGTTAGTAATCACTCCAGAAACTTCCTTCAACTTCCTTCAAACTGCACACGGAGACATACAAATGGTAACCATGAAATCATCTGACCGTGGGTAAGTAGAGAAATGGGCTTAGTTGTTATCTCAAACTATCCAACTATCCAATAGCATTGGGGCGGCAGGTAGCCAGCCTTGTGGTTAGAGCGTTGGGCTAGTAACCAAAAGGTTGCTGCATCAAATCCTCGAGCTGACAATCTGTCACTCTACCCCTGAACAAGGCAGTTAACCCACTGTTCCTCAGTAGGCTGTCATTGTTAATAAGAATTTGTTCTTTACCTGACTTGCCAGGTTAAATAAATAATAATAAAAATAACAAGTTCTCCATTATAGGACATCCCTAGCGGCACCCTAATTTATGGAGGGCCCTTTTATACAGTATATCAATATGCCTCACATATGCAATTTACAATATAAGGCACACAGTCTTATCTGTCCCACATGAAAACAATACTATGGAATAAATAATAATACTGTAGGTTTTTTTTGCGTACTTTACTGTAGAATTCACTGTAAAGTTAGTAAAAGATAAACTAGAGGAGCTTTCATTTACCTGTTCGTGAGCCACTTCCTCTGCATAGCTAACTGTTCGTGAGCCACTTCCTCTGCATAGCTAACTGTTCGTGAGCCACTTCCTCTGCATAGCTAACTGTTCGTGAGCCACTTCCTCTGCATAGCTAACTGTTCGTGAGCCACTTCCTCTGCATAGCTAACTGTTCGTGAGCCACTTCCTCTGCATAGCTAACTGTTCGTGAGCCACTTCCTCTGCATAGCTAACTGTTCGTGAGCCACTTCCTCTGCATAGCTAACTGTTCGTGAGCCACTTCCTCTGCATAGCTAACTGTTCGTGAGCCACTTCCTCTGCATAGCTAACTGTTCGTGAGCCACTTCCTCTGCATAGCTAACTGTTCGTGAGCCACTTCCTCTGCATAGCTAACTGTTCGTGAGCCACTTCCTCTGCATAGCTAACTGTTCGTGAGCCACTTCCTCTGCATAGCTAACTGTTCGTGAGCCACTTCCTCTGCATAGCTAACTGTTCGTGAGCCACTTCCTCTGCATAGCTAACTGTTCGTGAGCCACTTCCTCTGCATAGCTAACTGTTCGTGAGCCACTTCCTCTGCATAGCTAACTGTTCGTGAATCAAACAATCTGTTTAATGTTTTCATTCAGGCTGTTTTATTTCTTTATCTATGAAATTAAACATATACATTTTTACAATCTAAAACCATGAACATGGAGAGCATTAACTGCTTAAAGTGATCAAATCGTCCTGCATATATCTGATCAGTATAAGTGGAGTCCAATGCACTGGTAAAAACACAACATCACCGTGCTGACAATTTTTTATTATGTTTTTTTTTAAATACATTAGACGTAACATCAATACATAACCATAAATAACTAGCCTATGAAGAAAGCCATCTTCTGGAAACAATTGGATGTTATATTAACCATGCATTTCAATAACTGTTCATCTACACCTCTTGATTATGAAGCATGTGACAAACATAATTTGATTTGATAAATATATTAGACATAACATGAATACATAATCATAAATAACTAGCATGGAAACCACATTTAACAACTGATCCGGTTGGCAAGGTGTATGAAAAGTCAGCTAAACCCCTAGGTGTATACTTTGAAACTGGCTTAGTGCAAAATTAATCAACCACGAACCAGGATTTCCAGTTACCAAACTGAGTGACAAGGAGACTCATTTAACAAACATCAAGACAATATTACTTTGAACATTTTTGCATAAAAACATTACAGAATGTAGTTATTGTGTGTGTGTGTTTCTGGCTGTGTACATAAGTATTTTCTTTGCTAGAGGTAGAGGTGTTGACTTGGTTTTCCCCTGTTCCTGTCTTGTTTTCTGGGAGAAATAGGGTTGTGGCAGCAATGCCAAGCCTTCAGCAGACAGTTCCAATACTTGACCAGGCTCCTTTAAAGCTTTGATTTTTTTTTCTGTCAGGCGTTGTAGCTCAGGGGCATCTATGCAGAGGAAGGACATACTCTTCAACACCTCTAACTCTTCATGCAGCTGTTTTCTGCTCATGGTCAATGATGACTCACTGGAAGGTCTCTGAAATAAACAAGTAAACAAGCATTTTATAGAATTGCATAAACTCACTCTGCCTCCAGCCAAATGTCACCCCAAAAGATGATTAACGATAATACTGTTAGCCCAACATTATATTCATTATTAATAAATGTTTTATACCAAACCGTTTACAATCGCCCCCGAGGTTCAGCTAATGAAAATGCATGCACAGGTTTGTTAACTGTTTATTCTTTATAGTTGCAAAACAAGTACTCTAACCTGTGGTCTTGGTATGGTGTTCTCATAGTTGTTGTTGCAGTCAACAGGATGTCAATGGCAGTCTCATCGTCGCTTACCTCTCTGTTGATGATGCTGTTGATGGCTTGGTTGTCCAAAGACAGATAAAAGCCATTGCACAGTAGCACAGTGGAAATCGGTCCTATCCACACTTGGGGTGGTGCAGGAATACTGCAAAGAAATGATAGCAAGGAATCCTAGTTCTTGAGAAGGAGTAACAACTGCATGAGGGTCATGTTGTCTTGTGTATGTAAACTTCTGACCCAATGGAATTGTGATAACGTGAATTATAAGTGAAATAATCTGTCTGTAAACAATTGTTGGAAAAATGACTTTTGTCATGCACAAAGTAGATGACCTAACCGACTTGCCAAAACTATAGTTTGTTAATTAACAAGACATTTGTAGAGTGGTTGAAAAACAAGTTTTAATGACTCCAACCTAAGTGTATGTAAAGTTCCGACTTCAACTGTAGATAAATCTGTGCAGTATGAAAAGCACTCTGTGCAGCATGAAAAAAATGTTGCACTCCCCATCACTGTAGTCACACATCCAGAATGGAGGTTCCCATGTGGGGTTCATGCTCTTCTGGATGTGTAAGGCTTCCTCAATGTACTGTGCTTTCTCCGACTGGATGATAACAGATGCAACAGAAGTGTACCCACAGTTGGTTTGGAAATATATCAACAAGGGAGCAAGGTCATATTTTGTGGTCGTATATGTGGTATTAATACGACAGATGGTGTTGATGTATCTCTCCCTCTCTTCTTCACTGTCACTTTTCCTTGTGGACAAAGAGGATGGTGTCATCATATTGCTTGTTGTCTGATTTGAATATCCTCTGCCTGCCTGACCGGTATATGTGATGTCTGATGTCAGAAACACAGGGGATAGTAAGCCCTGTCCATCGGGAACAGCGTTGGACATCCTGGTCTTGATGTAGAGCCTGTGTGGCTTGAATTTCTACAGCAGCTAACATTCCCGCTCTCACCAGTTTGTCAATCCACTGTATTATTTGTGGGTGTGCGGTCTAAGCCATCCCTGAAAGACTTCCAACTGCGTGCATGGTATGTTCTCTGGCCACAGGCAGGGTGAAGTTAAACCTGTTCCACTCCCACTTCTTTTCCCTGTGCTGTCGTTTAGCAGACTTCAGCCTGACTTTAGCCAAGTCAATGCATTTGGTTGTTGTCACTGCATAATCAGGGAACCTAGAGTGCCTTCAGAGAGTATTCACCTTGACATTTTCCACATTTTGAAATGTTACAGCCTGAATTGAAAATGTATTAAATAGAGATTTTGTGTCACTGATCTACACACAATACACCATAATGTTGAAGTGGATTTGCTATTTATAAGTGTTTAAATCTTGATGCACCCATCCCGTTAGCGGGATCATTTTCATAAACCACCGCTGAATTGCAGAGCGCCAAATTCAAATTAAATTACTAAAAATATTTAAATTCATGAAATCACAAGTGCAATATAGCAAAACACAGCTTAGCTTTTTGTTAATCCACCTGGCGTGTCAGATTTCAATAAAGCTTTTCGGCGAAAGCATAACAAGCGTTTATGTAAGCACATCTCTATCAGTAGACAAAATATTACGAACAGCTAGCAACAAATAGTAGATTGGTCACGAAAGTCAGAAAAGCAATAACTTAAATCGCTTACCTTTGATGATCTTCGGATGTTTGCACTCACAAGACTCCGAGTTACACAATAAATGTTCCTTGTTCCATAAAGATTATTTTTATATCCAAAATACCTCCATTTGGTTGGCGCATTATGTTCAGAAATCCACAGGCTCGAGCGGTCACGACATCGCAGACGAAAATTCCAAATAGTATCCGTAATGTTCGTAGAAACATTTCAAACATTTTTTATAATCAATCCTCAGGTTGTTTTTACAATATACAATCGATAATATATCACCCGGGAATGTAGCTTCTTCAATAGTAGAGAGAGAGAAAATGGCTGCACCAAGCTGTGGCGCATACAAAACACTGCTGGCACCCAGCCATACAATGACGCGATGTGATCTTTCTCACTCACTCATTTTTCAAAATAAAGCCTGAAACTATGTCTAAAGACTGTTCACACCACGGGGAAGCCATAGGAAAAGGAATCTGGTTGATATCCCTTTAAATAGAGCGAAGGCAGGCTATGGAACATGGAGCTTTCAAAATAGAGGCCACTTCCTGGTCAGTTCTGATCAGTTCTGTTCTACTCACAGACAATATTTTGACAGTTTTGGAAACTTTAGAGTGTTTTCTATCATAATCTGACAATTATATGCATATTCTAGATTCTGGGCCTGAGAAATAGGCAGTTTCATTTGGGTACGTTTTTCATCCAAACATCAAAATACTGCCCCCTACACTCAAGAGGTTAAAAATGCATAAAAAATGGAAAGATTAAATATCTTGAGTCAATACGTATTAAACCTGTTTGTTATGGCAAGCCTACATAAATTCAGGAGTAAAAATGTGCTTAACATAATAACACGTTTTATGGACTCACCCCGTGTTAAATAATAATGTTTAACATGATTTGTTGAATTATTGCCCCATCTCTGTACCCCACATATACAATTATATGTAAGGTCCCTCAGTTGAGCAGTGAATTTGAAGCACAGATTCAACCACTAAGACGAGGGAGGTTTTCCAATGGTTCGAACAGAAGGGCACCTATCGGTAGATTTAAAAAATATATTGAATATCTGTTTGAGCATGGTGCAGTTATTAATTACACCCAGTCACTACAAAGATACAGGCACCTTTCTTAAATTAGCCAGAGAGGAAGGAAACCACACAGGGATTACAACATGAGGTTACAGAGTTGAATAGCTGTGATAGGAGATACTGTAGCTGAGGATGGATCAACAACACTGTAGTTACTCCACAATACTAACATAAATTACAGTGGAAAGAAGAAAGCCTGTACAGAATTTAAATATTCCAAAACACGCATCCTGTTTGCATAAAGGCACTAAAGTAATAGGGGATAATGAGGAAGATGGGCGACACCTGGAGGGTTGTGGAGACAAGCACAAAGACAGGTAAAACAGATCAGGTCACTAGGTGTGACACCTAGTTCAAGTTTTGACTTAAATCGCCTTAAAAATCTATGGTAAGACTTGAAAATGGCTGTTTAGCAATGATCAACAACCAACTTGATAGAGCTTGAAGATCTTTTAAAGATAATGGTCAAATATTGTGCAATCCAGATGTGCAAAGCTCTTAGACACTTACCCAGAATGACTCCCAGCTTTAATTGCTGCCAGAGGTGATTCTAATATGTACTGACTCAGGGGGTCTAATTACGATGCAATCGCAATAGGACTACACACTACCCTTTCCCATCTGGAAAAATGGAACACCTATGTGATAATGCTGTTCATTGACTATAGCTCAGCGTTCAACACCATAGTCCCCACAAAGTTCATCACTAAGCTAAGGACCCTGGGACTAAACACATCCATCTGAAACTGGATCCTGGACTTCCTGACGGGCCGCCCCCAGGTGGTAAGGGCAGGCAACAACACATCTGCCACGTTGATCCTCCCTGTCCACCCACGACTGCGTGGCCAAACACGACTCCAACACCATCATTAAGTTTGCTGATGACACAACAGTGGTAAGCCTGATCTGCGACAACGATGAGACAGCCTATAGGGAGAAGGTCAGAGACCTGGTAGTGTGGTGCCAGGACAACAACCTCTCCCTCAATGTGATCAAGACAAAGGAGCTTATCGTGGACTACAGGAAAAGGCAGGCCGAACAGGCCTCATTAACATCAATGGGGCTGTAGTGGAGAGGATTGAGAGTTTCAAGTTCCTTGGTGTCCACATCACCAACAAACTATCATGGTCCAAACACACCAAGACAGTCATGAAGATGTACGACAACACCTTTTACCCCTCAGGAGACTGAAAAGATTTAGCATGGGTCCCCAGATCCTCAAAAAGTTCTATAGCTGGACCAGCGAGAGCATCCTGACCGGTTGCATCACTGCCTGGTGTGGCAACTGCTCGGCCTCTGACCGTAAGGCGCCACAGAGGGTAGTGCGTACTGCCCAGTACATCACTGGGGCCAAGCTTCCTGCCATCCAGGACCTATATACGAGGCGGTGTCAAAGGAAGGCCCATGAAATTGTCAAAGACTGCAGTCGCCCAAGCCATAGGCTGTTCTCTCTGCTACCGCACGGCAAGCGGTACCAGAGCGCCAAGTCTAGGTCCAAAAGGCTCCTTAATAACAGCTTCAGACTGCTGAACAATTAATCAATTGGCCACCCGGACTATTTACATTGACAACCCTCCCCCTCCATTTGTTTTTTCATTGATGCTATGCAGTCCAATATCTATACATAGTCACTTTTCTCAAAGCTACATTTACAAATGACCTTGACTAACCTGTATCCCCGCACATTGACTCGGTACCGGTACCCCCGTATATAGCCTCGTTATTGTTATTTTTTTACTTTCGTTTATTTAGTAAATATTTTCTTACATTTTTCTTGAACTGCATTATTGGTTAAGGGCTTGTAAGTAAGCTAATGAGGCACGATTTTGCCTGACATAGAAAATGTGCTCACTCGTCGAGACACTGTTGTTCAGAGGAGCTAGCCAACAACACAGATACAGTAATACAAACACTTCAAACTGAAGCTGTAAAGACTGCAAATTAGCTGCGTATCGTTTGACCTGATTCATTTGACCCAATTCAGGAAACTAGGTGTATGTCGCAAGTCACAACTTCACAGTAGAGCCTTTTAAACGTAAATACATTTTTTTCAAAATGTGTTTTTTGGCAGAACCTCCTTCTCAAACATGTGAACTTTCATGTGCCTTAATATCCAACTTGTATGCCGTCTGTAAATACGAATACGATTGTTAAATTACAAGCCTAGTTGGTTCAGCCACAGAAAAAGTGAGCAACCTTCCCGCTAGCCATGATTGGCTGAGATAATGAGTAGGCTGGACATGACAAGAGTTGAGTTTGGATTGGTCTACCATATAGCACGCGTCTGTCTATTGGAGCTGGTCAGTATGTTTATGTAATCATGTCGAACATGGATTTAAAAAAAATGTATAGCGGCATAATCCTAATGTTAAAGTTAAAGTGTACTGTTAGGTAGCTAATGTTAGCTGGTGGTCTCGCTAGCTAACGTTATGTGTATACTCTCCACTTTCTGGAGTTTTGAAATCAGTGAGTTTTGAAATCAGTGAAATTTGAGTATGATAGCTAAGGAGATGGAGAAAACACCTGTCTAGATTACATCTTCAAACTAAGGACAACCATGCATGGCATCAGACAGGAGACGCATCAAACCATGATGTATATGGGAAAGACAGTCTAGCTAGCTACATTTTCAGATATTACACATTTCTAATTTTGACAGAAAATGGTTTCATTTCAAGTGTACTGTTAACTAACTAGCGTTAGCTGGCTAGGTCGCTAGCTAATGTTATGTGTATGATCTTATTCTTCGTATCTCAGACACATTTAATTGACTAGTTATAGACATAGAACCTGGTTGGTTAGCTACCTGCAGATTCATCCTGGGTAGTAATGTCATGAGTTGTGATTTTGGTCCATTGTTTAGTTAGCTAGCTAAATGTCACTGCAACTGTTTATAGTCCCTCTAGCTCATAAATTCGCTCTGGCTATCTACTCCGATTTTAGACCAAGGGTAAGATAGTCTAGGTACATTTTCAGATATTAAATGTTTCTATTTTGACAAAGTATTTTCATTTAAAGTAAGTGTACTGTTAGCTAGCTAGCTACATTAGCTGGCTGGCTTGCTAACTAACGTTACGTCATGCGTTGGGATTCATTGTTTACCTAGCTAGCTATCTAGCTACATTTCTTTCAAAATACTCTCGTCGTAATGTGCCAGAGCGCAGAATGACTGATTTATTTTTGAACTCTCAACACCCGTTGAATATGTCCAGTGTCAGTAAACATCGGCAACAAAGTATAATTCAATTGTTGCCAGCAGCAAAGTTACAGTTGCCAACACTCTGGATAACATGAAAACAGTCTAACCAGCTCTGCTAGGGTGAGTAACATGGTCAGAGTGGGGTGTTCTCTCATTATGTGTCTGGAAGTAACTAGCCAATGTTAGCCAATTAGCTTGGGTGCTTGACTGTAGTTGTGAGGTCACAGCTTTCGGAACAACCCTACTTATTGGCCAGAGCGTCCAGTGTGCGCTCTGAACGCGAAACCACAGTGAGCTGTTCTCTCTCTCTTAGATGTATGGAAGTAGCTGGCAAGTTAGTACAGAACACTCGGCTCAACCCTTAAAGAGATGGGTGGGGCTAAGGCTTAAGAGGGTGTGAACAATGCTAAATGGGTGTAGACAAAGAAGGGTTCTCCAATAGTAGAACCAAAACGTTGAAAGACGGTTTTCTCAAAAGTGAGTTTACAAGTTGATCAACTTTCAATGCAGAATTGCTTTCCCATCGTTTCCTCAAATGCAGTGTATGATATACCATTTTGTGGCTCTGAGTAAATAGGCATTTTAATATCATATATTCAGCCGGTAGCAACTTGTGGAATAGACACCGGCTGGAATGTGGTTTTAACCAATCAGGATTAGACCCACCCGTTGTATAATACTTACCTAACCAATGTATATTAGTGTTTTATTTTCCTTTAAAAAAATGCAAAAAACACTTTGACAGAGTATTTTGTGTATATCGATGACAAAAAATGACAATGGAATCCATTTTAATCCCACTTTGTAACACAAACAAATGTGGAAAAGGTCAAGGGGTGTGAATACTTTCTGAAGGCACTATACATACAGTATCTGTTAGACTGATATGGTTTATTCACAGCCCTTGTTCTTTGAATCTTGTAGCTTTTCTTTTTTTTTCCCCCTTGTCTACTGAGCAAGGTGTGTGCTCAATAATTTTCTGTAATCTTCTGACCCCCAAGCATGTATGGAACAACACCATAGTCTTGGGATTTTCGCTTTTGGAGAACTGGATATTTATTTTGAAGAGAGTTGTCTGAAAGATGACGAGGTCAGTTTACAAAAAGTTGAAGTTTTCCTTTTGTACAGTTCCAACACACTGTGCACACTTTCCTCACTCGCAACATGGCTGTTGATGTACATATCACCTTTAGTGTGTCCCTCCAGCAAAGACTCAAACTCATTGAGATTGTCCATTCTGAAAGGTAAACAAAAGAGAGCTTTATTAGGTAAATTCTCATGTAAAAACATTTCATAAATTTTTTCTGAATAATTGGTAACCATTTCATAAAAGCAATAGCAGTTTTCTATCTCATATACCATGACCTCTCAGGCCTTATTGCTGACTACTTCAATCGATAGAAAGGTCAATAAAACTTGTATAGAGCAGCTTCTAAACATAAAACCATGTGTGAAATCATGTGGTAGTTTGATGTGCTACAGAAGATGCTGGCTCACTCTGACAACTGCAAGCTCTCCTTTTCCTCCAAGATTCCACTGCTGGTTAAATCCAACTTGCAAATACAAGACAAAGACAGAGAAAAGTGATGATTAATTCAATGCATAAATATCAGTAAATCACAATACTTAATGTAGCTACTGTGAATCACAATAATACAGAAATATTGTTTAATTCATCAATCATTCTTGATAAGCAGGTATGATTGTAAAGCCAAGAGGACTGCACTAGTAATAAATTGCACTGAGGTGTAAATTCAGGAGCCTCATGAATCATCATAGAAATATATATTTTGAATCACTTCCATGGCACTGCTATACGGTATAGATTGACCCACAGTAGGCCTACTGTTAAAGCAATGTACAAACAGAGACTGTAAGAATGAGGTAAAACCCAGTTCTCTTGTTGTAATTCCACTTGACAGCACAAGGTGGCATTAGATGCACATCAAGATGTATAAATGCAGGATGATTTGAGAAAATAAATTGTGCCATTCATTAGGTCTTGTTTTAGCCAACAGTGTAGTTCTAGTGATAATGCTAGCTACCTTGCTACAGGCTTTACTATTAACTACAATTATATCAAATGATTCAGACCAGCTTTACCTGGCACATAGTTTATAGGTTTGTATTTCTACTGCCGCGTCAGTGAGTGTTCTGTCAATGTCAAGATTCTCATGTTGCAATCAACAGGTACTCCTTGAATATCTGTCCTACAAACATACATTTGGTATTATTTGAAAGATACAAGTCTCCCCTTTACAGTCTGCTGTGCTTCCTACAGTAGAAGATATAACCATAATGCATCAGGTGCATCATCTGACATGCATGACTACAATTCAGATGAGCATCAATCTTTTATCTGTCGTTTTGTGCTTACCATATTGATCTCCTCCTTACATGCTTGTTCCAAGTATTGGCATATTGTTTGTTTCTTCCTGTGGATGCAGGAGTGTGGACAAAATAAGTGACTGATGATAGACAATTTCTTATGATACTATTGACAATTTAGGCTGTCACTTGGACTTGCATTGCTTTGAGATGATAATTATAATAAATAGCTATGTGGCTCTGAGCTAGCTAGATCATTTTGAGGTAGCTAGAGAACCAACCTCAGCTACAGCTAGCTATTTGTGTAAAACAAATATTTAGACTGATAACTTGCCAACTAGTTTTGGTGGCAAGGGGTAGCTTCCAATATTCCAGTGTTAATGTTAGCTGACTTAGCTAGCTAGCTAAGCAGACTAGATAGCTAGCGCTACTGTTACTACTAGCTAAGTTGGTTGGCTAGTAATCAGATTTACAGCAGCTAGCTAAACTCACCCCATTCCGTACAAATGTGCGCAACCGCAACATTCAAACGATTCTACAAAGAAAACTAATGGGACTGTAGTGACTGTGTTGACGCCAAAATCTGGGGTTTGAACTGCGTTTCTATTCAAGCGTTGATCGACATGGTAATCTATAGTATTGGAGAAAAGTTTTTAAAAAACTGACCCTCCGTTACATGTCATGTCGTAACATACAGCACGCATAAAAGCAACTATTTCTGTTTTACAATCTCTCTCCACCAGGTGTAGCACTTCTCTCATCCTTTAAAAACAAGAAACGGACAGTGATAGGGGTAAGGGGGGGATACCTAGTCATATTTTGCATCGTCACTGCAAGCGATCATCATTCTCAAAGCCGCTGTTTACTTCTGAAGATCACTTTAGCACCGCCCTAAAAACCCGATTCAAATTCGACACAAACCTTCAAATAGGTATGTAATGACACATTATATAAACTCTTTATAGTGTTTTATTTATATTTTAGAGGTGATAAGGTGATAATTTGGACAGATCGAGTGAAAAAAAAGCAATTTTCCCACATCACATCTCTCCTTCTCACTATCACGCATTAGTTTCGCTTCCCCACCCGCCATTTTTAAAAAGACCCGACGGGGCTCATTTCCTTCTTGAATCATGCAGAAACGGGCAGCGTGGGGGTCATGTAATTGATTTTGTTGGAAAGGGGAGAAATTGTGCTTTACAATGGTATTGACATTACAGTTGATCTGGAAGTATTATGTTTTCGGGGCGCTAAAATAAGGTAAATTGAACGAACCAAGGCGATGTCCAAAAGTGAGTGAGTTTACTCTTATTTTGTAGCTAACGTATGTCAAATGTATGGTATAGTGTAGCTAGCTAATACTTTTCTCAAACATGTTTTGTTAGCTAGCTTACTTACCATAGAAAACTCACCCTGGAAAGCAAGCTGAGACAACAATTTTCCTCAGTGCTGCTATTCTACAGCTCGTCCAAGCGTCCTCAGTTTCAGCTGTCTTTTGACTATCTTCATTTCGGGGCAGGTCATGTGATCAGACCGACAGATCACATGGTCAGGCCAGCTGTGTGAACTTAGCTCTACCCATGTAGGAGCACTCCATGCATTAAAACATACCAGAATCCTATCTGCACAACAGGACATGATCATCATCAGTATCATGACAAGGGCTCCAATGAACTATTGAAGACTGCCGGCTGAAGAGTGGATCAGACTTTTATAACTTCTATTAGCAAACACAAATAACAACCACTTTTCTCACAAATGAAAATCTTGCAACTAATCTCTGATCAGTGTTATGTACCTACATTTTTACAGTTAAAGTAGTTTCTGCTTGTGTGCGTATTTGTTTGTGTGTGTTGTGTGTATCCGTGCATGCGTGCTTGGTTTTCCGAAAGTCTACCCACACATAAGAATTACCTTTGTTAGTTGAGCCCTGTGAATGGTCAAGTGTAAAAAGGAACACCGGATCAGAGAGGACAGACAGGACAGAGGGACAGACATGTTGGACTCTTGCAGTGGCAGTGCGTGGGTAAAATCACTGAGGAAGCCAAGCTAGGAAAGAAGCCATGTTACAAATGTTGAGATAATTGCCTTGTTTGCTCTATAACCCATTTGTTCATATGCCACCGTGATATACAATAAGGCAGAGACAAGTAAAAGACAGGAATAAATTCCACCGCACATACACTACAGTTCAAAAGTTGGGGTCACTTAGAAATGTCCTTGTTTTTGAAAGAAAATATATTTTTGTCTATTAAAAGAACATCAAAATGATCAGCAATACAGTGTAGACATTGTTAATGTTGTAAATTACTGGAAACGGCTCATATTTTATGGAAAATCTACATAGACGTACAGAGGCCCATTATCAGCAACCATCGCTCCTGTGTTCCAATGGCACGATGTGTTAGCTAATCCAAGTTTATAATTTTAAAAGGCTAATTGATCTATGGAAAACCCTTTTGCAATTATGTTAGCACAGCTGAAAACTGTTGTTCTGATTAAAGCAGCAATAAAACTGTCCTTCTTTAGACTAGTTCAGTATCTGGAGTATTAGCATTTGTGGGTTCAATTACAGTCTCTTGTTCTGAGAAATGAAGGCTATTCCTGTGTGAGAAACTGACGATCTCGTACAACGCTGTGTACAACTCTCTTCACAGACTGGCGCAAACGGGCTCTAACCAGAATAGAAAGAGTGGTGCAAAACTGAGCTTCATTAAATAGTACCCGCAAAACACCAGTCTCAACGTCAACAGTGAAGAGGCGACTCCGGGATGCTGGCCTTCTAGGTAGAATTGCAAGGAAAAGCCATATCTCAGACTGGCCAATAAAAATAAAATATTAAGATGGGCAAAAGAACAGACACTGGACAGAGGAACTTGGTACAGCCAGAATGGTGGTCAAACCATCAGAAAGGGGAAGATCAGTAACAAAGTCAATGGATAGATGGGACGAAGGTCGCTGAGGCACGGGAAGCGGCGGGAGCTTTCCTGTTGGAGCATTCCGGGGGGACTTAACTTGAGCACACACAGAACAGGAGTTGACATACCGCGTAACATCCTGCACTAAGGTGGGCCACCAGTATTTCTCAGTGATGGAATGAATGGTGAGAGAAATACCTGGATGTCCAGCGATGACAGCTGTGTGTGCCCAGGTCAGCAGCCAATCCCTTTTCCCTGTGGGAACGTAGATGCGGGCGAGAGGACAATTCTGGGGTGCGGGCTCCCTCTCTAGAGCCTGGCGGATGTCCACATCTACGTCCAAAACCACTGGACCCACGACTCGGGAGGACGGGATTATGGGTACCCTCTGGATTGGAGCCTCTCCCGAATTGTAGATACAGGACAGGGCATTGGCCTTGATGTTCTTAGAACCTGGTCATAGTGAAGTCAAACCTGGTGAAGAAGAGGGCCCACCTGGTTAGGCGCGGATTCAGTCTCCTCACTGCCCGTATGTACTCAAGGTTCTGATGGTCGGTGATGATGACGAATGGTTCCTTGGCACCCTACAACCAGTGTCTCCACTCCCCTAATGTTAACTTCACTGCCAAGAGCTCCCGATAGCCGACGTCGTAATTCCTCTCTGTGGGGGACAGTTTCTTGAAGAAAGCACAAGAATACAATTTTAGTGGGTCCCCCTACCAAACTGCCTCCACACCCACCTCCGATGCGTCTACCTCAACCACAAAAGATAGTGTGGGATCTGGGTGTTTTAGCAAGGGGGGGAGGTGAAACACCCCTTGAGGAGACGAAAGGCCTCGTCAGCTGCTGGAGACCAAACCAACCTACGAGGTCCAACCTTGAGGAGGGAGGTGAGAGGGGTGGTGATGGCGCTGAAGTTCCTGATGAAGTGGCGGTAAAAGTTGGCAAGCCCCAAAAACCATTGTAACCTTTTGATGGTGGTTAGGACGGGCCATGACCTTACCGCATCTACCTTCTTGTCTTCCATCCTCACTCCCTGCGGGTAAGGTTGTCATCTTTGCAGGCCAGTTCCATCTTGATCTCCTCGCGCAGACCTCGTCTAAATAACGTGCTGAGCTCCGGCTCATTCCATCCACTAGAAGCAGCTACTGTCCGGAAGGTAAGCGCATACTCAGCAGCCATCTGGTTCCCCTGCTGGAGCTGAAGCAGACTCTCACCTCCCGCTCTGCCCTCTGCGGGATGATCGAAAATAAATTTAAACAGAGCCTTGAACCCCTCATAAGACTCAAGCTCCTCCGCTCCACTCTCCCAGACGGCAGTAGCCCATTCCAATGCCTTCCCAGTCAGCAGAGAAATAACCGTGGCAACCTTAGACCTCTCGGTTGTGGGAGCTCCTATCTGATGTGTGAAATAGAGGGAGCACTGAAGGAGGAAGTCACGGCATTTGAATGGTGTCCCGCCATATTTCTCTGAGAGGGATAGACGGACATCGCTGATCTGAACGAGTTGCTGAATGGGCTGGTGTGCTGACTCGTTCGGTCTAGAATATCCTCAGCTGTTGAGATGTTGTAGACTGCTGAGAACATCTTCCATGGCCGTCCCCAGTTGAGCCAGCTGATCATGGTGTTGATGAAGAAGGTCACATTGTTCATTGATTATCTGGGAGATGTCCGGTTGTCCTGCTGCTTCCATATTTTGAGTTGGTATTCTGTAATGATCGGGTGGTGAGTCGGAAGTAGATGAAACATTTTAATAAAAGAACAAAACCAAGAACAGGACAATAACATAAGGCAGTACGCCGATACGCAAGAACAATACCAACTGGTGAGTGAACATGGGAGAGTGACATTTAAAGGGGCTGGAACTATGAAGGTAATGGAGTACAGGTGTGAATCATAATGATTCACAGGTGCACGTAATGATGAGTGCCAGGTGTGCGTAATGATGAATCCCAGGACTGGTGGTTAGTACTTTGGTGACATTGCATGCGGGAAGGGAGGAGCAGGAGCAGACGTGACACATTAACAATGTACACACTGTATTTCTGATCAATTTGATGTTATTTATTGGACAAATTATAATGTTTTTCTTTAAAAAACAAGGACATTTCTAAGGACATTTCTAAATGGCCCCAAACTTTTTAATGGTCGTGTATGTTTGTTTCATCACAAAACTCAAGAAGTCCACAAAGCAAATATGTGACCCAATGGATCAAATCAGTCTTATGTAGCAAAATATGACATTTAGTTTTTTACATTGGATAAAAGTAGAGACTCATAGCTACAAAATGGTGTATCATACACTACAGTTTTGGTACTACTATTGGAAAGCTCTGCTTTGTCTACACTCATTCAGCATTGTTTACACCCTTAAGCTTTAGCCCCACCCATCTCTTTAAGGTTTGATCTGAGAGTTCTGTACTAACTTCAGCAGTCAAGCACCCAAGCTAACTTGTTAGCTACTTCTAGATGCAAATGACAGAACAGCTCACTGAACACACTCACCCTAGCAGAGCTGGTTAGGCTCTAATGTTATCCAGAGCATTGGTGACTGCAACTGTGCTGTCAGATTGTCCGTTCGTAAATTCAAAACTTTTTAGCTCTCGGAGCCTTCAGGGCTCTGGCCGACGAGTAGGATTGATCCGAATGTTTTGACCTCACAACAGCAGTCATGCACCCAAGCTAACTGGCTAACATTGGCTAGTATGCTAGCTACCTCCACACACATAATGAGAGAACACCCCACTCTGACCATTTAACTTGCCCTAGCAGAGCTGGTTAGGCTGTGTTCATGTTATCCAGAGCGTTGGTGACTGTAACTGTGCTGTTGTAAACAATTTAATTATGCTTTTTTTGCCAACTTTTAATTACAGTGGCCATATTCAACGGGTGTTGAGTGCTCTTCAATTCATCAGTTATTCTGCACTTTGTCACACTCAGACTAGAGTAGATAGCCAGACTGAATTTACAAACGCAACCAAAATGGTTACTTGCATAGTGGAGTCTTTTGTTAGGTAAACAATGAACCATAATCCCAACTCATAGCGTTACTACCCTGTATGAATCTGCAGATAGATAACCAATCAGGTTCAATGTTAGCTAGCTAACATTAGGCTATAGCTAGCTAAGCAAATGGCTTTGAGATACGAATAATAATGTCATGCACGTAATGTTAGCAAGTGAGCCAGCCAGCCAGCCAGCAATGTTAGCTAACTAGCTAGGTGAACAATGAACCATAATCACAACTCATGACATTACTCCCCTGCATGAATCTGCAGGTAGCTAACCAACCAGGTTCAATGTTAGCTAGCTATTGTAACCGACACTGTACCGGTACCTTTCTGCTTTGTGTTCTGGTGAGGTGTAGGAGGAAGACAAGCCTCTGGACACAATTCTGCATTGTTGTCTCGCTTTTAATGACTGTATGGAATGGATAGAAATACAAGGCAAAGGTTAATACTGCCGTCTGGACTCCCATACACAAGTATATTTGCCTCTCCTCATCACGCTCTGGGCAAACTCACATCTACAAAAAAATGCATTGTACAAAATGTACATGTTCATATTTTCAAAAGACTCACATTTCATTTTATAAATATTGTACACCAATAATTTCCTAATGAGTGCTACCTGAGGTATACTAATGAGGCAACAATGCCATTTTTGACATGACCGGACAGGTAACATAATGAACGACGGCTAACTGGGCAAATTAAACATGAAATACAAAATTGTCACATTTCACAACATACCTGCATGGAATGGACACAAATACAAGGCAAAGGTTGATGCTGCCATCTGGACTCCCATACACAAGTACACTTGCCTGATAAAAGACAAAAGAGTGCAGAATGCCCGTGAGAAAATCGTTAGAAAACTCACTTTGTCTGCACCTGAGAGACCCTCTTCCGCAACAAAGGTAACTGTAGCTGGGCTAGCCTTGCAAAGTTGCAATCAAAGTTTCACTCGAACATTATCCCTATTCACACCAATAATATTCCCACAAACAGTAGTGCAACACTAAATCAATGACAACATCATTTATTTAAAAAACATTTTTTTGTAATTGTGAATATTTGCGAACATATGTGTTCAAAAGACCGGAGCAAACAAACATATACTTCTCCTCATCACACTTTGAGCAAACTGAGGAGTAAAAGCATGGTTCCTGTTGATGACATCACAGCATTAAAACAATTTAGAAAATAAATACAATGAAATAGTTCACTCTTGAAAGTAGTGTAATACATCTCAAAAGGTTAATAATAAATAATAAATAATACAATACTTTTAAATAGATTATAATTAAATTAAATAAATAATTAAATAATAAATAAAACAATAATAAATGAGGGATTTTCGGTGAAATACATTAAGTATGTTTCACACCTGTTACTAACATAAGGCTATAGCTAGCTAAGCAAATGGCTCTGAGATACGAATAATAAGGTCATACACGTCACATTAGCTAGCGAGCCAGCCAGCCAGCTAACGCTAGCGAGCTAGGTAAACAATGAACCACAATCACAACTCATGATGTTATTACCCTGCATGAATCTTTAGGTAGCTAACCAACCAGGTTCAATGTTAGCTAGCTGACATTAGGCTATAGCTAGCCAAGCAAATGGTTCTGTCAAAATTAGAAACGTGTAATATCTGAAAAGGTAGCTAGTTAGACTATCTTACCCGTATACATCATTCATGGCGTCTCCTGTCGGATGCCATGGTTGCCCTTAGTTTGTAGATGTAATCCGGAAACAGATGAAAACTCTGTCCCCCAGAAAGTGGAGAGCAATGCCGCCATATGCCGTTTCAATACACAAAAAAATATATAGAAAAAATGTAAAGTCGTGATAGACAGGATTACTTAGACATACTGACCAGGTCAAATGGACAGAAGCGTGCTATATGGCAGACCAATCCAAACTCATATCTTGGTATGTCCAGCCCACTCATTAGCCCAATCATGGCTAGTGGGAAGTTAGCGCTCTTTTTCTGTGGCTTAACCAACAATGCTCGTAATTTAACAATGTTATTTGTATTTACAGATGGCATATGAGCTTGTTATTATGGCACATGAAAGATCACATGTTCGAGAAGGCATTTTGATTTTTTTTTAATATTTACGTTAAAACTAGCTCTCCTGTGAAGTAGTATCCAGCGACATATGCCTAGTTTCCTGAAACGGGTCACATATTGCATGTAACATGGTCAGGCAAGTTAATGTTTTCAATGGTTTAATAAACTACGACTTGTTCAGAACAACGGAGAATCAACGTTGCTAAATATCATGTGGCTGTCAATGGTACCGATTTCTGTCTGTGTGTGTGTTTGTGCGAGCATGTGCAAGTTTTAAAAAACATGTTATTGACTCACCCTACTTATTACTTGAACGCCAATGCCATCCTCCTCTCTTTCATGTTGGAAAAACGTACTATGACTGTCATAAAGTAGTAGACTACACACTTTTAGTTTGTTTTGTCCTAGACTAGGCTACCTGGCTAGAATGCTTGCTAGCCTATCTTCCTCCCATAGGCAACAATGAACCAGCTATGTAAGCTAGTTAGTTTTACCTCTAGGTTTACATATTGAACTTCAATCGTCTCAGGCCAGTGGCACAATGCATGAATTCATGATTAAATCAGAATCACTGTTATAATAATTGGCCTGTATGGATAATTAAGTAAAAACCATAAGTCTAAATCCCCATCTCAATCCATTGCTTAGGAAAGGGCTGATTTAGCCAGCGAGCTACTGCAGGACAACATGTCACCAGCAGACCATTACGTTTTGCTTTTGCTTTTAATGTGATTTGATTGGTGTAATGCCAAATCCAAACTTGCCTGTCACGTTTTGCTGCGCCAAGACCACCCAGAGTTGACCTCATTCCAATGCTGATTGGCTAATTATTTTATTCATAAAACTATCAATGCCAAATGCTTACCGGCATCAAACAATCAAATGCTACCGCTGCAACATGTTATACTCTTTTTAGCCAGACAACATCAGATACATGGGCTACACATACCGAGACAGAGGGGTGCTGTTTCCCTCGCTCGGATGATTTCTCCTGTGAGATAGATTCAGCCACTTGCGAAAAGGAAAATTAAGAAAACACAGAGAGATGAAAGATTAATCTTTTTTTTTTTGGGGGGGGGGGACTCTTGTAGTAAATGGAGTTGTTTTCTGTAACCAACGTGTACTGTAGCTTGTGTCTCTTTCTGAAATTATCTCCTTCATTCTTCCCTTTCTCCCCCCTTTTTCCCCTCTCTCATTCCCATCTCCCGCCGTCTCCCTCTCTTGGCCTCATTCCCCCCTCTTTCTCTAACTAGGCTGTGATTGATGAGTGGTGGTCAGGCTGCCTAATGACTGTGTGTAGAACATATGGTTTGGTCTGGTGCTCTCTCATGTGTTCTCACTGACACCAGAACACCAGGCCTCTCTTAGTGTCAAACACCACTTAGTGTCACCAAAGCCAATGCCAGTTTCATGGCCATGCAAGCCACCACAGAGGGAATAGGCTGTAGTTCCCTACACTCAACCTCTCATATGTTTCCTTTGCATTTAATGTAGGTTATACCCTTAAAGGTTTTTCCCGCGGTTTCTCTAAGGCCGTGTTAGGGTCAAATGAATCTAAAAGTTACGTTAGTGAAGACCTCAACATTTTCATCACAAATAGAATATGTTTTGCCTGGAGTATTTGTATTAGTTTATTATTTGTTTATTTGGATCCACAAAAGCATCATTCCAGTGCTATTATGTGATTATGAAAAGAAGACAGCTACTATTATTACTTGACAGGCTGGAAAAGGAAATATCAGTGCAAAATAAAAAATATTCAGAGCTTTTTTTCACAGTCCCATGCTACGTGGATCAGCTGTGGCTGCTGCTGTCGTGATAGTGGAGTCCATGACTTTGTGAAGACAGAAGTCTGGTCTGGCTTTAAACCTCAACCAGGCTTTGCCTGACTTAACAGGCCCCAGGAATGCTTCAGCACAAGGCAACCTTGCCCTTCTCCCTCCTTCAACTTTTAATGAACATTAATAGTGTGTGGAATGCCATGTGCATGTTTTGGCTGGGCCTCATATTCTCTCTGGCCACATTAGGCCGGGCCCTGGGCCACTGATTGCAACATTTGCAACGCTTCAGCTGCAGGAGAAAGGACACATTAAATTTAGTACGCAGGAACCGGAAACCAATTAGAAATGGAGGGTGGAGTGTGTGTGTGTGTGTGTGTGTGTGTGTGTGTGTGTGTAGGATGATAGATGGTAGTTTTTATAAACAGTTTAACTAGGCCTCAGTGAGCTCCAGGCTTCATTCACAGCCGTGGTTGATGGGGGAGCCCATCAGACTCAGAGGCATGCTTGACTGGACTGGTCCTGGTCTATTACAGAAATGGCAGTAAGACTTTCTATGCACCACCTGTGTGTAATGCATAATGGATCAAACCTGGGTTCAAGTGTATATAAATATTTTTCAAATACTTCAGCTGTGTTTGATTGAACTTGCCTGGCATAATGAAACCAAGGGAATAGACACAAAAGTGCAAACTCCGCCCATCTGGCATTTGAGACAGACTTAATCAAACATGCAACGTTTGAAGAAAACAAATAGTATTTGAATGTAGGTATGTTATAGATGCATTAAATTATATTCTGTCACCCCGCCGATAGAGATATTATAAGACTATAGCTGTAACCATTCCCAACTCCTGGACCCTTACCACATCTCATCCACACTACCAGAGGGTTACCTTGAACAGCCAATCACAGGCAGGCTAGTCTTGGCTTGGCTGCTGCCTGCTCTGCTCTGCTCATGAGCAAATGGCAAGACGTTACTTTGAGTTTGTGGCTCACTTCCTGTGGTTCATTTACTGTCAAAATCTTTGATATTGATGGATACAGAGAGGGTTCTGGGCCTTCTCAGAGGAAAATATTGATCGATGCTGGCTTTGTTTTCATTTTTCATTTGTTCCATTTGTTGATCAGTCGATGGAGGTCAAGACTACATTGATGATAAAAAAAATAATTTTGGCCTTTAAGGTCTGAATCACAAAAATAAAAGCGCAGGATCAACTGGTACACTTTCTTAACAACGGGTACACCTTCTTATTGGTACACTTTCTTATTAAGTTGCACCCCCTTTTGCCCCCAGAACAGCCTCAATTTGTCAGGGCATGGAGTCTACAAGGTGTCAAAAGCATTCCACAGGGCCCATGTTGACTCCAAAGCTTCCTACAGTTGTGTCAAATTGGCTGGATGTCCTTTGGGTGTTAGACCATTCTTGACACACACAGGAAACTGCTGAGCGTAAAAAACCCTGCAGCATTGCAGTTCTTGATACACTCAAAGCGGTGCGCCTGGCACCTATTACCATAACCCGTTCAAAGGCACTTAAATCATTTGTCTTGCCCATTCACCCTCTGAATGGCACACATACACAACCCATGTCTCAATTGTTTCAAGGCTTCAAAATCCTTATTTAACATTTCTCTTCCCCTTCATCTACACTGATTGAAGTGGATTTAACAAGTGACCTCAATAAGGGATCATAGCTTTCACCTGGATTCACCTGTTCAGTCTATGTCATAGAAAGAGCAGTTCCTAATGTTTAGTACACTTAGTGTATATTGCTGGATAAGGGTAGTTTTAGTTGGAGCTGTTAGATGGAGATGATGCGTAGGGCTTAGAATTCAACGATGAGCATAATTGTAGCTACACATTTGGATAATCATGTTTCGTTTTAAAAAAAGTGACGTTTCTGCTCCTCGTTCATTTGTTAAATTGTACTTAGTGTTGTTTTTATCGCAGGGCTTTTTTCTTTATCAGAACCAGAGCTTAAAGAAAAGACGAGATCATTAGCCCGGGACTCTTCTGCGATGTACAGATGAAGAACGCCATCAAAGTTGTCACCGAAAATGTCCTTGTTCTCTAATTTATAAACAAAAAAAACAAAAAATGTCCCTTTCATGTCTCTTCTTGGAGATAATTATGACAAGATGAAAGCGGTTAAATTCCTCCCTCTGTTCTTCGCTCTTCAGATATTTCCCCCATTGTCAAAAATGTAGATGAGATTTCTCGTGGCTGTCATTGCCTGCATGTCCATGTATCTCTGTCTCTCAATTTTATGTCTCTCCATTCTTTGTCTCCTCCCTCTTTCTGTCCCTCTTCTCTCTGTCTTCACTCTCTCTTGTTTCTATCTCATCGCTCTGTCTGACTGTCTGTCTGTCTGTCTGTCTCTCTCTCTCTCTCTCTCTCTCTCTCTCTCTCTCTCTCTCTCTCTTTGTTCTCTCTCTGTCTCTGTTCTCTCTATAGCTCTGTCTATCTATCTCTCACTCTCTTGCTCTCTCTCCTTCCATCTATCAATCCATCAGACCATCTATCCATCAATACTATATCACATTATTTTATGTACTGTCTTCTGTAAAACCACCATTTTCAGGTTTAATAATCCGTAATTCATCTGCAACAGAAATAGATATAATACATTTTCAGAAGGGTTCACACACTTATACTCGATGGGGTGTCTGTATGGCACAGCTCACACATGTAAGGCGCACACATACAAACACACACACACAGACATGCATGGAGCCACGTACACTGCGAGGCAACGCGGCCTGTGTGCTGAGTGTGTGTCGTGTCATGCTGTGTGTGGAGCCTGCTCATGGAGCCCTCCTGGGAGGTAATTATAAGAATAAATACAGTGGAGGCCGCGGCTGCTAATTTATGTCTGATTGTTGACAGTCAGAGTATTGTTTAACATGCAGATAGAGGGCCCTTGGTGTTGTGTTGCAGGATCCTCTGTGTGTGTGTGTGCTTGTGTATGTATGTGCATGCTAGTGTGTGTGTGTGTGTGTGTGTGTGTGTGTGTGTGTGTGTGTGTGTGTGTGTGTGTGTGTGTGTGTGTGTGTGTGTGTGTGTGTGTGTGTGTGTGTGTGTGTGTGTGTGTGTGTGTGTGTGTGTGTGTGTGTGTGTGTGTGTGTGTGTCAGCCTGATCAGAGGACTTTACCAATACCCTCATATTAATGGATATAGTCTTTGGACTCTCCTCACACACACACACACACACACACATTCATTTCACTGTCCCTCTGAAACCCTGAATTAGTATACACATGTGCACATCTCACTCTCTGAAACCCTGAATTAGTATACACACGTGCACATCTCACTCTCTGAAACTCTGAAGTTTGTGGACAGACTGTAAGACTTTTCTGTCATTTTAACGGCAAAACACTGTAGATGGGTAAAATGCAGGAAAATACTGTTATTAACTATAATTGGAAGCCTCCTGTAAAAGGTACTCTAACATACCGTATATATTTACAGCAATATCTTAATCCTACTGTAGATTCAAATGATCCGTTTCAGGTGCCGAACTCATGCTGTTGGGTGAGACACATGAAGCTCAGACTGTTTAAATAAATATCTTCTTGAAACTGTGGTGAAGTGGAAGAATATTTTCAGCAGCTGCTAGGTACCCTGCTGGGTAGGTACGCTGTACCCTCTGTATTGCTAGCCAAAACTGATTTTCTGCATTTGTTTTTATCATCCCTGCTGTAAATCTGTATGCTGTAATACGTTTTACAGTAAGGAAAATAGCACTCTAAAATATATTACAGCATCTCTGCTGTAAAGCAAAATTACAGTATTATGCTGGTGCCAGTATAATGCTGTAAATTTACAGGGAAAGGTGTTACAGTTCACACCACTATGTTGGGACTCACGCACACACACACAGTGATCTGGTTCTCAGTGATCTATTGGCCTTGCTCGCTGTCTCCCTCTCGTTAGATAGTACACTCAGTTATGGGCACTGTCTCTCTCTCAATCTCTCTCTTTCTCTCTCCCTCTCTGACCCTGGCAGTTAACGAAGAAGGCAGCTCTTTCACTCTTGTTTTTCTCTTCCTTGCGTGGTTCTCTCAAGGCCCTCTATATTTGTCTGGTCATCTCTCTTTCACCTGTCTGACCTGTCCTATGTCTTCACAATGTCTATGTTGACAAGCATTACCTGCATCCACAGAATGACAGGAAGAGTGTTCACTGTCAACACAATATCGAACGCTCCTTAAAAATAAAAAATAAATAACTTTCATGAGGTGAAGCCAGGGACATCCCTTTGTTTATTTCTCTGGTGGTTATCAGGGGACTGTGAATCTGACAAAGTGAATGTGAGGATTTTGTCAATCTCTCCCCAGGTTTACAGCTGCTAGTGTGGATGCAGAAAAATCTCTCTCTTTCTCCTAGTTATTGACTGTATCCCTAAAAGACATGCTCCGGAACATTGGCGTCTACTAAGTATTTTTTAAACCTCCCACATTGAGCTGGATGTGTCAATGTGTAGTTCATATATGCATAATCTATGAGCAGAATTACTGTTTTACCTCAATTAGACAAAGTCCCTAGTTTGAAAGCGATTGTTTTCCTGGAAGCTATGCTCTGCCTTTTTCCCTACATTTTACCCCACGTGGGCCAGCCCCCTAACAATTCTAGTTCCAGTCAATAAGCTTAAGCCCCTCACCCTTTGAGTGACAGCTAGTAAGATGCACACACAGCAGAGTGAGAGAGAGAGAGAGAGAAATGACGTGAGGTACGTCTGCACATATAAGACACAATTTTTTGCCTCGTGAGAGCTACTTTCAGAATTACTGCCTAAAAAGTATACAAAAGGACCAAACAATCTCTTTATTGAACCACAGTTGTTGTTATCAGATAACTGTGGTTAAGGTGGTTGAAACACTTAGGCAGGATTCAATCCACTGCACGGACGACCCTCGTTATAGTGCGATTGAAATGTAAAGGTCATTTCCGATTGAGCCGACATGCTGTATGCTGCGTTTACCGTGAATGCCGTCTCCACAATCGTGGAAGCATTACTTTTACGTTTAAATTGATCTTCAGTACTACGGATTGAAACTACACCTTAGAGATCAGGCCATACAGAGTTTCATCAGTAGAAACACCATGAAGCACTGGCAGCAGGAGCTTCAACACATTGGGTTTACTTGATAGCCACCTACACAAATAGCTATCTAGAACAAAGTGTTAATAAGATAAATTCATTTAAAAAGATTAAAAGCAATACAAATAAGTTCTCCAGTAGGCATCTACTGAGGGAGCTAAGAGCTTTCATACTTCAGGTCTGTGCTAGGATTGACTCAAGAGACAACGAGCTCACTGTCACTTAGTTCCAAATGAATGTACTGTACATGGGGCTCAAAACTTTGAACGCTGACCTAGGCTCATTAAATACATTCATAATGGATATGAATGAGTTTTGAAGCTGGTTTCGGACATGTAAAGTTCCCTAAGTATAATGGAGACGTGTAAGGTGGAACTATGACTGGCTGGCCTGGTACAGGCAAACAGTCGGAGTCTTTGTATTATGTCTGATTGAGAGAGCCAATGTCGTGTCTCCATTCTCCGGCTTCGTTATGGCAGAGAGAGACCACATACTGTACTGGGCTGCCGAGTCCATTGATGAATTTGTTTAATTGAACGTAAATAATGAATTCCCAAGGAAGACATTTGGCCCAGTTGGTAATTGCTGAAGATCAGAGTGCACAATTCCAAACTTCAAACCGGCGTAAGAGCGAGGCGGCCGTTAAAGCCGTAACTACGACTTCTAAGAAAAAGAGGGGAGGAAATATAGGGGTCAAAAGGGAGGAGAGAGACACAGAGACACAGAGAAAAGGGGTAACAGAGACAGAGAGATGGGGAAAAAACCATGAACTAATGAGCAACAAAGAGCTAACGAGTTTGGCGAAGGAAAATGAAGTGTTTCCAAAGTCATCTTTTAAACTTTGGCAAGATGAAACGATGGAGCGCCAGTTGTTTTTGACAGCTCGGGACGAGGCGAGGCACAGCTCAGAGAGAAGGGGTAATTCCCTATTCCTTTATATTACCCGCACACGTTCTCTGCTGGGAGCCCCCTCATCCCTTGCTCCGCCGCTCCCCAACATTGATTCTTGAATTAGACTGTTTTATTGAATAATTAATAGGCCCTTTCCCCGTGATTGATGATTTGCATGGCTTGAATATTAGCTTTTCAATCAAACGCTGCTTGTTCTAATGTAATCATATTGAAAACATGTCAAACTGTGTTTACCCACTTTGTGTGTGATGTCGTCTTAAGTAGCGGCTGCCGCGGCTTCACAATGCTCAGCGGTGGGGAATAGCCTTGTTGAGCATTCACTCACTGGTGATTACAAGACTCTTGAGTTCTGACATGCATACTGTACACACATGCACTCACATGCACACGTGCGCATACATGCACAAACACATACATGCACACACACATGCATGCACACATGCTCACACATGCAGGCAAGCACACAGACACACACCCTCTCACACAAACACACACATACAAAGCCCTGATAGACTCTTCTCCATTGAAAGCCATCAGTTCCCCTAAAGAGCTTTTCTAATAGATCCAGTGGAAACAAGGCTCAGTTTGAGTGACAGCTAGGCTAGACTGGGAATACAGAGATTGTCAGACATATTGCCTCCACCATTTCACAGTCCTATCAGATAGAGAGAACAAGAACACATCAATGCTATTGTAGGGATTGAAGCCGAGGGCTAAATTACGCTGTCATTCCCACCCGCTTGTTTTTTGTTTGTTTTGTTTATTTATTAATCTGATCGATTTACTTATTCATTCATTCCAAGAGTCCGTTTCCCCATTTCTGCCACTGTGCCAGTGCGTCGCTCGGCACATGAAAGTGCTTTGCCTGGCGTGGAGTCTGTTGTGTTTAGACGACTCCTTACATGTGCACGGTTAAATAATTAATATGGTAACACACTAATGACAGCCAGCGATCATGTCGGTGATGTGTGTATGTGTGTGTGTGTGTGTGTGTGTTTGTAGAAGTCCTCACAAGGATAGTAAAACAAGGAATATTCTGACAAGTGGATACATTTCACCAGTCCCCACAATTAAACCGACTATTTTAGGCTTAGGGGTTATGTTTAGGGTTACAATTAGGGTTATAATGAAGGTTAGGTTTAGGGGTTAGCTTTATGGTTAGGGTATGGAGTTAGGGCTAGGGGTTTGGAGTTAAGGATTGGGTTAGGTTAACGATTAGGGGTAGGGTTTAGGGAAAATTGGATTTTGAATGAGAATCAATTGTTTGTTCCCCACAAGGAGAGTAAAACAAATGTGTGTGGGTGTGGGTGTGTGCCTTAATACTGCTTGAGGATTTGGCTTCATATTACACAGATTACACTTCACCCAGCTCAGATAGAACGTATGGGCATCTTTCAAGACATTTCCATGAAATTGAATTTGAGTTACCTGCATGACTTTGTTTGACTGTGGGTGAAAGCAGTAGGCTGCATTTTACTCCCCACCAATAGAACACATCTCTCAAGACATTTCTGTCAAATAAAGATTGAATTCTGTTTTTGCACGTTATGTGACAGCTGAAGGTTTGTTTACAAGTCCTAGAGAGCTTGGGACTATAAGGTATCTGCAACAAGATGATTCTGAGATAATTGGCAATAAAGTTCCCAAACCCTCATTGGTTGGAATGTTGTCAGCAATTTTTTTTAAACTTAACAACATGAATTGCAGTGTTTAGATTACTGTATAGAATGATGACATTTTAATATTTACAGTATATCACTGTCTGTATGTGGTAGTGAGGGGCTGGGGGAGGTGGGTGGTTTTTGTGTTTGGAGGATGTGCGTATGTGATTGTGCAGGAGCAGGGGGCGGGGGGTACTTTCTCCCCATTCTCTAAACCCCCCCACAAAACAACAACAAACAGAAAACAATAACAATCTCCCAAACCTCAGCTCTATTCACTATAAAGGCACCTTGAAGGGAAGGCCTGTTCCCGAGGGCTTACTATGTATCTGATATATTATGCAAAAATTCATTAGGCTAAATTAAAAAGCTGTTTGAGGGTAACAAGATCTTTTAATGAGGTCAGCGAAGCAGGGAGCGACATTAAAACAGAACCCTAGAACAGAAAAACGAGACATGGGGAGCGAGAGGCCATCGATTATCAATCAGATAGGTCATTATCTCTCTCTTTCTCTATGTGTAGTGTCTCCATCTTCTGTCCCTTCTGAGAGAGAGAGAGAGAGAGAGAGAGAGAGAGAGAGAGAGAGAGAGAGAGAGAGAGAGAGAGAGAGAGAGAGAGAGAGAGAGAGAGAGAGAGAGAGAGAGAGAGAGAGAGAGAGAGATATACAATGAGCAGAAATAGAGCAGAACAGGGGGCTTAGAAGTGCCCATATGCTATATTTTTAAGGAAATGTCCTCTGCAACCCTATGCAATCCACTGAGACCCACTCCTGGCAGGGTTGGCAGTCAGGGGGGCACCTCTCCTCATCTCTTATTCAGCCCTTTGATTTTGCCCGTGTTCTACAGTACTCGTCTGTCAGATGCACATGGGGCACAGTGGAGGGGCATGGCAATGTGGTGGTCCCATACTGCCTGACCCTCCTGTTCTTAGTGGTCTTAAATAATATAATTCAATTTACTTTATTGACATTGCAAGTTCATTATTACTTCATTATTACATTGTCAAAGTATACATATCTAAAGATAAAATTAAAATAAATATTTAGATATAAAATATATATATTTATATATAAATAAATGGTGGGACCAATAGCAATAATAATAGTAATAGTGGACATGGGATTACCATTAACAACAACTACAACAACAATATTAATGAGAACGACAATACATTAAAGCAATGGTAGTAGACCAGTGTCAACATGACTGAGAAGACACATGATGTGATATGAAATACAAAACAAACAAGATGGGAAATATTATCGACATTACTTTGCACTTTTCACTGGCTGTCCCTCAGGTTGTGGCAGGAGGACAGATATTTGGCTGCCAAAACTGCACATTTAGGCTTTTCACCCAATAAATATTAGATTTTATATTCATATTTTATAGTTTCAAATTCTTTGTATTGAATTATAATTTTGGGAAAGAAATGTTCTCTTAGGTCTGAGTATTTGTCACAGTGTAATAGGAAATGCAGCTCTATCTCTACCTCTCCCCTGGAGCAGAGTGAGCACAGCCTGTCCTCTCTGGGCAGCCAGGTTTGTCTGTGACGACCGGTCTCTATAGCCAGACTGTGCTCACTAATATATCTATCTATCAATAAAGAATTGTGTTCATATACTGTAGATCGTATGTCTATATTGCTATAGGTCACAAATCTAAACGTTCCACCCTGACTCTGGCAGATAATGACCACTGATATTACTGAAAATGAGAAGTAGAAGAAATAGACATTTATAGACAGATGTACTTCTTCTCTTCTCAGTGTGCATGTGTGTGTCTGTCTGACAGTTTGCGTATGGAGTTGTTGTGAAAACAGACACCAGTTTATTTGTCATTGAGAGCAGTAGTCCTGTCTGTTTAGTTACCGTGAGGAATTTCAAGCGGCCAGTAGATCTAAAAATACAACCAGTCCGATGTTAAAGAGACAAGATGCAGTAAAGGATGACACTTGTGTTAATCCTCTTCAATTCTAATAAAGCTATCCAGACGTAAGATATGCACGCCACTGCCTCTCAAGTCGAAGTATTGCTTGTTTGTGTCTGTGTTTCAAGGCATTCTGTATGAATTAAATGAACTATAAACAACACGTACGGCACAGATTACATTTCAATATCATAACCATAAACAAACACATGATCTCTTTTTTAATTGTGTGACAGTTTTGGCTTTGCCACCTGAATACGTTCAACCTCCATAGCTTCTAACAGAGAGCTCAATGACAGAGGCTAACACATCTAGCCTTACCTGATTTCTTCACACGGCGTGTGTGTGGCAGGGGAGGTTGATTAAAACCTAAAATAACCTGCTGGTGATTTATCCAATCAATCACTATCACCTTGTACACCCCATCTGCCCCCCAATCCTTCCTCCCCCTGCCCCCTCCCTAGAGTGACTGTCCACGCTGATTTCTCACGTCACATGATCTCCCAGTCACCTGGCCATGCTCAATGGAGAATGTGTGTTTTTGTGTGTGTGTGTGTGTGTCTGTGCGCATGCGTGTGTGTGAGTGTGTGTGTGTTCGCGTGTGTACAGCCTGATCACTAGAAATAGACTCGGGACTTTGAAAAGATCCTGAGAACGTCGATATATGCCTTCCTCAGCAAAAAAATAATAAGAAAGACAAACTCATGATGCTTTAAGAACAAGCTCACTGCTCACACCACTGTGCTACAGCAGTTCACAATGCTCTAGAAAGTCGCGAGAATACTTGAGGATACTTGATGCTATGAGGTCGGTTGGTTCGCAGAGCCTTTCCCAAACCACAGGCCTAACCTTAACCACTCGGAATGAATGCCTGTTAACCTTCTGTTTTAACTCTGTAATCTCGCAGAATGAATGTGTCAAAAATAGACCTTCATCCATTATACATCGAATTTTGAAGCGAACGTATGATGATGTTGTTGGTCTGTATGTGTGTGTGTGGCCGTGTATGCATATGTGTATGTGAAGCCTGACCTTTGACCCGTGTGGCTGAGTGAAAGGTCGTCTGTCTGTGGTGATATCAAACGGGACAGTTGGCACAGCTCAATCAGATGCAATTACAACGGCTGGTTTTACCCCCTGTCACTGTCAGTGCGGCACCAACAGACCAGAGGAGAGTGTTTTGAATAATAGACGAGTCAGTTCTCTCACAGGAGAGCCGGCTTCAAACGAACGTCTAAGTTTAAAGTGCCGACCCTGATCCTGCTGCATCAGTGGGGGAGAGGGAGAACCAAAATGACTGAGTTTTTTGTTAGTTATTATACCATTAGAGACACTGTGCCACCAGTGATTGTCTAACTGTAGAAGTGGTATTGTTAAGGAGGGGATGATTGGTGAAATACACCAAAAGACACAGGGCTTTTATTTCACAGGGCATGAAAAGCAACAGTTGTCATCTGATCTGAGGACAATTACTGGAACACCTGCTCAATGCTTTGGGTAATGTGTCTCCCTCACTCTCACTTTTACATGTTTTTTTCTCTATGACACGTGGGCTATCTCAGCCTCGATGGAGCTGGAATGACCCTGAACCAAAACATGGTCCTTAACACAGTAACTATGGTGACAGGGGTAAACAACCTCACCTCCCCACACCCCCCTCCCCGTAATATTTATATTCTCAGAATAGCTGTCACAGGGCGTTACATGGCAGGTGTGTGACGGTGTCGTAAGGCGAGGGGAATGTTTGAGGGGGCTGATAGACCAGCACAGCCTGAGAGAGGGACTGGGCCAGCGGAGTAGACATACACATGCTTTTGTGTTTGGGGGCCCGCCTGTGAATATATATACTGAACAAAAATATAAATGCAACATGTACAGTTGAAGTCGGAAGTTGACATACACCTTAGCCAAATACGTTTCAACTCAGTTTCACAATTCCTTACATTTAATCCTAGTAACAATTCCCTGTCTTAGGTCAGTTAGGATCACCACTTTATTTTAAGGATGTGAAATATCAGAATAATAGTGGAGAGAATTATTTATTACAGCTTTTATTTCTTTCATCACATTCCCAGTGGGTCAGAAGTTTACATACACTCAATTAGTATTTGGTAGTATTGCCTTTAAATTGTTTAACTTGGGTCAAATGTTGCGGGTAGCCTTCCACAAGCTTCCCACAATAAGTTGGGTGAATTTGGCCCATTCCTCCTGACAGTGCTGGTGTAACCGAGTCAGGTTTGTAGGCCTCGTTGCTTATACACGCTTTTTCAGTTCTGCCCACACATTTTCTATAGGATTGAGGTCAGGGATTTGTGATGGCCACTCCAACTTTGGAAGTATGTTTGGGGTCATTGTCCATTTGGAAGACCCATTTGCGACCAAGCTTTATCTTCCTTACTGATTATTATTTTTTTATATATATTTTTTTCTATTTCACCTTTATTTAACCAGGTAAGCTAGTTGAGAACAAGTTCTCATTTACAACTGCGACTTGGCCAAGATAAAGCAAAGCAGTGCGACACAAACAACAACACAGAGTTACACATGGAATAAACAAGCGCACAGTCAATAACACAATATAAAAAAAGAAAGTCCATAAACAGTGTGTGCAAATGGTGTGAGGAGGTAGGCAATAAATAGGCCATAGTAGTGAAGTAATTACAGTTTAGCAGATTAACACTGGAGTGATAAATGAGCAGAGGATGATGTGCAAGTAGAGATACTGGTGTAAAAAATAACAGAAAAGTAAATAAAAACAATATTTATTTTTTTATTTTTTTATTTCACCTTTATTTAATTAACCAGGTAGGCTAGTTGAGAACAAGTTCTCATTTGCAACTGCGACCTGGCCAAGATAAAGCAAAGCAATTCGACACATACAACAACACAGAGTTACACATGGAATAAACAAATCATAGTCAATAATACAGTAGAACAAAAGAAAACAAGAAGTCTATATACAGTGAGTGCAAATGAGGTAAGAAAGGGGAGTTAAGGCAATAAATAGGCCATGGTGGCAAAGTAATTTCAATATAGCAATTAAACACTGGAATGGTAGATGTGCAGAAGATGAATGTGCAAGTAGAGATACTGGGGTGCAAAGGAGCAAGATAAATAAATAAATAAATACAGTATGGGGATGAGGTAGGTAGATAGATGGGCTGTTTACAGATGGGCTATGTACAGGTGTAGTGATCTGTGAGCTGCTCTGACAGCTGGCGCTTAAAGCTAGTGAGGGAGATATGAGTCTCCAGCTTCAGAGATTTGTGCAGTTCGTTCCAGTCGTTGGCAGCAGAGAACTGGAAGGAAATGCGACCAAAGGAGGAATTGGCTTTGGGTTGACCAGTGAGATACTTTATACCTGCTGGAGCGCGTGCTACAAGTGGGTGCTATTATGGTGACCAGTGAGCTGAGATAAGGTGGGGCTTTACATAGCAGAGACTTGTAGATAACCTATAGCCAGTGGGTTTGGCGACGAGTATGAAGCGAGGGCCAACCAACGAGAGCGTACAGGTCGCAATGATGGGTTGTGTATGGGGCTTTGGTGACAAAACGGATGGCACTGTGATAGACTGCATCCAGTTTGTTGAGTAGAGTGTTGGAGGCTATTTTATAGATGACATCACCGAAGTCGAGGATCGGTAGGATGGTCAGTTTTACGAGGGTATGTTTGGCAGCATGAGGGAAGGATGCTTTGTTGTGATATAGCAAGCCGATTCTAGATTTAATTTTGGATTGGTGATGCTTAATGTGAGTCTGGAAGGACAGTTTACAGTCTAACCAGACACCTAGGTATTTGTAGTTGTCCACGTATTCAAAGTCAGAGCCGTCCAGAGTTGTGATGCTGGACGGGCGAGCAGGTGCGGGCAGTGATCGGTTGAATAGCATGCATTTAGTATATGGGGACGAGGTAGGTAGATTGAGTGGGCTATTTACAGATGGACTATGTACAGCTGCAGTGATCGGTTATCTGCTCATATAGCTGATGTTTAAAGTTAGTGAGGGAAATATAACTCTCCAGCTTCAGCAATTTTTGCAATTCGTTCCAGTCCCTGGCAGCAGAGAACTGTAAGGAAAGGCGGCCAAAGGAGGTGTTGGCTTTGGGGATGACCAGTGAGATGTACCTGCTGGAGCGCGTGCTATGGGTGGGTGTTGTTATCGTGATCAGTGAGCTGAGATAAGGCAGAGCTTTACCTAGCATAGACTTATAGATGACTTGGAGCCAGTGGGTCTGGCGACGAATATGTAGCGAGTGCCAGATGACTAGAGCATACAGGTTGCAGTGGTGGGTGGTATAAGGGGCTTTGGTAACAGAATGGAGAGTTAACTGGAAGGAGAGTTTACAGTCTAGCCAGACACCTAGGTATTTGTAGTTGTCCACATATTCCAAACATAACGATGGTCGTTATGGCCATTATGGCCATTTTTGTTTCATCAGACCAGAGGACATTTCTCCAAAAAGCACGATTTTTGTCTCCATGTGCAGTTGCAAACTGTAGTCTGGATTCTTTATGGAGGTTTTGGAGGAGTGGCTTCTTCCATGCTGAGCGGCCTTTCAGGTTTTGTCGATATAGGACTTGTTTTACTGTGGATATAGATACTTTGAATCTGTTTCCTCCAGCATCTTCACAAGGTCCTTTGCTGTTGTTCTGGGATTGATTTGCACTTTTCGCACCAAAGTACTTTAATCTCTAGGAGACAGAACGCATCTCCGTCCTGAGCGGTATGACAGCTGTGTGGTCCCATGGTGTTTATATTTGCATACAGATGAACGTGGTACCTCCAGGCATTTGGAAATTGCTCACAAGGATGAACCAGACTTGTGGAGGTCTAAAATTATTTTGTGAGGTCTTGGCTGATTTCTTTTGATTTTCCCATGGTGTCAAGCAAAGAGGCACTGAGTTTGAAGGTAGGCCTTGAAATACATCCAATACATGCAATGTTGTCGTTCACGCTCATTTTTCAAAATCAAAGCCTGAAACTATGTCTTGTGACTGTAGACACATTAGGGAAGCCATATAAAAAAGGAATCTGGTTGATATCCCTTTCAATGCTCAATAGGGAGGCGTAGGAACGCAGAGGTTTCAAAATAAGAGTCACTTCCTGATTGGATTTTTCTCAGACTTCGCCTGCAATATCAGTTCTGTTATACTCACAGACAATATTTTTACAGTTTTGGAAACTTCAGAGTGTTTTCTATCCTAAGCTGTCAATTATATGCATA
The DNA here is from genome assembly GCF_013265735.2 of Oncorhynchus mykiss. Lineage (NCBI taxonomy): Eukaryota > Metazoa > Chordata > Actinopteri > Salmoniformes > Salmonidae > Oncorhynchus > Oncorhynchus mykiss. Next base: position 4,368,960 of record NC_048586.1, on the reverse strand, counting down.
TTCTAGCATCTTGTCCTGAGAAATAGCCCGTTTACTTTCCAAAAATGAAAATACTGCCCCCTAGTCTCAAGAGGTTAAAGGCACAGTGAACATAGTGTATGTAAACTTCTGACTCAATAGAATTGTGATACAGTGAATTATAAATGAAATAATCTGTCTGTAAACAATTGTTGGAAAAATTACTTGTGTCATGCACAAAGTAGATGTCCTAACCGACCTGCCAAAGCTATAGCTTGTTAACAAGAATGGTGGTTGAAAAACGAGTTTTAATGACTCCAACTAGGTGTATGTAAACTTCTGACTTCAACTGTACATACAGCTTGTGGATTGGTTGAAAAACGAGTTTTAATGACTCCAACCTAAGTGTATGTTAACTTTTGGCTTCAACTGTACATTTTCAGGTCTACAGTGCATTCGAAAGTATTCAGCCCTTGACTTTTTGTGCATTTGTGCATTTGTGCATCTAGCCCCCTTGACTTTTTGTGCATTTGTGCATTTGTGCATCTAGCCCATAATGACAAACCAAAACAGGTTTTTAGACATTTTTGCAAATGGATAAAAAATAAAATATAGAAATGCCTTATTGACATAAGTATTCAGACCCTTTGCTATGAGATTCGAAATTGAGCTCACATGCATCATTTTTCCATGGATCATCCTTGAGATGTTTCTACAACTTGATTGGTAAATCAATTGAATGGACATGATTTGGAAAGGCACACACCTGTCTGTACGGTTGACAGAGCAAAACCCAAATCGTGAGGTCGAAGGAATTGTCTGTAGAGCCCCGAGACAGGGTTATGTTGAGGCAAAGATCTGGGGAAAGCAACAAAAAATGTCTGCAGCATTGAAGGTCCCAAACAACACAGTGGCCTCCATCATTCTTAAATGGACGTTTGGAACCACCCAAACTCTTCCTAGAGCTGGCTGCCCAGGCCATACTGAGCAATCGAGGGAGATGGGCTTTGGTCAGGGATGTGACCAAGAACCCGATGGTCACTCTGACAGAGCTCCAGAGTTTCTCTTTTGAGATAGGAGAACCCAGAAGGACAACCATCTCTGCAGCACTCTACCAATCAGGCCTTTATGGTAGAGTGGCCAGACAGATGCCACTCCTCAGTAAAATGCACATGACAGCCCGCTTGGAGTTTATCAAAAGGCACCTAAAGGACTCTCAGACCATGAGAACCAAGATCCTCTGATCTGATGAAACCAAGATTGATCTCGCCTGAATGTCAAGCATCACATCTGGAGGAAACCTGGCACCATACCTAAGGTGAAGCATGGTGGTTGCAGCATCAGGTTTTTCAGCTGCAGGGACTGGTAGACCAGTCAGGATCGAGGGAAAGATGAACGCTTCAAAGTACAGAGAGATCCTTGATGAAAACCTGCTCCAGCGCGCTCAGGACCTCAGACTGGGGTGAAGGTTCACCTTCCAACAGGACAATTACCCTAAGCACACAGCCAACACAATGCAGGAGTGGCTTCGGGACGAGACTCTGAATGTCCTTGAGTGGCCTAGCCAGAGCCCGGACTTGAACATCTCTGGAGAGACCTGAAAGTAGCTGTGCAGTGAAATTCCCCATCCAACCTGAGAGAGCTTGAGAGGATCTACAAAGAAGATTGGGAGAAACTCCCCAAATACAGGTTTGCCAAGCTTGTAGCATCATACCCAAGAAGACTCGAAGCTGTAATCGCTGCCAAAAGTACTTCAACAAAGTACTGAGTAAAGGGTCAGACTACTTATGTAAATGTGATATTTCAGTTATTTATTTTTAATACATTTTCTAGATATTTCTAAAAAAAACAAACAAACTGATTTTTCATTATGGGGTATTGTGTGTACATTGAAGGAGAAAAACAATTTTCACCCATTTTAGAATAAGGCTGTAACGTAACAAAATGTTGAAAGAGTCAATGAGATTAAATTAAAGATCCCAGAAATGTTGTGCACACATTTGTTTACATCGCTGTTAGTGAGCATTTCTCCTTTGCCAAGAAAATCTATCCACCTGACAGGTGTGGCATTTAAAGAAGCTGATTAAACAGCATGATCATTACACAGGTGTACCTTGTGCTAAGGACAATAAACGGCCACTGTAAAATTTGCACACAACACGATGACACAGATGTCTCAAGTTTTGAGGGAGCATGCAATTGGCATGTTGACTGCAGGAATGTCCACTAGAGTTGATTCCATAGAATTTAATGTTAATTTATTTACCATAAACCGCCTCCAACGTCGTTTTAGAGAATTTGGCAGTACGTCCAACCGGCCTCACAACCCGAACACCACATGTAACCACACCAGCCCAGGACCCCCACATCCGGCTTCTTCACCTGAGACCAGCCACCCGGACAGCTGATGAACCTGAGGAGTATTTATGTCTGTAACAAAGCCCTTTTGTGGTTAAGAACTCATTCTGATTGGCTGGGCCTGGCTCCCCAGTGGGTGGGCCTGGTTCCCCAGTTGGTGGGCTTGGCTCCCAAGTGGATGGGCCTATGCCCCCCCCCCCCCCCCCCCCCCCAAGCCTATCCATGGCTACGCCCTTGCACAGTCATATGAAATCCATAGATTAGGGCCTAATGAATGTATTTCAATTGACTGATTTCATTATATGAACTCTAACTCAATAAAATCATAGAAATTGATGCATGCTGCTATTATATTTATGTTGAGTAATAGAGTGCATTTGGGTGGACACATACAAGTGCCTTAGGGAAACAACCTAGTTAAATAAAGGTAAAAAAAGATATATATTATAAAGTTGAAGTCAGAAGTTTACATACACTTAGGTTGGAGTCATTAAAACTTATTTTTCAACCACTCCACAAATGTCTTGTTTTAACAAACTACAGTTTTGGGAAGTCGGTTAGGTCATCTACTTTGTGCATGACACCAGTAATTTTTCCAACAATTGTTTACAGACAGATTATTTCACTTATAATTCACTGTATCACAATTCCATTGGGCCAGAAGTTTACATACACTAAGTTGACAGTGCCTTTAGACAGCTTGGAAAATTCCAGAAAATGATGTCATGGTTTTAGAAGCTTCTGATAGGCTAATTGACATCATTTGAATCAATTGGAGGTGTACCTGTGGATGTATTTCAACGCCTACCTTCAAACTCAGTGCCTCTTTGCTTGACATCATGGGAAAATCAAAATAAATCAGCCAAGACCTCACAAAATAATTCTAGACCTCCACAAGTCTGGTTCATCATTGGGAGCAATTTCCAAATGCCTGGAGGTACCACGTTCATCTGTATGCAAATATAAACACCATGGGACCACACAGCTGTCATACCGCTCAGGACGGAGATGCGTTCTGTCTCCTAGAGATTAAAGTACTTTGGTGCGAAAAGTGCAAATCAATCCCAGAACAACAGCAAAGGACCTTGTGAAGATGCTGGAGGAAACAGATTCAAAGTATCTATATCCACAGTAAAACGAGCCTTATATCGACATAACCGGAAAGGCCGCTCAGCATGGAAGAAGCCAGTCCTCCAAAACCTCCTTAAAGAAGCCAGAATACGGTTTACAACTGCACATGGGGACAAAGATTGTACTTTTTGGAGAAATGTCCTCTGATCTGATGAAGCAAAAATATAACTGTTTGGCTATAATGACCATCGTTATGTTTGGAGGAAAAAAGGGGAGGCTTGCAAGCCGAAGAACACCATCCCAACAGTGAAGCACGAGGGTGGTAGCATCATGTTCTGGGATGTTTTGCTGCAGGAGGGACTGGTGCACTTCACAAAATAGATGGTACCATGAGGAGGAAAATTATGTGGATATATTAAAGCAACATCTCAAGACATCAGTCAGGAAGCTAAAGCTTGGTTGCAAATGGGTCTTCCAAATGGACAATGACCCCAAGCATACTTCCACAGCTGTGGAAAAATGGCTTAAGGACAACAAAGTCAAGGTATTGGAGTGGCCATCACAAAGCCCTGAACTCAATCCTTTAGAAACCTCAATCCTACAAACCTGACTCGGTTACACCAGCTCTGTCAGGACGAATTGCCCAAAATTCACCCAACTTGTGGGAAGCTTGTGGAAGGCTACACAACACGTTTGACCCAAGTTAAACCATTTAAAGGCGATGCTACCAAAAACGAATTGAATGTATGTAAACTTCTGGCCCGCTGGGAATGTGATGAAAGAAATTAAAGCTGAAATAAATCATTCTCTCTATTATTATTCTGACATTTCACATTCTTAAAAAAAGTGGTGATCCTTACTGACCTAAGACAGGGAATTTTTACGAGGATAAAATGTCAGGAATTGTGAAAAACTGAGTTGAAATGTATTTGGCTAAGGTGTATGTAAAACAAACGACTTCAGCTGTATATATATATATATATATATACTGCTCAAAAAAATAAAGGGAACACTAAAATAACACATTCTAGATCTGAATGAATTAAATATGCTTATTAAAAATACTTTTTTCTTTACATAGTTGAATGTGCTCAAAATTAAAGTGGAAAACCACACTACAGGCTGATCCAGATTTGATGTAATGTCCTTAAAACAAGTCAAAATTAGGCATAGTAGTGTGTGTGGCCTCCACGTGCCTGTATGACTTCTCTACAATGCCTGGGCATGCTCCTGATGAGGTGGCAGATGGTGTCCTGAGGGATCTCCTCCCAGACCTGGACTAAAGCATCCGCCAACTACTGGACAGTCTGTGGTGCAACGTGGCGTTGGTGGATGGAGCGAGACATGATGTCCCAGATGTGCTCAATTGGATTCAGGTCTGGGGAACGGGCGCGCCAGTCCATAGCATCAATGCCTTCCTCTTGCAGGAACTGCTGACACCCTCCCTCCACATGAGGTCTAGCATTGTCTTGCATTAGGAGGAATCCAGGGCCAACCGCACCAGCATATGGTCTCACAAGGGGTCTGAGGATCTCATCTCGGTACCTAATGGCAGTCAGGGTACCTCTGGCGCGCACATGGGAGATGAAAGAAATGCCACCCCACACCATGACTGACCCACCGCCAAACCGGCAATGCTGTGGGTCATGTTGCAGGCAGCAGAACGTTCTCCACGGCGTCTCCAGACTCTGTCACGTCTCTCACATGTGATCAGTGTGAACCTGCTTTCATCTGTGAAAAGCACAGGGCGCCAGTGGCGAATTTGCCAATCTTGGTGTTCTCTTGGCAAATGCCAAACGTCCTGCACGGTGTTGGGCTGTAAGCACAACCCCCACCTGTGAATGTCGAGCCCTCATACCACCCTCATGGAGTCTGTTTCTGACCGTTTGAGCAGATACATGCACATTTGTGGCCTGCTGGAGGTCATTTTGCCGGGCTCTGGCAGTGCTCCTCCTGCTCCTCCTTGCACAAAGGCGGAGGTAGCGGTCCTGCTGCTGGGTTGTTGCCCTCCTACGGCCTCCTCCACGTCTCCTGATGTACTGGCCTGTCTCCTGGTAGGGCCTCCATGCTCTGGACACTACGCTGACAGACACAGCAAACATTCTTGCCACAACTCGCTTTGATGTGCCATCCTGGATGAGCTGCACTACCTGAGCCACTTGTGTGGGTTGTAGACTCCGTCTCATGCTGCCACTAGAGTGAAAGCACAGCCAGCATTCAAAAGTGACCAAAACATCAGCCAGGAAGCATAGGAACTAAGATGTGGTCTGTGGTCACCACCTACAGAACCACTCCTTTATTGGGGGTGTCTTGCTAATTGCCTAGAATTTCCACCTGTTGTCTATTCCATTTGCACAACAGCATGTGAAATTTATTGTCAATCAGTGTTGCTTCCTAAGTGGACAGTTTGATTTCACAGAAGTGTGATTGACTTGGAGTTACATTGTGTTGTTTAAGTGTTCCCTTTATTTTTTTGAGCAGTGTACCTACTTTTGGCCCTGAAAACTTGCCTGTCAGGCTGACAAAATAGCTGATTAACATTCACTGGCTAAATGCTAACCTTCCCTATGCTAACACTAAAAAGGTAACTGTAGCCTCTCTTTTTATGACAGCCTTTACCAGAAGTGTCTTGGGCTGCCCCTTCCTTGCACCTCAAAGACCCTGCGCTAAGGATGTGTGCTGCACATTGCAGAGGTGAGCATATACCTCCCCCTCTCTCCCCCTCCCCACCCCCCTCTCTGTCTCTCTTTCTCTCTCAGGAACCAAGCCATCTGGTGGCCCTAGCTCCTGCCCTCTCTCTGCTCTCTCTCTCTGTTCGTGCAGAAGCAGCATCACAAGCTCAACACAGCCACAATACTACTACTGTTACAGTCTCTAGGAGGGTCACCAGCAGAGTAACACACACACACACAAACACACATAGGAGACCACCCATTGGCTACAGATGTTAGTTCAACATCTAGTTTTATTTAACCTTTATTTAACTACAGTGGTTCTTCCTTTAAAGGTTTTGAGCTTATGCCGCGACCGTTTGTGGTAGATGGTGGCAGATTGTGGTAAATTGCGTCATGGCTGACACTTAAATAGTGTGCCATATAATTTGTGCTGCTACCATGTTGTGTCGCTGCCGTGTTGTGTTGCTACCATATTGTGGTCATGTTATGTTGCTACCATGCTGTGTTGTCGTCTGTTGCCGCCTTGCTATATTGTTGTCTTAGGTCTTTTAAAGGAAGAACCACTGTAGGCAAGTCAGCTAAGAACACATTCTTATTTAAAATGACAGCCTACCAAAAGGCAAAAGGCCTCCTGACGGGGATAAAAAAAAAAAAAAATACAGGACAAAAAACATATCACGACAAGAGAGACAACACTAAAGACCTAAGACAACAATATACAGTGCCTTGCGAAAGTATTCGGCCCTCTTGAACTTTGCAACCTTTTGCCACATTTCAGGCTTCAAACATAAAGATATAAAACTGTATTTTTTTGTGAAGAATCAACAACAAGTGGGACACAATCATGAAGTGGAACGACATTTATTGGATATTTCAAACTTTTTTAACAAATCAAAAACTGAAAAATTGGGCGTGCAAAATTATTCAGTGGGCAGGGACTTGTTGGGGACAGGGCCAGCCAACAGATTAGGATACATCTCTGTGCAACTGGTGATTGAAAATAAGCACCTGGTAACCAAGGGACTTGTTGGGGACAGGGCCAGCCAACAGTCCAGCCCAGAGCTTTACTCTGCATCAGATTTCCTTCATGTAACACAGTAGGAGGCAACCTTGGCACACTGTGATGTGAATTGCTGGATTTACTAGTCACTGATTTGTCAGCCAAATGGATCCGACATGAGCGGTTTGGATACAGGGCTGCTTTGTAAACTTTCCACAGTGGAAAAGCACAATATTGCTTTTATTGTTAGCGGTGAAACATCACTTAGCGATGGAGATGCCTGATAATTAGACACAAGGGAGGTTGGTTGTTACATGTGAAATGACTTGTTCTGAACAGAACCAGAGCAATAACGTGAAAGGAGAAATATCAACAACGATACCCGTATGTAAGACATGCTGTGATGCTTTGGCTTGTTTTGCTTGTGGATTGATGAATGATGTTTTCCAGGTCATAAAGGCATTATTGAATGTAGTCTTTATACCAAAATGTTCAGTGAAGACCGTTAATGTGCAATGCATTCGGGAAGTACTCCGACCCCTTGACTTTTACAGCCTTATTCTAAAATTGATTACATAGTTTTTTTTACCCCTTATCAATCTACACATAATACCCCATAATGACAAAGCAAAAACAGGTTTTTAGAAAATCTTGCAAATTTAAACAAAGAAAAAACCGAAAAGATCACATTTACGAAACTATTCAGACCCTTTACTCAGTACTTTGTTGAAGCACCTTTGGAAGCTATTACAGCCTTGAGTCTTCTTGGGTGTGACGCTACAAGCTTAGCACACCTGTATTTGGGGAGTTTCTCCCATTCTTCTCTGCAGATCCTCTCATGATCTGTCAGGTTGGATGGGGTGCGTGGCTGCACAGCTATTTTCAGATCTCTCCAGAGATGTTTGATCGGGTTCAAGTCCTGGCTCTGGCTGGGCCACTCAATAACATTCAGGTTTCTTCCAGATGTGACGCTTGGCCTTCATGCCAAAAAGTTCATTCTTGGTTTCATCAGTCCAGAGCATCTTGTTTCTCCTGGTCGGAGAGTATTTAGGTGCCTTTTGGCAAACTCCAAGCGGGCTGTCATGTGCCTTTTACTGAGGAGTGGCTTCTGTCTGGTTGTCCAATGGTTGTCCTTCTGGAGGTTCTCCCATCTCAGAGGAACTCTTCGGCTCTGTCAGAGTGACCAGCGGGTTCGTGGTCAGTTTGGCCGGGCGGCCAGCTCGAGGAAGAGTCTTGGTGATTCCAAACTTCTTCCATTTAAGAATGATGACCTTCAATGCTACAGAAATATTTTGGTATCATTCCCCAAGTCTGTGCCTCGACACAATCCTGCCTCGGAGCTCTACGGCAATTCCTTCGACCTCATGGAATGGTTTTTGCTCTGACATGCACTGTCAACTGTGGGACAGGTTTGTGCCTTTCAAAATCATGTCCAGTCAATTGAATTTACCACAGGTGGACTCCAATCAAGTTGTATAAACATCTCAAGAATGATACATGGAAATATTTCGAAAAACATGTTTTCGCTTTGTCTTTATGGGGTATTGTGTGTAGATTGATGAGAAAAATAAATAATTGAATGCATTTTTGAAGAAGGCTGTAACGTTACAAAATATGGAAAAAGTCAAGGTGTCTGAATACTTTCCGAATCCACTGTACTTATTTTAGGATGAGGCATTCTGAATTATATCACATTCTGTAATGTCCATACAAACAAGGCTTGGTTTCTCTCCTCTCACGTCTGTCTGTCTGTCTGTCTGTCTGTCTGTGTGTGTGTGCGTGTGCATGTGCGCACGCACTATGGAACACCCTCACAGTGTTGAACTCCAACTGTAGTTAAAAGACGACACTCTTGTGGCTGCATCAGGCTTTGAACAATCAAAAATCTTGTTTTCCAGAAGAGAACAATGAGAAGTGTGAGAGCGCAGCGCCAACACACCTTCGCACAATCCCAGTTTTGTTTTTCCATTTGAAATCAAAAGGCAGCGCTTGCTTTATTTGCCCCAAAGCAGCATGCAACGGCTTTGGTGGTGAAATGCAGAGGTGTAAACTCCAGTCTGTTTTGTTATTATGTTGCACATCTTTAACAGAAGAAAGGTATTTGTGTACATCTTTAACAGAGCAGAAAACACCTCTTAAATCTAAACTCAACCGCAGTTCATATTCATAAACAGATGTCTTTTTATTCATCTTCAACTATTACAACATAAATATTTGGGAAGCTGTGATGTGAGTAAACTATATGTCATCGAGAACATGGCTCCCACTCCACACAGAATCCTTTTGCTTCTACACTACTAATCACCTACATAGGCGATCAATGGTGGGGGGGGGAGTAGAGAGATAGTGTACGAAGGATTGAGGGAGAGAGAGAGGGGGGAGAAGGAGAGAGGGAGAGGGGGGGAGAGAGAGAGAGAGGGGGGAGAGGGGGAGAGAGAGAGAGAGAGAGAGAGAGAGAGAGAGAGAGAGAGAGATTAGAGCTGTAACACTCTCTTTCAAATTAGTATTAGGTGTAGTTCCTCTAATTACACCAACACATTATGTAACTCCATTTTATCTGTGCTGCTTATCGTAAAGTTTGTCCTTTTGTTGAACTACTGGTTCCTGCTGCAACATGATCTAACATTCAGGTGTGAAAATGATCAGCTGTGGTCAGAATGTCCAGATGAGCAGATGGCATATCGAAGTTCTTCAAACTTTCTCTCGAACACGATAGGTTCGATCACTCATTTTAGTTTGACTGTCAATCCCCCCCACAGACCCCGTGCCTTTGAGAAATATTTCAACATCCTCAGTTTTATATCCACGAAAAGCACTGCTGAGCGTCTTGATCAATTCAATGAGACATTAGGATGAAGTCAGAATTTGGAGTTACACCAACTGAAGCTCAAACCAGAAAAGTCACCATCGATGAAGAAATCCATTTGTCACAATGCTCAGATAACAGCGTGCTGTGGTTTGTATCAACAATGAGTTAAATACAGCATTGTGATTATTATAAACCCTTTAAGAGACACTTTGGATTAATTGAGAGGAAGAACGGGCACACACTCATCCACCCACTCACACACACACACGCAGACACACACACACACACCCGCACACACACACACACCCGCACACACACACACACCCGCACACACACACACACACGCAGACACACACACACGCACACACCCGCACACACACACACACACCCGCACACACACCCGCACACACAGGCAGACGCACACACACACACACAGACACACACACACACTCACACGCAGACGCACACACACACACACCCGCACACACACACACCCGCACGCAGACACACACACCCGCACACCCGCACACACACACACACTCACACACACTCACACACACACGCAGACACACACACACACACACCCGCACACCCGCACACACACACACACTCACACACACTCACACACACACGCAGACACACACACACACACACCCGCACACACACACACACCTGCACACACACACACACACACACCCGCACACACACACACCCACACACACACGCAGACACACAAACCCGCACACACACACGCAGACACACACACACACACACCCGCACACACACACACACCCGCACACACACACACACCCGCACACACACGCAGACACACGCACACACCCGCACACACACACACACACACACCCGCACACACACCCGCACACACAAGCAGACGCACACACACACACACAGACACACACACACACTCACACGCAGACGCACACACACACACACCCGCACACACACACACCCGCACGCAGACACACACACACACACACCCGCACGCAGACACACACACCCGCACACCCGCACACACACACACACACACACGCAGACACACACACACACCCGCACACACACACACACACCTGCACACACACACACACACACACCCGCACACACACACACCCGCACACACACGCAGACACACAAACCCGCACACACACACGCAGACACACACACTCGCACACACACACGCAGACACACACACACGCAGACACACACACACGCAGACACACACACACACACACACACCAGTGAAACTTAACCAGAGACTTCACCAGAGCGAGGGAGACATGAAGAAGGAGAGGGAAAGGAGAGAGAGAGAGAGAGCCTATTGCTCCCAAGCTCCATCTCCTCTGCACATTTTTCATTTCCCGCTGAGTTGAAAAGATCAAGTAATTGAAAAGGAGAAGACAATCCAGCAGCCTGGGCTCCACAGATGCCAATGAAAAGCTTCAGAAGTATTAAAGCATTACACTTTGGGCCCTTTCGTTGTATTTCTTTCGCATGGAGGCTATGGAAAAATTGCTTTTTGATGACAACACCTGAAAAGTGTTTTCCATCAGGCCCATGCATCATTGTCAGAGCTGGAGATTAAACCTTATTGTTTCCTTTTGTAAAGGCGACATTGAGATAGAGAGAGAGGAAGGGTGTCCAAATGCAAAGTGCAATGAACCGAAATTAAACAGAGATGTCCCTCGAAGACCTCACTGCATTTCTGTGATGCATCCCCAAATCATACAGATCATACCAACTCGGAATGCAATTTTTATGCATTTTTTTAAATACATTTTCTATACACTGAAAGTGTATTTTTCCGGATACAGTATCTCCAAAAAGATGGTCTGTTTTCTCCTATATCTGAGATGCGAAAGGACTGAATTGAGATCCTTACTTGAGATAACTGATATATAATTTTATAAAATGAGCAAGAGAGACTTTTTTCACATTGATGGCCAATTTTCTTTCTTTCTTTGGATTGATGGTATCAGGTTCGGATTCCACTCTGGGAATGAATGTGACCAATTTACCATCATCAAATCACATGGAGCAAATAGTTTTTAAGCAATTTCACTTAGAAAAGGGCATAATGAGCTGGTAATCGCATGAACTGTATGAAATTGTCTCTTTTCTCATGGACAAAGTTCAAATGTAAATCAAATAAATTGTCTGTAAAAGTTGTTTGTTTACAATGTCACGATGGATGCTCGATTTAATATGCACGCCGTATATCTTTCATATTTTCGACGGCTCTCATTTCTCCACAGTCACTGCCCTTCCGTCAGTCGTTGGACTCAGATCTGTCTCGTATTAATAGTTTTATGATTTATAGGCACCGTGCTCACACACTCCTCCACACCTCCTAACAGCCAGATATACAATTATCCGCTGCTCTTGCCCTATATGAATGCCATTTCCCCCACATCCCTCCTTAAAAGAGACACGGGCCATTTGTCTAGCTCCCTGCCTCCTCGCAGTGCCCAGTAATAAGCCATCTGCTGGATCGGAACATGAAAGATTAAAATGATATACAGTATGAAAGCTCTCTATTCAGTTGCTAATGTCCAAGATTCAGGGATACAGAGGCCAAAGCTGTCATCTCTCTCAGGAAGAGGTAATTATCACTCTCCCTCTCCGTTTCCTCCCTCCCTCGCTCGCCGTCTCCGAATCAGGCCCCGGCCCCCGTGCCGCCTGCGACCGGTGAAAACCTCATTTAGGAGGCAAGAACAATGCCCTACCAAATGTCTTACTGGGGCTAATCCCCACAAGCCATTGTATTCATTGAGGACTGGTCATAAGGGCCCACAGAGTTGGCAGGGCAGGGACGTGTGTGTGTGTGTTTGGGGGCCATGGGGGGTCAAACTCAAGCCTATAGTGCCACGGGCGAGTCAGGGGATTATTTCACTCACTGTTCGTTAAGTCTGCATGTGTGTGTGTGTATTTGGGAGTGGGGGAGGCGGGGGGAGGGATAAGGGATATTGGGATACGTGTGTAAATAAATGGAGGATTAAAGAGAGAGAAAAACTGGATGTCTGAGTTTGATCTATATTTGAGCCATGGAAATGGATAAACGAGAGAGCTAAATTGGGTATGGTCAGAGAGCGAGAGAGAAAGAGAGAGAGAGATAGGGACGGGGGGCAATGAGGTGATAGTGTTAACCCTTTGTAAAGTGAACTTTTGAGTTTTAGCTATTCGATTCCGCAGATCTCCAGTTCGGGATTGTATCTACAGTTCGTTGTGTGTCGACATTTAAAAATAATTTAGAACGTCCAACATCGGACAGCCTTATGCTTTCAAACAGTTTCTAAGCCCAATTAGTCAAATTTTAGGCCACTGCAAGTCTAACAGAGAGGGAAAATAACTATCAGCAGTCTTCAGGAATGGATAATACAGACCACCCAGTATTATCGTACCTCATTACAAATTGTCCTTCAAGATTGGTCTGTCTGGAGTTGGAACTGAAACCTCAACGTATTTGATTAGGTAGGGATGTAAAGCCTTGTTACCCACCGTGTACAACGTCCTGACACTTCCAATCTCTCCTCACCCTGCAAGGACACACTGTCTCTCTTTCTCCCTCTGCCCATCTCTCCTCCTCTCGCTCTCTACACTACACAGGAGGGCTTTGAAACCTCTTCCTAGTTCTGTGTAGTACAGCAGGGCCCAGGAGTTGAGCTCCACGCTACAATGAGAGAGTAAATTAATTTTCCACATAGACCAGAGGGCTTGATTCACTTTAAGAGTCCCTGGTGTTCCCGTCAGCCTGGCTCCCAAAGGAGCCAAAGAGGAGGCAGGGAGAGAGGGGATAAGGTAGTAAGGTAGGCAGTGTTTGGAGCTCCAGCGCTACTCTCTGTCTGTTAAGGAGGCGAGGCTGTCTTCCCTCCCCGCCTTTGCATATCAAACATCAGCCTGTCTTTCTGACACCTCCCTCCCTCCCTCCACACGTCCCCACTGAGAACCAGCGGTGAAGGTTCCAATCGCGCCTCTCTATCTCTTTATAGCCCCCTCCTTCCATCTCCCCCTTCCTCCCACCCTCTATCCATCACCCCCCCACACATACACACACCATCCGCCTTTCACAGTCGATAGAGGAAACACAGTCCTCATTCTCTTTTTCGTAAAAAACAAGTTTCAATTATGCATAAACTCATCAATTTGGGGCATACAAAGAGGTGTGACATGGAACCCAGCAGAGAGGACTGTCTCGTGGTATATCGCCGAGGATGACAACGGGACGGCTAATGCTTGTCTTAGTGACTGTCCTGTCTCTCATGCTCACTATCCTATGACCGGTGCCCGATATATCAGAGATATCAGAAATATTCCAGATATTTGAAATGACATGCACACAGACTTCCCCGTCAGAGCAGAAGTCTGTTCCCTATACAGGTCTACCTCAAGAGATATCTGCTGGTATGGAAGCTGCTACAGGGCCTCCTTTAGTTGGGCTGGTTTGTGTGATATTGCCTGCAAGACAGAAAGGCCTTGAAGGTTTCACCCTCCATTAAAGCCAATCTTGCATTAAATCATTGTCATTAAGAAAGAGTGTTTTTGAAGCTAAACTCACATATAGGTAGCATTTTTAAATGTGGTTAAAACATGACTGTGTGCCGTGCAATTCGTTAGTCAAGTAAAGTATGCTGTAATCACAGGCCGTATGCAGTACACACAAAGGCCTGAATGAAAAGAAAAGCAGGGAAATATTTGACATGTTTAGCAAATTGTCAACTCATGCTTTCTTGTCTCAAGTACTCATCAAGTTTGAATCAGAGAGGGAGACAAAACCCACACTTAACACCTCATTCTTTATTTCTATTCCTTTGAAATAAATCCAGTACTAGCCGTACCATTGCGTAGATATAATGTGAGTAAACTGTTCTGTCAGGTCTCCTGAGCGGATTAGAAATGTGCTACAATTACCTTAATCATTCACCCTATGAAGCTGGTTAACTGCAAAACCCTTGACCCTTCCGCTCAGGCGTGGTGCGCCCTAAATCACCGCGACACACCATGGTTAGCAAACGCATGCCCCCCAAAAAGAGAGAGAATAGAGAAGATCTGTAAAGAAAAATAGGTTAGGGTGAAAATAATTATTTCGGGAAGTTTCCCCTTTTCTCCGATTTTGCTGGAGATCAAAGCATTGTTTCAGGTCTAATTAACAAAACGAACGCAGAGCCCAGACCTTCTGGCTCTTGGCGAAGGCCTTGGAGGGATCCGGAGCTGAAAATCCACATCAGATTTAAATAATGAATATGACACCTTGAGCTCCGCGGAGAAAGAAGGGGGCTCCATGTTTGGAGTTTAGAACAATGTCACTGCCAAGTGTAATGCGGTTTTGTCCCATTGGAAACGAGCAGGGGAGACTGTAGGCACCTCATTGTGCTCTGCCATGGCAGATCAGGGGATTGTTGGCTCCCCTTTGTCATGCTAAGAGAGGACCTTCAGGGAAAACGTTGGTAAAGCAGGCCATGCGGTCTGGGGTCCGTCCCTGGTTGAGGTGGGTGCAGGCTGGGAAACACTGGGCCTGGCCCAAGGGAGATGGAGCAGGGGTCATTTTATGGTTTCTAATCCTCTTAATCCCCGTTAGAAGGGGGCTTGCCGGAGACAAATCCCCTCCCAAAGGTCCTTAGGATTCAAACGCTGCGCTTGAGCAACTGTATCATTTGATAACAACAATGACAGAGGATAGAGAGACAGAGAGAGAGAGAGAGAGAGAGGGAGTGAGTGAGAGAGAGTGAGAGAGAGATTTAGCTAGAGATATAGATACTGTAGAAACAGTAGCCTTCGGTTTTTACTTCCTACACATACTATCGCTATTTTCATACATGCTCTCTCTAATTTGACACCAAAATGTCCGGAAAGTCTGGTTTGGAACACACACACACACACACACACACACACACACGGTCACACGGTCTGACTCTCATGCTAATTGGCCTTATGTTGCTCAGAGGTCCATTCAGGGTCTCTCGCTCTCTGTGTGTCTCTCTCTCTCCACTGGATGGACAGCATGGAAGGCTAAGATAATCCACTGAGCCTCATTCACATTAATGCACTTCTGCTGCCATAATCTCAGACGAACCCTCTTTATTATCACTCAATTAAAAGTGAATATGAACTGGAGCATTCTGAGAGCCCCAGTCCACTGACCATAGAGGCAAACCAACAGGGAGAGAGAAGGAAAGGCAGGATAATTAGGGTTGAATAGACTTGGACTCATTAAACATAGAGGCGCATAAACGCATAATTGTGGGAAAATAGTTGGATAACTGTTTCGACAAACATCAAATAATGCAGTAAGTTGATGAGATCTTGTTGTACAAATACAGTATTAAAGTAGTTTAATTTGCATAATATAAATGCGCAAAACCTGAAACTTAAACTTGGTCCACCTTTGACTCTGAAAATTGTTGAAAAATGCACATCCCCCTAAACTCTGCCACAAAAAAACACTGAAATTTAGACAATACATTGGCATAGACATCTCTTTTAATTTAAATAATATTCCAAGGGATGGTTAGCTTGAAAGACCGAACTGCCCACGGCATATCATGGAACCCAGACATAGTCTGGGAACCTCCTCTTG